>NC_133829.1:13225256-13857220 GCF_047830755.1 Zonotrichia albicollis | reverse complement strand
AATCTTTTAATGGTGAAAGCAGGATTTTTCCTTTTCACTTCTCAGGATTGTGGTAGGGATGGGCTAAGAAGCTCTCAATCCCAAAGAGCTGGCAGAGAGCTGGCACATCTCAGAGCATTGAAAAGCTTCTCAACAGCATGGACAGACTTGTGTCTTGTGGGTCAAAACTGGCCAAGTCATCTGGCACCATGCAGTTCTTGCTTTGCTTCAGGTATTTAAAACTGGAACTGCTGCAGGGGATGGTGGAAATAGGAAGTCTCAAAAGATGACAAGGAAATGGTGCCTTCACAGTTTGGAGGTAGTTGAGCATTTAGCAAATAAAAACTTCGTATGCAACTTTCCCTGGGAGTTAGAAATGGTTCCAAAGTGAACTATCCTGTATTACCTGTCTCTGTGATTAGTAGGGTGGATTCAAATCTGCCTCTGGGGGATTTGTCTTTTCCAGCACATGCAAAATCTTGGCAATTGCTATTACAGACTGTTTTGTGTTCATTTTTTTGTAATTGTAACTGTCATGGCTTTAAAGTGTTTCTTACTAGATTATTACTTTTGAAGTGAGAAATATTTGAATTGCAGGCAGTCAGTATAAAAAAATGTGTTAAGGGATTTCCGAACATCTTTGGGAAACAAGATAGAAAGAAAAGAGAGATCATTTTGTGTAATAAACTGAGAGCATTTATTTCCAGTCCTGTTCTGACAGTTGTCATAATGCTTCAGAGTGGGGCTCCTGCAGGAGTTTCTTTCAGGGTACAGTGGTTTTCTGCAGGGGCAGTGTGTGGGGGAAAGGCAGGATGGGCCATTGCTGTGCCCTGGGTAACCTGCTCTGGTTGCAGAAATAAACTCCTGGTGCTGTGCAGTCAGGTCCTAGGTGATGAAAATTTACATTAGAATAAATAGAGTAGAATTTTTTATACTATAGAGGGAGGAAAAAAGGGTGGTGGAGATGGAGAGGGGAAGGATCATATCTACAGTCCTTTGCTCATAGCTCCAATTTAATGATATTAAACAGGATCCCCAAAAGTAGAAGGTGACTCAAGAGTGGTGCTTTTTGTTTAATAGTGGTTGTAGCCAAATCAGCATTCCACTACCATGCTGGAACAAATTGTGTGAGGTGACTTGCAGTAAGAGCATATTTTTCTCTCCATTCTTCTGACTGTGCTAGGGCTAATTGTGCTGAGAGGAATGTGATGAGATAGCAGTTCAAAAATGGTATTTGTGTGGTGGTGGAAACTGAAATGAGGGAAAGCAATGTGTAGAAAGTCATGAAATAAACTTACAAGGTAAGCTGTATATTGAAATAGTTTAGCAAGATGCAGTATGACTGTAAGAATCAAAGATAAATGAAGGCAGCTGTCAGATGAAACCATAGCCCACACTCCCAGGGAGCACATCTGCTGTGCTCCAGCTACTGCCAAGCCGTGACTCCACAGCCCAGACTAGAGCTAGCCCAGGGCAAAATCACCTGAAATGCATAGAATGTGGCCATCAGGTCCTTGGTGCCCAGGCTTTACAATTCTACTCTTATATATATGTTCTATTTACTCTGCGAATTCGGATTTCCACTCTTTAAAAAATAAATACCCCCCCATACCAAACAGAAATAAAAAGACAAATGAATCAACCAAAAAATCCCAAAACACAACAAACCTCGGTAAAGTTTGTAGATTTCTGAGAAAAGTGGCAGTCTGTTGAGATGGTGCTAAAACTGGTTTGCCCTACAGAAACTGACTTGTTAAGTATTCAGATCTGTATTCCATTATTTCTTACTTGGGCACCAATTTATGATGGGGTTGAATCTTCAAAGAAATCAAAGGGAGAAGTATTCAGTATTTCTCATCTCCAGAGGAAGCTTCTGCAAATACAGGTTACAAATCTGCCCTAGGTACTGCCAGTAAAAGCTGAGCTCATGTCTGAAGCACATTCCCTTGTGCAGTGAGATCTGCACTGGCAACTGTTGCAGGAGTTGGCCTTGATAAACAGGTGACTGTGGGATATTCTCACCAGTTTGGATCTCCAGCTTGTTTAACTAACATCTAGTGGTTAACTAAACCATGGTTCTATCCGTTAGCATTTCCCTTCTTATGTCTTGGTAGTTAAGTAGCATAAAGTGAAAACTTCCAAAAAATCAGTGGAAGATGAATAAAATAATAAAATCCTGTTAGAATGTTTTTTTTAAAATTTGTTTACCAAATAGCATAAAAACCTTTTCTCTTACCCAAGCAGTCTTTAGTATACTTGATATCTAATAACTTTCCATTGTGATGTTATATTTTGAAGGCTGCTTTTAGCTGAAGTAAGTTGGTACAGATGTGTAAATAAAAGCTCTTGTTCTTATGTTAGGCACTGCTCATAATATTTTCTTGTGCTGCCTGAGACAATAATGTTAAGAAGCAAATGTCAGTTTTGTTCTGTTTGTAAAACTAAGAATGTCTTAGTAGAAGTGTTTAATTAAAAAAAGCTGCATAGACCTTGCATTTTTTATGCTTCCCTCAAACCACATGCACAGTATTGGACACCAGCTGAGTAAGTTGCACTGATGCAGCCATATTTTGGACTTGTACTTGGAATTTGAAAACTCAACCTGGGCTTCCTCTTTTTAGAATATCCACATAAATATGGACCACAAGGAGGTTGTGCAGATCATTCAGTATTTGAAAGAATGCAGAAGTACCAGATGACTGGTATAGAAGAACCAACAACAGAGGTACAACAAAGGCTAATGGATTATGTTGATTAGTACTTAGTGTGATAACTTCCTATTTCTTGTATGTTGTCTCTTTTACTTTTGGTGAGCTATCATCCCTCCACATTGTGAGATACTTAAATTATTGCTGGAGGTTTCTTTTTAACATAATTTTCCTAAATTCTTTTTCTCATTGCTTCTGTAGCCCAGATGTGCTACTTACAGTCTTAATGAATCATAAGTGATCTCAAATTTTTCAACAGTTAGAATTTCAGATGGATGTGGAAATCAAGCTTGAAATGAGGAATATACTTGATTGCAATTGAGAAGGAAGAGTTTCAAGATCCCTTGATCTCCAAGTAATACATTGGTTCTAAAGAGTAATAACTTCTAGATTTTCAAGTTATGTTAATAAAACACACTTGGGATATCTGAGTACTTTCAGTGGAAAATTAAGTGATATTGGTGGGAGGGTCTTCCTAACAAACTCTGTAAGCTTGTGGGGATTACGGGACGTTACAGGTTGGCTGCTGTGAGAGGTAAGTGTCCTGTGGCAGGAACCTGTGTACCTGAGTGGAGTCCCAGTGGGTCTGCACTCAGGTTTGCACCACATGTCACAAAATACTTTTTTCCCAACAGCAGGTTACTGAGTTTCTTTTAGACTTTGTTGTGTTCTGAGCTGTACCAATTCTTGGCATAATTTTGTGGTGTCAGCTGAATATATACCCAGAAAATGATGCAATAGGTTAAATAGCATCAGCAACTTAGTTTATTTATGTTGTGACTCTAGAAATTATCAACATTAATGCCCTTTTCAGCATTGGTAACAATAGCATGCTTTCCCAGGAATGTGCTTGTAAAACTTCATGGAGAGAGGGGGGGGGGGGGGCAGCAGCCCAGGGTGCTGCTGCTGCCTTGAGAGGCTGCCTGGAACTGAGGCCAGACAGTGTTAGAGGAATGAAGCAGGGATTTGCTAAAAGGCCTTTAAAGGGCACACCTTGGGCAGTACAAGAGCTGGGCTGTGGCTCGACCCAAGATGGACTCTGAGTCACGAGTTTTCACACTTTTGTAAGTCCATTTCCATACTGGGGTTAATTGTCCAGTTACCGCTTCAGGTTATGAAGTCCCATCCTCTCAGTTTGCTCTCCACAATTTGGTGTTGTTTGCACTTTTTGGGCCCAAAGCTGCAATGCTGTCCCTGGTGCTCAGGGTTTTGTCTGACTAAACTGTGAAGAGAACTTGCTAGCACTTTATATGAATTCAGAGTTACATACTAATGCAGTACAGAATCTGGAAAATAGGAAAGCTAAAACTTAGGGCATCGCTACCAGATACCACTCTGCCTAACCAGTGTTCCTTTAGCTTCTTGTTCAGTGCCCCATTTGTTCCATGCTGAAGTGCTTAAACATTTCTGTTTGCTGAGGTAGCTGACTAAGGTAATAACAGTTTGAAATAACTGGTGTTAGGGAAGGTACAGTTAAGTACAGTTAAGTTAATCACCAGTGCTGATTTTTTTCCTAACGTACTGTTTGTTTATCTTAGACAAGTATTATAAAGAAGAAAAATTCCAAAGATCACATGAATAAAAAACATCTATGTAACATTAACTGCCTTTTGTAAAATAAAATGAAGTGCAGAGAGAGCTTTTGCTATGATTACATTCAAAGTATTTGAAAACTAAGCATAATGTACTTAATTCAAGATTCATCAAACTTTACAAGTTAAAGAATGAAAATCTATTTGTATTAGTGGAGTGTGTTTAGAACCACTGTTATTTTTAGGTAATCTAGTGCAGCATGTGGAACTACAAAATTAATGTGTTTCTTCCCTGTGCATATGTAGAAGCCTGTTGAGGAGCCTAAGAAGGATGATCCACAGCTTTCGAGAAAAAAGCGTGCCACTCAGGCTGAAAAAAACACATGCCAGCTGTATATCCAGACAGATCATTTATTCTACAAGCATTATGGAACCAGAGAAGCTGTGATTGCACAGGTATTTCCAACCCCTCTGTTTTAAATTGCCTGCTTTTTCTTTGGGTAGTCCTGATAAATTTTAATGTAACTTATCTTTTTCCTTATTTACTTTCTAATGGCTTGTTTCCTTTGTTAAAGTGGTCTTGACATAATTGAAACAGCATTTTTTATTTTGCTAAAAAGATGCTGTTTCTGTGACAAAAGTCTTGGGCACTTGTGCCTCTTTCATGGCAGCTGTGATTTGTTTAGCACCTCTGAGCAGGACTTGCAGTCTGACTGTTCTCAGTTCTTACTCAGAAAAAGAATATTTCCTGAGGAGTTCTGTCCTGTTTGACAGCCTGCCAAGCCTCTGTTTTAACACTTGCATAGGCTTCCCTTTGAAATTCTAGCTCAAAACACTGTGAGCTAATAATGCTGAGATCTATTCCTGTAGTATCTAATAGAGTGGATGGTAAAAAAAGCAGCAGCAGCTAAAGGCAGATGCTTTTCATTTGCCAATATACTTTTAACTGGGAAAAGGGTTGATATGATTTACTAAAAATATATCTAGCATTTTAACATACTTCTACTGAAGTCTGAAGTTTCACTGCCACTTGCAGATCTGAATTTTACTATTTATCACACTGTATGTAGGCAATTCAAGTAGTATTTTTCAAAGCTCTGAAGTCACCTTTTAGTCACCTTTAGCCTTTTAGTGAGTTAGCATTTCTGTGTGCTCTTAGAAAAGGTAAATGATTAGTTTTTCCACATTTGTGTTCTACTAGAAATGAAAGACTAAATCTGTAACAAGTAAATTTTTTTTCTGAAAAAGAAATACAGTGCTTGGAATACAATTTAAATACACTGCTGTCTTACCAAAGCAGTGAATAAAGGAGTATCACAAACAGCTATCAGAAAGTGGATAGAATTGTGTTAATAAAAATCAAATGGCAAAATCCTTTGGTGGTATCTGGCATGGTGATGATGCAGGTAGTGATTTATTCCCATTGTGGGCCCTGATTTAATTCAAAAGGCCTCATAGAAGTTTCCCACAGCACAATATCCCATATTGTAGGATTGTAGGTATTGCAGCTATTGCTGTTAAGATAAGCTGTAGTGTAGTGCATGGATCTCTGAACTGTAGTACTTTTGTTTTTGACAGATTTCCAGCCATGTTAAAGCAATTGACACCATTTACCAGTCAACAGATTTTTCGGGGATCCGTAACATCAGCTTCATGGTGAAACGAATCCGAGTAAGTTGGGCTGGAGAGGATTTCAGCTTCACTGATGCTGCTGGGAGGCTGTGTTCTTCAAATGTGCTGCTCTGTTCACTTGTACCCATTTATTGTTTTATAACATTCTCTAGCAGAAGTGTCTCTGCAGGAAATGGTGCCTTAAACCATTCATTTGATTTGCTTTTAGTGATTATTGTCGAAAGCCCACTCCTGCTGTTATTAAGCTGTGGTCAGTTTTTCTATAGAAATCAACTTCCTTTGTTTCAGCAGTGTTGTGGGATGAATAGATATTATTGCTATTCTCCAATAACTTTAATGCTAGAATAGAGAATGGCTATCCAGTTAGGGACTTCCTTGTCAAAGTGATAATTTAGGAAGATAAATAAAAGTTTTTGGGTACTCATGGAAAAAAAAAAGAGAAGGAAATAAGAGAATGGGGATTTACTACACAAATGCAACTCTTCATTTATTGGAGTGCTTTGTTTTCCAATTATTGGGGTGGTAATTTACAGTCAAGGCTTTTAAATTTTACACATCTTTATAGCAAGGTACTGACAACAGTGAGCCTCTTAGCTGGCATGTGCAAGTGGAAATGAATCCTGTCTTACAGTTTGTTTCAATTTCCTTTTAGATTAACACGACTGTAGATGAGAAGGACTCTTCCAATCCCTTTAGATTTCCTAACATTGGTGTGGAAAAGTTTCTGGAACTGAACTCGGAACAGAACCATGATGATTACTGCTTGGCCTATGTGTTTACAGACCGTGATTTTGATGATGGAGTCCTTGGTCTGGCTTGGGTTGGAGCCCCTTCAGGTAATTCTATACCAGCCTTCAGTGCTATGAGATAAAGTAGGTAGGCACTAGAAGAAAGGTAGAAAACCACCTTTTAAACTGACAGCAGTTACACAAAAATCAAGCTTTTCACAATTTTGGTTTGGTATGGTTTAATTTTGTTTTTAGTATATTGTGGCATTTCAATTAATCTTTGTGTATTTCTGATGAGCAGGATATGAAGAGTAAAGAAAAACATTTATTTTGTTGTTCAAAGATGATATTACTTGGACTGCTTTTTATTTATGGTAGATGTGAGAGACCAGTAAAGTAACAGGTGAAACAAGTATTTCTGCTCTATATAAATAGAGCTTACAACTATGAAAACTACACTGCAGAACCTTTAGGTTTTCTAGGTAGTATTGAAAGAATTTTTTTTTTTTTTAATCAGTGAGATCTTCTGGGAGATAACAGAATAACTGGGATGACTCTTCTTGAACTGCTTCTCATTAGTTTCAGTCTAGTTGTGTATTTTGGGTCTAAAGTATGTCCTTTGATGTAAAAAAAAATCTCAATCGGTGAGACATTGCAAGAGACAGGATACCTTAATGAGAACATTGTTGAGAGCTTTAACAGAATTGAGTGAGTAATGGTGGAAGAAACATGAAACTGTTCATACAAGGGGTAAGAGATCAACAGACCCATGACTGCATTTGGTATGGCAGAGAACTAACCTTAGTGGCTGTGGAAGAGCCATAGGAAAAGTAATGCCCAGAAGGTGAATAGAAATGAGAAATTGGGTCTGTGATGACTATGCTAGTGTACACACTGAGCAAGGACAGGAGGAATTGGAATGTGCAGTCCATAAACTGCTTTCAAAACTAAATTTATTGGAGAAAAACTATGAGATTGTTATCCTTAACACATACTGACATATATTAAATGGGATATATCACTTAATCAAAATTGTACTTGAGAAGGGAAAACTACTTTAGACAGGTCTGTAGACACCATTTACATTAGCAATAAAATAGCTGGATTTTAGAACATTAATAATGCTTCAGTAGAAACTTGAGTTATGGAAAAATTTGGTGAAATTAAAGTCAAAATTTTGGGCATTTTCCAGTCAGCAAGTATGATGCACTTGACTGCCAGTCTTCTAAACACGGGTCTCATTCGCCAACACATCAAAAGCATTTTCAGCTTTAGGTTGGTTTTTTTCTTTCTGACAATGAGATACTTACATACATATATATATTTATATATATATACTTACATATATATATATACACACATATACTTACATATATACTTACATACATACTTATATACATACATATACTTACATACATACATATATATATATATATATATATATACACTTATTCTGAAAATGACATTTTATATAAATGCTCTTGCTATGAGAGAGGATCTCCAAATTTACCATGTACTTTTTCACTTGGTGAAATCCAAATAAGATGTAGATTGAGGCTACTTCTGTTGGACATTGCACCCTGCTAGTCTTGTACTACAGGTATGGTGAAACAAGGGCTCATCCATTCAGGGAGTGCCCAAGAGAGCTCTCAAAAGCTATTCTAAACCAGCTGACTTCTTGTGTGAATGCATCCAATCAGTGTTGAGAGCGCTTGTGTGAATAAATCTAATCTACTTTCAAGGTTGTGCTGATATTAATTATAGAGAGCTCGTGGTCTGTAAACCTGCAGACTGTTGCTCTGGATGTCAGTAGACAAGTAACACAACACTTCTTTCCCTAAATGTGTGACTTGTACTTTTGTCTGAATGCAGGGAGCTCTGGTGGAATATGTGAGAAAAGCAAATTGTATTCTGATGGTAAGAAGAAGTCTCTGAACACTGGAATCATCACTGTCCAGAACTATGGCTCTCATGTGCCCCCCAAGGTTTCTCACATTACTTTTGCACATGAGGTTGGGCATAACTTTGGTTCCCCTGTAAGTATTACTGGTGATCTGTGAACTCACTCTCAACCATTTCATAGGGTGTGATTTACAAATGGAGGCTTTACTCCTTATAAACAAGGACAGCAGAATCCTGACTCCATGAGCATATGTGCACATACATTGTGTACAAACAGAGGGATGGCAGCTGTGCATTGTGTGAATTGTTTGCTTACATTAGTTCAGTCCCTTACAAAGGTACTTTATTATTTTTCCCTAAATACTTCTCTGTCTTTATGAAGAGTAGGATCACACATACCTTGTTAAATGTACTGTACTTTATCCTGGAGAGGAGGAGGAAGCACTGCAAAATGGATTAAGATGACGCTTTGTTCAGCAAGTGGCTCACATTTGTTAGATGATTTATTCTTACCAGTTGATCTAAGAAAATAGTGGAGGGAATTAGGATGCTAAGAAGAATATTTTTGAGCAGGACTGTTTCACCATTTAGGGATGCAGCTTGGTTGTGGTAAGCTTGAAAACATGAGGCTTTTTGTTTTGCCAGTGTGCAATGCATTTCATTCCTCATGCTGGACATTGTAGATGTAGTCACTGGCTGATTCCTGCTCTGTTTTGAAGTTCTCTTTGTACCTCCCTCAAAGCAAAGAAGAAGAATGGACTGTGGTTTCTGTTAACTCCTCCTGCTTTTATTCCACAGAATGCTGATTACCCTTTTGTGATCATAAAGCCACTCTTTTTAGGAGATGGCAGCTTGTCCAAGTCAGTATTCATTCCAGTACATGCACTTGGGGATAAACTACCAAGAATGCAAATAAGATGAAACTTAAGGAATTGGATTCTTGCTACTGTTATCTTGGGGAAAACAAAAACAACAACAGAACAAAGAGAACCCAAAATTATACCTTGGGTTTACGTACAGTTTTTGTATTGCAAAGAACCTGAGAGTGTAAGATGGTGGTTTATTTTTATTTTATTTATTGTATGTTAAGGCTATGTTATTTTTGCACCTGCCATCATTTAGATAGTTGTAAAATATTTGTTTTGCAGCATGATTCTGGAATGGAGTGCACTCCTGGAGAGTCCAAGAACTTGGGGCAGAAGGAAAATGGCAATTATATCATGTATGCAAGAGCTACATCTGGGGACAAACTTAACAACAATAAGTTCTCTATCTGTAGTATTCGAAATATCAGCCAAGTTCTTGACAAGAAGAGAAATAATTGCTTTGTTGGTATGTATTTCATCCTTCTGAAAGCCAAATAGCTAAAATATTACCACAATGCTTAATTTAAAAAAAAATTGTTTATATTATTTTTTAAATTTGCTGAAAGATTCTGCAAGTAAAGAATTGAATTTGTGATCTCCAGTACTGTGTCAAGTTCTGGGCTGACCAGCACAGAAACAGCAGGACACACTGGAGTCAGTCCAGCCAAGGGCCACAAGGACCATTAAGGGATTGGAGCCTCTGGCATAGAAGGGGAGTCCAAGAGAGCCAGTTTAGTGTGGAGCAGAGAAGGCTGGGGAGGCTCTTCTGTCTCTGTAAATGTTCTCTGTCGCTGTAAATGCCCGGTGGGAGGGAGTAAACAAACAGGGTCAGACTGGTTTCAGTCATGCTCATTGTGAAAGGACTAGAGGTAAGGAGCACATACTAAATTGCAGGGAAATCCTATTTAGACATGAAAAAGGATTTTGCATGAATTTTTCTTTCTGGAATCTGATGTGTGAGCTCTCACAAATTTTGTGAGCTCACATAGGTTTGGATTTTGGAGTAGTTGACCCCAGTACCATCAGCCTTTGCCTCAAGGTCCTGTGACTGTTAAAGGAAAGGATGCAGCTCCCTGGAAGACTGATCAGAAAGCTTGTTATACTCCCATTCTCATACATCAAAACCTTTTACTCAGAGGCTTAAAATTCTATGAATTGTGGGAATGACTAAGCTGGGTGTCAAGCAGTAATGCAAGTGACTTGAGCCCTAGTGTAAAGTCCAGTTTTACCAGGCTCTTTCAGTCGTGATTAGCTGGGTGCTTGTTAAGGTTTGTAAGTATTTGCATATTCTTTGTACTGCTTTGTACATAAATATACTGGCATTTTTCAGAGTCTGGGCAGCCCATCTGTGGTAATGGACTGGTTGAACAAGGAGAACAGTGTGATTGTGGATACAGTGACCAGTGTAAAGATGACTGCTGTTATGATGCAAACCAACCAGAAGATAAAAAATGCAAGTTAAGACCAGGCAAAAAGTGCAGGTATTGTGCATGTGTTACACCACACTTTAATTGTGGGCATTTACTGGGGATTTCAGAATCTCAGTCTGCTTACCTGCATCTTCATAAAAGTACTGATTTTGTTTAAAATGCTTTATACAGTGAGTGAGAAGTACATAAGCATAATTATGCTATGGGAAAAATTCTTTTCAAGTAACATTTGATTAGGACAAATCAGAAATTTGTTGAGTGCTTGAGTAGGCTTCAGGGTGAATAGTCTGTTTGGAATGGTTCGTGCTTTTTGTTGGCATCCACAATCTGTGTTTGTTTGCAGCCCCAGCCAAGGCCCGTGCTGCACTGCCCAGTGTGATTTCAAATCCAGGACAGATAAGTGTCGGAATGATTCTGACTGTGCCAAGGAAGGAATGTGCAATGGTGTCAGTGCTCTCTGCCCAATATCTGAACCCAAAGAGAACTTCACCGTGTGCAACAGGAACACACAAGTTTGCATAAAGGGGGTATGGTTTTTACAGCCTTATGGAACTGCTAATTTTTGTGAATTGATACAGTTTCTGTACTTACTGCACAGGAGTGCAAGCTCAGTGTCTTTTTCTGTATAGATGTTTGATTTATTGGTGTCAGTCAGAATAACAGTGAAGGTACATCAAGGATTAAGAAGTACATTACAAATCCCAAGGTAGCAGTACTGTCTGAGAAACTTAGACTTTTTTGTAAAAGTCAGGATTATGAAAATGTTTTGTTTTCTAGTCCCACCTTTTCATTTTCTTCAGTCTTGGTCAATAATTCTGTTGTCTTAGAAAACTGGATATGCTGTGAAATGAGGTTGAATTTGGTTTATTGGCAATACAGTTTCTCCAAACGTACATACAGCACTGATGTGCAAACATATGGAATTAGAATGTTTCTGAACTGCAATTAATTTCCTGGATTAGAGAGAACATGGCAGTTGCCATGAAATATTGATAGGAAGCCTCTTATAAATTGATCTGTGTTTGCTTGGAAGCAAACACAAGCAAAAATGGTCCTCTTTAAGACCTGTAACTTTTTGTGCTGTAAGTTTGTTTTCCACAGTCCAGGATTTTAATGAAGTACTGCTTGTAATATTTTTCAGCTAATTTATTAACATCTTAAAGATAGAGGAATTGTTTTCATATAGTTACTGATTTTGAAACAAAATCGTAAATAAACTGAACTTGGAGTATGAAGGATCCTGACACAGTGAAATTAAATACAGAATCTTTTCTGACATTAATTTTTATTATTTTCCAAGAGAGTTAGTGTGTATACATGTGTAAGATTTATTTTTCTAACCATGATTTTGAGTAGTCATGTTTCAGTGTGAATTGTGGTGCTGTGGGTGTTTTGCAGGTTATAAAAGAAGATACTGTGTTAAAAAATCAGTAAATCATCTTTTAAAAAACTAGAAAATATGCCAAATATTGATGTTGAATAACTAATAATTGGCTTATAAGCTTTGGAAAAAAATTGAAGCAGTTGATTTATTGATAAGCATCTTTAGAGCTATAATTATGCTTTCAGATATTAATTGTTAATATCTTCCCTAATGTCGGTGTACTTGAAAGTGAAATTGATTTTTGTGTTGCTGTGCTTTTGTCTCCCACAGCAATGTGCTGGCTCTATCTGTGAGAAGCATGGCTTGGAGGAGTGTACATGTGCTAGTTCAGATGGCAAGGATGACAGAGAACTGTGCCATGTCTGCTGCATGAGAAAAAGTAAGATTTACCTGAATCATAAGTGTAAATAGAGCAGGAGGGCTTTGAGGAACCTGCTCATGGTGTTTGCACTTGAGTTTTTGTTAGCTTTGAGAGCATTTTGTTCAAACATAGTTTCAGACAGACATTGCATTGTGTTGTATAGGAAATAAACAATGCACTCTGCATTTTCCCAGAGTATTAGAGAAGCATTTTAAGCCATTAAACACTAGGGTGGGTGTTCATGCATGGATGTTTTAATACAATAATGGTTTGATTCATTTGTATTCACTTTTCAGTGGACCCATCTACTTGTGCGAGCACAGGCTCGAGCCGATGGCAGGAGTACTTTCACCTTGAAACCATCACTTTGCAGCCGGGCTCTCCCTGCAATGATTTCAAAGGCTACTGTGATGTGTTTATGAGGTGTCGGCTGGTGGATGCTGATGGCCCTCTAGCTAGACTAAAGAAAGCAATCTTTAATCCAGAACTATATGAAAATATTGCAGAATGGATTGTGGTAAGTATATTTTTGTATTACAAGTCTAATATGAAATGTTCTTGGTAATCAAGATTCACAGTTGGAAAGTGTTGATATGCAGACTGCTTCAGCATTCTTCAAAGTATAATTAGCCCTTGTTTTACTAGATTTTCTGTAAGCACCCTGTGCTTATTTGTTCAACAAATAAGTTGGCTAGATTGAAGGAAATTGAAACAAGCAAATAAAAAGGCTCTGTTAACACCTCTATCCATTCACATTTTTAATTTACTTTTTTTCATGTTATGACTCTTCATATTTGAATGCTCTGACTTCTTTTAAGGAACTAAATATTTTGATCTTTAGCATTCATAATTTTTATTGTGCTAGATGTCACTTTAATAATAATATACTGGAAGAGGAGCTCGAGGGAAACACCCTTGGAGAGCTGCATAGGCAATTTTGTGTAAGCTGTTGATTGTTTTAGGCTTACACAGCTTTGCTGGAGTGTATCTTCCATGAAGAACCCTTTCTGATACTAGAATGGAAGTTCTGGAGCTTTTCTGTGGAAGAACTCTGGGGACGTTTCTTTCAAATGTTAGGCTGGATATTCTAGGTGATGTTTCAGAGAGCTTTTGGATGACTTCTAAATCACAGTGAAAAGCCATATTCAATGTCCTCTGTCTCTTGTGCATGTGTGCCAGCCCCCTCACAATCTTGTTGTGGTTTTGTTTTTTAGGCTTATTGGTGGGCAGTGTTGCTTATGGGAATTGCATTGATCATGTTAATGGCTGGCTTCATTAAGATATGCAGTGTTCATACTCCAAGCAGTAATCCAAAGTTGCCTCCTCATAAACCACTTCCAGGTGAGTAATGCAGCTAATTATAGAGATATGTTTTCTCCTCAGCTGTTTAGTGCTAAAGGGAAATTTCAGGTGTTTCAACCTACAGTTCTTAGGCTGCCACTGTGAAACTACAAGTGGAATTAATGCCAATGAAACAATTAATGAAAATCTAGTTCTTATTTTCCTATAACATAATATGCAATCAAAAGAAAGCTTTAAAGACTTTTTCCAGCATCAGAGTTCCTTTTGTTACCTATTCCGTGCTACATTTTGTAAGAATTGGCCTGTTTAAGGAAGTACTGTTGAGATAATGAAATGTCTTCTGTGTGTCCTCCATGCAGTTACTCATCTAGTTAAAGCTTTGCAGGTCTAAATCCAAAACCTTCCAGAAAAATAGCTGTATTCAATTTGCATGGCCAGGACAACTCTTTTGGAAATAACTTGAGCTTTTAAAAATTAATTTTAATAATGGCTACTTTTCTTTGAAACAGGCACTTTAAAAAGGAGGAGACCACCACAAACCACTCAGCCCCCACAGCGGCAAAGGCCCCGAGAGAGTTATCAGATGGGACATATGAGACGCTGACTCCAGCTTTTTGCCTTGGTTCTTCCTAGTGCCTACAATGGGAAAACTCACTCCAAAGAAAACCTAATAAGTCATTGTCCCCAGTCTAACTCTCAAAAATTGAAGAGGAAAAAAAAAAGCATGATATGCCCTCAAAACAAGTGGAAGTGGTTAATTTTTAATGAGAGAATCTTCCAGCTCAAAACGAAGAAAAGTGTTTTTCTTGAATATTTTTAATTTAGTGGCACAAAGTCCTAGCATATCATGATTCTTTCCCCCTTCTGTGCTCTTCATTGCTGCATTTTCTTCACTTGCAGGCAAATATGGCTGTAGTAAAACTTTTACTCAAGAATTGAGAAAAAGATCTATTTTTCAACTGCCAGACAAGGCTAGGAAGCTAGACCACCTCAGCATTGGAGACATTACTTGTCAATGTATATACATTGTTATATGCAGACATGTATTTCTAACGTACACCCGTACTTGTGTGCAATTGTAAACAAGAGAATTGCAATATGGATGTTTCTTTGTATTATAAAACTTTTCCGCTATTAATGAAGAAATTACTGTTTAATTGACATACTCAGGATAACAGAGGATGATGGTGTGTAGTGGTCAAGGGTCCTGTGATGCTTTACACAGCAATTTTGAATCCAATCACACTTTTTTTATCATTATCAAAGTTGTTTCAAGCACTCATTTCATCTTTATCCAACAGCTGTTAAGATACAGCATACAAGCCTGGATGGTCTTAGACAGATTTAACAGGTGTTCTGCAAACTTTGCAAATGTCAGAATGTTTCAAAAATGTTTTATGTAAGTGTCTTCCTTGTAGCTCAACGTAAATATTTTTAATTTGTCTGATTATTCAGTGAAATAATGAATAGTTAGATCCAATATTTCCATGCTTTATTAGAAAATTCTGCCTGTTATTCAACTTGTTTTAAAAATTGCAACCACTTTATTTGGGCTGTTCAGATATTCTTACAGTTTGGTAATCAAGTTCATGTTCTAAGGGATGTGGAAAGAAAAAAGCTGTAGTTTTTTATTTTCTTTTTTAATTTATCAGGTGTTTGGATAACTTTTCAGCATGATACTGTTGATTGATAACCACTAAAGTAGAGTAATTTGCCTGGCTACTGTGGCAGAGTTAAAACTGTAGTTAGGACTACCAATTTTCCCACATTTATACCAGTAGTGAAGTTCAACAGCACAATGTCCCATTCCAGAGTTTTTATTACGAATGTAAATAATTGGCATTTTTGAAGATGAATAAAAGATGTCTTAAGGTGCTTACTGCTATGCAGGAGATGAAAGGGGGCATTACAAAATGTTTAAGCTTGTGATGTATTTATTGCTTGTTTTCCAAAAGCACCAAGCTAATTAGAGATGCAAATGGCTATAATTTTCCTGGCTTTGCTTAGGAGAAAATTTACTAAGGGTTGGACAGGCTTCCTTTGTGGTTTTTTTTTTTGTTTTGTTTTGTTTTTGTTTTGTTTTCTTTTTTAAGAGTATAAGGTTTACACAATCATTCTCATAATGTGACGCAAGCCAGCAAGGCCAAAAATGTTACAGAATATAATGGGATCTCTTCCTTGTAAACTTGTACAGTATGTGGTAACTTTTTCAAAATACAGCTTTTTGTACATGGTTTAGAGACAAATTTTGTACATGAAACCCCAAGTCCAATAGACTATATAAATAATTCTAAATGATCTTAACTAGTTAGAAGTGTATGTAGTTGCTTTTAAGTCATTTTAAATACATTTGTTTTAAGACTGTGCAAAGATTGGAAGTGGGTTTGCATTTCTAAAATGGTGACTTTTATTCAGCAAGAGTTCTTAGTAACTTCTTGAGTGTGGTAGACTTTGGAACATGTAAATTTTTTGCCTGTAATGTTATCCTGTGGTAGGATTTTGGCAGACAAATGCTGCCCTATTTTATTTTGAGTCTAAGTTAAATGTTTTTTGAAAACAGAAATGTGCACTGAACTCTCCACTGCAAGTCAAGATGTGGTAAAGCCGAAAGGAAGTTCAAGACAATGAAACAGAAATACTACTGTCGATTTCATGTCCACTGTGTTTTATACAGTCTCTTTTTTGTTCACTTTGGAAATTTTTACTAAAAAATGCAAAAAATAAAGTATTGTGCAAAGATATGTAAGGTTTTTTGAAACTTGAAATGCATTAATAAATAGACTTGATGAAATAATCTTCTGAAGATCCATTTACTTGTTGAGCCCTGAAAGCAAAGAGGAATACACACATTCCACTTTGCTTGATTTTTGGCTTCTACTGTCATGCCAAACTGTACTTGTACTATCTCTGTCAAAGTGTCCCTCTCAATTTTAACGTCCTGCAGTTATATATAAGAATAAATGTGTTTGTGTAACCTGTTTAGGGAAAGCCATGAAATTAATTTTAAATTACTTACATGATCACAGGAATAAAATTTTCTTACCTCCAAAATGAAAAACTAGTTGCTGGTGGGATGTTCAAGCCTGGCATCATCGTTACTGATGGATACCTTTGGAAATATATTTGGAGAGGAATACTGGAATTAATATGCAATGCTCTGAATAATACACAATTGGTGGATGAGACAGAAGGAGCAAATGTGCTTTTTGCAAGGTTTTTAAAACTGCTAAGCTGACTCTCTGGGTTTTTGTGTGTGTTGCATGGCTGATTTAAGTGATAAGACTGCTTTTCAAAGCCAGGTCCTGCCTGAGTCTTCCATTCTTCGGGCTGTTTGTTGAAGTCCTGCCTGGACATCTGTTTCCCGAAGGGAGCAGGGTGCACTTTGATGTTATCAAAGCACACTCACAGTTCCTTCCTCACAAGGCTCCCCCCACCACCCCCAGGACTTTTTATAGAAGTGCTTCTCCCTGCAGCTAAATAGCACTGTCTGTGCAAAGGGCATTAAAAGAAAATCCCTTGGAGCAGAGCCCTTCTGTAAATCCTCACAGAGGTGGTGGTGGCTGTGTTTAAATCTCTGTAAGAACACAGCCCAGAGGGGTGGAATAATGCCTGAGCAGCTCAAATGCAAGTTTCATGTATATTTTAAAGTATAAGTGAAACAAATCGGTACATAATTTTTTCTAGCTAATATTTGACAATCTTATTTGTACCTACTAATTTATTCATCTTGCATTTTTTAATGTTCAGTTGTTAAATGTATATATTCACCTTGTGTAGAAGCATATATGGAGTAGTCAGAATGGTGCGAGCATGGCAAAGGCATCAAAGTCCTCTTAAGCAATGAAACTATACCATACCACTGATGTAATTTGGTTTTTAATTAGTGTTCCAATATTTCTTTCAGGAAAAACACAAAAAGGAAGGAAGAGGCTTTTGTTTCTGAACATTGGAAGTTGATTATTGCAGACAGTGATGAAAAAGCAGCCATTCTGTCACTGAGCTGGGTGTGCTCTGACAGGAGTGAGCACCTGGTGGCTTCCAAGGTCTCAAGTCGGCTGTATGGAGAGAGACAGGAGTAATTCCAGTGAGCACAGAGTAAGGCACCACCTTAGGCACTTGAGATTGTTGGTATGACTTCAGTTTAATGTTCAGGCATGGTGAGACTGAATGTATTACAGCTTGGGCTTTATTCCATGTTTATATCAGAAATTAGTGTAATGGCTGTCAAAACAGGGACAGAATATGTTTGGTATGATTTGTGAAACATGGCATCAGAAGTATCTTCATATCTGCAAGAGTTCACATGCTGACTGTTCCTTTAATTTTCCTACTTGGCTTTTTAAAACCTTTCAAATTGTCTTATCTGAGGATATACCATCTTCACTTAGTTGAGAACTGGAGAATGTTTTTTCACAAACACTAGAAGTCATCCAACACCCACTTCTTGAATTCCAGCACAATGCAGACACCTCTGAACATCCTTCCACCTGCTTTTCCTGAAGTAATGCCTGCTGCTCCTGAAGTTTAGATCCCTTTATCAGCCTCCTTACCAAGAAAGTGATAGTCATTTGCAAGAATGCCAATTTTGATTTCTGAAATGTTTCTAAGAGTGTAGTTTCTGTACTGTTGGAGTACAGCCCAATTCTTTTTAGCCTTTGTCTCTTGCTTTGTCATCCTTCAACTTCTTCTGAAAAAAGCTTTTTTTGAGGAGTAGGGGTGGGATTTGGTTCAGAAAGCTTACAGAATTCATAGCTTAGAAAGTTGGTGATAACTGATGGAAATGCAATTTCAGTGACAGTACTAAATTCTCTAAATAGACAAGAATTTTATGAAAAAAGAAAACCCTAAAACAAAAGTAAGTGGCAGGTCTTTAGTAGCTTTTTGCAGAAGCAACAATTCAATTCTAGAAACAATCTAGAGAGGTGCCTAATTTGAGTTAGCCACACATACTTCTCTCTCTGTTTACTCTCATTTTCCATTGTGGTTTGGAACACTAAAATGGCCACATTGTCATTTGTTCCTTGCCTGTCATTCTGCAGGACGTGGTTCATTGTAACTTCATGCCCCTAAAAATGCTCTGACTGGGTCTCCAGCAATTGAGTCCCTCCAGTGGATTATAGCTACTGCAAATGTAAAAAAGTATCCAAACAAAAGGCCTTGGTGCTTACCCAATGCTCTCACATACTTTGGGCTCAAGTTTCCTTCTGTGTACGTTCTTGATTTGACTCAGCTATTGCACTTCAGCAATTGATTCTTACACAAACACAGAATGTATTGCAGAGCTCTCATAAAGTAATTATGATGCAAAATTTAAATATTCAAGGTAGAAACCTGAAGCATGAAATTAATCACTTAAATTGTAATTTTTGACACAGAAGGTGGAAATACTTTTGTGTTCAAAAAACCAGTTTGCTTCATTGAATAGAAGCTTTCAAAGCACAAACCTTTGTTTTCACTGAGGAGCAAGGATCCTTTTGCATGGAATCTGTATTTAAATAGATAAATATTTATCTAATCATGATGCTACTCCTAGGAGCCATTTTAAATATTGGAACAGCCTCTGACATGTACACCTCAGGATGGACAACAACTCTCATTTGAGATCTAAGTATGCTTCAGTTCCTGTTGTAGTTTGTGAGCCTTTCTGACTGAGCATTCCTGTTTGTTTAAAGGGATGGTAGTTCTTGAAAACAGCTTGTAAAAAGAGTTAATATTCTGAAGGGTTGGCAGAGATACCTGCATTCCAGATCTGATCACTGTTCACTGCGTGCAGGATCTGCTCAGCTTCTTCATTTGTCGGGCAATCTAAATAAATCCCACTTTATTCCTGATAACATCTGGATATTTTGATTAAAAATTCCCTGCAATATCTTGGTATTAAAAAATATGCTTTGCTTCAAGTCTTAGCACTTTCTTGCACATTTTTTTACCACTTAGAGAACATTTAACACAAACTACATTCAAAATTCAGAGTTCAAGAAACCTTAATTTTTAATTAATCTTGTGCTCAACATTAAAGTGACAAATGAATACATATACATTGATTTCTGTTTCAGTATGCACAAACCATAGAATAAAAGCAATCTGAGACAATAATGTTCCTTTCCGTTGTTTATATTCTGACAGAGGAAACAAGGGAATTGTATATGTTTGACCTTATAAAGTTTGTTTTTATGCTCTGAAATTGTTTGAAGGTTTAGCCATTTTAATTTATTCTGGCAGTTTCAAGTCATGCCAAAATCTGGTATACAGAGATTTAGAATCTAAAAATCTCAGACCTTACCTGAATGGCTAAATATGATTTAAGTGCAAAAAATTAACTGAACTTAGTTGTGCTAGAATTTTGTGTAGAACACTAAGCATCATTCAAATAATTAAATTGCTAGTAATTTAAATCAGTTCTTTAATTAAAATAGTTAAATAGCAAAGCATTTTCAGAGAATAAGGTTTATTATAGAATTTTTAGATGATACTATTATTGGGGTTTTCATATGGTTATTACAGCTTAAACATTTTCTGTTTTTATATCTATTTGGTCATATTTTCTTTTATGATCTATTTAATTCTCCCTTCATTAGGAAATCATTTAGCAAGGTTTTAACTGATAGTCGTAGCTATTAATACTTCAATGTATTCACCATGAAATTAATTCCTTTATTCCCCTTATATCCAACAAAATTAAGTTTTTCAAAGGCTTATGATGATGATTTTGTCAAATAATATTTTTATTTCTGGTGAGCAGATGTTTTTTTCAGATTTTAAACAGTTGAAAATTGACAGTTGCCTTGATGAAGCTGCTCACTGATGATTTTCAGAGTATGCTCCTAGATGAACAAAGAGCATATTTCAGTTCACTCAGATGACAAAAACTAAATATCTTAATGTATTTTTTACCATCTCTGAAACTGCTAGGATATTTGACTGTTAATTTTTAGAACATTTTACTAGATGTATCATATTTTGAATATTTTGGTGAGAAGTTGCCTTCTTGTCTTGCTCATTTTCTGTTTTGGGTCTGGAAGAGATCTTCACAGCTCACAAATATCTTCTCTTGGGATGGATGAAGGTGAATATTGTCAGTGCTTTGGGGGCAAAATGTGTATCTGGAAAGAAAAGACAGCATGCGAGTACAATGTTGGTTAGAAAGTTTAACATCAGAGTTTCCCATTCTTTAGGCAGTTCTTTAGCCTGTCTTTTACAGGAGGGCAGCTTTCTGTTTTATAGGCTTGTGAGGAAAGAGTTGTATCTGCCTGCCAGGCACAGGGACAGAGAGCAGAGCAGCAGGCAGCCCCTGGGCACTGAGGGCATTGTGCTGTGTCTCGCTGGTGTCACTGTGGGTGTTGGCACAGCACCCCCTCACAGGCACAGGGCGTTCCTGGTGTCAGGGGGCATTGCTCCAGCTCGCTGTTCCCAGCATGCTTGCCCTGTCCGGGCTGCTGGAATGCTGCTATTTAGCTGGGAGGTTGCTAAAAACCAGCTATGTAGGATGCTAACATCAGCAGCTGCATATGCTACACAACTATTTGAAAGCAAATGTTGGAATGGGGTATTTTATTGCTCATAATGGTCTTTGTTAACTGCTTTTTAAGTTTATGCTGTTAAATCTCTACAAGTCTTTGCCATTAAATGCCACATAGGAACTTTCATCATGTACAAAGATCACAAAAATCTAGAGGTAGAGATACTATGTGTTACTATCTCTAACATAGGGATACAGATATGTGTATAACAATAAAATACTGTCAGTTGTTCAAATGCTTGAGAAAACACAAGAGAAATCAAAATTTCATGTTTACGACCTTTTCTAATTATTGGATTTCCAAAGTTGCTAATTCTGCAGTACACAATGTTTGGTATTCTGAGGAAGGCAGAACTCTACATACCCTTTTTTCTCTGAAGAAAATACTTTTCCTTGAGTGTTCTTTGTTTCTCCTTTTAGAACCACCTAATAATCTTTCATTCCTCCCCTAAACATTAATGCAGTATTTCAGTGATAACTAAATGTCACTGCCCAGATTGCAAAGAACAAAACCCAGCACATAATCAGTGTTCACTAAAAGCTTGGCACAAACTGCTTCCACTTGCAGCAAAAAAAGCTTCTAAGGAGCATTAGATACCTGAAGCTACCAGCATTATTTTTTGTCAGTATAAGAGCCCCCTTCACTTAATAATTTCCTAGATAAGGAAAGTAGTACATCAGCAGTAATTAGCTTGTGCCAGGTTACTGGCACAGCTGCATTGGATAAGACCTTCCTGGACAGGAAAATGACTTCTCACCTTCATACCTTTTATTTCAAATTACAGGAACCTGCACCTAAACAGAGCTCCCTAGTTTGCAATGTATGCTTTGCTTTAATTTGCTTTCAATACTGATTTTGGGTCGTGGCTTTTAAAATAGCAGGAAATGTTGAGAAATTCCTTTGATTTTTATGGCAGGAGCACATGCCAAGTGCCAGGTTAGGAAAACACCTCAAAAATACATTTTTAGGAGGATACAACCTAGGAGAATATGATCCTTCCTCTGCCCCCCAGCACACACAGATTGTCTTATGAAATGCCTCTTTCAATTGTCTAATTTGTTTTTTGTGTCAATATTAAGGAGATGCAGCTCTGCCAGTAAGAGCTGTTCTGCAGGAAGTCTGCACCAGTTGTGGTGGTAAGAAAGGGAATGTACCCAGGAAAAATTGCCTTCTAGGACTGAGCCTCAGTTAAAGGTAAGGTGCTTTTCTCATTAACCTTAATTAAACTGCACAATTAAAATTCCTCCAAGGATTAAAGCAGTGAGAAATATTATGATTTTTTTATTCTGTCTTCTGGCTGAAATTTCTCTGCATGAGTAGGCAGTTTCAAATGTGTTAGCATTTCTGTATGTAGAGAACAAGGCTGCTCAGATGTGGTGATCCAGTTTCAAAGCAATAAACAGGGGAAAGAAGAACACTAAAAATAATCAGAGGACTGTGTAGTACAGCACATGATCCTTCTAATGAGTATTTTCAAGAATGGTGAAGCTGAGTTTCTCTTGGAAGTAAGTATTGAAAGTCAAATAATTCAGATTTTGCATATTTTTTTTGTAAGCAGGAATCTGAATATTCACGATGTTAATGTTGAAATCATTATTTATCTTGCACAGTATCTTGTTTCATTGAAATTTCATATGGTCCTTATGGAGTGAGGTAATTACATTCATTGGTGTGACTGCTGAGGCTTGGCTGCTTGTGTTTGAACTGGGATAACCTGGGTGCCAAACACCTGTGGAGTTACTGAGTGCTCTCATTACACTTACTTTTGCTGTGTTTCCCCTGCTTTCACTCTTATTTCCTTCACTATAAGTCCTGGTCGACGAGTGCCCTTTGTCCATGGTATTATGGTTTGAAATGTGTCCCAGATATTTCCCCAAAGTGGAGGTAATTCCCATTTGAACTTGATCATTATGATGTCACCAATATCATTGTCCAGGGTGATGAGAAATGAGTAGGTTTTATTCCCAGTAATACTTTCAACTCTATGGAAAACAAGATGAGAATAATGTTGTCTTAATTATTATGAATTAAAGTAACAAAACAGCATTTTTTTTCCTGTGAAAACCAGAGAAATAACTATGTTTTCTTCTTAATGTCTCGAGGATGTTCTTCCTCCAGGTGCAAAAAAGTGATGAAATATGACAGCATGGTAGGAAAGAAGCAGAAGTAGCAGAAGCTTGAACAGCTGACAAAGCAGTAGTGGTTTCTGACAGCAAAAGGTGTCCCATAATAGCATCTATGTTACAACTTCTGCCTGCTGGAGCAAATGCACATACACACACTCTTGCCTTTGCTTTCATTAATACAAATAGTGTTCATCATGATAAATATCCAAAATTCTTTATCTTAATTACAGCTGATTTTTTCATTTGTGTTTTAATTGATTATACCTCCCTGTCTTAGCCATGGGATGGACCAAAGTAAGTGGACAGAAAAATTTCCAAATTTACTGTTTGTATTCCAACAATTTTTTTCTGCATAAACTGCATCATCATTGTAAGAACTTGTGACTTTCAGGGAGAATGAGTGAAGGGAGTACAATTTCCAGTTCATGTTCACTTAGCTGCACTAAACCATTTCCCTCATAGCATGATTATCAATGTGGTATATTACAAATTGTCACATGCACAATTGCATGGGGTACAATACTCACAGTGGGATGTGCAGGTTTTTAGCATCTGCCTTAGTCCCTGTCAGAGACATGGTGAAAGCTGGGTCTATGGGCTTGCCTTGGATTTCATTGATGATGTGGATCTTGAACTGATAATGATACACTGTAGGAAGGAAGAATTGGCAAAAAGTGGAAAAATTAATGGTCAAATAATCAATAGTTTTCTTAGGTGAAAGAATTTTGCCTTTCAGAGCAGAAAGTTGATGGTTATTTAATTTTACTTTTCAACCTAATTTGTTGAAATTAAAACATTGTCATTTTTCCTGGTTGTTGCTGTGCTGTGCTATGTAATCTGTTAGCATTTGTGGTCCTGTTGCTTTATTTAAAGGATGGAGAAAAAGGTAATCAGTGTTGAGTTTCTTTTTGGGATAAAACATTCCTCCATGGGAAATATTTCAGCTTTTCTGGAGTTTAGTTGTCAGAATTTCTGGCAAGTCCTCTTATCTAGTGACCAGGCAAATCCTTGTGACTGGGCATGACTAGAGATGTATGATACAGATCAAAGACCTTATGAATGTGGTCAGGCTGTTACTCTGATCAACTGGAAAATTGCCCTGCAAAACAGATGACTCACAAACTTTCCTTGACTGCTTAATGATATGTTGTGCTTTACACACGTCTGTTAACAATGTCATTAATGCTTCAAGGTCTGGGGAGTTTCTAGAACACTGTTTAGGAAAGTCTGAACTGAATATTGTTAGCATAAAAATGCCTAAGAAGTCATCAGTTTGATATTTTTAAAATTATGAAAAAGAAAACCCCAACAACATAGATTTCAAGTATGTGCATACAGATACTGTCAGCTACATTTGAATGTCCAGAACTCTTCTATCTGGTCATTCTTCCAGCAACTTTCTAGACAAAACTGATAGATTTTGATATGAAGGAACATTATTGCATACTAGTTTTTGAGTGGAGACTCTCTACTCACTTCAGTCTTCACTACATCTGAGAATGGCTCCCCACACCACTAATGGAATCATATTTTCATGCACATGCACAGATAGGGGTTTTTTGTGCAGCTAAAAGTATTTGCTGGAACAGCTATATCCTTTCATTATTTTACAGTTGTTGTGTTAGTGAACAATGTATTTTCTTTTGAAAATGTATCCCTCAGTAGAAAACAAAATGGCTGATTCTGTGCCACAAACCTGATGAGGACCAAGGCAGAGAGGGTTGTTTACAGATCACTTTATAACTAATCTGTCTTTCTCTGGGTTTTCTTGCTAAAAACTGATTTTTCAGTATATGATCAGACACAACCTAAGGTTTTGCTGTGATTATGGTGCTTACTTTAAGGAAAAATCATATAAAAACTCAGAGTCCCATCACAGCTTTATAATAAATGTTAATTTCCTTGAAACAGACTGGGGGTTTTCTTTGAGCTGGACTGATGTATGCTCCAGAATATAATGTCATTAGCTTGAAAATTAAATGTTAGATTTTGTTAAGACACAGAGAACTGTGGTGTGTAATGTTGAGTTTCCCAAATTTCTTCTATTTATGCTTCTCACATGATCTTCAAATTTTTTTTTTTTAAAGCATTACAAAGATGACTTTGTAAGCATCTTCCCACAGTTGCTGCTTTGTTGGGGAACTTTTGTGAAAGGAGATCATTGTCTGGGGTACTTTATCCACATATGTGCCAAGGATGGGTTTTTATGGAAAACCAGTTCTAAGCATAAAAATGCAACATGTTTAATTGCAATCTAAGCCAATAGGACAGAGATATTTTACCCCAAACTGAAACCAGCTCCATATCCAGAGAGGAACACAACACAGTGATCTCCGTGTCCAGGTGTGCGAGCAGCAGGCAGTGCATCCCCAGAGCCTGTCCCTGTCATTCCCTGCTTCTGGTGAGGACCTAGCTCTGACTGTGATGGAGCAAGATAACTTCAGAAACTAGACACAGCCTCTGGAGTTTTAAAATCTACTCCAAGTATCTTACTGAGCCATTTTAAACAGTATTTAGAAGAAATTCAGCATGTTCAGCTGCTGTGAATATCATTCAGGGCTCTGTAGATCCCTCTGGAGTCATCACTGAATATTTCACAGCTGTGCTAGTGGAAGACTTCCAAAATTATTTTAAAAGTACCTGAATTTTTGGTTTGGTTTTGTGGTTGTTTTTGTTTTGTTTTTTTTTTTTCTTTTTTGGGGCTTTTTTTTGTTGTTGTTGTTTGTTTTGGTTTGGTTTGGTTTTTTTTTTTTTGTTTTGAATCTATGATAATGCATCCGAGTAACCGGGCACTGTGGGGAGACCAGCTATATAATGCAAGCGGCCTTTTAAAGCCTTTCACCTCATCCCTTCACTGTTGCTGCCCGGGCGCACGAACATGGGAAGCGCTCCCCAAGCCCAGGGCCCAGGGCGAGGGCCAGGCGGGGGCAGAGCCCTGCGGCAGGAGGGAGGCTCCGGCCCGACACAGCCCGGCAGCCGCTGCGGGGGTGCGGGACTGCCGTGGCCGCGCTGTGCCGGGGCTGTGGAGAGAGTGTGGCGGGCTGTGGTGAGGCTGTGCCGGGGACAGGCAGCGCCTCAGCCGGAGCGGAGCCTCCTCCGTGTGTGTGCCCTGTGCCTCGGCCCGCGCCCGCCCGGCTGCTCCCCACACGCCTCATGGCAGCCGGGGAAGGAGGTGGTGAGGGGCAGAGCCGGGCGGCGGGACGCTGTCGCCCCTGCACCCACAGCCCCTCAGGAAAGGACTGTCCCACATCGTCCTGCTTGTTCCCACTTTTAAAAGTACGTCAACCTTTCCAGTGGCGAGGGAACGTCTGCTCAACAGCAGCAGTGGGCTCTGGCGGCTGAGTGCAACGGAGAATGGTAGGAAGGCCCTGCGCCCCCTGGCAGGCCATGGCCCCTCTGTCTGATCGTACAGCCAAAAATGCTCACTGACTCGGTAAAGTAACGTGGTAGAGCTAAAGCCAGAGTGCCAGTCTTAGTTTTAGTGCTACAGTTCAGCCACGTAAAAGTCCATGCTATTCTGTTCTCTGTCCATTGTTTGGAAAGTAGTAATTTATATGTCATTTCATAGTCTAATTGCGGATAAAATTTGGGCAAACGCAGAACGTTTATAGGCCTCCCAGAGTAATTATGCAGCTTTTTTTGGCTTGGCCGTGTGCCTGCATATGCTAGAATAAACCTGCACAGTCCAGTTGTAGGAAAATCCTGCAGATCAGGACCCTGGGCATCTGCGAGCCCTCAGCTCCACACTCGCCTGGGGCTAGCAGGCAGTGTGCTTTTTCCCACAGAAATATGAGAGCCAGGGTCTGGATGAAAGGGCATCAAGATAGCCTACTGGGACTCTCAGTTGTCTCAGCAAATTGATTATTCTCACAGATTTTATAAGCTTTAATGAATGAGTATATAGGATCACAAAGCTTAGGCTCAGACTTCTACTTTGTGATCAATCTGGACACTAAAAAGTATTCCCACAAACCTTTGAAGGGCATATGCGCTCTTGTTTTCAGAAAGAGTCGTCTGCTTTTGGGCAGCCTTTCCTCCCTGATGTTGTAGCCCAGGGTGTTACAGCGGTTCTTCTTGCAGCTGAGGCACAGCCCTTTGTTGAAGGTGTTGATGTCGTTGCACCAGTACGCTGTGCTTTGCTTGTCCTTGTGCAGCAGAGAGTCGATGAACAAGTGAACTGACCTCTCATGGGCACATTTCACAGTTTGAGTGATGCCTGAAAAAAATGCAACAAAATTTTACATGCCCTTGGTTTTTTTGTTTACCATTTCAACTGCAGAGTAGTACTGTAGCCAGCTATAAACTATAAACATATGATATTGTTTCCCCCCACACACACCCTTTGCATCATGGTTTTGCCTTAGAAATCATACACAGTTTTTAAGATCATTCAAAAATAAAATGGCTGAACTTGCATGATAATAAATAATTTTCTCTTAAACTTCTCTAGCCCTGATTGTATCAGACTGTAAATATGAACCTTGATTTCAGTGTTCTGGTTGTTTTTGTCAATACAACCTGAGTTGATGTGCAGTCTTTCAGATCATGCCACATTAAAGACAGCAGTCTCATTTGGAATGGCTGAACACTATTGGATTTGGATGCTTAGGCAGCAATATTTTGTCCCTATTAGACTGACACCTATGTTGAATTGAACTTTTCTTGCAGTTGCTGCTTGGAAAAAAGGAGGAAAAATTTTATTAAACTCAATAAAAGTATTAAATAGGCCTGCATTATGAGAAGTATATTCTTAAAATGTTATCAAATTGCAAAAATTGTTTTGTGCAAATAGGATGTTTTATGTCTGTGTTGATTAGCTTTGAGCTGATGCTTGGTTTCACGTTTGTCATGATTTATCTTCTAACAAGTAATGCCCAGATTTAGGCATTGCATGAGGATGATTGAGAAGTGCTTCTGCAATGTCATTGCTGGGTGAGCAGGGCTCTTGGAGGGTTTTCAGCCAGCACTTTTGGTTGTCACTGCACATTGGGACCTTTTTCAGTATCTTGCATCAGTTTCTCTATAGGTTTATGTTTAGGTACATTGATAACAAGCTTCTATAAATAAAAGCTAGCCTGGAACACTGGCACTCAGGTCCTGGAGAGAGCATCATCTGTGCCACTGAAGGACGTGGAGTTGGAAAAGGTGAGCTATGGAGGTGAGTAGTACAGACCTGTGTTTCATTTGATTTGATATAATTAATGGCACACTAGACAATCTGGCTTAATTAGAATAAATTGTCTCATCTCTTCTACTGTTGAAACAAATACCATTAAATTATTCAGAGGTGCTTGACAGCAGGATGCTCATGGCCTCATTTTCAGGAGTGCTAGGCAGCTCAATTCCTTGCTGGAGTCAGTAAAACCAATATGAACTCATGACACGTAAAAATCAGATAATTAATCTCTAAACAGAAAATACCTTGCATATAAGGGTGATAATGATAATCCTTAGATGCTGTTTAAGAGCACCAGACAGGCTCAGTCCAGCTGCCCTGGTGGCTCCCACTGGGTGCCATTGGTGCTTACCAGCAATCCCCAGCTGTGCAATGTGGTTGTACACGTGCAGGATGTGACAGCCAGGCTGGAAGGTGCCTCCATTGGGATAAAAGTCAAAATGAGCCACAGGCTGCTTGATGCCAACACTGAGGCCCATGTGCTGTTTGGTGAAGGTATGAATTGCATCCACAAAGTTTGCATCATCTGGAGATAATCGGTCTGTGGGTGACATTCCCTCAAACAGGGGCCCAGCAGGGTCAAGGCCTGCAACAAATGCAAATAATCCCATTGTCATATAGTGCACAAGGAATATTCTACTGCTGTAAGTCTGGGATAAATGTCTGAAAACAGGCAGCACCTGGTGCTTTACAAGGTCTTTCCCTGATGGAAACAATAACAACACTTGTTCCACAGAGGGTTACACCTAAAGCAAACACAGGCCCTGGAACAAACACTAACTGGGACCTGCTCAAGGACACAGCTCAGAGACAGACGTGTTTGTCAGAGACAAACTGTGCTGCTGCCGGTGGCACTTGAGGGACCTTGACATAATTTTGTTCTTTCAAACTCTAGAGGTTGTGTGTTTCAGAGGTCCTTTGGAAGACACCAGTCCTGCAGCAAGATTGACTTTTAGCCCACATGTGGGACCTAAAACCTTATAAAGCTCCAATTATTGTTTAAAAACCCTGTATGCCTGCTAGATTTTATTTATAATAATTCTTCAGCTTAAAAAATCTTCAAGGCAGATTATTACAGTATTCCGAGAAATAATACTCCACTTAGGGAGTCTTGCTGATTTTTGTTTTCTGGAGTTTTTGCATGGTGGTCTTCTTGGTTGGGAATTGATTCAGGAAGAGAACTTTGTGCTTAGTTTAAAGCTGCACTCAGCTTTGAGGACAAGCTTCTAAATTTTATATTCTTCAGTTGGTATTGTGGAATAATATATAGTTGCATAGATATAACCAGACAAGACTAGTAACACAGGCAGCAAGTAAAATGTCTTTTCTGATAACTTAGTTGATGTAGGTCTTGTGTAAAATGCACTTCTGCTTTCATTTTGTTTGGGTTTTTTAAGCTGTCACTGTGTATTAGATGAGGTACTGTATATAGTGTATCAATACACTATATACATATAGATATAAATATATATGTGTATATATATATGTATATATATGTATATAGTATATATATATTTTTATATATATAAATGTATTTTCATTACACTCATAATTAGTACAGTTACAAAACATTACAGAAGGTTCAGAATGTCGCTAGGTAATCAAGTTTTAGGGTTAACTTTGCTTACTTTAAGCATCTACTAGGGGTACTCTGATGATATGCTTGTTGTAAAGTGTAATCCAGAATTCTCATTTTTGCCACACAAGAACTGTTTTGAATTCACTATATGGGCACTGTCCCACAATTGAAAGCTCAAGCACAGTCAGACAATTTCCTTAATATATTTTTTAAGTTACTCACTAATAATGAGCAGTATTTGAATGACTTTGGGTCAAGACAGTGGCCAAAGATCCAGGATTAGTGGCTAACATTTAGTTTAAGGTGTTAGTGGGAATGGATAAGAGACAAGTTTAAGCAACCAGCAGCTTGAGGCTTTGGTTTATTATTTCTAGTCCCCATGCTTGTGTATTCTGTATGCCATAATCAGACTGAGGTAGGAAAGATCAAAGATAGAAATGCTATGAGACCAAATCTTCAAAAATATTTTCATTAAGTTTCTAAATCTAATTTCTAAACCAATGAGATGAAGCTTCTAAACTCTGCTGAATATTGCTATTCAGCAGCTAATTGTCAATATGACACTGATATGTCAAATATCTTCATAACTTGATTCAGTTGACTGTTAGTTTTTTTAAAGGTCTTTTACCTGTAATTCTTCCAATCTTTTTTGTACCATTGATAAAACTTCCAGCAAATCCTGAAACATGAGCCCCCAGGCTGTATCCAATTAGATGAGCATTGCTTCTGGAAAATTGAACAGATTCCTGGAAGATAGTGGCACCTTGATTTAGATGAAGAAATGTGAAAAGTAAACAGTGAAATATCTATTACATGTTAGGAATACTGGGAATTACAGCTCAAGGAATTTGTATGTTGATGGTGGTCAAACGAGGTGCATGAATCATTCAGTAAATTCCTGTTGGAATGTTATTCCTTGATTCTTTTTCATGCAGCAGGAAAATGCCACACATTTGGGCACTGCCTCTTATCTTCTATGCACAGGAAAACCATCAACACAGTGGAATTTTTCTTGTTTGTTGTCAGTCATTTGATGCAGGTGTTCACTGCCTTTTGTCAGCAGCATTTGGCTTTCCTATTATTATAAAATGGATATTTCTTCTTTAACTTCAGGGTAAAATAATCCCCTACAAAAGTGTCTTTTTTTTTTTTTTGCCTGAGATACCATCACAAGTCAAACTAAAGGGATCAAAATATTGATCAGGCATGTTAAATGATACAGCAGTGATATTCCTTGTACAAAGATGTGTGTCTGATTTGTAACAAACCTATTGAAGCAGAATTGGCCTTCTTTCTACCCAATCAATGGTACATCTTGAGCATTTCACCTGAGCTGCAAGGTTTAAAGTTTATCTGACTTGTAAAGAAAAATGTGGCATATTTTGCTTACAGGAAAGGCAAACCTCACTTTCAATTTCTTTGTGAATGTTGCCTCTCTCAGTGGAGTGGCTGTGCAGTCTCAATAGCAATCTCTTCTGAAGATGAAGTGAAACTTGGCAGACTTCTTGTGTGAGAGAGACAGCTCTTAGAAATCACAAGATCTGACCAATTTTCTTGTCAGATGATACTGAAATGGATGCTGTTGAGGCTGTTACTGATCATGCCCTATACTTGAAATAAGAGCACTAATGTTTACTTATTGTTTGTTCCTTATTCTTTATTAAAATGTTGTGTGGCACTGCAGGTTTTGTTACGCCCATTGAGAATCTTTGAAATAATTTTCTGCCTGTAAGCAGACAGAAGCATAGCAGAAAAATAATGGTGGGAATTGGAATGAAGGGGGTTTGACTGTTAAACTCTGGAGGGGTGCTTCTCAATGTGAGGAACATTTACTGGTTGGAGACACTCAATGCTGTGAAAATTTATGGTATATTTAAATTCTGGAACACATCACAGCAAAAGAGTAACCACCTACAATACTGGAGCAAGGAGTAATTTATTCAAGCCTTGGTTTGTTCGTTGACACTGGGAAATCACTGAATGTCTTTATTGTTGACAATGTGGTATGTCCTCCTGGGAACTGATCAAAGTCCACCATTTGATTAATTCAATAATTAAACAGATGCCAAAAATTACTTTAGGCTCCAGCACGTTAAACTATATTTGACCAAGAGCTGAAATTTCTTCTAATATCACAATGAAAAATAGGGACTCTGACTTTGCTGCTTCCTCTTTTGTTCCTCTTGTCCCTAACTGGGTGTGGTATCTGACAGCTCCTTCTAGCCCTGCTGTTCCTGCTTAGGCCTTTAATGGTATTTGCTCCAAACCTTTCAGCCTTACAGTAAATTTCTCTTCCACCTTAGGCCTCACCATATTTAAAGTAATGTACTCAAAAATTCATTGTCAGGTATAGAAGCATAATTTCATTTCAAATTAAGTACTTAATGTTAGAGATTGATACAATAAGAGTTGCTTAGAGTTCCTGGTTTTTATGAGTGATTCTCAGTCTACTGTTTGCTTTCTGCCTTTTCTTAAATTGTGCTGGAGACCGGTGATCCTGTGCAGACTCTGCTGCAGCCTTTTCAGCCCAGCCATGGCCCTGCTGCCATTAGCAGGAGTTTTGGTAAATAGTCACTGCATTAGTGTGGCTCTGTACTCACTGCTGCCTCCATGTCATTGGCTCTGTGAAGCATGTCCGTCCTCTTGAAAGTCTCCCTTTACATTCTGGGTCTCTAAGCCATTATTTTGTCCTAATCTTTGGGAAACTGCAGCAAAAATCAGACACAGTGTCGGGATTGAATTCTGCATTAAAAGCAGAAGTTGAGCACAGATAACAAACTCATTTTCCTGTACTTATGTCTTGCAAATGGTGATGTCTGCCTGTTTTCTACATATGGAACAGTGTCAGCTGCCCACACACATGCTATGGAAAAGTCAAAGTAGCAGGAAACGATCTCACCTCTAAAGAAATATAAAAATATTTTCATAAACAAGTCCACTTGCTTTGACCTCCTGCATGATGAGAGTTTCACAGAGTCATATGAAAGTTTATAGAAGAAAAACATGCACTTCGTTAGAGAAATGTGAGTGATGGAAAGGAAAGCATTAGCAAGCCCAGTGCTTCAGAAAGGTTGTGGAAGTGTAAAACCAAACATCTTTTCCAGGGAACGTGTTGGTGCGGCGTTCTCACCTCCAGCCACTGCAGGAAGCGCGCGATCTCGTGTCCCGTGGTGCGCGTGTTCCGCACGGCAATGGGATAGTGCTGGTGAGCCAGGGTCAGCCAGTCTGCAATGATCACGTTCATCGGCTCAGGGTGGGACTTCAGAGCTGCTGCCATTTTCCAAATCCAGCTTTCCAATATCCCATCCACCTGTTACAGTTGGGAAAAAACCCCAAACAATAAGAAAACCATTGTTATGGGAAAGCAGTCTCTGCCAAATATTTCTTGTGAAAAACATGAAACAAAAAACACAGTATGAACAGGGAGAGATTAATGCTGATAACTAGAGTTTAGGAGCCCCAGCCTGCTTCAGTGCTGAGAATCTGTAGGTTTTGTTGGACCAAAAAAAAAAAAGGAGTAATATAATAAGGGTATAATAGTGTGTGTTTTTTAATAGGATCTCGTATAAATGAAAATTATGTCCCCAAATACTTTAACTCATCCAGAGATAACTGGTTAATAGGTACTGGTTAAAAATACTAGTTAAAAGACAGACATAAATGCCCAGGAAATGTCTGATTTCATTCAAGAACAGCTATCCCTTTAAGTATAAGCTAAAAAAATAGGAGAAGGGAAGCTGGAGGATTGCAGACCAGCAAGCATTTGTCATCTCTAGCCATTCCATATGGAGAGCTTCTTGTTTTGAGTCATTCCTTTTTGAATAGCTGGTTACAATTTTCTTGCATCAAAGCATGTTTCTGATTTTATGGACTAGAATTATTATTTAATCTGTCAGATTTAATTGTTATTCTATTTCCTCAATTGATAAAATAGCCTTATCTCTTCTAATGTATTAGAATTTGGGAGTCTCAGGTCTGGGTTTCCACACACACTCCTCTAAGGATCCAACACCTCTGCAAATTAAGTTAATGTGAATGATGGATTTCACTGGCAGCAGCTTCAGGCCCTTGGTTTGAGGAGGATGTAGCTTTTGAACTAATCTAATTTTTTTGCAAGGGAGTTTAATTTTTTTTTACTAAGGGAGTTAAATGTATCTGTCTCATTTGTTAAGGGAGTTACGTGCATCACAGGGGGCGTTCAAAGTTCCTCTGCATATTTGCAGATGTGCAAGAAAGATCCATTGTGCCACCTTAGGTGATTGCATTGGTGCTATGAGCATTTAAGGATCTGTTAAAATTACTTTTTTTCTTATCCTGCCTTTTCTTTTGTTTCTTTTCCAACTGAGAAGCCGATGAATTGTCACTCTTACTATTGGCATGCTTTTGAGAAAGATTTTTTATGGTGAATTGGTTTTTTACAGTTTAGCTGGCAGCAGTTCAGTGATAATTGATGTTGAAGGCTTTGCTTCCAACAGAAGGGGCTTGTGGAGAAGTTCTTTTTAAAGGTGTATCTGTGAGAAAGATATGGGGATATTGTGGCCACTTTTCAAGAAGTCTGTAAATATCTGCCAGTGAACATATCAGAGAAAGGATACTGATGTTCTGCTCTCCAGGGCATAGCACATTAATTCAGCTACTTGTTCAAGCTCTGCTGGCTTTAAACCAGGGCTGAATTTAATCCTTGGCATGGGAGTCTCATGTGAAAAATTGCTTGTAGACCATTCCTTCAGAATCTGTCAGGAATATGCACTTTGTATTTTTTCTAGCCATGATAGGTACCAGTGAAATCTATCATCTTTGTATCACGACCTTATTTCTGAAGTTGCTTCTGTAGCATAATGAGAAGGAAAGTATATCAAATCAGATGTAGCAAGAATTGAAAATAAAGTGTGAGCTCATACCGACCAGCCATGGACTATCATCACCAGAGGAAGAGAGGCATTGAAATGGCATTTGTCAAGAGTCTCCAGCTGATTAACAAAAATCTGGCAGCTGCCTCCAGCTCTGTCTGTATAGAGTCGAAATCTGGTTTCGAAGTTTTGCTGATCTTTCTTTCCTCTAGTGAGTTCACTCCATGATCTCAGTGCCTCTGAAATGAAATTTGTGACCACAGCCATAATAGGAAGGAATTGAAAATCTGGAGCAGTTACTAGTGCAACACAGTTTGTCAAACAGTAAATGGGTGAGCTTGGAACTCCTCCTGTGTGTAATTGTTGCTTGTTCCAGTGGGCCTAAGCTGTACATTTTGGGCCAAAAGAGTGATCTCTTTCAAAGTCTGAGATGGTCTAGATGTGCCTCTGAGTCCCTCTATGTGAACAAGAACAGTTACACAGGAATGGGGATCTGATTGCTGCAGGCCCTTGCAATGCACAAGGATTGTACGGTCACAGTACAGGTGTTACCACTTGACCATGGAGTCGTGCACAGACAGGGGCATTCAGAGGCTCTTATCTCTGCAGAGCATTTCTACTAATGTGCCAGTCATTGCTGAGCAAGCATCATTACACTAAAATAACATTTTGTTCAGGGCTATAACTGCTTAGAGACCTGGGTGACTGCTTAAAACTGTTAGACCACATCATACTTCTTTTTTTTTTCCTCTGAAAAGGCAAAACAGCATGTCTTTATTTTAGTTGTAATATTTTTGATGACTTTGTTTTTAGGTAAAATAGCTTATTCAATGTTTCATTTCAGTGTAATGACAAGACATGATAAAACAGCATATTTAATTTAAGTGTGTAGCAGTTCTGGAAGAAAACTCCTAAACTGACCTGCATTGGATGTGCACTTTTCTCTGTTTGTTGCTAATTGTTGTTCATTCCAATGGACAGGCAATGTTATGTTTCACTGCTGGGAAACATTATTGAAGAAATCTATTCAGCCTTGTACAAGAGCTGGAATTTTAAAAGCTTCAAAGTTACAGAAGGTTTGGTAGATAAAATTTGTAATTTCAGGACACTTTTAACTGCCATAGGACTAAGTCTGATCACTTCTCCCTTACAATGTCCACTTTAAAGAACTTCTGTTGGATTTTTTTTTTTCTCATGCAGAGGAACTTAGTTTCTGAAGTAAGTAATGTCAGGAAAGGGTGAATCTACATAAAGAACTGAAAATTAGAAAGAGCTTTAATGATGTTGATATTCTTATTGGCTGGTTTTCCAGCCTTTAGTGAGTAATCTCTACACAAAAGTAAGCATTGTGTTCTATTTTTAGCAGAAAAAGAAAAACAAACCAAAAAAAAGTAGCTTGGTGCCTGTTCCATTGTACACATCCTTTCTTTGTTTAACGCCTTGTTTTCATTTTCTTTTTGCTCTCTCAGTGTTTGTGCAATGCAAGGGCGCTTTGTCACTCTGTACTGTTTGTACAAAGTACAGAAAACAAGTCTGATAAAAAGCTGTTTTCTTCAGAAAGTGCTGTGGTGCTTTAATGGCTGAGTGTTGTTTTGCTGGTAAATCTGGGAGAGGGGATTAAAAACACTTCTTGAACTTCTTCTTGGCTGCCACAAGTTAGAAGTTCCTATAGGATCCGATGTGTTATTCAATAAGGAACTGCTTCAATCTGTTAATCTGTGTAATGGCTTGGAGAAGGAAACAGTGTGTGAGGTGCCAGGCTCCCACAACAGCCCCTTGCTGCAAATGTCATGGCAGTGACTCAGTGCCATGGCCGCAGGGAACTGGGAAGTTTCATAGGTCAGTTTGCAAGAACAACACAATTCAACTGCTAAAGATTTTTTCATGGTAATTACATTTAAGTGTGCAGAGATCTCTCTGAGCTCCAAAGAGTTTTGCTTTGGAAAAATACCAGGTGAGCGGGCTGCTGATTAATTTCCTTTTCCTTAGAATATCCTACTCTGACATGTATTCTCTCAGCAAAGGCACTGCAGTGTGGCCACACTGATCTGTGAGCTTCCATAAATTACCTTCCCACAGAGCAGCTCAGTAATCATGAGTGAGAAAGGCTTTTGTCAATTCTTGACACCCCAAAGTAGGTTCAGCCCTTTACCTTTACTTTGTATTAACAGTATTTCTGTGAGGTGCACTGAAGGCTGGTTTTGTAAACATTGCAATATAGCAGATTCTTGTGAAATGTTTTGGAGTTAGTTTTGGGCAGACAAACCAGAGCATTTTTATATTTGACTTGAGATGTTTTCTTATTGAAAAGTAAAATGAAGAGAGATTCCCAGTTGAACAAAATAAGCAAGTTCATCCAGCAGACTGACTTGGATTGAATCACCCCAAAAGATAAGAAGGTGTTCGTAAATATAGAATTGTGGAATTCCTTCTGAAATTTCCAGATGTGGTAGCACTGCTTTAAACTCGTTAATGAAAACTCTCCTGGAAACTGGACAAAGGTCTAGATGCTGTCCAGGGTTTGAAGCTATAAATATCCTGTGCTTTTCTGGGAGAGAGATCCACAATTGAAATACATTTATGTATTGTGTCTGCTTAGGTATAGAAATACAGCTACAAAATATCTGCTTCATAGCACAAAAATTGCCTAAACATGAGAAGTAATGAGGATGAAGTATAGTAGAAGTATCTAATGTTAAGAGTAAAATTTTAGTATTTACTAGTCATGCACTTTAAATTCATCGTACAGTACAGCATAAAAATTTTGAGTAAAATTGGCATTTCCCAGTAAGGAAAGTAGCTTTTTCACTTCAGAAAAATAATGGTCAGCATCCTTCTTCCTGTCATGGAGCTTGGGTTGAAGAGGATATTTCAGTGGTTCTCACCTAATCCTTAGACAATTGAAAAATTAATTCATTAAGTCTGAACAGAAGTTGAAATTTGGGACCAGGAGAACACCTCTGTTACTTATGTGCAAATCCCTTGGAACCATTTCCCATATACTGATACTCTCATGACAGGTGGAATTTTGATTTTAAAATATAGGCTGTCTTGCAATAGCTAAGACAGTTTTTGAGTTGTGTTTTAGGGTAGCTGTCCTGGAAGTGGGAGTTCATTTTCTTCCTATGGCGTTACATTTTTTGTTGTGATCCTGCAGTGAAATCACTTTCCTGGTGCCAACTTGCTATGTCAGAAATTCAGCAGGATTTCTGGGTCACAGCATTCTATAGCATGAGAAGTTCAATACATACACCAGGAACATGTGTTTAATACACAAAACCAGAACAATGAGAAGATAGAAATATCAGTATCTTTAGAATATTAGCACAGGAAGGCATTGCTGAGTAAAACTCACTTGCTGGGCCATGGGACAGCCCTGCAGGGCAGAGAGCTGGATAATAGATTTATTCCCTGGGAAGCAGAGCTGACCTGAGGGGGGTGGGTGCCACATGTGCAACCAGCTTGGCTGCACAAAGTCAGTCAGTTGTGGGTTTATTTACTTTTTTGTTTGGTTTTTGTTTATGAATTTTTGGTTGTGGCTATTCCAGCAAACTCTCCTTGTGAATATTTCTGCTTGGCAGCCTTCTGGTACTCAGAAAGAGACAAATGAATGTCTCAGTTTGTAGAAGGACTGTGGGGAAAATGAGAGGTCAGCAGGGCCTGGAAGGTGATTGAGCGCAAAGGAGGTAGGAAAAAAGGGAAAGGGGATACTCAAGCCTTAAGTGGGGGAATCTGCCTGGGCTGAGAATAATTAAATCTCAGGCTACCAAAGTGGCCTTTGTTCCATTCAGGGAATAGGACTAAGCATCTGAAAATCTTATTCTGAGTGGTAACTTGGCATCTAATCCCTTCAAATTTTTCTACTTCCAAGAAACCTGTGTCTTAGAAGAAATATTAGGAGAATTTTAAAGGATGTGTTCTATTTTGCTTTAATCTCCCTCTCCTCCCATTCTTCTTGTCTCCTTTCCTCTTGCCTCTCCAATATGTTCCTGTTTTTTTCCATTATGTCCTTTGATTTTTAAAAATAATTATTTTTTTAAATAATAAAATTGTTTTGTTTTACTGTTTTTGTCTGAAAGTCTTAGTTACACCAAAATAACTGAGGGGAAATCCTGTTTTTACAGCAGATAAAAACTTTTTGCTTTGACAGTCACTAGGTGTGTTCATCTAAGCAAGAGTTTGATGGTTTCACTGATATGGTATTAAAAGGCTTTGATCATTTTAAGTGTATCCTTAATTTCTCCAAACTTATCTTTTACAGTAGATGCCTGTAGATATTTCTTCTAAAACCTCTGTAGTGCACACTGTTTACAAAAGTTATTTCCATGCCAGTCTGTCCAGAAATTAGACTTTTTATCAATTACTGAATGAATTTGTTTTCAAATGAAACTCTTTAAGAGGAAGAGGAATTTACTGGGCTGTATTTTAAGTACGTTCTGTGTACAGAATGAGTCCTAGAACTTTTATTAATGCTGTCATGCAATTTTTGTTTCAATTTTCCTTGTATAGATGATCCCAGAGTATAACAATTGCCATCACCTGAGTTCACAAGGAATTTCTCAAGCACTTTTGTTTGGTGCTCTAGTACAGCTCTCTCCTAGTAAAAGGGGCCTCACAATGGTGTCCTACAAAGATTTGTCTCTGTAAGTTTGGGGTGAGCCATTATGGAAATGGGCAAATTGTTGCTGAGCTCTGCAGGCCTTTCCAGAAGTCCAGTGAAAGCTGTTACAGAAGATTCCATTTTGTGGAATACTTGATATTATCTGCACAGGACAATGCAAAGTGCTACTGAAACTATTAACAGCACAGAGAACTTCTAATAAGAGTTTAATCCCTTCTACCCATAACACCAGGTACCTTTGCACATTGTGATTCCAGTCATAGGGAAAATATGTATAAAATGATAAAAACTGCTTTTTAAAAGTCATGATGCTAAGGTCCAGTGAGTTAGATTGCTAGACATGTGATTTGTGTTTTATTCAAAGCCTTAAATCTCAATTTCAAGCGAAATAAAGCTGCCTCTTGGCAGCACTGCAAGGGCACACAGTGCTGCAATTTTAACCTATTACTGCAGTGACAGGGAGAATTCAGTTTCTGGGCCTCTGGCAGAATTTGAGGTTTGGGTGCAGAATTCCAAATTTGAGAAGAGCAGAGAAAAAAATACTTGTTTCATTTTGTTTCCTGGTAACTTCAAAGTTTGTAGGATTTCAAGGTGTTCTGGGACCAAAACTCTGGAAACCAGTAGAGGTAAATATGTATTAGAGGGCAGCAAAGTAGTGCTATGTAATAGTATAATGATGTGTTAGAATATAATATGTAAGATAATGATATAAATTACCCAGCTGTAATGGACAATTATGAACCACAGTGTGTTGTGTAAAGTGCAAACACACATAAAAAGTGTATATCTTAAAAATATATACACAGTTGTTAAATGCTGTTTATAAATACTACAATATTTACATGCTCTTGATAGAGCATGTGACATTCCCCCCATTATTACAGTATTTAATGTGAGTGAAACATTACGTTGGGCATTTGTCTTAGCAGATTCAAGTGTTTAATATTCAGAGACCATATACATAAAATATCCAATTTCTAAATCTTTGCTGTGCAGCCATGCATTGCTGAGCACTTTTTCCAGGCCCAGAGCATGGTTCTTAATGCAGATGAAGGAGATGTGAGCCAAACAGCTGCTGTAGGCTGGATAACCTTCAAAGTGCTTCAAGGCATAAGTAAACCACTAACTTTCAAGATATATTTGATTCTTTTTTTTCGAGACCATTCAGAATTGATATATCTCTGATCAGATTTTTAGGGTGTCTCTGGTTAGATCTGCTATTTCAGTTCCTGTAGTCCTAGGTATTTGAATTTTGCAACAGTATGTCACATTGAAGGAAAATTTTTATCATTCAATTTTTATTTAGATGGGCTTTTTTAGCAGTTGTACTGACATGAACCAAACTGGGAAGATTTAAGTTGCTTTCCACATTTTGAACACAAAGAAATTGATTAACAAAATCACTGTGTTCCAAAGGGAACAACAGTATGATTGTTAATGTAATTGATTTTTAGGCTACCTGAAAGCACATATAACTAAACCTATTGTGCTAAACCTATTGCCAAACAACTGGAAAAATCAGTGTATGATCTGCAAGTATTACTTGGAAATTTGGAATTCCTGTTCCAAGAAGTGTCTCCCAGTAATTTGCACTAAGCAGGAGTGAACAGCAGAATGCATGAAAGCCAGGAACAAAGGGTTCTGCAGGGGTAGAACAATCCCAGATGCTTCTGTTCATGCTGGTTTTGATCTGTGAACAGGAATTGTGAATCTCCAAGTCAGTCAAACCCTTCATGTGAACAACGTATGCCTGATGCTAAATACTACAGTTCAAGCAAAAATACCTTCTCCCCCCATTTGATTTGTTTTCCTGCTTGGGATGAGGTTTTATTTTATAACTAGCTTCCAGAGTTGGAAATACAAACTTTCTTATTTAATCAGCTGCCCTTGCTCATTCTCTTTAGACTTCCCACCTTCACAAGTTTCTGAATATCAGAAAAGAAATCATTCCCTGGAGTTTCTTTGATCTCTGCTTGTGATGTCTTGTTGATGAGAAATTTATCATAAACTAGCTGAACTATGAATGAGTCGTTGAAATTTTTCACACATTAGATTTGCTGGTGGATGTTTAATGAAGCAGCCTTGTGTTCTGTCTCCAGGAGCTGTTCAACAGAATCCAGAAGGGCAGTACCATGAAAGTGTGCTGAGGCCAAGTTTGCTTTGCTTTGCAAAGCAAAATGGATCTGCTTTAGTGGGGAAAAATCAACAAGCATGGCCAATGTTAAATTTTACTATAAGCTTGTGGTGATTTTAAGTTTGAAGCTTTAAACCTTTGCAAAAAGAGTGTCTATTTTGCTAAGTGAGGCCTCATCTTCTAGGAGTAGGGATTTTGATTGTGATATTTTCTGGGATTAAAACAGAAAATCTTCCATAAACTTAAAGGTGTGGATGGAATCATTAAACATCGAATGTATTAAATCTGACAGTCTGGAAAACACAAACAAAGTCAAGAATTCATTTGCCAGATGCTGCAAGGGAAGATGTTCAGAATTGATCTCACAATGGAAGGGTAACAAGAAGCCTGCAAATTTCTCTTTGAAGAGATTAATTTAAAATATTGTGAGCAATGTGAAGAAGTAATGGATGTGTTTATGCTACCTTGTTCTTCCTAAATGTTAATTTTTAGATTGAGCCTATCTATATTCTACTTGTGTTTTAACATATTCATTTAACAGGACTTTCTGGACTCATATAAATAATCCATGTAATGTACATATTAGTACAGCAGATTAATCCACCTAAATCTAATAACTGAGAGTTGTTATTTGCATTCTGGTTGTACCTAGAGGCTTGTTCAGGATAGGAGCCGCAAAAACTACCAACCATCCAAGATTAGGGGATAAGTTTTTGTTCCCCTGAGAATCAAAATTATTTAGCAGAAGTTTTTATGAATCTGACTTGTGTCCTTGTCATGTCCTTAAACTTCAGTTCTGGGGTCTTTAGGTATGTGTTCTTCTAAATTAAGTTTATATTCTTAACTCTTTAAGTTTATTATTTTGCATCTTTAAGACAACCTTTTGTGTTTGGCTGGCATATTGGGGCTGATTTAAAGAAAAGAAGTGAGAGTGCCTGTAGCAAACCCCAGTGGGAGCAGCACCCAGGACTGGGAGTGCAGCATTCACAGGGAGCCCCTGCTGCTCCTCAGGGTGCTGGGGGCACTGCAGCTCCCCAGGAGTGAGGATCCCTGCTGAGCTCTGCTCTGCTGCCTCTTGTGGGTGTTGTGACCAAGCCTTGCCAGGCCCTGCTCTGCCAGACTTTGCTCTGTGGGCACAGGAGACTGATGAAGATTTTGCTGGTGAGGGAGGAGCCCCAGCTCCCAAGGCAGGGCAGGCATTCCTGGTCCTGGGAATTGTACATCCATGGAAGTGATAATGAGAAATTCAGAGCACCCAATTCTCCATATCTGAGCAGTTCAGCCATGATTCTTGCACTTTGATTCAGTCCACTCAGCCAACATGTGAAAAGGAATTTTTCTTTCTGTTGGGTTAGTTTGCTGTTGTTGGCTTAGCAAGCTAAAAAGTCTCCTGCAGAAGTCAGGATAAGGAATAAGAAAAGAGATCACAGAACTGATCAGGCAAATTCTTCCAAAACCTCCAAATGTGAAAATCAAATGGAAGCAGGGTGCATCTAAAGACTTAAGCAAAAGCTTTGTCACCCAAAAGCAGTGATTGTAGAAAAATTTACATTTTAATTTACTCAAGATTGTTCTGTGAAAAATATCACAGCCCACTTAAACCTTTTCTTATTTTTCTATTAGCATAAGAAAAGGTATCTTTGAAAGTACCTGGAAAACTGGTTTTATAATCCCTGTATTCATTTGCCTAGCGCAGAGTATGTAGCCTCAGAAGTTAAAAATTCTCCAAATAGTTACAGACCAATTGTATTTGGGCAACAATGTGAAAGTTTCTATGATGTGGCTGAGAAAACCTAATGAGACATTCCTCTGTAGTGCTTGAGAGCACAGCACAACCAAAAAGCCTCATGGATGCAGTGTGGGGGAAAGGAGCAGTTTGTTATCAGTCCAGAAACAGCCATCTCACAGCCCAGAAGAGAGATCAGTGCCTCAGTTTTGCTGCTGGGTGAGCAGCTGCCCTTGCTGAACACAGCAAACCTACAAAAGCACCAGGGCCGTGTCAGAGGGGCAGATTTTTTCCAGCCCTTCTCTGCAAAGTGTGGATGTGCCACAGAAGGGTGTCAAGGAGCTGCATTAGGGCCTACAGTAGGAAGGGACAAGGCTGAACTGGGGGCTTGTTCCTGCAGTTCTGTGGGGCAGGGACACTCCACAGGCTGCAGCCACAACAGCACAGGGACACTCCCCCCTGCACAGGGACACACCACAGCTGGGTGCGCTGCAGATCAAAGTTTTGGAGCTCTGCTTCTCTGGGAATGGGGGGAGACAGCAATAACTGGGGAGCCAGAAACCCAAGTGCACAAAAGTGGAGATCACCTTTCTGTATTGTTCTGTTAGCTACTCAAGTTTGTCAAAAGCTGCTTTACCATATTGTGCATAGGTGGTGCACATAACACCAGAGCTCATGCTTCTGACTTTGGTTGGCATGTTTTATCTAGAATCTGTCATATTTTGTAATGCAAAGAAAGTGGAACTGCTATTCATATGCAAAGAATTAAAGACACAAAATGGGAGGGAGTCTTGTGTAAAGCAGTAGTTAAAGGTTCTTCTAGAAGGCTTCTTTTTTCCACTATATATAAATTCACTTTTCAGTTTAAAAACATCTCTTTTTTTCTCTTTTAAAAAAAAAACTTTTGTAACAATAGAAACAAAACTATTTGGATGCAGACTTTCCTTTGTATGTAAGAACCTAAATATGCTTTAGTGTGTATTCAGAGTATAGGACTGGCATCCTTGTCTGCATCCATCTGTACCAGCAAAGAGGTTACCACCTCCAGCTTTTTGTCACCTCCTACCTGCCAGAAATTCCCACCCTTACTGTTCTGTTGTCAATGCTCCAATGTTGCCCATTTGCTGCAAGGAAAATGGGCTAGGTTACCTCACATCACCTGTTTTAACTGTTTAAACTGGTCTCATTTATCTTGCTTGGAAGAAATTTGGGCATGTTTATGTGAACTGATCTCCTGCAGGAGTTGGATGAAAGTGGTAGCTGTCAGGACATGATAAAAGTGGGTGGAGTGCCACCCAGTAATCCTTGACTGACCAAGGATGACCTGAGACACATACACGCAGTCAGTTGTTAACTTCTGGAAAACTGCTTTACTCTTAGTTATTCTTCATTCCTTACATGTCCAGATGGAGATCAGGTATATTGGCTTGTGTGTGATGCTCACTCAGTTTTACTGTGGACATTAGAATCTTTTCACTATAGTATAAATATACAGAAATTAGCTATAAATAGAGAGAACCCATGTATTGTCATCTTCTAGCAAGCAGTAATATTTTGTGCCCAAAAATAATTTCTAATTGTTTGCTTTTATTAAACAACAGAATCTCTGTAATTACCCTAAGGCTTTCTTTCATCTCTAAGCCATCATTTTGTTCATCTCTAGTGACCAGACTGGTAGTACAGTCAGAAGATAAACAGTACAGATAAATGGAATTATTTGCCTCCTCATGTCATGCCTGGAACACCAAGTAGGTGAATTTATCAGCCTCAGTTATTTGGCACCACATTTGAGTTCAACCTAGAATTCTCAGAGCTAAGTTTTTACACAAAAACAAAGCTATAATAGTCATAGTTTATGTGGCTAAGTCACAGAAGGTGATAATGTATTATACACTGCCAGAACATTTTGTTTTCCATGTCTCCTCTCTCTAGTTCATTGCATAATTTCCTTTTCCCTCTGGTCCATCCCTTCAAAGCTCTGATAATACCCAGTAAACATTCATAGCAGATCCTAATTTTTAAAAACACATTGTGTTTCATATTTGCTTAAGAAAATAGAGCCTTCCTATTGCATTGTGCTGTTTATATGGCCTGAGAAAATCCACATGCCCAGACAGACAATTCAAATCCTCCCTGCCATGTAGCAAAGCAACTAAATATAGCCCAGTGACAAGTGTAATGCTGCACATGGGGCATTCATCCTGTCCTCAGAGCAGGTTCTAGAGCTGGAGACTCTCCATGAATGTCTCCCTGAATGTCTTCATGACTTGACACTGAAAAACCAAACCAAACCAAACCAAACCAAACTCATCACCACCTCTGCTAATGTAATCAGTAAAAGTCGGCATGGTGCAAGAAGTGGTCTCAGAGTGGACACTGCTTTTTAGGCTGGGATAATGTGAACAGTTCAGTGCCAGCTGCCAGCACTGCCTTTGTCCACAGCAGGGTCAGCTCCAGCCAAGTTTGTTCTCGTTCATGTCTGCATCTTGGCTGGAGAATGACATTTCTGGTTAAAAATAGGAAATAAATTGAGCATCACCAGCATACTAATGAGCCCCAAATTCCCTTGCAGCTGCTGGTAGGCCAGCACTGAACCCCACAGCACTGTGACAAGGTAGCATGTGCCACAGTCCTCACCACCCAGTTCTCAGGCTCTCCTGAGAACTGTTCCTTCCTCAGTTGAAAAATGCAGGAAAAAAATCTACAGGAAAAGCCATTTATTCCAACAGGGCAACGGTTTTCTTGGGCTTATCAAAGGCTCATAAGTGTAACAAAACCAGCATGGAGAGTTGGATACACAATTTACAGTTAAGAAAATGAGCAACAACTGCATTCTGAGCTTTACTGACAGGGAATAATGATAGCAGAAATATTCTGTGTCAATTCACTGTTCTTGTGCTCTTCATATAGCCATGGGGAGAGGGATAATGTGCATCCATACTGATATCTGGGACAGTGTGGGAATTAATGATAACAGGGAGGCAAAGGTCTGTGCACCCACCTTCCCTGGCACAGCACATCAGACTCTTGCCTGTGCTACTCAGTTTTCCCTCTCAAAGATGCACTTCATGCACCTCAGTTTTAATAACTATAACTATTTTCTTTCTATTCTGTAATGAGAAAAGAAATGAACACAGGATGATTTTTAGCCAGGCAGTTATGAGTGTTGTTTTGTTCTCCTTAAAAGCTAACATAGTATGTTTAATTTAAGAAAAACTCTTGTTCAAGATCAATAAAATGTAAAATGTGTAAAAAAAAAATAAAGGGAGAATGTTGCCAGCAATAAACTTTTTGCTGCTTGATCACACACTTGAAAAATTTATTTCTGGCAGAAAAGGAAATTCATTACAGAAATAGTTCTTACTAGACTGAAACTACTGGAGTTTTGGAGGATACTGGAGGAAATCTTGGTCAGTGAGTCCTTTTGTATTGACTGAGCATGTGGGTTTGGCCATGTGGCACAGCAGACATGAGATCTAGCTTGCTAAGTTTACTGCTGTCTTTTCTTTTTTCCAAGTAATAATTTGCCTCTGGTGTGGAAATTTAAAAAACCCCCAACTTTGTTCTAATAGAGTTTCTGGTAGCTATAGCTATGGTGAACAGACTGATAGAATATTTGAATTATTGGATTTATAGAATTACAGATTTTCTATTAATTTTATGTAAATATTTCTCAGTATCAATTAAGAAATTATGTTTATTTTCTGTGAATGAAAATACTTCTGTATTCCTGTCAAAATGTTAGCAAGGTACTAAACTAGTAATTTCTATAATTATTTATTCTGTAGACCCTTAGTGATTAAAGTGACTTTACCTTAACCTAAAAAAAGAAAGAAAAATCAATAACTTCAAATCAACCACAGAGGGTGTGACAAGCCAGTGGAAAGTGGCAGAAGATGGTTTAGGATAATTTCATCATAGAAAGAAAATCCCAGTTTATACTGAGCTAATTGATGAAAGGAAAGTCAAAGAAAACTTATAAAAATCTAAAACAGCCCCCCAACACCACCACTCCATCCCAATTTGAGTTCAGTGCTGTGTTTGTTGTCTTCCCTGTTTTGAGTGTTCCTGGTGCGACCTGGACAGTGCAGACAAAGTGAGAATTTATAACCAAGTTCAGTGTGGGGCACACCTGGGCTGCTGTCTCTGTTCTGCACTCCCCAGGCATCATGTCCAGTATTGCTGATGGAACGTTGTTGTGATTGCATTCAATGATTAAATTGACATCTTAGACTCTGCTGTTTGTCAGATTGGTCTGGGATTTGGGGGTTTTTGAGTTTGTTGTTGTCGTGGTTGTTGTTGTTTGGGGTTTTTTGGCCAATTGGGTTATCTTGTGGGGTTTGGCTTTTTTTGTTTTGGTTTTGCATTCTCTTTTTAAACGTGTCTCTCTGAAAATAGATAATCCATCTGCAACTGTGCTGATAGCTGGTGTATATTATTGCTTCTCAGGCCCGGTATCTATCAGCTGAGATACATCACATGTTTGCCATGGGGGCTGGCTCAGTTGTTAGAAATGAAAGTGAAGCTCTTTCCTTTCTTATTCATTTTGTTTTGCAGCGCTGTCTTGGGTTTTATTCAGATTTATGGGAGACTGCCTAGACTACACAACTTCCACTGCAGGCAGCAAAAGTCATACTCTATTCAGTTCATTTTGAATTAGAACCATCTATTACCCCTCTACTGTGATTTTAATAACTCCCATATTTTTCTGCTATAGATTCACATAAAGGGCAGGTTATTTTTAAAAGATAAATACATGTTCTTCTACCTGGACCTGACAAATCTATTAGCCAAACCTTCCATTAACAGAAGAAAGAACTTCCTTTATTTTGCACAAGTTCTTTCCTAACCTTTAAGGTAATTAGCTGTAATTATGCTTCTAGGCAATGACAGGGCTGATATTCCAAGTGTTCTGAATTTTAACTTTAAGCAGCACTAACTCTAAATTCTGTGGTGCTGTGCAGACCTGAGGTATTGCTCTGTGTTGTAGCCACCTTTGGGGTTACATTTATTGAAATATGGGGAGATTATTCCTTAAAATGGATATTCATTTTGTCCTAAGCATAGTTCTTAGTCTCTCAGCTTTATTGCTTCTTTTATTAGCAGCTTTACAATTTACTTAATCCTGCTTTTTGGGAATGGAAGTAGCGATTTTTTGGCTTTTATTAACAAACTTAATACTCTTACACTGGTCTAAGATTATTTTTGGGGGAGGATTATATTTGTGAAGGCTCTGCTCCACACACATTTTGTAGCTGCCACCCTCTCTGGACAGAGCTCTTCAGGACAAGTAGAATAATGGGGTAACATAAAAGGTTTGCAATTGTTTGTCCAACCTCTGTCATAGTGGTTCATTTTGTAAAACTGTCCTGAGAGATCCTCAGCCACCCTTGTCAGCCGAGCTTTGCTAGGCTGCCACACTGAACTGAGCTGTAATTTTCACATCAAAATATTTTGATGTGTATTTCCTGGTGTATCAGACTGAACTTCAGAACATGCTGGAAGCATCCCAGAAATCCTGAGAGGTGACAAGGGCAGGGCAGTATTTCTCACAGTGCTTCAGTATGTTTGCAGCTCCAACTAGAATTGAGTGGAAGTGAAGTAACTATAAATTTATCAAAAATTTGTGACTTTTAAATTTAGTTTTAGTTGTTCTTTATCTGTTAGAGTCTATTCAGTGATTTGCAGAATGGTCTCTGTTTCCTTTACATATGCAGAATAATTCATTTATTCCCAATAGCATTGTCTGAGCTCAGCTTTTCCTGGCAAATATAGATAATAAAATGTTATTTATGTGAAATATATGTCTGAAATATATGTGGGAGAGAAAATAAATATAATATAAATATTTCCCTTCAAATTCTAGATAGAATTAAATTATTCCTTCTTATTAGAGATGAGGAGAATAGAAGGACTATAAACATGCCATGAGAAAATGAACTTCTAGTCCACATTTACTTATCTCTTTTGTCCCTGACATAAAGTTGAGAGAAACAATCCTTGTATTAGGTCAGAAGTTCCCAGTGGAGTTCTGATCATCCATTTATGTTTCTGCTATCCTGAAATCCAGGTGGAAACAGTCCAGTCCAAAGTTGGTTCATCATCTTTTAAAGGCATTTTATTATCTACTGCAATAAATAAGAGTCATCAGGCCAGTCCCAGCTGGGTCTGGAATGGGGAAAATTATGAAAAAATCTTAATGGATTCCTCATTCATTTCTCAGATAGGCCATTAATAAAACCTTAAAACTGTTTGAGTCATAAATTTGCTATAGTTCTCTTTGGAGTGTATATTCCTCTGGGCACAAAGCGTGGGCCGTGGGGTGTCTGCAGAATCATCCCAAAGGGCAGAGACAGCCTCGGGCGAGGTGTGGGGCAGCAGCAGCCACCAGGAATTCCAATATTCTACTAATTCCTCTAAATCCCACATTGTTCATTCAGCAGAGAGCTGCTCTGTTCTGTTCAGTGTGGTTTGGCTGTCAAACATGCAAATCTCACCATGGCATCTCAGCCTGGGGCAGGGAGCTGCTCCCTGAGGCACCTGAACCTCCCCGGCAGCAGATGAGAGTTGAGTCAGCCTCCTTCCTCTTGTCCTTGGCTCTGCAGGGTGGGATGTGTCAGCAAACAGAGACTTTGGCAGCGTGCAGGGAGCATGCCCAGGCAATGGGGCGCACTTTGCATTTGCAGGGGATGTGCTGTAGGTGTGCAAACACTGATTCCATCAGAGCAGCTGTCCTGCACCTCCTCCTGCCTTCCCACACCCACCAGGCCTGGCACTGAGCTGCTGGTGTGCTTTGCTCTCTGCAGCTGGGACAGACAACTCTGTCTGGAGGAGAAATTAGAAGTCAATGTAGCTGGGAGATACATGTAAGAGCCTTTATGAGTTTAATCCTGCTGCTGCTGTATTAGTTTGGGACTAGACAGGCCCAGGACATGTTTTCTGAACATCATGCATTGGAGCAAGAGGCTGTAGTGGTTGTGCATGTGATACTAAAAGTGAGTATTTCAGAAAGATGTTGCTGACTCATGGACCTGTCAGATAAAAGCAGTATTCAGAGAGGACACAGTAGCTGACCTTTTGCCAGCTTGAATATAAAGTTAACTTTCAGTAGGACTGTGCAGACTGTACTGAAAGGGAGGGCAGAGTATCTTGTGGAGAATGAAATATGAAGTCTGGAGACAGAGACAAGCTTTAAGTGACTTATGGGATCTCTGATAAATAAAAAAAGCTCAGCAAATAAGGACTTTGTTTGGAGGATCCTCTATTTGTATTGTTCTGTTTGACTTTTAATCTAACTGCAAATCCTAAAAGTTGTGGATAAGATGTATTAGTACACAGAGCAATTTGTCACACAGCACAGGAACTGTTAGCTGAGGGCCACAGTCTCTGTGGTGGAGGGGATAAAACACCTTGGGAAGAAGAGAAAGAGAGCAGCAATCTGAGTCAATGTTATTACAAAATGAGAGAATAAACATCTCTTCAAACAACAAACCTTATGGAGGATGCCTAAAATTTGCCTAGGTGGCTGGGCCTTCTTTTAAAAGCAGTCTTGCAACAGATTAATTAAAGCAGACAAGCTTGATGGAATCACAGAATATGCTGAGTTGGAAGGGACCCAGCAGGATCACTGAGTCAACTTCTGGCCCTGCTTGGGACCTCCAAGAATCCCACATTGTCCCTGAGAGCATTCCCCAAATGCTTCTTGAACTCAGACAGGCTTGGTATCTTTTTTTTTTTTTCTTTTTTTGCTCTGGAGACAAACCATTCTCTTTGTAACAGCTTCTGATGTTCCAGACAGCCATTATGACAGGATGAAATACTTCTCTGTATTTAATTATCAAGTTTTTAATTTGAATTTATCAGTAGACTGGTTGAGTAGAGTCTGCAAAATTGTCAGGCAAAGGAATCTTCTAAAAATAAAATGTTGTTAGCAAGATACTCAGTGTGCATAAGATGAAGGAATTTATAAATAGATTTGGGAAGAATTGAGCTCATTATAAAATAAATCGAAGAAAGATTTTTAGGGATACAGCCACGTTTCAAAGTTATTTTAAAGGAGCCTAAATCTCCACTGTGGAGACTTTGTCTCATTCTTTCTCTGGCACCAGGCATTCTCCAGCCCTGCAATGAAAGGCAGTGAAAGGAGAGAACCTGTGTGGCAGGAGGCAGGCACAGAGCTGTCTGCAGCACCAATCAGCAATCAAGGGATCTCATTATTAATGAGCTTTTATCTCCTCCCACCTCCTTTTTGTTGCTGTTGGTTTTTTGTGGTGGTGGGGTTTTTTTTTAAACCAGAAGTGTCCTAAGTAGCCTCCGTGGAAAGAAAGTGCATCCAGCAGTGGGGGTGGCTCCCAGGAATCTGTGGAGGAAGGTTTGCAGTGCCGGCTGCAGTGGGGGCTGTGCCTGGTGTGGGAACAAGGAGCAGCAAAGAGACAGAGTCAGTGTGAAACCACTGAGTTTTGTGAGAGCTGTGCTACATTTACTCAAACAAAAATTTACCTTCAAGGAGATGGAAGGGAATCTTTATAAAAAAATTTTTCCAGATGTACCAGCAAGGGAAAGAAAAAAAGAAACAAGCTGTACAAATCATTGTTAGGGAAAAAAAAAATTTTTCTGTTAATGATAGTGTCTCAAAAAATCTCACAGTGCTATGTAACTGTATTGTATCCAATTACTTGCTGCTTGTTATATGTTTCAGCCACAGTGTAAAATCTGCTTAGACATTGTAAAAAACATTTAAAAAACCAACAAAATTATGCAGATTTGACATATCATCCTTTTAAAAGTGTAAGTCCTGCTCAGCCTGGCTGTTATCCATTCATCTTAGCAATGAGACCTTTTAAAGTTGCTTTTGAATGAAAATTTATCTGGAAATAAAATTATTATCTGAATTTAATTGCATTATTTCAATTTCCATTTCAAGACTCATGATTTACTAATTCCTCCTAATTGGAAAGATAAGCCTATTCTTATGTTCTCAAGCCAATTAGATGAAAAGAGCAATGCCTGGGCAAACAGTTTGTCTGTGTCATGAGAGGAGAACAGAGGCATTTTGCTCAAATGGAAGTACAAGAGAGATGCAGCTATGAAAGGTTTTTGTTCACTCCAGGATGAGTCAACTCTCCCGGGGTGCACTTTAAAGCAGCCCCCAGTCTCCCCATGCTTTGGTTTGTACTGGGGAGTGATCTGGGCACACAAAGCAGCCTCCTTAAAGCTAATCCACACAAAGGCTGTGCTTTTAGAGAGCAGCTGATGTGCTCCAGCTTCCCATGAATCCCCATCCCAGAACGAGAGCAGAACCAGTCCAGAGGGGTTCCCAGCACTCCCCTGCCCCAGAGGCCTCTGTGGGCTCACCTTGGTGTTTTACACCAAATGTCTGCTCTGACCTGCTCCTCCTGCACTGCAGGAGTCTCTGTGGGCTCACCTTGGTGTTTTACACCAAATGTCTCCTGGCTCTGACCTGTTCCTGTCACACTGCAGGGCATCCTGCAGTGGCATGATCTAAATTAATCTTTTTTTCCTTCTGAGAGTTAACCATGAGTTAGTAGTGCTTGTTTCTGTAGAGAGGTTTGTCTCTGTGAGGCAAAGTGGTCCTGGTACATTTGACATTAATTTCTGTCATAGTGTTTAAAAGGCTTAATTTTACTCAGATGTCCAGATATTTAGTTCCAGAATTCCCATTATCCTAATCATTTCACAGAATGAAACTACTCAATGCACGTCCAGGCAATTATCTTACCCTTCAGCTGCTGGCATGATACTAAAAGAAATAGATCACATCATTTATTCATTCCCAAACATACACCTTTTTAGCAGTGCCCTGGAGTCAGGAAATCAAGTGTCTAAATAATGAAAATGCTACAAATGTGCATTGTTGAAAATTATGAAAAAAGACTGATACTCTGTTGTCAGCATCATGTCTCAGCTTGTGGCACTTTCTTTTCAAGACAAATAAAAAAGCAGTGACCTTGATTCATCTCCATAATGGTACTGTCACTGAGAGAGTGCAGGCCAGAATTGTGATGCTCTTTGTATCTGAGTTTTGGAGGAAATGCATTGCTGTCTTTAGTGCGACTAAGAAAGCTATTCAAGAATGGACAAGGAGGCTAAAAAGAAGGATTCCATTGTCACACAGAATATTCTCATAGTAGCTGGAGGCTCAGGGGGTTTTGGTGTCTAAAAGCAGAGATAATAATACTGATCATGCTAAAATTGTGACCATTGATGGTGTTTCAGAACTGTGCAGTTTGTTAAAATATTGAGTGCACCTTAAGGATGGTATAAAAAGCAAAGGGGGTGGCTGACCAGTGCAGCCACAAAGCTGAAGTGCCATGTGGGAGGGACTGATGCACATCCTAGGGCCTTATTCCCGCTCTGTGAGCTGACATTTACGTATGAAGATGTGGGAGAGTGCATTGCCAGGTGGGGAAGCCGCAGCCTCTGTGACAGACACAAATTTGGACACAGCTCAGAGTGACACAGGCAGCCCCAGTTGGGTGACATTGTCAGCTTGCAGCTGTTGGGTTGCATGTCCAGCTGCTGAGGAGCTGCCACTTGTCTGTCTGCACTGAGCTGGGCCTGGGATCTGGGATTTTTTAAAGCAGCATTTGTTCTGTGTTTCTCACTCTCTGCTTTTCACTTTGAAAGGATTGGTAGCTGGGGACACATCTTGTTTATTGTCTTTTAAAGCTTCCAGTTGTTTCCAGCTTCTTGCCATAGAGAGGATAGTGACTTGTTTTTGGAGGTGAATCCTTTAGGTGCCTGGTTCCCACATAGGAAGTTCTATAATAAATATTTGCTGGTTTTATTTTGGGTGATATGTTATTCTTTTGACTCCTGCTACAATTTTGCTTTCTCTTTGTAGAAAATGTATCTCTAAAGGTCATACTGGCAGTTGTATCATGGACCCAAAATAGCTGATTTTAACACATTTCTTTCTCTCCTCTTTCAAATAAATCCTGCAACTGCTCTGAAGCAGTGCTTTTGACTAATGAGAGCCATTGCCAGGCTTCCCTGTTATGACACATTGTGAGAAATGTGCCTAACATACAAAAGTGATGGCTCACTGGGCTTTCATCACTTCTTAGCCACTGTCACAATTAGGATCAGTGTTTTATTTGGAGCTCAGTGATTCAGTTTAGATCTCTCTAATTCTCAAGGGAGGCTGCTCACAAGAACAAAAATTCAGTTTTCACACAGACTTGTCTCCAAAGTCTTACATAAAACACTATGTTAAAAGAACAGCACTGTAACTGGGTGGGGTATGAATTGTCTGTAACCTCATAGAAAGGTAAAATACAGCACCACCACATTAAGTAAGACCAGATGTCTTCCTTTTCTGATTAAGAGTCTGTTTAGACATTTGTAGAATTCCTTTGTTTTGGAACAGTTTCATCATATCTCTCCTTCTGTAGATAATTTGGTACATGGATCAGATATCATTTTATCAAAGGCCTATTCACATGCAATAGAGCAGTCTCATGTTTCTAAAGAGGAGCAAGTTCTCTGATGCTTGCAAAGATGAGAGCAAATTCTGCACCATATTGAGTGCCCTTTGGCTGCAGGTGAAGAATTCAACAGCTTGTGGGAGTGCTAATTAGTGCTAATAATAACTTCAATGACCTGCCTTGGCTTTCAAATGCCTGACAGAAATTGCCCTGTCCTTGAAGGACAGAGATTTTGTTTCTGTGAGTCTGATTAGGGACACTCATGCCTACATGTTTCTGCATTTAGTGATCACACACAATTACCAAGTGAGTGCTTATGTGTGAATAAAAAAGAAGTGGGTGGTGTGGGGGAATCAAGAGGAAAAAAAGGCAAAGACACCTCCCAAAAATACTACACCAGAATTCCATTACTAAAGGGATTTCTCTTGTAGTCTAAATAGCTTTATTAAAATAAATAGTAATAGGAAAGCATTAGATTAGGAATTGGATTCTTCAAAATTAAACCTTGTCTGTCCAATTTTGGTACTTTTTCTGTGGTTACTCTGCTGAATATGTATGGAGAGTCTGAGGAAAATGAAAGCAGTAATTTGAGCAAGTGCACAAAAAGCTCCAAAGTATGAAATTTTTATTTCATCTGGATAATAGGTTGCTGATGGTGCAGAAAACAATTGTATTTTCAGGGATATTGCCCTAGACCTTTCTAATATATATTTTATTACCACTAGCCAGAAAAAATGAATTACTTTATGAGCTGGAATGATAAATTAAGGGGTTTTCTGACTTTCTTTTGCTAAAGTGATTTTTGAAAATCAGTCAAATTCGAGGAGAGGAAAGGGTCTTAAAAATACCAATAGAGGCATAACTGGATGATGGAAACAGTGTTAAGGTAGCAGATTTATTTATTTATTAAATTGAGGATAAAAATTTGAAGTTAACAAAATGTGACTCAGTGTTGAGTTCCTAACTAGACATTTGGCTTCAGTGCTGCCCAAGCAACTCTAAGCAGACTTGTTCCCTACCCTGCTGCCACCCACCCACTCCTGACCTCCTGTGGTCCCATCACTGCCCCAGCACAACTGGTCCTTATTGCAGAGTGAACAAGATCAGGGAGCTTATCCAGCTAAAAGGGTGGGATGACCAAGAAAAAATAGGCTTGTTTTTCAGTTGGATCAGTTTGCAAGCTGACTGGCTCCAAGAGCAATTGAGGATCACTGTGTGGCTGCAGGGAGCTGTGCTGGCCCCCTGGGAGCCCTCTGGGCAGCAGTGGCCAGAGCTGAAGCTGTGGATGCCACCACAAGGGGCAGGAACTCCAGTCCTTCCCTTTGCATTGAGGTGTCTGCCATCACTGCACACTGGTGAAGTACAAAGCACAGGAAGTCAAGTGTTTGAGGCCTTGCTTTTCCCCAGAGCCGCAAAGGTGCAGAATGTCTTTAGTCTCATTTTGATTACTGGTAAAGAGTATCTTAGAAATCAAAGAGCAAAGAATATTCACATTTGTTTGCCTTATTACAGTCAATTAAGCTTAGTCAGGAGCACAGATGTGTATTGAGGAACTAACTTGCTGCACATCAAGAGGGAAGGTAATGGTTTACTACATTTTCCAGCTACCCACACCATCCCAGAGAGTGCAATACACGACCAAGGCAGTGTCAGCTCACAGAAAGTCTGAGGGGAAAGCTACCACATTTCACTGAAATGAAGAGACATGTGAAACAAGCACCTTCCATCCAGAGGTTCTGGGATCCAGAGTGTTCTGCAGTACAGCAGTTTCGTTGTGTGGCTCTGCTGACTTTGAAAAACAGAAACACAGGTAGCCAGTAGCCAAATTGTGACAGAGTGGATTATAGAGGAGCTCTAAAAGATCCTTCAATCAGTTATTATAGACACAAGATTCATCTGTTTGGATTGCCCTGGACTTGGTCCAGAGTGTCTGAAAGGGAGATCAGAAGCAATGGAGTGCTGGGTTTGCAGGGTGCTAAATGCTGCTCTGATGCCTGTACTGTGAGAAATCCTTCTCAGCTCAGAGCACCCAGGCCCTGAGCAGATGTCTGAGAATTTGGTTTCCTCCTGCACATCAGGATTATCATATTCAAACTATCCAAAGTGATTTTTTCCTAAAGCCAGTTTAGGAACTAGCATTGATACTTCATAGATGGAAAATAACTAATAATTTAAATATTTTTGGTAGGCCCATAAATATCAGCTCTTTGATGGTATTCAGGGGAGTAACATTTTATTGAAATGAATAGCAAGAGACATCTTAAAGCTAAGCAGTTATCATCAGTGGAATTAATTGACTAGCACTTAATGTTCTGTAAAGTAGAACATTTTTAATGAATATACACAATCTTCATAACCTAGAATAGAAAGATAGAAAGAGGCATGGGATCATAAGAGAAATACTAATCCAAGGTCTAAATCCTATGAATTTACTAAAATTCCAGATATGGTTTTGGGGGAAGGAATGTTCAAAAATTCCTCTCCAATGGAATAGTACATCGTACTCCTGGTTTTATTTTTATTCTCTAAGAATCTCAGTGGTAGTTGTGCTAATTTCTGCTACCTGAAGTTTCAGATATAACACAATGTATTCAGCAGCCCTTCCCATTGCCACTTCCTGTGAGCTGATTTAGGGAGATTAAAATAGCAAGCAGCACAAGTGTCTCCTCTGGAAGCTGGATCAAAGACTGTAAGTTTGCTCCAGGTCCAAATCTCCATTGAATTCTTTAGGATGATACTGACACTACCAGGCCAGAAGGTTCTGAGGGACACATTTCTTGCCTGAAGTTTCTTACAAAAGTTGCAGTTCCTTTAAATTAACATATTAAAGCAAAAGATCACATTGTGGTTGCAGAGCATGTGAGAAGAGACTGAGGCTGTTCAATGGCATACATCAGGATCAGGCTGAACTCCCTCTCCAGGAAACAGTGTGGGGATTGCTCTTGGGAAGGAGGTAGAGTTCTGGCAGAGAGGGAAGGCACATTAAGTTTTTGAAGGCATCTTTACCCTAAGAAACATGTGGAAACCTCCCAGTGCTCTGTGGGACACACTGCTGTCCTGGTGTAGAGTGGAGGCAGCAGACTAAGCAGAATCTCATGCTTAGCACACATTCTCTGTGCATTTCACTGTGTTTGAAATGCTGTTGCCTGGAGGATGCTTTCAGGGTTTCTTTTTCTCTGCCTCCCTTGGTGTGCTGTAAGTACAGGTCAGCTGGAACAGGGGAATTGTCGTTGTGGTGAGGGCCCAGCTGCTGTCACTGTCCCATGGCAGAGCACTGCAGGCAGCCTGGGGACAACGAGGCTCTCACTGCCCAGCTGGAGGAGACGTGACTGAATTGCATTGTAGGGGCCAATGAAAAGCAGAAGTAACTTCAGTACTGCTCACTGAAATGTTTAGTGTGGGAACCTTTTCAGAGCTTTATTGGGATTTCTGGTCAAAACACCTCATTAGTATCTCAGCTTTCATGACCATTTGATGTCATCTACTAAGAAAACAAGGATTTATGATGTACCTTACTAAAAACCTGTTCCCAATTAAAAGAACAAGCTCTGCTTTCTATTCCTGGGTAAGCAGAAGGTAAGCATGATGGATAGAGACCACAGTAGATTTTCAGATGATGTGCCAGCTGGCTTTCTGTGCAGTTTCTAGTGCTGCAGAGATCCACTCACTAATGCTTCATGCTGGTAGCTGTGTTTTTAATATTTGAGTATTCTCCATTCCCTTCTTTCTTCCTTTTATTCCTCTAATTCTACAGTCCACTCTGCTCATTTCTGTACTGTCAGTAGAGTAGGGCAGAGAATTCACTTTCATCCAGTAACAGTTGCCTCCATTTGCTCTGTTTCTCGAAAATATGCAGAAAGTGCTTTGGAGTTACTTTCAAGTGTTCAGAGAAGACTCTAATTGTCTCCTGGTTGCAGCTTCTCCTTAACTTGAAAAGCAGATTTGGGGAATCCTGCACAGATGTAGTCTGTGAAAGTCCTGTTCTTGAGGGTGAACCTCTGCTCTGGGTCAAGCTTCATCCTGTTACTCTCATTTGCATAAACACATTAAATGCAATTAGGGCTGTCAGGTTTCCTTCACCTTTAGCTAAGCACTGTGGTGTAGGTGGCAATTTATATGTTGTCATAGACAAGTTATTTTAGTCAGGATCAGTTAAGAAATTGTTCAGATATTTGAAAGGTGATGAAGGTGCTGGCTCTAGTGACTCCCAGAAGAGTGATACTGAAGAATTAATAGGGACTGGAGTCTAGGATGAGACATCAAAAAGGAGTTCAAGTGGATACCAAGGACTTGATTCAATACCTCAAGAAGGTTTGGGGGCATTTTTATGTAATGTAATTCAGTAAGAAAGATGAATAGTTTAGAGAGATGTATTTGGCACAATAAATGACTTAGCCACTGAAGGCTAATTCATGTCCTAAGAGCACTGCTAATTCATATTGTTATTTCTTCCTGACATTTCAGGCACTGAAAGTAATATTCTGCTTCAGTAAACAGTAATCAGTTTCAGAAAAGCAGTAGCTCTCATGTCTTTCTGAAAATAATGATAAGGTTTTAAATAGTATCCAAGATTCTTATAAATAATTAAACTTTTAAAACAGTTTTTTGAAGATTGTAAGCTCTCTAGTGAAAGCATTACTTGGATAATACCACTCAAAATATTTTTTTGTAGTGAATAATTATTGCCCAACCATTTCCTCCTCAAAAAGAAAATCAGAGCTTCTTCCATCTCCCTTCCCTTCCTAGAGTCAAACCCTAGAAAGCAAACTTTGAAGGCATGTGTACTGTTGTCCTAAGTCAAAAGTACAAGTGACATAAATATGAAAACAAGCAAACAACCCAAAAAAATTAAATGGAAATGTAACAAACCAAAATACTAGCCTCTTCACTATGTATATAATTTTTTAACACCTTTTTTGTCAGAAAGTCCACATAATTTTAATTATTTGTATTTTTATAACAACTCATAGAATTCCAGTCAAAGGTAGGCTCTGGACAAGTTTTAGTCTCAAAACATGATAATTACCTGGACAGTGATTATTTTACAGTGATTATACACTGATTTGCCTGGTAAATAAATTAGAATGTATTTTGATAGTGTGTGTGTATATATATATATATATATATATATATATATATATATATATATATAATTTAAAAAGATATACTATGTATATTTTATATAGTATATAGTTATATATACTATATAATTATATACTATATATAATTTTTATATAGTATATACATATATATACTAATATATATATGTATATATATATTAGTACAACTAAGGAACACACATACACAGCACTGCCACCCCAATTTGACAGAATCTCTAATTTGAGTGACTCTTTTGGAAATGCAGGTTGGCAAACATAGAGTTAAACCTTAATTGATGTCCTCCACCATCCCTTCTGACCCATGGCTGCTGAAAGGGAGAAGAGTGGTGCTTGAAACAGTAAGTAAATTCTTCACTCTGACACTATAGATTACTTTGGACCTGAGATGCATAAAGTAGAGCACAAGTGATCTAATATAGACAAGATTTTCAAATGAAAAATTTCCTCCCAGTGGTGTTTCTATCTAATGGTTTCCAATGGTAGCATTAAGATATAGGAAAGCATGCCAGTATAGCAGAATTTTAGGCAGCTTTTCAATTCCAGACACAAAGCCAAATCAAACATATGTGTATGTTTTTATTTTTGTCCTTGGACTTGCTCTGTCACCATCTCCTCCATGGTTCAGTGCCTCCCTCTGTAAGTAATATAAAAATTAGAAAATGCTTTTTGGATCAAATATTTCAAAACAGCAGAAGTTCAAAGGTTTGTCTCATGAAATTTGGGTTTTCAGATTGGACATGTTTGTTTAATTCCAGAGAGAATTATGTGTATCAATACCTTGTTTCCTCATATTTAATATTTCTACATCTCTTTTTTTGTTATTTGTTGCACTTGGAGCAACACCAGGAATTCTGGAGGCCAAATAGGAACCCATATATAAACAGTATTATTGATAAAAGATTCAAAAGATTTTACTAGACTGGGCAAGCAAACCAGAGAATTTCTGTAATTTTTGCCAACAACTCCTGTTTGTGCAACCATCTTGTTTTAGAAGCATTTCAGCACCATCAAAAGCTTTTGTTGGCTGATTATAATGGGTATGTGGAAGGGTGTGCAATCCTATGCAGTTAATGCTTTCTGAGGATATTAGCAACTGTAGTAATTTTTAAATATTGAAAGGAACAAACAAGAAAGGTATCATAGTAATATAACTTTAAAACCAGTATATTTTTATAGAAGAAAGGGTACAGAGTGTGAAAGAGGTCATTTTAACTTGGAGCATAGACATTAAACAATTTTTTGCAGGAGTCATAATTCACATTTGGCCTATGGCCAAAGCAGTGAACTTTATCACCCAGTCTTGGCATGTGCAGATAGATGGTCCCTTCTGTCTCTTTTGCCAGTTATTGCTCATGCTGCCAGGAAATCTTAATCATGCTGCTTGGAAGTGGCTGCTGGCCCACCCCCCTGCTGCCAAGCTATTCCTCTGTGTAAGGAGTCCAACTCAGCTTCAGCAAACAGACTCTGAGCTCCCTCTAACCCAGGAAAAAAGGTCACTGTGCTAAGGCCACTCAAGGGGACCATATGGTGGCAGGACTGACATCATCACTGTTGCACTGCTGTTGGTGCAACCCTATTAATAACCCTGAAGTTCACACAGACTTGGCATAACTAGGTTTTCTAAAAGGAAATGTGTAATATAAACCTAGAGTGAACCACAAAATAAGAAGAAACGAGAAATGCTCTCTTGAATAATGACTCATAGAATGGTTGGAATTGGAAGGGAGTTTAAAGATTATCTAGTTCCAGCCCTCTTGCTATGATCAGGGATGGCCCTCATAGGTCAGGCTGCTCAGGGCCCCATCCAGCCTGGTCTTGAACTCTTCCAAGGATCAACTTAACTAAAAAACCTCTTTCAGTGCCTCACCATGCTCCGAGTAAAGAATTTATTCCTACTGTCTAATGTAAAAGTACTCCCTTTCAGTTTAAAACCACTGCCCTTTGTCCTGTCACTATCTGCCCATATAGAAAGTTCCTCTCCCTCCATTTTATAAGCCCTCTTACGGTACTGAAAGGCTGCAATGAAGTCTCTCTGGAGCTCTCTCCAGGCTAAACAGCCCCAGCTCTCTCAGCCTGCCTTCACAGGAGAGATGCTCCAGCCCTCTGATCATCTCTGTGGCCCTGGACCCACTCTAACAGGTCCACATCTTCCCTGTGCTGAGGATCCCAGAGCTTGATGCAGTATGCTTTTATTGACACTTCTTTCCAACTGAAACTTTAAATTTGTATTTAAAACTAATCCTAGCCTTCTCTAGTTTGAGAAGAAGGAAGACAATCAGTTAAGCAGTTAGATTGCAGTGCCACATTACCAACAGCTGCTCTGTATGTTCAGGTTTCTCTAGTGTCATATGCAAGCACTATTCAGGCAGCAATAGTCAGAAGAATGTGAAGTCATACAAATTGCAATCCACTGGTGAATTTAAGCTCCTCATTAAGATGTTCAGTCATTTGCTTTAGTAGAAATATTGAAAGTTGTTTCGTGCATGGATAGTTTCTTTGTCACTTGGGTTCCTGTTATTGTCTCTTTTCATGGAAAAGCAAAGGGCCTTCTGTTAGCTAAACTATATTTATATTTTACATCCTCTAGTGATAATTTATATCTGAAATTATATTCATAGGTTTTACCCAGGTGACAGAAGGAAAAATAACTGGTTTAGATCATAGAAATTTTGGTAGAATTCTAAGACTCTTGGGAGCAGTGCAAATCCTAAACACAGTCAGGAAATGGCAGCAAATAGTTTTGCAGGACTTCTCCTGAGAATATCATAACATAGATCATTTAGTGTAACTGGTATCTGAACTTCCAAATTCCAGGACTTCTTAGACCATTATTTTTGTATGTCACAAAATTTAGCTTCTGAATCCCTGTTTAAGTGATCTACGTAGAAGTGATGTGAATTTAAACTTCAGAGGTGATCAATATATCCATTGAGGTCAATAGGAAATACTAATAGTTTTTAGACTTGTTTCTATGGGCTAACTTTAGTTCTCTATCTCTACAGTTTGAATGGCTTTTGAATTTTCTATGCTTTTTTGTGTTTTTAATGGTTTTTCAGCTATAAAGAGGTAGAAATTATTCTTTTGGTAGTTTTTTGGATCTGATAGGGTATACCCCACACACTGAATTTTGTTGAGGAATTTTATATAGACTTTGATATATATTTGCTACACCAATCATCTCTTGCATCTGTAATCCATTTGGGGAATGAAGAAAACACAACAGCTATTCAGATTTTTGTACAGTCCATTCCTATGGCCAGAGTGTAATACTAAGGTGATGACAGCACTTAAAACATAGCAGAACTGGATGACAACTGAGATGTTACCTTCTCTTTTGGACAAAAAATGTGCAGCTCAACTGCCAGCTGTGAGACTGTCAGGTAAAAAGTGCTAGCTCAACAGCATGCATTTTCATGTCAGCTACTGTCTAACTCTGCTCTGCACAAGGAAGTGGAATAATGGAAAATATTCCCACCTAGTTTCATGTTTACAGGAGAAGAATCAAAATAAATAAGAGCTTGTGTATTTTTCACATGCTTGTAGAAAGAATCATCTGGCTCAGTTTCAGGGATGTTATTTTTAGGTGCATATTTCTCATTCTGGGATTCTGCTTTTAGATAATGAACCTTTGGCAAAAATGCCAAACTTCTTTCCTGCTATATAAATGCACAAGAAAACCATGGCATTTCAGAAACCTTCTGTGGTTTTTTTAAGAATAACCCTGTGTGTGTTTTAAATTTGGTGTTGTTTTTGCTTGGTAATGCACTCTATCTTATTCTGCTATAATTAAGTATAAAATAAGAACCTACAACATATATTTTTGTACATAACTTGATCAAAAATATTTACAAACACTCATCCAAATTGAGTTACCTGTTGCAGTCTAATTCCTGTAAGTTCTGATTTTGTGATGTGATTTCTTTTACTGTGTAGGTGGATGCAATGGTACAGAAAAAAAGAAATTGAAGCAATTGTTTATTTTTTGGTTACAAATGAATGAGTAGGACTTTTACACAGTGAGAGAATGGCTCTTTCATAGGTAATTGCTTGTGCTAGAATTATGTAGCAGACACTTATCCCTGAGGAGGCTTTGCACCCCTGATAGTTGTGCTGCTCTATGCTGCAGTTCCTGCTAAAACAAGAACAAGTGAGCTCTAGGTTGGAAGGATTTCCAGGTAAAATAGATTCAATGCTCATGGAAAGCTGTCTCCACCTGACAGCATTTAGAGGCCTTTTATGCAGAATTAAAAGCTTTGCTCCCTTCCTTAGTGTGAGGTGATGCCTTACTGTCACTTGCATCTGCCATTGTGGCAAATGAATCTGCCTCGCTGAGAAGTGGAATAAGGAAAGTGAGTCCCTGAGGTTCCAGGCACAGCCAGCACTCCCAGAACAAGCAGAGCTTAGCTGACTAGTCAAATTACAGAAATAAGGCAAGGTTTGAGAACTGGGGATTACATTACGTTCTGGCCAAGGCTGGTGTGGCTGAGGTTGGATTGGAGCAGGATACCAAGGGAGTGAAAGATGCAGAAATATTAATGCAGATGGGCAGCTGGAATTGGAATTGGACTGATTTGAAAGTGGCAAAGGAGGAGGATCTTAGTTCAAAATAATGGAATACCAGGGCCTTTAGCCTGGTAACTACCCCCTATAGCCAATCTAGTTAGGCTGTGGGGAGCCTCTAGAAGAAAATACAGTAGATTTTTTTGCATTTTTAGAAATAAACCTTCTTGGCTTCTGAAATCAGTCTCTTGCCTCAACATACCATGAGTTGGCATATCTGCTAGTGCCAATATGACATGTGACCTATTGTTTGTGCCCCACAAGTAAGAAGCAATGAGCAAACAAGTGAAGTCCATGATACTGGAGTCCTAGGTCATGAGGGGAAAGGGGATGGAGAGAGTGAGGGACTGACCTTGCTACAAATGGTGCCACAGGTCGTGGGGGTGGGGAATGGGAGCTGCATGGGGCAGGACCTGTGGCTGTGAAAGAACAGGGGGACAGTGACTCCCTCTCTCTGCCTTGTGTATCTCCGGGGAGCTAAACTTTGACCACACACAGTGTGGAATCTGAATAGATCTGCACAAAGATGATGGGAGAAGCCTTCAAACTAAAATTTGAGCTCTTATTTTAGGTTTTCTCAAAAAATACAGAATTGGTCAAATTTTCTAAATAGCTTTCTAAGGTTCAGCGACTTTGAAGGATGTGCAGGCCTTGTCTGGTAAACCAGGCCAAGTTATGGCATTAATTGAAGTTTCTCACAGTGTTTTAATTCAGAGATTTTATACTGTTCAAAGTTAAACCCAAGGGGAAATTTAATGTGCAGAATCAAAGAAAGGTGGTCCTGCCCCCTGTAGATTGAAATCAATATATTTTATATAAAGCATTTGTGTAGCAAATGGTTTCTAAAACTATTACTATAAATAAACAAAAATACAAAACGCAGCTGCTCTAAGGGGCCGTACTTCTGTGAATGTACCTATCTTGCTTTATTTCCAGCCAAGGGAAAACTTCATGTATCCCCTCCAGACTTAGAGTATTAGACATGCAGTTAGATAAGAAAGAAAACTAGTGCTTGCTTTGTATACATCAATAATGAGGTCAAACATGGCACTGTCTTTGTCAATCACATCAGAGAGCTTTTAAGAAATGCAGTTGTTTGATGTCCTGTCTTGCTCAACAGTCACACAGATACTGACAGAATGTGCAGCGTCACAAATGCCTGGGAAATGCTTGTGCAGCCATGCCAGGGATAAAGACCCTTCAACAAAACCTACTGCAGGTGTAGCTCTTTCACTCAAAGACATTCATGCACTTGAGATGAAATCCACTGCATTAGGCAACTCAGCAAATGAAAGCTTAAACACATTTGATTCAGAGTAGGAGACTAAATCTGTCACACAAAATAATTCCACCTCAAGAAGATTATAACATTATCAATTCAGTGAATATTTTCAAGTTAATACATTTTAAAATTAGCTTAATCAGAAGCTTTGTTAAAGGTCAAATTACCTTAATTCTGTAGCCTCAACATGTATGGGTTCCCCTGGGAAATATTTCTGGTAATTACGAGCAACTACATTTTCCATACAGACAGGTATAAATGCCATATTTTAGGAATATAGTACCCAAACCCCACATCCTAATGATCAGACAGTCAACACTACTAAATTTTTATAGCATAAATATTTTTAAAAGTTAATGATCAGTATTTATATTTAATAGTATATTACCTTTTTTCTTTCCTTCATATGTATTTGCTGAGATGATGATACAAGAAAGCAATAAAAATGAAAGTTGCAAACTTCTCATTTTTTGTTTCTTTGAATGAGAGTTCTGCTAATTTCTGCCAAGAGATGGGAAAAGGAAAGAATTAGCAATGCTTTGCAAGAAATTCTTTGCCCATTAATCATTAACTTTGATTTAATCTGTCCCCTGCTCCGGTTTTTCCTTTTATGGAAGGGAAATTGGAATTTGTGTATTTACAATCTCTTCATTTTTATTTTATGCCACGTGTGGCAGAAATAATTTGGAGCTGGATCCTCTTACCTTGCTCAACAGTGCTCAGCTCTGAACACAGACTTGAGGGCATTTGTTCTCTGAAATTCTGCTAAAGGCCAGGGTAACCAGCTTGCATTCAGCTGGTCGACAGCTCGGTCTGAACACATTGCAAAATAAGGGCAAGAGCTGAAGGTTCATCTAAATATTTCATTAACATTGACAAATCCCAGAAAGGCAGTCATCAAAATTTTATATATATTAAACACTTCTCTTATTTCAGTGATTCAGTCAGTACCAGATTTTGGATAATCACAAAGCCTTTTCTTTCAAATCAAGTGAACGATTTTTAACACATAAGACATTTACTAATACAGCACAATTAACCAACATCTCTCTCCCCTTCCAATAAAAGAATCATAAGAAACTGTAGGTACTAAATGTAGGAGTCATTTCAGAGGAGAGGTTTCTACTGAAATAGTATGGTTTATACTGGAAATCAGAGCAGAATTTTAAGAATTTTAGGTTTTTTAAGAACTCTAGTTCAGTGTCAAATTAAATGACTGAAACAGAGCTTAAAAGTTGAAAAAGTATCTTTTGAGCATTCAGTGGATCCCAGCTTCTTTATGAAGCCTCTTATGTTAATTAATAAATCTAGAATACAATAAATGATAGCCATACCATCCCAGCTTGAAGAATTTTCAATTTTTCTGTTGTTTTTATAATCAAGAACTACTTGAAACTGTCCCAGATAAAAGAGTTTTCTCCTTTTTTAAAGACTAAATCTCATATGACCAATATGCTATAGCAAAACTGACATGTTAGGGAAAAAAAGAGTATTCTCATCAGGGAAATTCTGCTGTCTTGCTTGATGCATTGTTCAGGCATATGAGAGCAGCTTTATGGGGAGGGGTCCATACTGCTGGATGCAGCATGAAGGCAGGAGAAAAGTGCAGATCACTTTCTTTCCTTGCTCATTCCAAGCAGCTGTGGGTCCAGGATACAGCAGACAGCTGGAAAACCCCCAAGCAATCTCTAAGGTCAGAGCAGCCACTGCAGCTGGCAGGGGTCTTGGCACAGTCACATCTGAAGCACTGTCAAGACTGATTGATTAGTGTGTATGTGTGAAAGTATACTGAAACAGAGGACATACAGAAAAGGGGGTGATAAGATCAAAATTACTCTTGGTAAATGAAAAACACTAATCACAGCAGTATTGTAGTGAGCAAGAAAAGGAGACAGGAGATAGAATTTGGACATGAATTTAGGCTTTGATGCTGGACACGAAATGCTGTATTTTAGTGAAGTTAAGACTGGTGGAAATTGCTAGTATGATTTAGCAAAGCCTTGCAGTGAACTTAGAATAAGATTGGCTAGAGATGATGTGAAGATGACAGGTCTGACTGACAGGTGGAATGGTAACACTAGGCACAGTAATCAAGAAGGTAGAGAGCATTTAGAGGAGAAAGATTGCAAGTTTCACTTTCTCCAGACAGGAATTGTTCTGGAACAAGGTGGTAGACCTGTCAGGGGCAGATTTGGCTGTTGGACCTTTGTGAAGAGATTGCCTGAAAATAAAATCTATAGGGATCAATGTTTGGATTTACTTCTCACTATGGAACCCATGTAGGAAGCCAGGATGACATTATGAGCATTTTATGAAGGATTGCTTAAAGTGGTAAAAGGAAAACTGGGAAAAAAAGATGGAGGAACCTGCCTTCCTTTGGCAGGTTTTACTTCATTTGGCAATTCTGTGTCAGCTATTGCTGATATTTATTTGTCTTTCCAGTATTCACAGGATGTCAGCAATAATGATGAGAACGCTATGCAGTGTTGTGGGAATAATTGTACAGGTTTGAATGAGAGGTTCCACAGTGCGTGTTGAGGATGACTTTAGGCAGCACTGAATTGCCTGCTATGGCACATTAGTCTGCAGAGAGCAGATGTGATTGTGTTCCAGGGGAAGGAGCTGCTCCCAATGGCCTGACAGCTTTGTCACACCATGTGTCTTCAGAGTGTGCATTTGGGTTTGCTTTTCTTCTCCATTTGATTTTCATGAGTAATTCCAATTAACTTTATTGTCTGCTCAACGAGAAAAGAATGGGTCTTCTGCAAATGTAATGATCATTAGAGGTAAGAAACTGCTGGTAAATAATTTTCCTGTGAATCCAAATATTGAAATTATAATCTTTGCTATTTTCAATATGTTTATCTGGTCAACTGATGACTACTTTGCTTAGATGGGTTAATTGCCATTTGTATTGTTATTGCATATATAATATTCTATGAATATATAATCTAAATTATTTTAGGAATTAGTTGCCCTAATGCAAAAAGCATAACAAGAAAGAGTCTTTGGCACATTATGAGGATAGAAAAAGTGGAGCCAGGTATTTACCAGAAGCAACTGTGCAAGTGCTACTCAGTATTACTGGCAGCATGTTGCATCACTTACTAAATGGCTTTTTCAGCCACATTTGAATCTGCATGAGGTGTAGTGATGAGAGCTGCAATATTCCAGGTGAAAACCACTGCAGAAAAAAAGAGAATCCTCTGGGAAAATAAGGGTGCTCTGGGTCTTCATTTTATTCCACTGTTTGATCATAAGAATGGTGAATCTCTGTACCCCTGTGACACTCCCAGTGTTCTGCCAGAGCCTTATGAGCTGTGAGGCTGCTCTGCTGCATCCTGCACCACTGGCAGGGACAAATGTACAACACAGGTACTAGAAAATCAGGGAACAGACATCTCAGGGACTGTAACACAGCCTGGGAGGCTGATGTAGGAAAATGACACCTGGAACATGCAAGCTGCACTGTGTCGTGACGTTACTTTCAAGAGTGAGTGGAAAGTTTAGGATGGGATATGTTTGCTACTCATGCTCTGAATAAGGAAAGTGGATAATTTGGTATTTGCAATAATCTTGATTCTTAAAAAATGCCTGAAAATAAGTTGTTTAAATTTAAGGTTTAAATATGGTTATGGTTATATATGTTAAAAAAATACTATAGATATGATTTCACTTTTCCATAACACCCGGCATTTGCAATTACTTCATTTTCTGCATTGAAATCACTCATACCTACTGTAGTGATGTGGATTCCAAAGTTAGAAATAGATATTCCAAACTGCTCTCTGTGAAACAGAACATGTTTCATATTGCATGGAGGCTACTGCTTTGCCAACTTCACATGAAATAGAATCTTTTCTTAAACACACAGTGGTCAACCCAAATTTGTAGCTTATGTGAACGTGTTTATTTGTAGTTTGCATGCACTGCAAAGGGGCTTGATAACTTTCCCTCTTCTGCTGAGCTGCTGCTTGTACAACATATACCCAGGAGGTAGACTCTCAATCACAGTCCCCATCTGCTTCCTGGCTAATGTTCCAGTTCCAGTTTGACCTCTTGCACATATTCACATCTAAAAGAAAATTGATGGTTCACTATTGGAAGCAGTGTGTGACTAATGATGCATTGTACCAGGCAGCTTTTTGCTTGAATATATCTTTCTAATCAAGTTAAAGAAAAGAACACAGAGCAGAAATTTGTCAGGCATACAGTGCTGCTTTTTTTCCTGAAACCACACTGTTCATCAGGATGCTTTTCAATCACCTGAAGACCTGTTATATTGTAGTACAAGATGTTCTTTCTCAGGTTTGGAAGAGATTTTATGGGCCAGTACTTCAGCTAGCATAAATTGGCTTCTGTGCAGCTCTAATGATTTTCACCAGCTGAGGATCCGCCCTGTGTTCCTATAATAACCCCAGCATCTGAAAAAAGATTCATGTGATGGTTATGCTAATACATCTGAGGTTATAGAGCAAGAAAATTTTTATGTGGTTGAATTTTTAATGCACTTTTTAAATCCAAAATTTATTCTGCCTGTTTGATCTTTTCTAGGATTTTTTAATATCAAATAACTCTGAAGAGACATTTTTAGATGGACTTTTGTGTGTAGATTCATGGTCTATGTCAAACACACAGCAGCTGCACTCAGATGAGTCTGAAACCTCCTCTACACCTGTAGCTATTGAGCCATCAGACTTTTCAGTAGTAAATTCAAAACTAAATAATGGATCAGCAAACTTTGTTTTCTGATATGAAAGAAAACCACTAATTTGCATGAGCATAGTGTTGTAAAATATGAATTTCTCATACAAGATGGATTTCATACTCTGTATTCCCTGATAAGGTAGTCTTCTTCCATGACTCATCACCCAGAATATTATCTGACTTTCCTTGGAAGCACATTTGGGAGTAGGAATGGAATTTTTGCAGTTTCAAGTTCAGCAGATTTTGTATATTTATGCCTTTCAACAATTTTGGAAATGTGCTGCACTGAGTAATTCTTATTATCAACAGCTGTAAACAAAGAAGTGAACCCAAATACAATTGCCAAGCACAAATATAATTGTATAATAAGTGGGACATCTACTTCAAACTTTAAAAAAGGCACTTTTTGTTTATTTCAATGTTCATGGAGTGCTTTTCATAACAAAGCATTACTTGTTTAATTGCCTTAGAAGAATGCTGTTTCTTCTGGGTCTGTCTTTCTCATGTGTACACTGTGTTCATGTGGGGCATGTCTCTGAAAGCTTGACAGATCAGAAAACCACAGAACTGGTGAACCAAATAAAAGGAGAGAGCAAATCCCAATACATCTGGGCTGCCCATACTCTTCCATTTTGTGTAGGATATTGGCAGTCTGCATGACTATACACTACTGGAAGGGGTAATGCAGCTGCAGGCCTTTTATCCACCTGGACTCTGTCTTACTGTGGATATTCCCTGTTAGTGTCCTGTTTCAGGGATGACCTGTAAATGTTTGCATTGAATTTTTTGTTGTTAAAGCAGCTTTTACACAGAGCTGTAACACATAGGAAACTTTCCCCACATCAGCACTGGGGTGTCAGTAGATGTAACTGTGAAGAGCTTCTGGAAACCTCAGTGTGCCTGCAAGGGCATTTCCCTTCACTGCTCTGGGTAAGAAACAGCTGAACATGTGCAGCAAAGCTCCTTGGAACACTGAGATCCAGCCCATCTCCTTCCCCCCTGAGGACTGAGCTTTATGGTTTTAAGCAAAACCAACATTAGAGCAATGCCTTTTGAAGCTGCCTTGCTTGTTCACCTCCCCACATCAAACAGAAGCATGTCTGAAACAGATGAACAACAGGAAAACCAATAGTGCTCTCTCCCTTGCTTTTGAGTTACTGTATTTAGGAGGGAGAATTTGTAACACAAATAGAAATCGGGCTTGTTTCAGATATTGATTGATGGCTCTTATGGATATAGAAGGAAGCAAGAACAAGTCAACCAGGGCTTCTTGTAGGTAACATATTTGAAGAGGATACACATGAAGGCACTTACACAAAAGGCAAAGAACTATTCCAAAGTAAAGAAACTTGAAAGACACTAAACATTCAAAGGCTGATTGATGATGTCTCTTAGAACTTAACATGCTCACAGGAGCAAAACCCAGATCTCTGTGAAGCTGCTGTCGTTAAAATTGAGTTTTCATGAAAAGGGAAGAACAAACAGACAAGAAAGCCAAAGGAGAAGAATAGGATTCTTACATACAGAGTAGATGAGGGGGCAGCAGACTGTTTGAGGTGGTTAATTATCAAACCTAAATATTTTGTTTGTTCCAGGACCTGACACAGCTCTTGCTAGTTCTAGCAGAACTTAGATACTGGGGTGGAGAGACCCTTGGGTCTGATGTATTGTGGCAGTTCCTACATTACTAAAAGATTAGAGGAGATTATAAGAGAGAAAATTGGCTTAGTTGAGGGATGAAGAAGCCTTAAATACTTTAAGCATCAGTTAGGATAAACATGCATTTAAAATGTTCTCCAAACTTTCTGAAAATCTGGTCTGAAAAACTGCCTGAAAATGTTACGTATTGGTAAAAGAATTGTGGACTTTGTGCACAAAAATAGAAATGAATGTAGCCTACTAGAAAGAATTGAAATAGTTGTTTCTCTGTTAGTTCTGGAGCTGCAAATATTTGATGTCTGGATAAACCATAGGATAATTGATTAAATACATTGGTTTTCCAAAATCCATAGTTGTTGAGATGATTCAGAGCAGGAAATCAGTCAGTATTAGGTTTGAAGTGACTGTGACCATGAGTACAAACAATTTCTTGGTAGTGTCCTGTAAATACTGATGTTCCACAACTGAAATGGGAAGAGCTACTAAATACTGTATTTAGCACAGATGTTTCCTGTTATAACAGATCAGTAACATTTCAATATTCAGTGGGCCTTTAACACCCACCCTCCATCTGTGGTATTCATTTTTAGCATTGTGGAATAGGCAAAAAACAGGCATGTAATTAAAAAGAAACTCCATCAGGGTGTTTTCTCTAGCTCCATTTTTTCTTTTCCTTAACTGTGTTCCTTGATTTGTGTGTGGAAACATTTCATGGGTGGCATGGATAAGACAAAGCTAGTTCTGCATCTGAGAGTCACAGCTATTGCACCAAGTGCACTGCAAAGCAGCCCTGGAGCACGTGCTGCATCCAGGAGTGCTCACTGAGAAAGGCTGATTACATCAGCTGGGGAAGAATAATATTCTTTGCCAAATGACCAATTTGTGCTTGTGGCTTTTAAGTAGCTGTGGTTCACCCAAGTGCTTGAGAAGTGCCTTTACTCTAAAGAGGAAGTTGAGGTAAGGGCTGGAGGCAAGCAGTGCTGGGGGACTGGATGGGCACTGTGGGAGTAACAAAGTCAATAACCCAGAGAGCTGTCACAGATCCACTCAAATGAAATGATGGTAAAGCTCATCTTTGAGTAAATTGCTTGGGAGACAAAAAAGGAGAAGGAAGCAAGCAGTAAAGTGACTCTGACCATAACATGCGTTGCAAAAACCTTCAAAATTTACAGTGTATACCAACTTCTCAAGTTTCTTTTATGTATGTTTATTCCAGGTTGAGTGTTCCAGAACCTTAACGTGTGGTATGTTATTTGTTGAATAACCTGTGGGACAGAGCACAGGTGTCAGTCTAGTGAATAGTCTAGTCTGGGGAATAGGTAAGGAGTCTAAAATGTATTTCCTAAGGAGAAGAGCAGTGCCATTGCAAGGGCCTCATCCATGGGATGCAAACCCACCCTGCCTGTAGCACATGGACCTGTACCTCCTCACCTGTGTGTGTTCCTTCACTCTGCATTGTGCCATGAAATCCAGGGCAGCCAGCTGGCCTGCACCACCTTAGGAAGAGCACAGACACAGGCAGCTGGCCTTCACATGGAGATTTAATAGCTCCATATCCTACTCTGTATTCCTTGGTTTTCTCTCTTCTAATTATAGCTTCAAAATTATTACTAATTTCCTTTTAAATTCCAAATTCCATTTGGCATCTTACATTGATATTTCCTGCAGAGAAAGAACTCAAACTATTGGATAGAAATCTTGTCATATTCCCCCACAGATGGTCCAATCTGCTCTGCAGTTCATGCCTGACAGCTAGTTAATCTGGTAGTGTAGGGACACACATTTAAAAACGCAGGTTCTGGCATCAGCCTCAGGCAAGCACCTCAAATATGCTCTGTACCCTGAAATTGAGGAATTCAGGCTCTGTTCTCCTTAAAGGTGTGAGGAGTGTGTTTTCCAGGTACAAGGTATACTGTAGAAGATAACTCTGAAACTGAGATGTAACCAGGAATGTTTGTGCTGGTGCAGAACACTAACAATGTTTTCATACTTACACCACTGGCTTAGGGCAATTTCCTAAAAGTGACTGAGAAAAGCAAACTCATTCATGGTAGATCTGAATTTGTTACTCATAGACTTTCATCTCCTCTAGAAAACAAGAGAAGGAAGTAAAAAGATTGAAAAATGTTGCACTATGCAAAATGTATTTGAAACTTTGGCAAAGCACTGGATAAATGCTTTATGCTATGTATTTGTTAGGTCAAATTTTGCTCTCTATCTGGTTAAACCATTTTTGTACAAACTTTATCAAATATTACTGAATTGCATGTATATGTTTCTTGTCATGGACCCTGGGAAGTCTCATAAAAAATAGAATAAGAAAGCAGAATATATTGGGGAGGGTTTTGTCTTAGTGGCACATTATAGGAATACACAATTTATTATAAATACAGTAATTTCCCTTTGATACAACAAATACGCACCTTTGCTCAGGACCATGAATCTTAGGTCTTAAACATATTTAGAAATTAATTTGTGACAAAAAATTAGGATTTTTTCTTTTATTTACTACAGGACCATTTTAATCCTCTTAGTATTTTTAGATAGAGTTATTGTGTTTCTGGTGACCATCATACTGTTGTATTAAAAAATGTGTCTTCCAGTCTGTTTTTTCCAGATTAGTGGAATTACCATGTCAGATTCTACAAAAGTTACTGCACTTTAAATACATCAGTTTTTATTAATGCAAAAGAGATAAAACTAATTTTTCCATTTGCTCTGAAATGACAGTCTGAAAATGGCAGAAAACAAATTTTTCAAAATGCTACCTCTGTTTTGTCCTGTCCATTCTGTATGGTATTTGTCAAGAGATAATGCAAAAATTCATATATGTCATTTACTCAAACTTTAAGGCTAAGTAGTATATTTAATATCACATTTTCTATTCATTTTTGATGCAGAAATAAGAAATCAAGAAATGAGGATGAGGTTATATTTTTATAGGTCATATATAATGTAAATTCTGAAATGGGTGCAGAACTCTTCCATAATTCTTTTTAGCAAAAAAAGTCTGCTTAAAAGCTTTTACAGCTGTCCCTAGGGATCCCAGTGAGGTGATGATAATTTTTCTTATGAATTAATCTTAGAAAATTTCACAGCAGCAAAAAATTGTGAACATTTAAAGAAATAATGAAATTTCAAGAACAGTTCTGAAATATTTCAACTAACATAACCTAAGGGCTGGCTTTCAAAGAAGCTGTATATTCCTAGTTTTAATTGTCTTCTAATTCATCTCCTCTGAAAAGAATCAATTTCAAATGAAGGAGAGGCTCCCCAGGTAGTTTTTACAAGAATCCCTCATTAAGAGGAGCATTAGCATAACTCATAGGACCATAATAGAGTCTGGGTTGGAAGGGCCCTTACAGACCATCTCGTCACAGCCCTGCCATGGTGGATGAGGGGGTTCCACCAGAGCCCCATCCAGCCTGGCCAGAAGCACTTCCAGGGATGGGGCAGCCACAGCTGCTCTGGGCAAAGAATTTCTCTCTAATGTTAATTTAAATCCTCCCTCTTTCAGTTTGAAGCCATTCACCCCTTGTCCTACCACTCCAGGCCCTTGAGCCTGCAAAGTCCCTCTCCAGCTCTTCAGGAGTCCCTTCAGGCACAGGAAGGTGCTGTAAGGTCCCCCTGAAGCCTTTTCTTCTCCAGGCTGAACAGCCCAGCTCCCCCAGCCTGTCCTCACAGCAGAGGTGCTCCAGGCCTCTGACCATACCTGGGACCATGCTGTGGGCTTGCTGCAGCAGCTCCATGTCCTTGTTTTGCTGGGAGCCCCAGAGCTGGATGCAGCACTCCAGGTCTCTCACAAGAGCAGAGCAGAGAGGGACAGTCCCCTCCCTTGACCTGCTGCTCCCACTTCTTTTGGTGCAGCCCAGGACATGTTTGTCTTTCTGAGCTGCAAACACACACTGCCAGCTCCTGTCCAGCCCTCACCCACCAACACCCCCAGTCCTTCTCCCCAGAGCTGCCCCCACTCCTCTCTTTGCCCAGCCTGTATTGGTGCTGTGATTTCCCCAGCCCAGATGCAGGACTTGCACTTGGCCTTGTGGAGCTTTGTGAAGTTCATGCAGACCGACCTGTCAGGCCTGTCAGGGCCCCTCTGGATGCCAATCCTTCCCTCCATTTTTTTTCTATTGGACTCAGGCAGGTTGCTCTAAGTCAAAGAACTGGTGTATTTTCCAGGTTATCTTTGCTTTAGCTATAGGTGCTTGATACTCTTTTTCCCTTTCTCAAGGCTTTGTTTTGTGCACTGTAGTCTTCTTGCCCTTTGAGAAGAACAATATACATAATGAAATTAGGTTCTTACTTGGAATTACAAGGAAAGGGTATAATTTTTCAGATTTCATAGCAAGGGATATCTAGGCTGTATCACTGGCAAATCACTTCAGCTGTAGTCCTTAGAGAGCCATTGGTACTGCTATGGAGCGTATCACATATAGCCAGTGTTCATCAGGAATTATGACAGCCCAAGGAAGGCAGGTTTTGACATGCCATATTTTGCTTGTATTATATTTTGAGCCATGTATCCCTGTATTTTGCTGACAGATTGTCAGGGAAGTGATTAGTCTGGATTACATGGTGATGATTTCATTTTATAAAACAAAACAAAAAAAGCAAGCAAAGAGGAATTGCTTTTGGCAGAACATGATCCCATTACTTAGAAGAAAAAAAATATTTGATGTTAAATTAAATGCTTATCAAAATGAATACAACAGAATATGACAACAAATAATAGATGATAACTAGTTAATAACTCTGAAATAAGGATTTAGACAACATTTTCTCTGCATTCAGTGCTAAATCAAAGCCATGTAAGCAACGTTGCCTTGAACATTTGGCTTCATAGAAATAGCTGCTGGTAATGCACTACAGGGCGCAGCTACTACAGATGTGACAAAAGCTGGCATTGTATAGTGTTGGCAGTATCCTAATGTGTAAAATATCTGTGTATACCATAATTTCTGGAAGGAAGTGCTTCCCTGCAGGGCTGAACATTTTCACTGAGGCCTTTGAATAGGACTGGTGCTGTTCTTTAAGGAAGTTGGTTTGGCATTTTGTCCAGGGAAATTGGGTACATTGAGACTAGTGGATGCAGAGAAGGAAACCTCCCAAAAGCCCTGACTTTTAAAGAGTTGAGCCTGTGTCCCAAGGACTGAAGGCAACATGCAACTGGAGAATTGTGCTGGAATGCCATAGGTGCAGCAGTGCTTGCTCCTCCTGGGAAGGCAGCTGGTCCCTGACCGCACCTCAGGACTGCAGAGCTCTGGTCACCTTCTTCCCAAGCAGCAGCAAAATGCCATTATGATTGTCTTCTGCAACAGGCTGATTTATGAGGAGAAAAACTTTCAGTCCCAGAAGAAGGTAAATAAAATTCCTTAAAAATGTGGGCTGCCAAAAAATTAACTACTATAATACATATAAGCCATAAATCTATTAAAAGTGCATGGGCTGCAGTGTTTAGTATACTGCCTTCTGGGAAATAGGGTTCATTTTTCTATTTCTTTCAAGTCTTGTGCTGTTTTGACTGACAGAAGCTCAGGAACATTTCAGGAGTGAGTATGTTCTTTTCCCTGGGCAGGCACACTGATCCTGCTCCTTTGGTGATGACAAATCAGATGGCCTTTAAAAGTATTCCTAATCCATATTTCTATTGCAGACCTGCTGGGGAGCTGTTCTGGTGAGCTTTCTAGATTACAGTGGTGTAATATCTGAAGTAAAGGCAACATAAACATCACATCTTTTAACTTCAACTGCTAACTTGAAACCAAAAAGCATCCTTGAGTACAGTTCTTGGGCATTGTTCAGTCAACCTTGCAAGAAGGACAATGGGCCTTTTGTATAAATCAGGACCAGACTTAAACATATGGGCCAATTTGCTCACTGTATTTGAAGTTAAAATTTGACATAACAAAGGACATTACAAGAAACTGCAGTGAAGTTTAAAAAAGTCAGTACTGACCTAAAGTTTATTGCCAGCACTGTTCCTGCAGATCAAGGCTATGCTAATGTGGTCTAGGGTTACTTTAATATTTTGCAGCCTCTCATTCCCTTGGTGAATGTTTTAAGCATGCATATCACTCACTTTTATAATAAAATATCTTGGTAAAACCTTCTGCTTTGTGCTGGTCTCCTGAGGTAAAAAGTCATAGATATGTTAAGTCTCACATTGTTTGTTCCAGCTTCATTATATTTGATGAAATATATATATCTTGGTAATATAACATAGAGTAATCCTCAGTAACTGGAATGCTGTAAGGAAGGACATTTTTCATTTGAATAAAGAAATTGTATCCTAGTTATTTCTCTGGTCTTCTTTGTAAGACACATGTAGGAGATTGACAACGTTAACCACTATTGCACAGCATGATGGAAAACTTTGAAAAGGACTTTTTGTCTTTAGGGATGGATGAGTGGAATCTTTACAGTCTCCTGAAAGATGTGCTGTGCAGCTTTTTATTCTCTGTGCAGGAAGAGGTGTGTGTATGTTCTAAATATAATTATGGGTCAGAGTGTAAATGTTAGGTTGTGTGAAGGCCATGACTGAAAGCAGACTATCAATTATGCCCGTGGGAGGTTACTGCCAAGACCAAAAGTAGATTATAGGCCTGGCTAGGGCTGTACTCACCCAGCTGTGCTGGTGCCTCAGTGCTGATGTGCTTTCCTAGCAAAGGAAAGGAGCATGACACTCCTGTGGAGGCAGCTCATTCTGGTTGGCTGTGAGTACAAGATTCTCCCTGGAAAAGAAATGCTGTCCATATAACAGCCTCTCTGCACTCAGCTTCTCCTGATGCAAACAGCCGTGGGTCACTGTGGTCCATGTGCATGTCTGAAGCACTCACAGCTCTGACTGGTGATCAGAGAAGCCTTCAGCAGATGAACCAAGCCAAGCCCTTGCCCTGCTCCATGGTCAAGAGGTTGAATAAACGTAAGATTCTCTGTGTAATGTGGGACAGGGATAGAAACAATTATTCACCTGGGACAACCACTTGTAATTCTAGGCCATCCAAATTCCCAGTGAGTCATCAAGTTAAAATTAAAAAGGACCCTTTTCTTTCCAATCTTTGTTTTGGTAAGGAAGCAGAAGAAGCAAGAAAATCAACTCTTGAAAGAAACCTAATTTGGTCTAAAACCATTAGATAGAAAGTTCTTGATTTTCCTCATAGATATAAGACAAAATTATTAGTTTTAAAAATCAAGGCTTTTCAATGTGCAAACTATGCTAAAATTATTCCAGTTTCTTCACTTTGGCCTCACTAAATCATGGGGTTTATAACTAAGGGATTGCAAAGCACTGAATGTAAAAATATTGAGACATGATGAATGCAGAATCTTTGTTACACAAAGAAGTAGAAAGTATTGATCAAAAAAATGCTCTGAGGCAAACCAATTAGAGACCCATTGACAGCAAAATGACCTGCTCATCCATATTTCAGATGAAATTTAAAATCTAGGTCCACATTATTTGTGGCCATTTTAAACTCTTGAGCATTTTTACTGAAGTCTGAATGCAGTTCATTTTGGTCTCCTGGCCAAACTCCAAACTGAATAATTATTCTGCTTCTTTCCTAAATTACAGCAGCAGCTTCATTAGAAACAAATGCATTAATAGTTTGCTGACCTAAAGTGCTCTTATATTGCTAGGCACTATTAACTGTTGCTGCATTTCCAGCTGCATGTCCATGATTAAATGACCTCTGGACAAAGCATGTATATCTTTAGCTTGTTTCAAAGGCTGTGGCATAAAAGATGCTGGATATATAAATGCTATCAAAGAAATAATTTTAGGCCCAGAACATGCAGGTCTTGAAGTGTGTTCACTGAACAGTGGGAACTGCTGGCAGTCAGTGATGGATGAAAGCCAGAGACTATCTGGGGACAGAGGGTAGAGACTATCTGGGGACAGAGGGTGTTTGCTTCTGGGCTGGAAAGCTTGTGGCCACTGATAATCATGAAAAAGGCAGTTTCATTGAGAAGCATTGCAAAATTACAGAACAAAATAGGAAGCAAAGGGAGAGTGGAGATTTACTAAAACCAGAGGCTCAGTGCTTTCTGGATATGTGTTTCTGGATAAGGAGGTTAGCTAGCAAGATACATGATGTGTTTTTTTCAGAAGTAAAAGCGATTAAATTGTTGAGGAGTCCAATAAAATATTCCAGACATTCTATGCATGGTTTCTTAAGGCTCTATATTTTGTTATAATTATGTTGTAGCTTCTTTTAAAAAGGTCCACAGTGTCTGAAAGGTGAGGGAAACCCTGAAACAGTGTGAGATATGAGCAGGATGTTTTAGTCTTTATTTTTCTACTGTGCTGTTTAGCTACAGCATCATCCTTGCTTTCCAGTGCTTCCCGTGTTGTACAGTGCTTGAATTAGTTGCCTAAAGTGGTTTTAACTACCAATTTAGTGGGAGATGCTCAACTGCACAGCTGTTCCTAAAAAACCCAGAATAGTCTGAACACAAACAGCTAACTGAAAATGTTGTTTATGGGAAACTGTTCCAGTTGTGGGAGAGCCACATGGCAAGAGAGCTCTCTAATCCACAGGATGGTTACAGTGACAGCAAGGAACAGATTTGAACCCCAAGGTTTTGGCTTTCATTAACCTTTGTCTCTGTGCTGTGAAGTAGAAACACTGTGTGATCCTTTCATATAGCTTGGAATCAGACTATACTGTAGGGCTGAGCAATTTTCTTTCTGTAGATGAGTTCAACAAGTAAAAAGCAGAACTGTGCTCCCATTCTCTTAAGTGTAAGTGGGTTCTTTCACTAGGTAGTAGATTCAAAGTCAGGAAAAATCACAAATTTCTTTCCAGCACAAAAGCTATTACTAAAAGATACTTCTATTGTCTTAGGAGTCAGAGCCTTGGAATAACGGTGCTGTATTTGGTGTGCTCTGTGCAGTGTGCGATATTCAGGTGTTCTTGGTAAACCTGAGTATGACTATTCAGTATCACCTAGTTGTTGTGTGACTGGTACCAGAACTCTAAATCCCTACACTTATTCTTTCCTAACAGTGAAACATTTATACCAGAAGTGTTCAGTTCATAAATTACCTGAAATTATTGTGATCATGCTTCAATACTTAACTATGATTTAATCTTAGACTTCTTTCTTGTTTGGATGTATTAGTGCTCTTTCTTTTTTATTTTCTCTCTAATAAACTGTAATGAAAGTACTGTGTTCTTTACAAATAGGAAAGTATCTATTCCCTCCAAAACATCAATATTTGTCATCAAGGAAAAGAATAAAAACCAGTTACTGTCATGGATATCACCAATTAAAGCAACTGCTGACCATTGTGGATGGTCTCCTAGTCTCTCTCAAATGAAGAAAAAGTACATTTAGAGAGACTGAAGCATCTTTGAACAGTCTGCTATGAGTCAAACGGGTTTGTTTTGCAACAGATTTTATTTGCTATGAATAATTTGATGAGCTTGATTTAATTGGCAGACACAACAATAACCACTCATATCACATTTCCCATAGGCTCCAAATCATGTTTGAGCCCTTTTGCACAGTTAAATGGTTACTAGTTTTCTTCTTTCAACATCTGTTTTAGTCAGCCTTGCCAAGTATCTCTTCATTGCTGTTATAACAAGATGTTAAATATTTAGAATTGCGAAACAGCTTTACAATTGTGCCTGAATACCTTTAAACTGTCTCATTTTGGATTTTGTAACTTTGTATATCATTTGCGGAACTTTAGGAGAAAACACAGAAATCTGTTAATAAAAGAAAAAGGGAAACACAGCAAGTACATCATTAGCAGTTTCAGCAGAATTACAGATTCTCACTTAGATTTCAGTAGAATATAGACAGCTAAAGCACTTAGAAAAATCAGCATTTCTTAAAATTGAAACAGAAACAATCCACAGCTTTCTCCCGCCTTGCAATAATAGTCCAGAGCACTGATGTTAATTATATTGGAAAACCTGGTAAACCCAAGTAAAATGTACATGTCTGCATGTCATTGTTCTGATGTGGTGGATAATGGAAACCAACACTGCAATACTTGAGTCACAGGATGAGTCAGTTCTTTTTGACTTGAAGGACCAGCACTGGATATTAAGAATAAAAGTAGATTTCTAAACTTCTCATACAAACCAATTAGTCTTTTCACTAATATTCTTAGTCATAAGCAACAAGAGATCTTATGTTAATTCTAAGCCTTCATTCTAACCCCTCTGTATAAAAGCAGCTTAGTAAAAGACTTCAGTCTAAACAGAATTCAGACCACAATGTACTTCTCATTGTATACAAAAAACATGTGCTTACCCAACTTGGCCTTACTTGATGATATGTCCCAGTTTGGCATAAACTATTTTATAAAATGAAAATTGAAAATAGACGTTAATGAAGACTCTCTCCTTAGAAACAGTGGATAGGTTATATCACAAGCCAAGAATTCTCAATTTTATACCCTCTTCCACAGAAGGCACAGCTCTGTCACATATTTGAATGGCTTTTTTTTTTTCAAAATTGGCATGTTTTTCAAAATATTGCTAAATGAGATCATTGTGTACCACATTCTTGTGCCAAAATATACAAAATGCACTATATCAGTCACATGTGTAGCTAGGCATCCAGGACAGGACTCAGAACTGGCTTTTTTTAAACTGGAAATAACAAGCCTCTATTATGATCTAAATGCTATTCTCTCTGTGAGACAGCCATAACATTTATTTACCCACACCCTAAAGAATGGCTTCCCTTAAATTATAGCGAACTGTCAGAGACAGAAGAGAAAGACAGAGAAGATTTAGGCCCAGACCATGGGCATTTTTAAATCAAAGGCTGATCTCTCATTCCCTAAGAGAGACCAGTATTTTGCCTGTAATGAGCAGTTACTCTGAAGCTGGCTTTGTGGCTGACTGAAAGAATAAGGAATTGTGTATGAAGGAGATCAGATTTCCTGCTATGACCAAGGATACATAAGCTGGTGTGTAAAACAAAAAAAAAGTGCAAAATAATCTTCTATATACTGGATCTTGTACTAGAATACAGGTCCATGTAATTTGATATGAATTTTGAAGGAAATAGGATTCAAAATGAAGCCCTAATATGGGATTTAATTGATCAGATACATAGTAAAATACAAAACCACTGTTCAAGGAAAAGGTTTGTGACTTGTTAGCGTACCATTAATTGTGACTGAGAATATCATAAGTTTATTTTGCAGGATTTCATGAAGGAATAACCTGCAAAGCAGAATTTTGTGGAAGGAAATAATCCTAGGTTTCAGGTAGAAAGGTTTTACCTCATTAGTTTTCTTGCCCTTTAAGGATACATTAGCACAGCTTTGGCTGGTGTGAGTGATGCAAGGCATGAAATGCTGTGCTTGTGGAAATGGAAAACACAGATATTACTGTGCCTTAGTAATAATTGCACAGCAGTAGAAAGAGCATGCAATGGATAAAAATCCAGCTTTGGACAGAAGAGTGGGATTATTAAACAATTGCATGTTTCCTTAAGGATATGAGAGCAAGCTCTTGTTTATCACTGTCTCTAACTACACAGGATTGCAATATCAATTTTAAAGCAATAGCAGTATCAATTTTCAAAGAAACAATTGCTTATAAAACCAAATCTGAAGGTAAAGAAATTGCAGAATAATACAACAATGTCCTAGGAGAGTTATCTATTTAAATAAGTTTATTGAGGAGCTAAAGGATCAGTCACGCACAATGCAGACAAACTTAATAATCTCAAGTTTACATAAGTACATATTGCATGTGTTAAGAACATGTTCACAGTAAAACTGAGTTAGAGGATTTGAAGAATTCTGGCTGCTTTCATCTTGAAAAAATTACTTGAGAAGCTGTGTCAGTGGGTTAGAGAACTGAACCCTGCAGAGGGTTTGAGGGGAAAAGAGGCTTAGCTAAGAGTTTCTGAAGAATAGATTTCCTAGCCTAGTGAAATAATATGAAAATTATACTTGTCAAAAGTCAAGGACAGTGGTCTTGTTTGCTTTCCTGGGAGAATTTGTATTTTGGGTTAGATGAGGGAATCCAGGGGTGTTTAATCGCAGTTTTGGAGATTTTGCTCCAATACAAAATGCTCACCTCACTGAACTGCAGGCCTGACTTTCCACAACTCTTACAATTTCCCTTCGGTTAGGAGCCCAGTCTTTGAATGTTTGCAGAGCAGAATGTACTGAAGTCTCAACCTGTGAGACACTTCTCTAGGAAAGAGAATATTCACAACAGTGGTGAAGGAAATAAAAGCAGGACAAAATACAGTGATAAGAAGAGGCTGAAGAGAAGTGTTAAACTTTCCTCTGTAGTTTGCGGGGTAATTGCAGGCCACTCTATGCTCTAGACACAGCTCTACCTCTCCAGGTTTCATGAAGAGGCAGGATAATCAGGTTTAGAGTTCAATTTGCATATCCCTGGATTTTACTCCCCCACTACACTGCCCTCGTGTGGTCTTAGTTCCAGCACGGAAACTGTGCTGGAAGCACAAAAGAGTTTCAGTTGGAGTTTTGGAGATGTGTGAAGAAGTTACATCATACTTTGGACCTGATTCAGGATGTTTTAACCAATCCTACTGTTGTGGAGTAAAATCCCATGGTATAGATGTGATTCTGTTGTTATTTCATTAGAAAAACACTTCTTAATCTGATTGTCAGCCTCTGTGCTCTAAGAGCACTCTGATCTAAATGCCAGTTTCTTACCTTTTTATTCTCTGACTTTATGTCTCCTGGTTCTGTTTGTGGCGTATGTGAAATGAGTGGGTGGTTTCAGACCCGTGCACAGGAGATAGGTGGTTATATAATGAAAATCAGTGTCCAAGCATATGGCATAATTTGCACTATCAGATCCCTGGAACAGAGAGAGTAAGGCTTTGGGGATAGTGGCACTGCACCACTTTCTCTCAGACATGACTCCTGCACTCGAGTCACCAGTTAAGTTAAAACTAACTATAGAATGTGCTGCATGTGTTTCACTGATCTCTAGAAGAGTTCTGTCTCTAATGCACGAGTCCTTTCCAGCTCTGAATTGTCTGGAAGCATAAAGGAAATGTGGCAGAAGGTGACTGTTCATGGTGGCAGTGTCATCCCAGGGCAATCCTGTGCTCCCTGTCACCCCAGCAGTATCTGAGCAAGGTCTGACTGGAGCCCACTGGAGCCTGCTCATGGCTCTCTGTAGGATTGCAGGCTGTTTTCCTCTATTAAAAAGAGAGGATTGCCTGGCTCTCACAGTCTCCTCTCCTTTCTGCCTTGTGCTCTTGGCTGGGTTGCACCAAGTGCTGCAGAAGTAAGACTCCTGTTTTGCAGGGATTGAGGCTCACACTGCCTCCAGTATAGGCAAATGTAACTGTAAATGTAAATAGCAATGTGCTGTCTCATGCTGAATTGTGGCCTAAATACTTCTACACCAGTGATTTGCTGGGCAGAGTTTTGCTTTAGCTGCTGCCTTAACTAATACTAAAATGCAGCATGGAGAGGGCGCTCAGCCAGGGCTCTGCGTTCTCTTCCTGGCTTGGCCACGCTCATGCTCCTTCTGATTTGCTGCTGTCACACAGGAACAGTAATGCTGAAATTCCCTTGTAAAGTGCTTATATAGCTACAACCCCTATGTACACATTCATTATTATTACTGTAGACTTTGGGTGCCAAATTTTGACCTTTCCTTGCACTCATATGTCATCAAATTGCCATAAGCCTGTCTGAAGAAATAATTTAACCAGCAGGCTGTAGTAGAGCAAGGGCTCCAAAAAAATGCTCACATCAGAGATATAATTTAAGGTTGTTGTCCTGCTATCAAAACAGAACAGGAGAGAAGAGATGTAAACAACAGCAGGTCTTAGGAACCATTTCCTACAATCCCTTCTAGGAGAGGTGAACTGATGGAAGTTCATTTGTGTGTGATTTGAAGAAAAATCTCAAGAAAAGCAACAAGATAAAAGAAACAAGAGCTGTGAAACTGAATATGATGAGGCCTGTTAGCAAGTGACCCTGGCTGTCTCTTCAAATATTTTCCTTCTTGTTAGTGACTGCCCCTTTCCTTCGGTTCAGGCACTCATCTATTTAGGCAAACACAAACAACAGCTATGTACTCTTGTCTAAGACACACAACTAGGAAAGCAGAAAGAACAAAAGTAACTTTGCCATGAGAAACCACAGTCTGATCTTGAACAGGCTTTAGGGATTCAGAGACCAAAACAGCTGATGCCTCTGCTACCAGGCAGAGTTCCTCTAGCTTTACAAGAAGGAAAAGGCGTGGGCATTTTTGGCAACCCATCCCATGCTCTGACTTCCACATTTAAGAAAAGGCAAAGGGAGCTGGTAGAATACATCAGAGCAATACCCTTAGAAATTAGTAACAGAATGTGGAAAAAATCAGTTTCAGTTGTGAGTCATGATTTCTCAACAGTGCATCAATTACACAATAAAATACTACTCAACATACCGTGATGGGCCTAGTTAATCACTGAGGAAACATTTTAACAGTAACAAAAAATGAAGGTACAATTATTTGAATATGATCTGATAATGATTGGTTTCTGGAAAGAAGGTTGGATATTGGCAACTCTTTCCAAAGAGGATTCCAACAGGAAAAAATATAATTTGCAAATAGCCATGATCTGTACATTGCAATTATATCAGAAAAGAAAGCATCTGAAATACATGGCTGTGGAAACAGAGATTTTACAGCTCTTCTTTTAATTGTTTCCCTAATTTTCTGCAAATTTCATGTTATGACCATTGTTCCCCATTGTCAGCCCCAGGCCCTTTTCCCACTAGCACTCTTAATTGTTCCTTATCGCTCCCTTCATGCTAAATTATATACAGGTTGCCACAGGTTCTTCTAGCATCTCTGATTGTCTAGAATCACAGTGATTATCAATAAATAGGAGAGTGGACTAGCAATGGTTAATGATTAACTGGACCCAGAAACATGAGAGTGCAGGTAGCAGGACAACTTCCCTGCTCAGGGATTCTGTGTGGACAGACACCTCAGATTCTGTAGCTAAACTATGCAGTGAATTATTGTAGAAGGTACATTTCATTCATTAGCTGTGGGAATAATCTGGTGGTAAAAAAAGATGAAGAGTCTTCCATGCATTTTGGTGTTGCCTAGAATTTGTAGATATTTGTGGGTTGGTTTTGTTTTACAGTATAGGTTTTTAGGTGATATGTGTAAATGTGTATGTACCTTTACTCTTTAGAGATGGACACTTTTTTTTGTTACCCTCCTCCTTCCCATTAGCCACTGTCAGTGAAAATGATCAATTCTAATGTAAAAACTCAACTACCATGTATTAATTTTCCACAATTTAAAAATCCACAACAAAGCTCTATTTAAGTCAGCAATCTGTTCTCCATTATCCAGTTGGACTTTTCCTTTGGGTCGTGCCCAGAAGTTTCACTGCAACTGTTTGGGCCTAAAGTAGACATCAAAGTGGAAAGTAGACTTTAAGAAGGAAGAAGGAGTAAAGAAAGATTACTACTTTTATTCATAACAGAGGTGCTTTTGTGTGTTCTCAGAAAGGAAAGGGAGCAATTTTAAATCCAGCTTTTCAAGGTGAAACTTTTCAAGTTCTTTCAAATTCGGGTAATACTTCAGTGTACTTCTAAGGCAGGTCCCCTACTTTTAACAGAACAGCAAATCACTGCATCACATTATAACTGTGCAGGTGGGAAGTTTTTCTGATGTTTTGTCCCAGTCCCACAACAAATCAACAAGGCTGATCACAAACTGACTTTTAGCTGCAAACCCTCTTGTGGAGCTTTGTGCTCCCCAGCATGGGCTTGCACTGAGCTGTTTTCCACCAGTGAGATGATGAACTTGCAGGAAGGAAAATGTCCCAATACATTTTACCACTTGGAAATGGGTCAAATTTGCCTTGATTTCCCTGCTGTGAGTCAGAAATGGCTCAGTAACATTACTGTAAATTGGATAAACCTTACTGGCATCAGCGGAATGACTGAATTTGGCCCATTGCTTTACTTCTGTGCTATTAAAACAGTCAATCTTAGGGCTGCAAGGAATAATATTAAAAAAATAAAGTTTACATATGTTGGGATGTGCTCTGGATAGCAGTGTAAAAAGACGGAATATCAGACTTAATCATGTTTTGTGCCACAGTGCTGACAGCATATGTGTGACAGCACTGCAGAAAAAAACAGCCTCCTCATTATTCTCAGTGTGTTTTGCAGCACACCACAGCATCTGGGCAATGAGACTCTCAGAACCATGTCAGGACTGGAAAAAAATTTGCCTGAAATGAGGTATAAAGATGAATAAAATATTATTTCCTTGTTTTAGCTTGAAGAAATGCTGTTGGGTTTTTTTTTCAAAAAAGCAGGAAGATAATTTGAAAAGATTTGTATCTAATGTGAACAGTTCCATGTAACCTCAATTAACAAAAAATAATACATCAAAATTTATGATGGATTATGTGTCTCCTTGGTTCTGGTTGCATTATACGTACATCTGAAGTGGAACCAATGCCATTTATGAATAATTTAATTAAAATCATGACAAGTATTATTTTTGTCGCATGGAAAACTGGAAACATTAATTGAATAAGGCTGAGAAACATGAAATGCAATCCTAATTACTAGAAACTAGAATAATCAGCTGAACTGAGGCAAAGAGGACAACAAACATTTTAGGAAGGAGTTTACAGCTACTAGGGTGGAACTAACATCTTAGAAGAGTTAGCAGAGTCAGTACTTTGAAGCACACAATATTTTGAAATAAACCATTAAAGTAGCATAGGATCTCTTAATTTTGCATGTCTTTTGAATATTCCACAGCCCTCATAGCTTTTCCCCATATTTTTTAGCTTTTCCCCAACAAGTTCCTGTTGTCTGCCAGCCCCATGGCTTAGCAGTAAATCTCCAAGCCGGTCCTTCTTCATGGTGGTGGCTGAGCAGTCATCAGGTGAAAATATGGAACAGATGCTGCCCCTGGATCCTTGCAGGCATTTCCGTCCTGTTATCCCTCTGCTAGCCATAACTATCAAGGTCTGCTTAACAATGAATAAAGATTCCTGCATCTTGGACTCTCCTGGGAGGAACTTCTCTGGCTTGCCACACAGAAACCTTCTCCTGCTTTCTGGACTGTCCCCTACTTTAAGATGAGGGCATTTTTTTCAGCTTCTTCTCTGCTCAGGTTTTTACCCCTCACCCTGATGTGTTTAAAGAAAAAAAGAATACTTTTTGTACTATCAGGATAAGCAAAGAAGGTGTTGGAGCCTCCTCTTGTAAGATGGACTCAGCTTTCCCTTGACTATTATTTCTTGTTTGATTTCATCTTTCTTTAATACTGGTACCAAAATTGTACAAATCTTTCTGTCTGTCTGTAGAGTGGGGCACTTTTCAAACTGGGTCACCCTCTGCAAGGCTGAACTTTTACTCCAAGTTCAAAGTCAAAAGCCTCAGAAAGCCTAGAGTTATAACCCTGAGGATAAAATACACAGAGCTTTTAAACCATAAACGCCATCCATCACAGCACCTCTGTTACTCCAGCAGGCCAAAGTGACACTCTCTGCTTTGCCAGTGCCACTGCCTTTTCCTCTCAGTGTGTTAGTTTCTCTGTTTTACAGTCTCGAGTGCCTCATTTCTAACTCACTGTATGAACTGAGCCAAGGAATGCGAGCAGAGAGCTCTGCTTGGTGTTTTCCTTCCACGCAGCCCCTGCTCACTGGGATAGAGGAGTTTCTCAGAGTCTGGAAATTGCAGCAGAGCTACAAAACAAGCAGAAATGTGAACTGGGGAGAGCTGAAATTCTGATCCCTAATTACAAACGTGATGGGCAAACTTTGACTAATTTAGACTCTGAAGAAATGGGATGTTTTAATCATAATTTTTTAAAAGTTTGGCCTTTTGAATACAGAAAAATAATTAAATTAGGTAAAATATTCGCCAGCATCGCATTTTTTCTTTGAAATTTAAAACGATTTGAAAAGAGAACGAAATGAAGAGGTTGTTTGATTAAAGCAATAAAACTCATGGGGAAAAAAAAAATATCTCCGTGAGGTGCCACCTTGTGCCTGCGGAGCGCCATGGCCGAACCTGTGCGAGGGCGGGGCCGGGCCGGGCCAATGCCGCAGAGTTTGGGAGGGAAAAAAGCCGGAATAGGGCTTGAAAAATCTGTGTGGTAGCTGGCACCTGTCTCTCAGAACAGCATCCCGGAAAGGGAAAACAATTATCGTTAAAACAGTTAAACCGAGTCTTTCTCCCTCAGAAATTATGCATCTGAACAGACTTCAGAGGGGACAGTTCTGATTTCTCAGCTGTCCCACGTGGCGTTTGTAAGCCAGCCTGCCTGCCTTCCTTCCTTCCTTCCTTCCTTCCTTCCTTCCTTCCTTCCTTCCTTCCTTCCTTCCTTCCTTCCTTCCTTCCTTCCTTCCTTCCTTCCTTCCTTCCTTCCTTCCTTCCTTCCTTCCTTCCTTCCTTCCTTCCTTCCTTCCTTCCTTCCTTCCTTCCTTCCTTCCTTCCTTCCTTCCTTCCTTCCTTCCTTCCTTCCTTCCTTCCTTCCTTCCTTCCTTCCTTCCTTCCTTCCTTCCTTCCTTCCTTCCTTCCTTCCTTCCTTCCTTCCTTCCTTCCTTCCTTCCTTCCTTCCTTCCTTCCTTCCTTCCTTCCTTCCTTCCTTCCTTCCTTCCTTCCTTCCTTCCTCCCTCCCTCCCTCCCTCCCTCCCTCCCTCCCTCCCTTCCTTCCTCCCTCCCTCCCTCCCTCCCTCCCTCCCTTCCTTCCTTCCTCCCTCCCTCCCTTCCTTCCTTCCTCCCTTCCTTCCATCTTCCCTTCCTTCCTTCCATCTCCCCTTTCCCTTCCCTCCCCTCCCCTCCCCTCCCTCTTTCTATCAGTGCACAGAGCAGTGGAATGCTGACAGGAATGAGAATCCTTCCCATCTTTGTAGTCTGCTGTAAAACATTTTCTTCTAGGTTTATTAAAAATTAATTTTTATGTTTTTGTTTTTAAAACGTAAGCATAGATTTTTTCTGCTCTTGGCATTTTCTGTGTGTATCAAAGTTTCCCATCTCTTTTTATTTTGTGATTTGTATTTTCTAAAAAATTAAGGTTTTTTAGTGCAATTCCAGCCTCGGGGAATACAAGGAGAGTAGAATTTGGTCACATGAAGTGCTGAATTAGTACAAATTTCAGCAATATCTGAAATGTCTGTACTCCTTAGTTTGAACATATGGGATCTTTATTAGGCTTTATTTCATTCTGTATACATTCATCAGCTCAGAGTCCCTTCAGCAATGGCAACTTACTATTACCAAGTCACATTTACCAGGAGCACTGATGTTTGTATGCTGTCAAGAGAAGATGGATTTACCAGGGCTGTTAAATTTGCTGTTCATGTGTAACATGTTTGTTGTGAAGATAGTTTCCAGAAGAAAACATGCATTTTTTTCCCTGGAAACCAAAATATTATTGAACAACCTTGCATACTAAGGATCACATAAAAATTTCTGGTGGTTTATATGGTACATCTTTTACTTAAAAAAACTATTATTCCCATAGTGAGCTTCATTGTTACTCAGTAAGGTCTGACAGTAAGTTTTAAGGACAGAAAATAGAGTTGTGCCTTTATAAGGGCAGAGAGCTGATTTCCTGGTAGTACTGATGAGCTTGTGTTTGTACAGAATTGATCAGTAATTAAATTCAGACTTTGGCTCAGTTTGAAGTGTTTTATGCAACTGTGAGTCCATGGTGTTTTCGAGATAAGAATGTGGGAATCAGAAAAACACCCACTTTGCAGAAATGAGAATCCAAATTGTGTGGACTTCTATTTGCAAGTGTGAATCCAAGAGAGATGTTGGTTTTCCATGTCCCCTTCCTCCGCCAGCTCCTTCTCTTTCTCTCTGTCCGATACTCATCCACTGTCACATTATAAATGAAAACAAAGGCTTCATACTGAGTCTAAGTAAATGTTCCAACCCCTCTTCTTCAAGAAGCCTGGGTCAGATATCAATTTTTCTTCTTGGCTCTGGCCCATAGTTTGATGTGGTGGAGTGTGAAGTCACCCATTCACTTTTAACCAGTGCTATGAATGCAGAGCAAGGGCATCAGTTTGTAAAGACTACCTACAGAATGTGGTATTGTGGTGCCCAGAGAATAATCTAAGGCTGGAAAACACAGAGAAATCACTTTCTAGTTTACCAGAAGTCTTTTAAATATTGCTATAAAGCAGAAATCCAATGACTACTGTGTTAAGGACTCAAAGCATGCTGGCAAATTGCCTGATAGGGCAAGTAAGGACATCTCACAATCCAGGCTTCACAATCCATCTTAAACAAGAGGGAGCAGCAATTTCTTGCTTTCTGTCATTTGGCAAATATGCAGTTCTCAGATGTAACACTACTAAGTATTTTATTGAAACTTCCAGACATCAGCCTGCACTCTCCATATGTTCAGGATTTTACAAGCTGTTTCCATGACAAAATGAGATTGATTCTGGAGCCAGATAGTTAATTGGTTAAGTCCATTTTATTTACCAAAAAATGTAGGCAAAACACTGTTCTCTTCAATACAGTAGACAGATTCCTTTTTTATGTTTCCAAACCTTCTTTTCCAAAAACTACTCTGTTATAAAGCTTTCTCTGAGGAAGATGGTTCCTTCACTAACTTTTTGTTGTTGTTTGTTGTTTTTGGTTTTCTTTCTTAATTACATTTCATTCATTAGGACAAGATTTTTTTTACCATATAGAACTTCTAAATCCAACCTTTTAAAATGCCTGTTCATTTCTGCTGTCTTCTCAAGTGAAGAGTGAAATTCTTAGTTAGCCTATATTTTGCATGAGATACTAATCATGGATCTGTAGAAAGAATAATGTCCACTGTCGGTATCATTCATGCACATGTTGGAAAGTTGCTATAATCAGAATGTGTTCCTTGTTTTTGTTGTTTGGTGAGTGTTTTCTTTTTTCCTTAAGGATGAGCAAGACAGGAAAAAAATACTTACCATCCACTGACCAAGTGGTAAACTAGGATATGCAAATCCAAACATAAATCACCCCATTACTGATCACAGTGGTGTAATTGCTATTGTGAAGAAGCTAATTTTGGAATCTTTAAAATTGAAATCATTCACCCTCTTTGACTTTCCAGGGCTTTATAGCCAGCAGACACAGAAGTGAATTTCAGGGAGGTATTTTTTCACTCATGCTGCTTTCTGTGAAGCCCAGATCAAAGCCTGCTCTGGAAAATGGAGTAGGCCAAAGGCACAGTACCAGCTAAGGTCTTGTCTCATCCTCTTGTTACAAAGTCCACTTTGAACACTTTTTTACCTCATCTTTTCAGTGTGTGAGGCACTGGAACAGGTTTTCCAGAGAAGATGAGGATTCTCCATCCCTAGAAGTGTTCAAAAGCACTGGAAGGAGCTCTGAGCAACCTGGCCTAGTGGAAGGTGCCCCTGCCCATGGCAGGAGATTGGAACAAGGAGATCTTTGAAGCTCCTTCCAACCCAAACCATTCTGTGATTATATGAAATACAGAGCATTATTTCCCATTCTGCTGAGCAGTGTTGTCTCTTGGAGACTGCCTCTGAAGAATGTCTCCATGACTTTTGAAGCTATAACTCTGCCCTGCAAAATTTGAGAAGAATAAGTACTCTGGGGTTTTTAGTTTTTAAATCAGTACCTGATGCTCCAGATAATCTAAGTTCTGCACAAGATACTTTTTTTTCACTAATTAATAATAGAGTGTGATATCTAACTGGCTGTTAGAAATCCATTGATTGAAGTAAAATGGTTACACATTTATCTTAAAATTTAGGGGAAGATAATGTATTTGTTGGCAGAATTTTAAATAATTCTGTAAAAGAAAAAAGGGAAGACAGAGAGTTTAATCATTCCTTTAAACTGACCTCTTCTGGAAAGTTCTTTGCATCATCATTCAGCTGATTGGAACTGTGTGGAAGAAAGTTTTTATTTAGAAAGGTGTAGCTGAAGGCTCAGTTTATGTGCTGATAGGTGTGGGGTTTTATTGAAGTGAAGCAGCAACCTCTTAGACCACTGTAGCTCATGTTATTTCCCAAAGCCTACAGAAACCCCTCCATCTCCCACCCACTGTGTGTGTTACAGAACAAACAGGAAAAGCAAACAAAAATTGCCTTTGACTGGCCAAATCCTGCAGTACTTGTTTGCAGTAGATGGCCAGCTCTACATCTCCCAGGATAAGTTACTGAAATTATGTAAAATGATATACTCCCAAGTAAGGAGCACCCAGTTCTTCACAGGTCTGCCACTGACTGCACTGATAATCTACAGAAGGCCACACTATATGAAATTTTCTTGCTCTGTCTTTCTAATTCAAATGGAAAAAAATAGTTTGCAATGAATAGAAATGTTTCTATGGATTTCAGTGGTCTTTAAATTAGGAGCTTGTTGTGTAATCAAATTCACAACAAGGATGAGAAGACACATGGTAAACAGAATGGTTTTTTCTATAGCACAGAGACTGAATTAGATTTAAAAAGAAAATGTGGTTGGCAGTAATGTAAGACTATTTTATGATGTTTGTTTATGACTTGGGAAAGGAGCAGTGTTTGGCAAGGAAATGTTTTGTCCTAAATCCTGGCAAGCATATTCATATACCAAAAATGCTGTTTTGTCTACTTTTCATTTTTCTGAATTCTGTAGACAGCAAAAAATACTCGGATATGTTTGTGGACATGTATTCTATTGTGACAATGTAAATTCATCATGTGAATATGAAATCTGAGGATTACAAATTAGGTACATGTTGGAAACCTAAAAGTATTCTCAGTATGCATTCTGAAGAGAAAAATAAACAATTCAGTAGAAATGCTGCCTTGATTTTCCATCCACTTATGTGAATTTTGCATTTGTGCATCCTTAATGCTTTCATTTGGCTTACTTCTAATTTATCACGTTGCAAATGAAAACAGCATCAGGTCTATACACTTTTGCAGACTTTCACTGATTTTTGGTAGGTTGCTCATCTAGTTGCAGAGATATAATCTTAAGAGAATACTAATAAAATTATAATTTTCAAAACTGTCTCAGTTCCTTAAAGACATTTTGCATAACTTATTCAGCACCTTGGCTGGTTTGTGCTGTGGGTTACAGTTTGCTATAGACTAATACAAATGATCTGCGAAGAGGTGGAAATTAGGAGTTTTTTTAAATTTGAAATTGTATTTACTACAGATGATTTTCTTAACTGCCTTTGCAAATACATCAAGAGCCTCATGACAATGAGACTAAGCCATACTGTGGTTTTGTAGATGGCCATAAGCAGAAGCTGCATTGAAGTGATTTTGTCTCTCCTAGAGCACCTGTAGCAAAGCTCAGTGAGGACTCCTAAGGCAGATCTGCATGAACAGTTTTAAACCTTCCCATACACTGCATGAACAGCTGCCCCCAAGAATACAGCATCAGAGCTACCAGAGCAGGTATTTCTAAACTATCACTACATACATTACATTTTTCTTTTATGTTCTTGAGACATGAAAGAGAAAGTGCAAATTCATATTATAATAGGGGTTGAAAATCTAAACAAGCAGTGCAAAACTTTGTTAGAACATTTATACTTCCCACCCTAACAGCATCTGGGGGACATCCCATGTATGTTAGGTAGTTCACAGAGTCTGAGCTCTAAAGAAGCTGGCAAATGTCCTTTGAAGGTGGTTTTAGAGCATAACACATCTCAACTAATCAGGCTCAGGAATTTTATGGAGTCCTGGCTTTTACTTCACTACTTGAGTTCCAAGAGCATTTGCAGTGTATTTCATACTGATGGGCAGTGAATTCTGTCCTCTGCTGTAGAATTCTGTCTCTAGTAGTGATTTTGTAGTGAGGAATGTCCAACCTTTAGCATCCAACACAGAGCAGTGAAAATTATATGCATAAGTATTTTAACAGCTTGTGTAGCAGCTGGCAAATTATGTGTAGGAAGGTTTGTTCTCTTGTCGGTGTATGTGCTAAATACTTACTGGTTCCCACCTTTTACATATGAAATACTAAATAATGGAATTTAAAGAAACAGAAACTCTTAGGAAAAATGTGCTTTTGTGTAATATATGCCTCATATTTCATTATGCAATGAGGATACACCTCAAATGTCAAGACTGCACTTAAAATTCATTCTTCACTCCCACACAAGGTATCAACTTGGACTCCATGTGAATCCAAGGGCTTTCAAACATATTTTGAAAAACATTGGCTGGCCAGCTGTCTATATACAGCAAAGGAACTGAGTAACACATCAGGAGTAATAAAACTCCTATAAAATATTTGTATTAATCAACTTTAAACTTTAGCAAGTATAAGAGTCCTGTATTGGAACCCCTAATAACTATTTTCTGCTACAAGGAAAGGAATTATGAAAATAACTTTTAGTGCATGGTCTAAATATTTTAGTACCAGTAAATAAGTAACGCAGCAAACAGAAGAAAGTACAGCTCAAGAAGCCATACCTTTAAATTGAGTTTGTGATGAAATAATTTTGCATCAAAGTAAATTCTTATGCATTTCCAAAGGGAAAAAGAAACAGCCCACATCCCAATTCTGTAATGAATTGTAAATGTGAAATTCTGAAATTAACATTTCAGAATTTCTTGTGTTAAAAATTTAAAGCAATTCATCATTGTATAGAGAATACAGAGTTTCTGATAAGTTATTTTACAAAACATTGAATGCAGAAATTATTCAACAAGAGTGTTTGCTAATTTCCCAAAATGTGAGCTACACCATAGAGGCATCTTGTTTCAAACCCTGTTTCCCACTGTTCCTGAATACTCATTTGGGTTTCCTGAACTGACTTTGGACACCACTTGCTCCTTGCCTTTTTCTGGCAGTGTCTGGCCCATTGATGGAACAGCCCTAAATGTCTAAAATGTCCCAGCTCTGCTCTGCTGGCCCCAAGAAGCTGCCATGGGGCCCAGTCCTGTCTGCACTGTGGTTGCTCACAGCTTCCTTCACTGAGCATTCCTTCTCTTAGTGCTGACAGTAGATTCTCAGAAAAGACTTAGGGCAGTTCTAGAAAGCTGGAAAAAAGTAATTGAAAACAGGGAGAGAAGTATTAGAAAACATCAGGAACATCCCCAAAAAGCAGCATGTGAATTCCTAGAACACTCTCTGAAAATTGTGTAGGAGAAATTCCCAGAAAACAGACAGGACATTCCTAGAAAGTATCAGGATTTCCAAAATGTAAGGAAAGCCTTAGGAAGTAGTGGGAAAATTCCTAGGAAGCAGTGAATTAATTGTTAGAAAGCAGAAGGTCAATTCCTAGAAAGCATCAGGAATATGGTTAAAATGGACTGGTGTAATTACCAGAAAACCCTAGAAGAAATCAAGCGAGTTCTTCCAGTGTTAAGGGTGTTGCAGAAAGCTGCAGGAAAAGTGCCAGAAAATACCAGCATTGTTTAAAGATCCAGTTATCCTTATAAATCTTCAGGGATTTATACCTTTATACCTTCAAGGACCATATCTTGCTTGTGTTGAAAACTCGATGCTTCCTTCTGGCCTTAAACAGTCTTCCTTTTCATTGTCTTATTGCAAATGTTCTTTCTTTCATCATGAGGAATTGCAATTTCACAGTCAGCAGCTTGTGGTTTTAGATGAAGGAGAAGTAATTGAACTTCAAGAAAAAAATAACCTTGCTGTCATCCAAATCTCCTTAATAAATAAATAACAGGGAAGAAGGAAAAAATACAGGCTCTCAGCCCACTCAGTGAGAGTTTTCCATGAGAAGTTACTGATTCTTAGTGAATCCCATGGATCTATTAAAATATACTCTCCCTTTTCAGTGTATAATACCCTGGCTTGCATGCAAAGTACGTGACTAGTCTGATTTGAAATTAAGAGGATGCCAAAAGAGTAGTCATGTATAGATACATCTAAAGGGGAAGATGAATCTCCAAAGTAGTGCCTGCCAAGACCTGAATATTTGTATCTATTTCTATGAAAGTTCATCCCCATCTTTGCTTTCCAAACTCCTGTTGGCTGAGTTTTTCCTTTTATTCCCAGCAGCCTGGGCTCCCTATCTCTGCCAGGCCCTGCTCTTGCTTGTGCTCCTCCAAGCAAGAGTTTCCCTGTTTATCTGTGTCTGCTTTCCTTTCACCCAGAGCTCCCCAACCACTGTGGAACACTGGGAGATTTAGGAGACAAAGGCACTGAGTACCTGGGGGTAAATAAATAAAAGAACACCTCCTTCAGGGAGAAATCCATTTCAGCAGGTTTTGTACCTGAGCAGGCCCTGCAGGTTATTCTCATGGGAACATTTCATAAATACATATTTCTTGGTGAATCTGATAATCATATTTTCATACCAATGACAGATGAATGCACCACAGGGCTTGACCTGGCTATAAGCTTTCAAAATATTGGCCATATTGAACAGTTACAAACAGGCATATGAATCTCTTGGGGCATATTCCTTCTAGATAAGAAGTTCTCCACTGGAAACGGTTTGAATGCTTTAAGGCACCAGACTTTGAATTTAGCCTTTATAGGAAATGCATCTGGTTAATGCTAAATTAAAACACCCTAGGAAATCTGTACTTTTCACTGTATTTGTTATTTATGTAAATTTTTGGAGAGCATCCATTGCTCTAAAATCAAGTTGATTGGAAACAGAGTAAGAAGCATGAGCACAGTCCCAGCAGAACATTCTCTGTCTGATGCTGAACTGTTAATTTATATTTTTTTTCTAAGGCACTGTCCACATTTCCATCCTGTGAAATCCTCAGATGCCAGATGAAGGCACAGTCTTTTACACTGAATCTCTTCTTTTTTCCAAAGATTATTCCTATTCAGCAAATCCTATGTAAACATTGTAAGTTTGACATAAAGCTAAGTGTGCTCTGGTGACTTGGGGCTTTGGCCTGCATTTGCAAGGTTTTGGGGACATTCAGAGTTCATCTAAGGCCACAAATCTATGTTGATTTGTCGGGGGGATAGAATGTAAGAAAATAAAGATAGTGCAGAAGGCAATCTCACCCCTGAGGAGCTGCAGCTGTACTAATCACCAAGGATTAGGAACAGCCCTGCCCTTAATAGGCCTCAGCTGTGTCCAATAAGAAGCCGAGTGCTACAGAAGAGTTGGAATCAGCTGCTGAAAAGGGAGTTAGAGTTTGTTGGCTGTGCTGTGAAGAAGGAAGAGTCAGTGCTGTGAGGAGCTGCCCATGAGAAATCACCAAGAAGGTATGGAACTTTTGCAATAAGACGACACCATTGATTCACTCATCTATGGCCCATGGAATGTGCTTCTTTAAAAACTGACAACTTAGCAGACAGGTGTGTGGCCCTCTGTGATGTTTCAGTGCTGCTGAATTCTGACACAAGGTTTTGTAGGTTGCTCCCAAGTTTAATAATAAGATAGCTCACTACAAGAGACCATTTTCCCCACTGCAGATTTGTGTGGTTTTGTCAAAACATTTTTCTGCTTGGCTGAAATTTGGCTGAATGTCTTTCAGCACAAAGTGGCCTGACATGTTTGCCCAGAAAACAGCACAGCAGCACCAACAGCAGGCAACTGTGGCTAAAGATACAGAGAATTTAGGAACTGTCTCTTGGCTATTTTTTCCTCCTTTGGGTGAAATTACTTTTTCTACACTGAAATGCTTTTGCCAGCCTAATTATATTGGTTTTACGTTCAACAAATACAGGTTACCTGCCAGCACAGTGAGGCCACCTCTGGCTGTAACGTAGTGCACATCTTAAGCACAAAGGTAACCAGCTCTGTGTGCTCAAACTGTGACAGGTGCTGGGGTATTTTGCTCAAGGCAAATTCAGGCAGAAGAACAAACCTGTGGCAGGGGTTTGAGGGCTAAGCTCTCTTATGTGTAATGTGCTGCTCAACTAGCAGAATTGCTTGAGAGTCTCAAGATTCTCCGAGACAACAAAAAAGTTTGTTTTCAAGCATCATGAAGTTTCCCTTTAGTAGGCCATGGTGATGACAGCAAGGGAGGAAGTTTGGCTGCAGGACTCCTGTGGCAGTTTGCAAATGCTAATTTGCAGAAAAAGCAGCTTTCATGGGAATGAGATCTATTTGCAGATAAGGACTTTTAGTCTATGATACTGATTTTGAAATCCTTGCAGGGCTGAGACCTTCCACATGCTGGAATCAGTAAATTCTCAGCCTTCAGTTGTTTAATCAAGACTTATAAATAGTACCAACAACTAACAGGATTTGTACTTTGTGATGGGAACAGAAAAGTTAGCTCAGGATAGCCCAGCCCCCAGCTGGGGCAAAAGGCTGGTGTGGACAGGGTGCCAGCAGGTGTTTCTTGGCCAGTTAATTGCAGGAACAGGTGGGGCTCATAAGCCCCAGCTGAAGCCCTGTTGATAAGTCTGTGTAACTGCAGAGACCCAAACCAGCATCTTCAGCCCAGGGTGCAAGGAGTGTGGTGTTGTCTCTGGAGAGCTGCAGCCTTTTTAGACAGCAAATCCTGCTCGGCTGCCTGAGGACCCAGGTATGTGCATGCAGCTAAAGGCTTTAGCACTTCCAATTTTAAGAATTTTTGCTCCAAGTTTTCTTCTCTCCCTTTTGGCCATAGCTGCATTTTGTTTGCTTTGCATTTTAGCAAGTATGGCTGGTCAGGCTGAAAAAGCAGAGAGATCTCCTGATTTCACCAAAGAACTGCCATGTTTAATGGGGGTGTCTGCTTTGTGTGTCCCTGGGTTTGTATGGCCTCTTTCAAAATCTATGACTGATTTTGAGCTTTTTCTTCAGAGGCTATCACAGTTTTAAGGATCCCTTTCTTTCCCTCTAGTTCCTGTAGATTTTACCAGGCACCTGACTCCTTTTTGTGGCTTGCCTTCTGCAGTGTGGGCACTCAAACATTGAAGAGACTACCTCTATTTTCTTCTCACCCTTGCTCTTGGATAATGGGTGGACCTTTAAAAAGTGTCCACATTACTTCATTTTTAGTCACATCTTGGGATAAAATTTTCATTTAATGTAGAACAGACAGTACTTGATTTGTGATCTTGACTTTTGAAGAATTTGAAGGAATTCATGAGTAAGCTATAGGCTAGTCTTTAGAAATCAGTTCAAACTAGGAAATGAGATATAAATTTGTATCACTTGCATTTGAAAACTGAATCAATTAGGTATCTTGAATTTGAACTCAAAAAGACCTGAACATTTAAATCAATTTATAATCCTGAAAGTACTGGTTGGGTGTTTTCCCCAATGAGAGAATGAATGTGATATTTGAAAGTGTCTTGGAGGAGGTCAAATATGGTTTACATATATAAGAGGAATTAAGTAAACTGTGTCAAGGTTTTCTGCAACATGTTTCACTGAGACTAAAACATGTCATCATGTCTTTATGGCGTGATGTTTACAAAAGGTACAAATTGCCTTCAAGTGAGGGCTATCTGCTGAAGGTTAGCTGTTAAAAATGTTTCCCTCTCTGTTTATGGTTTTCGAAATCTGACCTGTTGATGGGAGTGCTGGCAACTACTCTAAGTATTGCACATTTCCCAGGAGTTTGACTGAAGCACCCTGTTCTATTGCATTCTTTACTGCTGACAGTATTGGCTATTACCATGAGATAAACAGATTAAATATTGACTCCAGAATTTTAGTTGCCATGATTATAAGCACACCACTACTGAAGTATGCAAGTAATTTATGTAAGTCTAGATCAAAACCATCTAGTAGGAAAGGAATGATCAGTTATCCTTGAAATGTGCAAATCCCCAAGAAAACGCAGTTATAGCCTAGGAAATACTGAGATAGTTAAAGTAGGTAGATGATTTATGTGTGCCTATGGAGAACTTAATTCAAAGCTTGCTAAAATCAGTGAGCTTGCTTTTGGTGGTAGTAAAGTCCTAAGTTATTGCACTGTATCAATTTCTATAGCAATATATAGTCAATAAATTGTGACTGCAGTTCAAAATCATCACTCTACAGTCAGCTCCAAAGGGCTGGGCAGATTTTAGGGAAACTAAATATTCTAATGCATGTCTTGAATTTGGGGATATACTCAATTTGGTATGACTCAAGTTCTAGAGCGCTAGATTTTATTTTCTGCGGTGAACTTCAAGCCATGGATAAGTGTGTTTTTTATAATTTGCAGAATTCAGAGAATTCTGGAGTATGTTTTCATACTCTTGTGTGTATTTCAAACCATGAATGTTTGCTTTTAATTGCTATTATAAAAGTTAAGGCAAATTTGTGAGAATGTCTGTGATTTGATTTGAGTTTTGAGTCTTGATCTGAACATAAGGCAAACCAAAAGAAACTTCTGGATCACAAATACGCGGGTTGCATTGCACCATTATTTTCAGCTGTCCTGGGAACTCGTTAGTTTCTCATTATATCTTTTGTCTAAACATAATTTTCTATCAAGTAATTAAGGGGTGAGCTTGATATGCTGCTTCTCATAAGCATATGCTTAAGTGTATATATAATTCTCTACTGGTAAAGGGGACTGTGGAAACATTGCTCTAATTAAAAATCATGAGCTGGTAAAAAAGGAATTAGAGTGACAAGAAAGTTGTGGTCCCACAAGATCAAATACCATTTGTAGCAGCATTGGGCAATGTGCTAAGACTATGCATTTGTATACTTTGGTATTTTATAGCTTTTGGTATTAGTCTGCACAACTAGGCCACCTTTTCTCATGGTATAATCAAGTCTTTAGATAATATTTCATGTTCATAGTGCTCCTAAGCTGACACAGATATAGAACACATGTCTCAAGTGATCTCTTTTCATTGCCTGGTTTATATAATTTTTATTCTGTTTGGTCTCTGGGAGATATTTTCTGGCCATGTGTTATTGTTTAATTCAGTGACTTTTTGATGGACTTGCTTTGCAATCCTGGGCTCCTAAATTTGCTTATTGTAACACCTATCTATAAACTGCTCAGAAACCAGAAAATGTCAGTACATTAGCATAATTTAAATAATTTGTGCTCCATTATGTGGTGTTCTTGTTTCCTCAACTGCTTTAAGGCAACGACTTCAATACTGAGAAGACACAGAGTTTGCAAGGCTGGTGGTGAGACAGTTAATAGGGGAAAAGTGTAAAATATCACAGGCGTGCTTTAATTCTATTATCAGAGGCTCAAAAGAGGAAAATTTGATCACATTACCAATGTTCCAATATTCTCGTTTTGAAGAATTGAACAGGACCATGTCTTGGTTTATTGTGGAGGTTTCTAGTGAATAAAAGACACAATTCTGGATGAAGACCCAGTTTTAAGTTATCTTTAGTAGAGCCCATAATTTTGGCCTAGCTATCATTTAAATGTTCATGCTTCCATATAGTTCATTCATGTCAGCAGCCTGCTTTGTCCCTGCTGCTTTGTATTTAGTCTATTTGTATTTTGTATTCTGTGGTTATACAGAAAAACATCACTCAGGATTCATTATAAAGTGCTTTTTCCAGAACAAATCTTGAGGAGAACAATCATGTGTAGGTTTGCATAACTTGGCTACCAAATTCGAAGTGTCATTGCAATTTGTCTGTGCCTATTAGAAAGCCTTGTCACAGCTCTGCCTGCTGCCTGTCTCTACCATTTTGTCCAGTACTTTTGCAGTGTTCTGAAAGTGTAAATTATTTTAAGGGGCTGTTCTGTTTTTCCTGGGCAAATCTTGCCTCTCTAATTTTTTAGCCCTTCAATACTGCAATAGAAAAAATTAGTTATCTCTTAGGAAAATTTCACATATTGACCAGGGAGTAAACCATTAGCTCAGGTCATTGCTGACCTGAGATATTCTGATCAGTAATGAGCATTTGCTTTGCTGTCAGGATTTTATTAAGGTTGCCAGGAGGACAAAACCACCAATCAGTTTAACAAGGAGCTCCCCAGCTCAGTGTGGAGCATTTAGCTCACATTCCAGCACGGGTCACTGCCATGTTCTGGCTCCTTCCCTGCAGCTCCGGTAGCTGGCAGCTGGTGGTGCAGTGGAAGCAGCCTCTTCCCCCACAGCTCCTTGCATAGAGGAGGGCAGCTACCTTTTGTATCTTTAAAAATACTTCAAAACTGGTGGCACTTCTTTATATAAGCACAACAAATAACCTAAAAATAGAACTATAGCTGGAATGTGAGCTATTCAACATGAATTAATGTGTTTGCTAAAAGTCTAGGGATTTTTGATGGTCTTGTGAGATACACATGACCTTTTCATGATGCTCCCCAGAGATACCAGTCATCCTGTCCAAAAGCAGCATGAAGTTTTTCAGGCATACACAAACAATGTAATTAGGGCACTTTGGGCCTGGTAATGGGGTATGAACACTGTAGTCCTGCTCAGATGGCCTTTCCAAGTGTACCACAGTTTTCCAATATTGTAACTATTGCTACAATTAGTGCAAGGGTCTTACATCTCTGGATATAACTAAGTTTTGTGTTTTCAGTGTAAAATGCAAAGAATAATTTTCTTCTTTTAGTAAGCTTATGCTATGTACTTCTCTAGGGAACTGAAAATGTATGCCTGGAGCACAGTGATCTCAGTTTACTGGAAATCCATCCAGTCACCAAAATGAGCCTTCACACTCAGCATTAGTTATGAACTCTGTTGTATTAGCATTCTCCGAGAGATCAGGGACTGCACAAATGGTGCAGGTTAATAGATCTCCCCTACAACAGAGGGCTGAGTTCAGGATTGAGGATTATGATGGGGTAGCACAGGAAAGCTCTGGTCATTATCATCCCAGGACTGTGGGGCCTCATCATTGTGCTTAGCATCACACAAACATGTAGCAAAAAATGAAATTACTCAGTCCTTACATCCCAGTTACTGTCCTCACCACTTGGGCACAGAGTGACCCAAGGGTGCCGTGTCCAATGTGCATTGCATTTGCTCACTCCATTTTGCACTTTGCTGCTGACTACAGAAGCCACACCTCTGTGAAAATACAATAGATCTTATTCTTGCAAATTATTTTTTGAAGAGCTGTTAAGATTTTCAAAATGTCCTAATTAAGACATTCAAATAAGCAAGCAGCCACATGAATACACAGTCCATGTAGTCAAGACTGAGATAAACAAAATGTTCAGAATTAATGTGATCTTGTCATACTCATCACACTTACAATGTATATTTTATGTCAAAATAATTTTTCTCTAGCATTTATAGCACTGTGTCAGTCTTGAAAATATACCCTAAACAGTGGTGATAAACAACATCCTGTCCAAATGAAACTAAAAAAGGCTTTGCTTTAAAAAATCTACTAGTGAGTATGGGCTATTATTAATTCTCACAAGTGCTGTGGCTTTTGATACACAACAGACAAAATAATCTAGATGGTGCTGCAGTGTTGATACTCTGAAAAGGTGTTCTTTAGAGGGCTGCCTTGCACCAGGAACTTCTCTTTGATGGGTAAATGCTTATGGCAACAGCCTTGACAACTTATATTCACCTCTTCTGTGTGTGTCTTAATACCTGTCAGCCAGAGATGCCCAGCAGACAAGTTACATGCCTGAGGTATCTCCTTATCCTTAAATGCTACAATGGATTTTTTTTCAGTCTGAGATGTTATCTGGCCTCAGAACAGCTGGACACCTTTAGTCAGCAGTGAACCCCTCCTAGGCAGGCTGGTGGTCCTGTTCCTGCATAGCAGCGAAGCTGAGGTAGCACTAGAGCCTTTGTGCTAGGCACTGCTTTTGATAAAGCTGCCCTACAGAACAAAGGAGTGTTCTGACAGTGAAAAACTTCCCAAAGTCACTGCAGGAGGAGGGTTTGGGGGATGAAGCCCTCCAGAGCTGACTCAGCTGCGTTTTTTTTAGAAGCCTGGTGTGTGACACTTTGCTCTCCCACAGCCCAACACCCCACAGGCCTGTGGGGAGCATCACTGTGTTTACCAGGGCACAGGAGGGAGATGATCATGAAGGAAGATGTGTTTATTATCAGACCAAATAAAAGCACACAGGAAAGGGCCTCCTTTGTGTTTATTTAAAAATAAATATTGAAGAGTTGGAACAGAGGAGAACGCCTTCAGGGGCCTCAGTGAAAATTATGACAGTAGCAAAGTTCATAGCCAGAGACTGATAGATTACAAATCTATTAAGAAAAATAAGTTTGAGAGTAAAACAAGCTAGTTATTTTTGGAATGGTTATCTCAGTCATGGTAACATTAAAACACCATCAGAGAGGCTCAGGGCATAGTTCTTTTACAACTTTTCACACTTTTCGAAGCTGTACACAACTGCTGTTTGGGCAACAGTTAAATTTCTACATGTGAAGAGAGCTTCTGACACTTCTTGTTCTCCCTGGATTGCTGTACTCTAAAGTTCACTTTATATCTTTTAGGAATATGTTTGCCTCTGGCTTTCTAATTGCTAATGAAGTTACCTGAAGCCAGATGTACAAAGAACTCTGTTCAGCCTAAACACTTTCTGTCCCAAATCTAGAAGGCAAGCTGGTTGTGATTTATGCATCATATCCTGTAATACAGTGTTTCTTGGGTCAATCTTCACCACAAATAAAATTCACCAATACCTGAACTATGTCACTTGTTCTAGGATTTCCCTAGCAGGAAATCCAAATCCTGTGTACTGCAGATCTGCCCATGTGAGATAATTATTGTTCTGCCAGGTTGTTGTAAGCAACACATCTGATCAAAGGCAAGGGAAAGGAGAATAATTGCCATGTAAATTGTTGAAAGTCCAGTTTAACAGAAGTATATGTTTAAAATTGCATGGGACCATGTGCATGTTGAAATCTGCCTCAAAATTGATTTTTTTTTTCTTCATGTAAAAATAGAATCTTTTGTGTGGGGTCTGATGCTGAGTGGATGTGAAATATTTAGGCAAGATAGGAGCCCAAGAGAGAACCAGAGGCTTGCTGCCGGCTGTATCAGAAAAGCAGGTGAAAAACTTGGAAGAAGCAAAGGCTATAGGTCCACTTTCAGGTGTGGTAAATATTTTAAAATGTATGATTGATTTCCTGTGTTGAGTTTCAGAGAACCACCTGTGATAGCAAATGGGGCTCAAAATGGCTTCCATTTTAAGGAAGGATTTTGTCTTTTTGTGTCAGAACAGATTGAAATGTGTGTGTTCATATCCATATTTTGTTCAGCCATCATGTATTTTCTTGGATTAGAAGCCTCTGAGGTGCTAAGGGTATTTGCATATATGTTACATTTGCAAATGGCCTGTGACATTGAAGCATTCATAGCTGTGAAGACAATGTGGTTCTGAATCAGTTTTTCTCTTCTGCTTTCCTCCTCCAAGACTTGCTGGAGGAGCCTCTGCCCTTGCTTTATCCCCTGAGATTCCATGGAAATCTGGCAGCTGGATTCAACTCTTTTTATTTGTGTTTCTGATAACTGTTCTACAGTACAGGCATCTTCAGAATCAAAAATGTTGATTCTGTACCCTGAAAAACATGACCCTCTATGGGAATACATGTGTATGGGTATGTATGGGATGAAATTCTCCCTGCACTGAAGCCAGACAGGCTTCCTGCCCTGGTGGCAGAGTGGTTGTGTAGCAGGAGTCTCCTGCAGAGTGCAGCCATCAGTTGCTAACATCTTGAACATCTGAGATGGAAGTGAAGATGAAAGTTTTTTACTTTATAACTAGAAATTGAATGAGTTACTAGTGTGCTTTCCCTTTTTTCCACTGAGATTTCTGTTCTTCCCCTTCTGTGCCCCACTCTTGATTTTCCCCCCTTTTTTCAATAATTTAAAGATGTTCAAATAATCAAATTTTGTTCCTCTGCTATGGAAAACACCACCACCATAATTGAGTCCCTTTATTCTGAAATTAATTTTGTAAGTTTATTTAAGAGGCATTAACAAAACACCTGCCTCTTTAATTTAGCAGCGCTTGCTGCCAAGCATGTACTGCTGCTTGGGCTTCATGTTTGTTATCTGATGCCTCAGTCACGCTACAGAAAGTGTTGCATCTGTTCAGTTCTGGCTGAGATTGTTCATTTCCTTCTATTCAGATGCTGACTTTTCAAGTCTTAACATATTGTTTACTTTGCTGCTTTTTCATTCACAGCCCTGTTTATAATGGGAAGGCAGGCAAGGTTTCCTGAGAAGAGTTGTGCTATGAAACAAAGTACTGTTATTTCTGAGGGTGTGGAAAGTATTCTTCACCTATTAGACTATTATGTGCCTAATGCTGAGGAAATAATAGTATTAATGTGCTTAAACTGGTCCTCTTAATGGTTCTGAGAATGTCAGAATTTATACCCAAGATGTATGTCTGATAGGTGATCAGAAATCATTGCTGATATAAGCTGCTGATTATTCATATTCCCTGTCTTAGAGACACCTTTGGAAGGAAGCTGTGGTCAGCAAAGAGAGAAAAATTATATAAATGTGTCATGTCCAGCTTAGTACTATATTGATTTATCTAATATTTGATTCAAATAAACAAACTCCATGGTAAAAATATTTACCTACTACTTTGTCCTCTGAGACTGTGCTATTAGGCTGTGCAAACAAGCAAAGGCACTAACACTCACAGAACGATAAATATATTTGTTTTACAAGTTGTAAGTGCAAAATAGAAGACAAAAATCCAAAGTACTAACTGATGGGTGCTGCATTTTCTTTCCTGGATGATCTGACTTTACTTTTAATTGTGGTTTGAAAAAGAAGTTTTTAAAAATTGTGCATGTTTTAAAGAAGTATTCTGTGATGCAGAGAATTGTACTTAGCAGAAAAGAGCAGCTGTTACTGGAAGTTACAGTTAATTGTTGTATTTTCCAGCACAAGGTTGTTTGGTGGGAACAGTGGGGGAAAAATGCAAGCAACTGCCAAAAAAACAAGCATGTGAGGTGAAACTTGAATGTGCTCTCATGAGAACTTTCTAAGATTCATAAGTAACTGAGGAAAGCAGGCTGTGTTTAAGTCTCTGGAGATGTATGTGCTGTATGGAGGCACAGCACACAGTGTTGGCAGAAGAAGGGAAGGACAACAGAAAGTCACAGAGACTGATATGATAGGAGGGTAAGGCTCATCAGGATGGATGGAGGATAAAATGCTGCTGCCACTTCATATACTTTTGTTGGAGGGTTGTGTGTTTGTTTGGGGGTTTTTGTTTCCTTTTGTGATTCTCAGAGTAAATTTGGAGCACCTCTCCTTTCCCTTACTCCCACAGCACAGGTTTGCCTGTGCTTTTTTAATGAAACAAAAGCATGGCCCTGTTACAAATCTGTAGAGGAGAAGATGGATAAATTAGCCAGGAGCATTTTGTGAGCCCTGCAGGCCAAATCTGATGTGATCCATGTACGCCCAAGAGGAACTGCAGCAAAAAATCCCACCTGGGCTCTGGCTGCAGTTAGAGCAGTGGAAAGCTGTGGCAGGAAGGGGAGAAGAGGCCCTGTGGTGTGGGTGCTCCTGGCCTGGCACTGCCCCCTGCTCTGCTCTGGCACTGTGCTGAGCTGCAGAAGGTGCCACAGGGACTGTGCTCTGGGAATGCAGCTTGTTAGTCCATCTGTTCTTCCAGCACAGGGCTGTAAAACATTGTAGGTCATAACAGGCAGCTATTTATTTCTTAAGTCCTTAGGTGCCAGAGGGGAGGTTTCTGTTATATATGTAAAAATAGCACTGGAATGCATTTATTAGGAATTGACTGTATTTATTTTGAACCACAATATTTGAACATCCAGATCCACAGACAAAACTCCAAGAAAATACAGTTTCTGCTATACTCTGAGCTCAGTTCAGAGTATATCACTTATCCTTGCCTGTATTGCCACCCATTGTGAATAATTTCACTGACTTCAATAAAACAACATGCAGTAGCCAACTTTTAACTCAGTACTATTTGCAGCTTTCCAAATTACTCCAGTACTCAGTTTAGCTCTAAAGAACAAAGACATTGCTCCCAAAAAAAACAAACCCAAAATGAAAGTTGAACAATGCCCTGAAATTAATTTCTTTCAACATTAAAATCAAGACTGCTTACTATTAATTCATTAATCAAAATATCTTTCAGGTAGAAAAAAGTGTTGCCAACTGGTATGTCCGGTTTTCGGCTGTTTGGAGGGCCTGGAAAGGCCTGGGGTGGCCTTGAAGCAGCCCGCGTTTCAAAGGATGAGAAGAGGCTTCAGTTCTTCTTTCGGTCTCTGTGTTTATTAATTGTTTATCTAAAAGATTTTCTTTCGGCCCGATAGAGGTCTGCTCAGCAGCCAGCCATGAGCACACTGTGCTGCCCTCCGGACGGTCACCTATCTTTATACCCAAAGTTACGTGTACAATATTTATCATTTTTCCCCAATACCTTTCACCCTTATTGCCCGGTGCACTTTTAGTAACAACCAATCTCAAAGTGCCACCATCACCACAGAAGATGGAGGAGAAGCAGAAGAAGAAGAAGGAGGACAGGACACGCCCCAATTCCTCCATCTTACTTCTCTAAACCCCCCTGTACAGAAATCCTAAACCCTGTGTCTCGCCACTCTCTAACTAACTAATCCCTTCACCATTCACCCCAGTGAAATCCTCCTATCCTCATACAGGTGTCGTCTCCCATGCAGGATCAAAGTCCAGCCACCAGACACTTCTGGCAACATTCCAGGACTCCCGAGCCCCCCAAGGGTGGTCTCGGTGACTCGGCACCTCAGTCCTGAGGTGCTGAGATTGCCACATCTCCCCCTTCTGTTTGCACCAAGAAAACCTCTTTTGACGGGTCACTGGTTTTGATACAGAGTTTACTGCATCCAGCTTTTTCATCATTTCCTCTGTTAGTGGGCTGAAGCTGAACACCAAACCTTTGTGCCACTGGGTTTAAATGTGGTTGGTTTGGATCTTTCTCTGGTTTATCATCACTTGAAGGCTTGACTGCCAGAGGAGGCTTAGGCTGAGCAAGTTTGTGAAGAGTACTGGGTCCTGGACAAAATGGAGTATATCCTTTATCTGTAAATTTCTCAAATGCTGCTTTCCTTGTCTGTAATCCTTTAGGGGCATCTTGTCTTGGGATTTTGAAGGGTTGACTGTTTGAAGGATCCTCTGTGCCTCTGTCAGATATCTCAAATCTCTCCATGAGTAACTTCACCCGTGGCTTCTGACTCATAATTTCAGGTTTTTGTCTCTACAAGCCTGCTGGGCAGTATGGACTGTACTAGAGGGTGTAAAAGTTCTTTCAATGATCGCTTGACCTGTGGGTGAATGTGGAATACCAAACGTGTGTCTGACACCCCATCTTTTCAGGAATTTGTCAAGCACCCTGCCTGTATACGTTGGACCATTATCTGTTTTTATCTCCTGAGGCACACCTAATGCTGCAAATGCTTGCAGAAAATGTTGGCAAGCATGGTCTGCTGTTTCCCCTGCATGTGCTGAAGCAAAAACTGCACCTGAGAATGTATCCACAGAAACATGAACATTTTTGAGCCTCCCAAAAGATGGATATTTCGTGACATCAGCTTGCCACAACTGAAGACTTTGCAGCCCCCGTGGATTGATGGCTCCGGTGGAAGAAGGTGGCTGCACAAACTGACAGTCGGGACAAGCACTAATGATCTCCCTCGCCTGACTCTTTGTGAGACGAAAGGACTCCATCAGCGCTTGCGCATTCTGATGAAAGAACGCATGACTTAACCTTGCCTGCTCAAAAATGTCCGACAGTGTTTGCGAAATGGGCATTGTCAACCTGTCCACTCGAGCATTTCCTTCTGCTAAAAATCCCGGAAGTGTCGTGTGCGCTCTAATGTGTGTGATAAAATACTCTCTTTCCCTGCTCTCTAGCAGTGTTTTCAAGCTCGTCAGATAGGAGTATAAAACCCCATTACTGACGTCTTTCAAGAGCGAACCTTCCAATCTCTTGACCACACCCGCGTTCCAAAGGATGAGAAGAGGCTTCAGTTCTTCTTTCGGTCTCTGTGTTTATTAATTGTTTATCTAAAAGATTTTCTTTCGGCCCGACAGAGGTCTGCTCAGCAGCCAGCCATGAGCACACTCTCCTCCCCTCCGGACGGTCACCTATCTTTATACCCAAAGTTGCGTATACAATATTTATCATTTTTCCCCAATACCTTTCACCCTTATTGCCCGGTGCACTTTTAGTAACAACCAATCTCAAAGTGCCACCATCACCACAGAAGATGGTGGAGAAGCAGAAGAAGAAGAAGAAGGACAGGACACGCCCCAATTCCTCCATCTTACTCCTCTAAACCCCCCTGTACAGAAATCCTAAACCCTGTGTCTCACCACTCTCTAACTAACTGATCCCTTCACCATTCACTCCGGTGAAATCCTCCTGTCCTCATACAGGTGTCGTCTCCTGTGTAGGATCAAAGTCCAGCCACCAGACACTTCTGGCAACATTCCAGGACTCCCGAGCCCCCCAAGGGTGGTCTCGGTGACTCGGCACCTCAGTCCTCAGGTGCTGAGATTCCACACTGGTATTATTATTAGTTTAATGTGTTGAATATCGATTGTTATAAGGAAATTGCATAGTTCATGCCAAGTCAAAATACGGTTTTGTTTCTTATAAAACAGCTAATGCCTGTATAAATTTATGGAATGAGGTGATTGTTATTGTTCCCATTAACTATTATGTTTTTGTAGTAAAGAATCAACTGAGGTTTGTCCCAAAAGCAGGAATTCATTCCTTGAAATGTAAATTTTCAATCACAGACAGGTCTATAATATCTTGTTACTGAATGAAATTCTGGCTTTTGTGAATCCAGGATGAATTGTGGTATTAATACTATGTGTCCCCAAAGAATTTACAAAATATTGAATGATTAATTAAAAATTCTTTAAGCAAGCACAGAATTGACAATAATTTGAGACATATTTAAGACATTGTTATGCTAGCATGCTATGTGTCACTGCTTAAGATTTGCATGTTAATAACTTCAGGCAAGTAAATGTCACTCAGAAATTCTGTGCATAGGAATGGCATGAGTAGGAGAACTAAGGTTTTATATTTTCTAGACAGAACATGTTGTGATCAAAAGGATTTTGAGAAAATGAGCAACTTTATGTACCTTGGCCAATGCACAGGCCTACAGCGAGTGTGGGCTAGTCCCTGAGCAGGCTGGATAAATAAACTGTCCTTTTCTCATTCCTGACCTGTATTCTCCTTTTCCCCATGGAAAGGAAAAGTTTTCCATGGTGGATTGAAGAGGCAATATAGTGATGCATATGGAGCCTACTGACTGTGCAAAATCCTAACACAAGTGATAAGCTGCCCCTACTATTTTGGATGGAATTGGTTACTTCTAGTTAATTAGCTGTTTATTTTCTGCTCAGATATTTCATGTTGGTGTCAGTGGAAGGGCTGACCCCGCTGAGGGCAGCCCTCAGACTGGCTCTGCCTCTGTGATCCCTCTGCAGACATAGGAGCCACCTGGGAGCGCTCCTGCCCAGGGGTGGCCAAGGGGTGAGAGAGAGCACTAATGTTTTATTGAATTTAACCAAAGGATCAGGCTGCAACTGCATTTGCACCCCATCCTGCTTTATGTGGTGCAGTTTATCAATACACAGGACAGAGGATCTAGCTTGTCTCTGCTACCAAGAAAAGGTTTAAAATTAGGACTAATTTTCACATTGTATTTTAGATTTTTCTCTGCTCAGACTGAGAACTGTTTCTGTAAGCTCTCCCTTCTTGTTCCTAAGACTCTCTAGCCAGTGATACAAGGATGCATGGATCAAATGTGCATGGATATGGCAGAATTTAACCCACAACAGATAGGCTGAATTAAATGAGTGGTTTGCAAAGGGCTGATATGTCTCTGGGCAGCCTGAGTTCATTACAGTTATGTAAGTTTTCTTAAAAACATGATTAAAATTTGAATTATAGTCCCCCAAGTATGCTGCAAGATCTGACTTGGAGCTGCAGCAAGCAGAGCTTTGCTTCATGTGCTGTTTTTGTTCCTTTTGCTGCCATGAATTTGGCATGGCATCCCAGGGAGTGGGATCAAGACAAGCAGTGACAAAGGCCTGATTGCTCCAAGTGCTGGGGCAGGTTCTGATCATGGTATTTTGTAACATCTTCTGCACATACTGCACGGAAGTGCACAGGCTGTTAGTGGCAGCACAGAGGGTTCCTCACTTCAGAGGTGAAATCAGGAATGCAGTGTGGAATTTGAGAGAACAGAGTTCTAGGAATCCAAAGGGAAGAGCACCCTGAAATGAGTGAATTGAATGGTGCTCTGAAGTTTAGCCATGAAAGCAGCTCAGGAGCATTGCTGAATCAGATGTCTGTTTATTCATGATCACCACTACCAAGCATGGACAGATGTATACATGATAGAAATAAACTTTGCTTTAACTGAATACATTCAATTCACAGTGATTAAGCAGAAATAATTTCATTTTCAAGGCTGGATATTTAGGAAGGGGTATATGTGCAACAGTTTCTCTTTAGTGAGAGATAACCACACATCAGAACTCTGATGTGGATCTGACCTTCCTTGGGGAATTCAGATTTAGGACTAGCTCTGAGACCAGGTTCTAATTTTAATTACTGCTCCCACATTAAAAATTGGTCCCACAATGCAGATGAAATCCACCTATATAAATCAGCAGCAGCAGGACACCTTAAAGCTTATACAGACCTAGACTTTGTGCTGACCTCTGCACAGCACCAGCCCCTTGCTGGGCCATCTCCACAGGAATGAATTGTATCCAGAAAGCACAGCGGAAGAGATGCAGATTAGTATTCTACATAAGGCTTTTAATATTGGGTAGCATAAAGGCCAAGTAAATAATCTAAAAATAACTAAGCATTAATGCTATGAAGACCCTGTGCAGAAGTTACCCTTTGTCTCTTTGGTGCTGATCTTACAACAAGCAGTTTTTATCTTTTGTGATCATATTGTGAATTACTAAACCGAATCACTGAGGAGTTGATTTCTAGCTGATCAGTAGTGGCTCCATAAACTTTACTAAAGTTATTTTAAACTGTTTCAATTGGCATTTAGCCAATTTGAGAATTGTTTTAAATGTTTAGATAAGCCACTCTCTTAAGAAGTGAGTGATGCTCTTGTACATTAATTCAGCACTGAACTCATTAACTAGCTATGCATGCAGTTTTTTTATCAATCTCAACTATTTTCAGTTCATTAGACAGCATGATTAAGATCATATGAGTTGAAGTAACAGACCAGTGCATCATCTCACCACAATTGTATCTAGGAAAACTTGACCTAAAAGCCATATGGAAAGGACAATTTAGCCTTCCCATACTCAAGACAGCAGTTTTGAATATGATCAGCCCAATGTTTCGTGGAAAGACTTCAGTTGTGAACTTCTGTACAGAATGTCTGTTTTGAAAGGTGAGTTTCTAATTGAGACAAATGGATTTCATACAGTGGTCCAAACAACCATTTGCATAAAAACTGCACAACACAATGACAGAAAATTCTTCTCTTCTTACGCCATATTGGTCAATTCATATTTAGTGTGCACATCATTTTCTTCTCCTGGCTGAGGATCTGAGTGATGAATTTCAATAAAAATGACATAGGTCATTGCTCCAAGTACACCTCCCAGCAGAGGTGCAACTACAGGAACCCACCACCAATTATTACCAGCCCTGTAAGACAAAAAGAACAAGAATTAGTGTTATTTGTTACTCTGGTGAACACCTTTCTGTGAATTAGTCACTGAAGAGATCCAGTGGTGTGCCACTTGCTATACTGTAGACATTTCTATTTTGTCTCACATTTCTGTAAATGGGTGACACCCACCCTACCCAGGCTGGTTCTGATTGAAATGCTAAATAACAAGCACCAGACAGGTAGGTCTGTGTGTTGTACTTGCTTTGTTTTAGACAATAAGGCCTTTTTACTGCATGTCTCTTTGGGGCCAGAGGATGATTTTTCCCTTGTGAAAAGCACGTTTCACTGACTTGCAGGGAAATGAAAGGGCACATATTTATTGTCCAGCAATCTTCACTTGTGCTGTCCTCAGATGCTTGTGAATAGGTTTTCAGGATGATACAAAAGTGGCTTATTTCATCTACATGAAATAAGCCAAGTTCACTGAAATAGTATTATACCATCTTCCTCTTGGCAAATGTAATAAATTAAACTGAATTTTGAGTAAAATTACCTTAAGCAATGTAATAAAATAGAGTGACTTTAAAGCTGATTATCCTTGACTGGAGTGGTCAAGATTTATATTTCATGATGTAGTATCTTATCTCTATGTTTAAAATCTGGTGTCTTTCAGCAAGAGGCAAATAAATGCTTAGAAGTTTTATACACCTGAAACTTTATCTTAGAACTTAGAACATGCTAGAAAGTCTAGCATACTGATTCCACTGAAATGTTTACATTTGCACAATTACTAAGATTTCATTTTATATATGTAGTTTTACAGGCATATATTTAAAGTAAGACTTCCACCACTGAACTGTATAAAACAATAAATAACAAACTTTTAATGCAGGAATATTGGGCTGGCAGAATTGCTCTCCTTTTCCTAGAGGTCCACATTCAGACAGTAAATAACTGAGTATCTATGTCAGAGCACAATGTCTCTTAACTGTACTGATGCATTAAGGTGTTTTGATTTGATAACATGCTGTATTAATTGAATATGTGAGTCTCCAATGAAAATCCAGCTACCTCAATTTCATGCATATTGAAAATGGATAATTTTTTTTTTCTCCCAGAAATACAAGGGGACAAACTAATCTGCAAGAGGAACTTTACAGGAAGCTGCAGGTGAACTTTTAAACTGTCACAATAATTATTCAGCACTCAGTTGTGGAGCTTTATGCAGAAGTGAACTTGTGTTTGTCACAATGCAAGGATAGAACTGAAAGACTATTGTTGCCCTGTTGATTATACTATTACTGCTTGTTCAGAAATGCCTTGCATGTGTATGTTTTACCTTTGGAATTATTTCTGTTTTGCCCTGAGGTTATAAAGTAACTTCTGATGTTGTTTTACTGAGTTTATAAATCTGTTTGGTTTTGAATCATGGATGGTTGTTGAGCACTTGAATTTCTGGAACAAGCATGGACTAATGTTTTATTGAATTAATCAGCAGAACAAAAGCTTTATCAAGTACTTGCACGTATTCTTCTGTGTGATGTGTTTATACGGGGGTGTGCAGTGAAGGTGTTTCTTGGCAGGGTTCTCTCAGCCTGTGCCATGAGCTGGCCTTGTCAGCTCCTGCATGACCTCCTCCAGATCACGGTCTGTGTTTGCAGCAGCTGCAGTCAGCTGTGTGCGGGACAGCCTGTGCTGAGCTGCTGGCTGTGAAGCCTTTGAAGGGAGAGGCTGCTGCCAGAGCTGCGGTGAGGTCAGTCCGGACCCAGCCGAGCTGGGGTTTCTGTGGCACTCAGTGCTCTGCCATTGGCACAGGAGCAAGAACTCGCTGTGACAAGCACAGATGGCCAAAGGCCCCTCAGTGCCCTCAGCCCCCGGCTGTGCCCTCAGAGCTTTTCTTTAGGAGGGCACCCAGCGCCGCCTCTGCCAGCGGCGGGTGCTGCGCGTGTGGGGAGGGGGCAGGAGGGGCCTGGCCGGCAGAGCTGAGCGTGGCTGCGGGAATTCCCGGGAAAGGACAGTGTCTAAACTACAGGGATAGGGAACCTGGCCCAGTTAAACTCGCAGATACACCTTTCACTAGCCCGCTGCTGCAGGAAAAGGAGATACCGCTGTTCGTGAGGTAATCCGGGCTGCACCCCGGGAAGAATGCTAAATGCTTCAGAGCCGCTTTGGCACCCAAATGCCACCAAACGCCTGTGCAGACAGGAGACTGGCCTCCTGGCCCTTCCCGCGGTGCAGTTCAGTTCGGCGCTGCCGCCGTGTCCCCGGTGCCGGCGGCCACGAGGTGTCAGCGTTACCGCGCCGAACCGCGCTGGGCTAGCCCGGGCTGCCTTCGAATGCTGCCACCAAATACTGCTCTGGAGAGCCCCACCTCTCTCTCTTATTGCGGTTTCAGGCTCGGTTTTGCTTGTCAAAATCCAGTCTGGTGTTTGGAATCAACGCTCTGGCTGTTTTCTCACTACAGACAATACTTTGCTCCCCAAACTTTTCTTAAGTTTACTAGCATATTAAGCGTATGCTTAGGGAAGACTCCTGGTTTTCTGAGGGGAGCCTTTAACCAAAACAAGCCATTTGCATGGGCTAGGGAAACCACACCACAGCTTGTGTCTTCAGGCTTGGCTTTGGGGAAAATGCTCCTTTAGGTGTCTTTGTGCAAAATGTACTAAAAGAAGCATTTAGAAAATCCCAGCTCAAGTGCAGTCCTGTCATCTGGACAATTCCATGGTCCAGCAGAAGGGCTCCCCTCCAGTCCAGTTCCCTGCCTGAGAGCATAAAACCAGCATTTACTATACCTTCAAGCATGTATTCCTTCAAAGAATGGAAGAGAGGTTTTCTCTGTTGTTAGGTAATTATCTCAATGTTTAGAGTATTTGCTTGGGAACAGTGTAGAAAGTCTTGCCATTATTTATCTGATCTATTCCAAAGTGGAGGTTTCCAGTGGTCCCCAGGTGTTCTGTAGGCAATGCTTGAAGGTTCACTGACATGGACTCAATTGCCTTGGGAGATGTTTCCATCCTCCCCCAAAGAACATTCAGTGTCTCCTGAGTATTTCCTATTGCTCGGTTTGTACAGCACTCCCCTCGTGTCTCTGTGGAGGTTTCATGCTCAAGTCCCAGTTCCTGGACATGTCTTTACTGCAGAGCTTAAACACCTGTCTCAAGGTTGTGAATTCCATTTAAATGAAGATATCCAAGGCTTATTTGCCAACTGTTGCTGCATCACTTTGAGTTGCTCAGGTACGGCAGAGCAATCAGGCAATTCAGGATCCTAACTACAATCATTCAGGCTTTTCCCGTGGCTCTTCCAGCTGCCTAACAAGGCTCAGGTTCTTCCTAAGTCTCACCTGGATCTGTGCAGTAAATAAGTAAGAACATATTCCTGTTGTATCATTCCCTTGGACTTGGTTATAGTGGTAGCCTTTTAACTGAAGGCAGGGAAGAAGATAGAAGACTTCTTCCTCATTTTTTTTGTATCACTTATATTGCTGTAAGTTTATTCTGGCAAGGATCAGAGATCTTGAATCTTATTTTTTATGTTCACATTTTAAAGTTTCTTAGCCAGGTCTTTCCAGTGGAACTGCATTCCCTCTCTTATATAAAACCTTAAACTACACTAGGAGAGAGTCTATGTTGGTGTAGATGTGAAGTTTTCTTGTAGTTTTTTTCATGTAAATGAATATGACCATACTTTCGGAGAGAAGGGGACTTCACTGGTATTCTGTGACGAGATCACAATACAATCAAGCTTCCAACTTTCAGGAATGTAATGGCCAACTCCATAATACATTACCAGTTATGGACTGACACTAATACCACAGCCAGCAACTACTTGTGATTACACAGGTATGAGAGAGGAGAATCCTGAATGTGGGATGTTGCTCTGTGTGTCCTTGTTTTTAAAAAAATGCAGTGCCATGGTGCAGTGGTAAGAGCTACTGGGGAGGAAATGTTTGGCTGTAGCCAGACCAATGAGCTGATCTCTCACCAGAGCTAGGCTACCTCCAGCCTTGGCTCTGTGCTGTGTGCCTGTTTCAGCTATGCCATGCCTGGCTTTGCTTTTTGTATGAGAAAAGCTTTGCTACAGCTTTCCTCAAATAAGGTACGTGATTTGTGTAAATAGAAATCATACTGAATAAATAGAGATTATTTGTGCTTCTTTTATTTCTTACTAAAATAAAATCTCTGCTAACCAGAGCTCTCCAGTGGCCTACAGTACTACTGGGGATTCCTACTTGTAAATAACTGGGAAAACAAACAATACAAAAATAAACCAAAAGATCTGCTTCCTGGTGACAGATTACTCTTGCTTAGATACCCCAGAGTGCCTCTTACCCTGGCTACGTGTAAGATGTGGATTTGATGTGCAGCTAATTAGCTGTGCATTGGGCCAGCCAAGAGCGTGTGTGTGTGCACATGGGGATTGGAGAGGGCTCTGAAATGTGGGAAAATGAAGGGAGCTTTTCCATTCACTCCTTCACTCCCAGCCAGGAAGTCAGGCTTTTAGATTGCTGTATACTTCTGCAGTAACTCAGAAGTAATCATAGGCTAAATCAATCTGATATGTCTCTGTTTTTTTACAGCACCCAATAAATATTTCCACTTAATTCTCTCCTGATTTTTCCCCCCCTGAAAGCTGCAGGACACAAGAAGAAAGCACTCATATTTTCAGTGACCTCTTAGAAGCTCTAATATTTTGGGAAAGGTCTTCTTGAAACAATGATTGATATTAGAGATTATGCATGTTTGATTTGCCCTAGGAGCAGGAAATCCTTTTTAAAGCCCAGTTCCTAGAGGATATCTGGCTTAAAGTGCATGAATAGCTGCTTCTGGTATGCAAAGAATTACCTGTATGTATATAAAGTATGACTTGGTACCATGTTGAATCAGGATCTTACTTTCCTAGAAACATTTTTAGCCAGGAGCATCTGACTTCACCTCCAGGCATACTTACGTGAATACTTCCATCCCCCATCCTGCAACGGCTGTGAAGAGCCTTGGGCCAAGATCCCTGGCTGGGTTCATGGCACAGCCACTGTTCATTCCCAAGGAGCAAGTAAGAACAATTATAAGAAGTCCTATTGCAATTGGCTCCAGGCCCTTGGGAACACTCTTATTTTTGGTGTCCAAAATAGCAAATACAGCCAGAAGAAGAACAGCTGTTGACATCACCTGACCAAGACAAAGAAAAGAATATTGAATAAATACATGTAGATTCTTTCCAATAATGAAAAGAGGGGCTATGGCAGCTTTGTGGATTGGAGTGGCTTAGAGCTGGTATTTAGTTTTATCCCACTATATACAATAGCAAAATTTGGAACTCAGCGCTTTTCTACTTCACAGTAATGAGAAGTTTTGATATCTGAGCTGAAAGACAAAGACAAGAAATGTGCCGAGGAAATTTGGAAAAAAAGTCTGCAACAAGAAGAGGATTTAAAAGGCATTTCCCGTGTGAGGTCTAATGTTTGTTTCCACTTTTTTTTCCCTGTCAATTTTACACTTTTATTGACTCAAGTTTTGGTAGTTCTGCTGCTATAGCAATGCAAACAGTTCCATTGATATAGAAGTGTTTTATGTGACTGTAGTTTATGCTGAAAATTTAGACTAGATAAGCATCTCTTTATTGAGATGTTTTTTGAGATTTACAGGTGTTGTAAAACATCAGAAGAAAAAGTGAAATCTGTCAAGTCAAAACTGAGCAGCTAAAATTAGGGTTGCATGTATAACTGTACCATGAACTCTGTACTACGCATGCTAATTGAGCTGATGAAGGAAATTTTCTTGGAATTACTTCAATGCAAGTACAGCTCTGCTTAAATAAAATGCTTTGTCAATGTTGATTTTGCTAATAATTAACTTGATAGGAAAACAGACAAAAGCTTCAGCGATGTCAAAACATTCAATTTCTATACTGATTTGGAGAAGCTTAAGTTTGAGGGATTTAAAAATTTTGTTTTCATGTGCTTTTAAGCTTGTTTTGAAACATGCATGGGTAAAAAATATCATAGGGAAAAATCTGTTGACTGATCCAAAGATCAGAACTGTCTTTCTTACAAAACTTCAAAACAATGTTTAGATTTTTTTTGAAGCCAGATTGCACAATCTTTTACGTAATGAATTTCTGTGTTCAGGCCGTCTCTTGTTTTTCATACCTTACTCATTCAGTATTTATTTCATGTATTCCTGAAGAAGGTGGGTAAGTTGATGAGGAATATGTAAAAGATATGAAACTTCATTTTTTGCTGTTGCGTAAGTGGAATTAAAGGACAAAGCTTAGAAATGAAGTTGAGGATTTTTCAGATTCATTCATTTGAAAAATAAATACTACAAATCTATCTGCAAAAAAGAAGGTTAGAGAGGAGGCTTGTGGAAGCAGAAAACTCAGTTGTTCAGGGTATGTTAAACTGTCTGCTTAAGCATTATTTAAGGAATAATAGGTCCACAAAATGGGCTAGATTTTGATGCAAGTGGCCATGACTGCTGAGATTTATGGAGAAACATTGATTTATGCTGAGCAAAACCTCTTACATATATTGCTTTAAAGACATTTTGAGTGCAACAATTAAGATGATGTATGAGAAAGAACAACTTGAAATTATTTTGCTTGTAAAATATTACTAAAATGGAACCCCCTGCAAACAGCATTGCATTCTCATTCTATTGTACAAGGGAATATCTGGCTGAAATGGTGACGTTTGGCACACTTTTTAGATCTACGTGGTTTTTTACTGCTTGGCTTACAGGTTTTTTTACATTTAATTTGTAGAATTAAGATAGCAAGTGCACTTACCTGATCTGCAAATCCATTTACAAGGGACAGATAGGGAGCTGGATATGTTGCAAAGATCTGTGCTGTTGCATTTGGTCCTGTGACTTCAAGTTTTCCATCGCTGTACTCCATAAAGGCATCTGTAGGAAAAAGGCAGCAACTGCTTGCACTTCTCCATGAACTTTTCTAGGTTTTCTAGGACTGGAATCTATGTGATGGGTCTGTGCACTTCACATTCTCAACTGAAACTGCTCTAAGGTCCCTTCCAACCCAAACCATTTGGTGATTCTCTGATGGCTTTTTCCTAGGAACCCCATTATTGGGTTTGAGGTGATGCGCTCCTCATGCCCTCCTGTCTCATTTCTCCTCCTGTGCCTTGAAGTACTTGTTTCATGTACCACAGATTTCCAAATGGGGCTGGTTTTCCCCTGCTCATAGCTCCAAACTCAGTGCCAAGGAGCATTTTCTGATTCTGAGTGCAGATGTGTTATCTGCATGTGCTACATTTTTTATGATGACCCTAGAAATGCACAGCATCCTGATGGTGCAGTTGTGGATTCCCAGCCAGCAGGAATTACTGCTATTCCATTTGACAATGGTGCAGTTTTAGAATTAGGAAGGTATTAAATGGGACACTCAGTCTTCATAGACAGACATGAGTAACAAACTCTAATCCATTGTTTTATTAGTGGATCTGGTGATGAGATGATATTTGTGAATACAGAAATAGCTCCCCATCTCCTATGGAAGTTGTGGTGAGGATGATAAGCCCCTCCTGAACCTAGCAGATAAATCTATTTTTCCTTGTTCCTGTTTTTTCTAGCTTTGCTTAAAGCCCCAACATGAGTGCAGAGAATTTCAGTTATTTATGCAGATCAGGCTCTCATTTGAAGTGTCAGATAATTCTGTGGCATTTAACTATCACGGGAGGAAAAAATGGGATGCTCTCCTATGTCTGTTTTTCCACCAGTGACTACTTTTCAGTGCACCTCAAAGAGTATGAAAGTCCTACAAGCTGTAGGAAGTAAAAACTGCAGAAGAGGTTTGGAAATTAATTAGAGCAAGAGGAGGACTTGAGCAGAGATAGAGATATGAGAAAATCCAGCACTCCTGAATATGAGGAAGATGTCCCTAACCTAGACCTAAGCTTCCCACTCTGGCTCCCTTCCCTACTGCTGCCCTTGTGGCAGAGCACAGTTTCTCCCCTGTCAGCCCTATGTACCTGTTGACACTGCTGCATCATGGCCACAGCCATAATTCTCACTGACAGGCTTGAGGAGAACTGATTCAGATGAAAATCTTGTTCTAGCATTCCAGTATCCAAATTCTAACACTAACCTTAAAACAAGTAAACAACTCTTCCCAAAACAGTTCTCATGGTTCCTATGGATTTTCCTCTTTGGGGGATTACTGTGGGTACTGAGCTGACGTGCAAGGAGCATTTCCATTTTTGTCCTTCCTGCTGCACCTAGACCCAGCATGGTCTGCAGACATAGTGCCCACAGGAGAGAGATGTTGGAGGAGATGGGCTGGGCTATGGAAGCAGAGTTTTGGAGCAGGGGATTAAAAGCACAAGTGATCCAACTGAGTGGATTCAGTCAGGCAGTTACTGTTTTTTCCTTTGCTGGCACACTGTGTAAAAACCCCCTGTGCCTCAAGGACAGGGGGAAGTTTTTCTTTTTCCCTGTCAAATATGTGATCTGTTTATCACTGTACCTGGAGTTCATTGCCTTGGAGAGTCACCTCTCAAGGGTGGTCTGAGCTTTGGTCAGGAGGGACTTGATCTCATATCCTGTACCCTCAATGAACAATGTTGGTGATTCTCGCCTACAGGCACTTGTAGCAGGTCTTTAATGTTTCTAATTTGCCTGGAAGATGGATAGCCCTATATCCTGGCTATTAAGTAATTTAAAATCCTTACTGAGAAATACATGATCTCAGAGTATCTGATTTCCCATGAATAATTTTTCTAAATATCAGAACATTTCCTGGAGTATTAAGTGTTTCAGTAAATTTGTAGGGTACCTGGAATGTTCAAGCGGTTGTTTTTCCCTTCAAACTCTTTATGCTCTTTCCTTTCTCCTTTTTGTAGCTTTAGCTTCATTCCTGCCATTAGCCCTGTGTGAACAAGAGTCCTCTGCCTGCCTGACATTCATTGAAAAATTGGGGCCTTGGAGACTGCCTGACCTCTAGTTTGTCCTGTGAACATGTCTAAGGTGTACTCACTGTAATAAATCCCAAAGACAGCCGCTGCTCCAACGAAAGCTCCCAGGAATTGTGCTAATATGTAAATTGGTAATTTGGTCCATTTTAATCTTCCAGTCACGCACATGGCTAATGAAACAGCTGGGTTTATGTGACCACCTGAAAAATAAATCAAAAATTAAGTCATGTGGATGACTCAGATACATGAGAATAGGTGAAGGATTTGTAAAAATGTGGGCACTTTTGAACACCAGAACAGTACATGGTTTTCTCGATGTTATTTTGCAGTTAAATGGTGACTGCAATTAAACTGAAACAAGTTGGATGAAATCAGAGGAGGGAGAGCAAAAGGCACTAGGATCCATCCCTTCTCTTGATCCTTGTGGACTGTGCTCTTTATCAGACTGCTGTCCTGCAGTATGTAACTTATAGACAACTTTTCCAGAAAAACAGTAACCTGCCCCATTGGCTGGGATGGGAGGGTCCCTTATTCTGCACATATTCCCTCTCCTCAAGGCCTTTGACTTTATTTTCAGGGGAGAACTGGGGCAGAAAAACATTCCTTTAGTATCCCAAGCACATATTAGGATAAGGACTGTTACTGGCTTGAGCTTGTACCTTGAGACAGTTCTGGAGTGCCCTGGATTTAAATAATGTTTGTGTCCCTGTCTACAACCTGGGGTTACTTAAGTACTCAGTTTTCATAAGACAAAATCAAATAATGTTAGGGCTGTCCAGTTTCATGTTGGCTGTTGGTGAGCTGTGCCTGGATGGCACCTGAGGACAGCAGTGCATAGTCCTTCACTGTGTTTCTGTCTGGTTCTTGTGCTTTCCAGAAAGATCCACGATAAGGAAACTGATAAAGTAGCTGTGCTGAAACAAAGTTCAGTTTCCTGTGAAACTTCCTTCCTTGTTTTATTCAGGAGTAGCTACATCTGAACTTATGCATGAAAAAAGATTTCAGTAACATTGGAATTCTTCTTGACAGTTTTAGTTTCTAAAATATATTTATTATGTCATAGGGTCTCTTCCCTCAACATCTTTAGTCAACAAAAAAGGTGTTGTATGCTCTTGGAAAATTTCATTGCTTACAGATACGTGGTTGCTACTTAAGAAACACAAATTGCCAAATAAATGAATAGGTACTTCTTTGTAATAAAGCCCCAAATTTTGTAAAGACATAGGAGCCTTTGCTTATCTTCCAGATAAGGTCTCATTTTGGTCTGTAAGAATATCAGGAAAAAAAAATTGGCCTTTGTCTTTGGTAAAATAACTGAAAGAGCATGTCCTTTATCTATCAAAGATTAGGGATGGAGAAAGGGCTTCTGTGTACAGTTTGTGTTTGTTTGCACTTCAGGTCAGTGAGTCATTATCTTATGAAATCCAGGCACCTTTGATACATAATGAACTGACAAACACAGATAAAAAGCTGGATAAAACCTTCTTTGTAGCATTTCCAAATGCTGACCTAGTAGTGCCAGTCTTGAATTAAAAGCTGAATTCCTCACTGTGTTTCAAATTCTTCAGAAGAGAGCAAATAGATGGCACCTAATTTAACAGCCCTTCATGGGAATTTTGATTAATTGTTGTCTTTTGTTCCTTACTCTGGCTGGAATTAATAATTTTCCTTTCTTTCAACACCTGATTTTATTTCCCCACCTGTATATAATACAGGGTGACTATGATGGCCAGGACAAGTTATAATAATATTACAGAGGCCTAATTAACATTTAATATGGAAAGGTAAAGTCTAATTGAAGGCTCTCATGCTGACACAGGGGAATTACAAGATGCTTGGTTTCTGTGCCACTGGTTTAAAACAAAAAGTTCACTTTGGACACTGTGTTCCTCCTTCTTTTGTGGTTGCAGTGATCACAGTCATCACTCTGAAATGCTAAGTTGGATAAAATAGGGGACATTATCTAGATATTGAGGAAAATTAAAAAGGGGAATTTTCCTAAATAAAAAGCTGAAATTCACTAAGCATGCAGACACAATATATATTGTTAGCATTAATTTAGAATTACATAAAGAACTGATGAAAAATATTTTAGCAGTACCTAAACATGAGAATTTGACTCAAGAACCACAGAAATTGCAAAAATAATCTATCTAGGAACTTGCATTCTGAAGTGTCCACTAGTAATCGTGTGTTGGATAATAACAGCCTGTTGAAATATCTGTTCCTGTTTTTTCACAGAGAAAATGCACTGCATGCAGAATCCTTTGTCGTGGGAAAAGCACAGGAAGCACAATACTGCAACATCTGCAACTGCTCTGCCCTGCTGGGATTGAACTCTAATTTTCTACATAATGATGGAGATGAATATCCCTTAAAGGTGCAAATGTAGGACAGGTCTTCACAGGTTTGTTTTCATGAATCTGCATTAGATGAGTTTAGCTGCCTCCATGTAAACCAAGAGCTGTAGTTAAAAGTTGTTCAGATAATAGGAATGTGCTGCCGAATTAATTTTGTGTGATATTAAGGAACAGTTCTGGTTTGTGTCAATGACAGTGACAAGACTGCCTGTTTTGTAGAACCTGGAGCACTTTCTAATGGAAACCTTCTAATGTGAGACTTTCTAATGGAAACCTTCTGCATAGTGCCTCTGTAAAAGAATTTGTAAAGAGAAGAGAAATGGCCATTGTAATTTCTGTTACAGCAACTATTTCTAATGTCCTAATTACACCTAGAGAAATTTGTCCAGACCAACTTGACCCTCTTATGAAGGGTAAGAAATGCCTTTATGAGACCTGGAGTACAGGGGCACCATGTGCTTTAAAGGCCAATATAAACTCTGCATACAACATAAAGTATTGTGTATTTTCGTGCTTAGCATTGTTCTTACAACCCATCATTTTCTATTTTAAAGGAAGACTTCAATTGTTAAAAGCATTTATACTAATGTTTCCAATCTTAGTTTGGCCAAATTGGTGGAACAAGGAGACAAAGCAGCCTCCAATATGGCACCTGTGGACACTGGTTAGTTACCCCAGCTAACTTGGCCCCAGTTAAAGAGAGTTTCCTTCCAATCAGCTTGAGCAAGTGTTAAAGCAGAAATAAGGGGGATAGGATACTGACAGTGTCATTGAATGTATCTCTGGTTCTGAATCTTTCTGATGTTTCTGCTTTCTATGATCTGGTGCTTCTGTGATAATCAGGAGCAGACTTGCTATTGCTATTGTCATGGGACATGAAGAAATAAATTGCACTCTGTAAGGTGAATCCTGTTCGTTATACCCATTAGAGGGTCATTCTGCTTTCTGTGTAGCTGGCCACCATTTTGTCTGGTGACTGCTGGATTGCTCTTTGTGGTCATTTCTTTAAACACAGTGCCTGTTCTGCCCAGGGTCATCTCTATTGATAGGATTTTCAAAGCAACACCAAGCAGATTTGTGGTTTGCATAGAACACTTTCCATAAAAGCCAGAGGTCTGCCAAGGTTTTCACAGTGTAGTTGAGATCAGAATTTAGTAGGATATTTTTTTCAAACACAAAGAATAGAAGGAAATAAGAACACATAAGATTTACTTGCAAAACCCTGGTGCGAATTCTGCTGTAATGGTGCTTACTGTTGCTAACTTATGATTGTTTATACCATGAAGTGGAAGCCCTTTAACAAGAGAGCCTTAGCACTGTAGCAATAAACGCTATAGAAGTGACTTACCAGAAACGCCCCCGGACACGTACACTGCTATGGTGACTGCCATGGCAAAGCCCACCGACACCGTCATGGGCCCTCCATGCACTCCGCGGCTCAGCACGGCCTGGCCCACACACCCACAGCCCAGAGCCTGTGTTTGGAAAGACAGGTGTCAGGTCACAGCTGTGTCTGTCAGATGTTACTGCTTGTGACTTCTGCTCTCCTGGTATAGCTGCAAATGCTGTTGAGTGCTGAAACAGTGCTAGAATTTGTCATGTGTGCCTTTGCTGCAACACACTTTTGCTTTTTATTTTTCTCATCTCTGTCACAGGGAAGAATGTCTGCTAACGAGGACCCCTCCCCACACAGAAAACTGTTCTCAGACACAATGAGAGGATACTCATCAGAACTTGAAGCCCAACAAGATTGCACTGCCCCTTCAACAAAACTCTGCATCTGAAAGTAAAATTAATTCTCTGAGGTAAGGTCTCAGTTCCAGACTGATGTGATAAGTGATGAAAAATTTACTGTAAAAGTTATGAAAGACAGTTCAAAAATATTTTAATGTTTAGTGCTGAAAATAGGGATTGAGACAACTTTCTGGTATTTACATTGTGTGTTATTGTTATGCTGACTTTATATCATATATTGCTCTAGCAAAATATTTCACTGGCTCTGCGGCTTGAACAATTAACTGAAGTTGAGATATCTAAATAATTCACATTGAAGAATTCTAAATGGATTTAAACTAATTTGGGATTTTTGTTGGTTCTCCTCAGAATAAAGTTCAGTAACAGGTTTAAATATTTGCTTAAGATGATGTTTATTCAGTTCAAAAGCCTCTGCTTACCTTCAAGCATATATTTAGAGTCTATTAAAGATGACAGGAAAGATATTCAAAGGGACAAAAACCTTGTAGTTTGAGATAGACTAGCTGATCCATTTCTATGTCTTTGAAAATCTGCTTTTTAAATATATGCCTATGTGCTCTGCTGCACAAGGAGCCAATACTCTATGGAAGCTCTCAAATAATTTCTATAGTCTGAAAATTTTTGCTTCTCTGCAGCGCTAAGTGATGTGACTCATACAGTTTCTGGGACGTGAGTAGATATATGTTGAGCAACCTTATTGCTTATTTTCAGTTGCAAGGCAACTGAATTCAGAAACTGCAAAGTAATGGGAAAATCTGTCTTGCCTTAGAAATAGACTGTACCAAAATGATTTGGTGATCAAAGTTTAACAAGCAAGTCCTGCTCGAATAGATGCAATTTAAACAGGAAAATCATCCTTTTGTTTCCATTATTTCCCCAAGGGTTTTAGTTAATGCCAAAATGTGGCAGAAAAGCTCTCCATAAAATTACTCTCTTAACCAGCTTTTGAATGCAGACGGCATTTCTAAGTGCCCCGAGACTGTGTCATATGCCCAGGTGCAGCTCTTGCCTGAGGTCATAATCATGTAAGCAAACAAAACACTCACTGGTGCCAGAGTGTTGCAGCTCGGGTTATGTAAGGGTAGGGTGGTGTTAGATAGCCACAGTTTATTGGGCTGTAATTAAAAGCTCCAGGACACAGTGCAGGCTGCTGTGCAAGAGATGAGGCACGCTTGCGTTAGCCCTGCTCTCACCTGCTCTGCTCGTGATCAGCACAAATGCACAGACAGCAAACTGAAATAAACCAATAAAACACAGTGGGGCTGGTCACACCTGAAATGGCATCTCTTTTTAAACTTCATATGAGACAATTCCTAATGAGTTTATATGTTTTATATGGAAAGAATGGGTATGCTGGAATTCATAAGAGTCTACAGGAGGTGGAATTAACATCCTCTAGTCATCACTTTCCAGATTTCTTAAAGGGAGTATTCCAGAAACTGCACCAAGCAAGATTTTGGGCAAGATATGACTCAGATGAAGAGCAAGCTCAGTAGGCTGCTCTGGGCCCCTGCATATGTTTGGGTGCAAGTTGAATACAGGCAACCAGCCCAATCTACAAGTAGAGTGTGCACTTGTGTTCTGAAATGGCACAGACAAAGTTTTGCAGACTCAAAGGCCATTCTTTTGAAAATGTTACCTCTTTCTGTAAGGATGATGAACAAGAGAACAGGGGTAGAGGAGATGGTATAGGAGATAGCAACATCTATGTATATCAACTATAAATTCACAAGAAAAAGGAAGGAAATAACAGAGGGAGACTGTGGCTTCCCTTCCTTTATCACCAGAACTGAGGAGAGCCACACAGAGCAGCTGTGCAGTCCTCTGGCATTGTAGCTCCTGCTCTGCACATCTTAGGGAAATACACAACCACAGATGCTCCATTTCTGTGCTAAGCAGTCTCTCTTCTACAGAGAAAACACGTGAGCCAGCTGGAACACGGCTGCACTCAGGGGACCTGCTCATGTACAATGACTAAATGCTGCTGCAGGCACAGTCAGTGTGTGCCCATCCAGGGATGGGAAAACTGGAGCTGAGCCTGCAGGTCTGAGCTGTGTCACTGTAATACTCTCTCCATTTGCTGACCTTTTAAGAAGGAGAGTGAAAAGTTGCCTCATACTTACTGTAGTTAGGTTGGTGCAACTGGAAACTATCACCCAATCATGTAATTACACAAACAGCAATGCAATACCTTGGAAGTCTTTGTTTGGCTGAGTTAAGACCATCTAGATCACTGAGTTGTAATTAAATATTCTGAGATTTTAGGCCAAGATCAGCCATCAGTTGCACCCACATCACTCATTGATTGGAGCACATGGAGTAAATGGGAGTTTAATTTACATAGATTACAGCCAGATCTCTTTATCTTATCTTGTCTATCTTATGTTGCCAGATTCTCGTCTTAGCAGTTGTCTATAGCCTGATCTGCTTAAAATTACTGGAGTGCTTTCAGCACTGACTTTTTTTGTTCATAAAAGCATTACTGCCCTGAAGAACATGCTTGGGTGTGGAATAGCTGTCTGAACCTTCTCTACCAAAAAAAAAAACTTGCTTCATAGGCCATTAGATCATTCTCTTTGTCTTGGATAACAAGGCTAATGTTAGGAAAGGAAAACAACTGGCCTTCAATGAGTCTAAGGTCCTGTTACTGTCTGGAAGCTTGCAGGACTTTCTGTATCCCACATCAGCGAGACTAAAGATCATTTTGCCTCTATCTTACTATTTTCAGGATTTTTCCAAATGCTTGTAATAGCATTTTTCAGTGTAAATAGGCTTTCTGCAAGATCTGAAACCAAAATTTTAGGGAATCTATTTTTCTACATGGCCTGTAAAGTTTTAGACATCTTAAAGAATGCTTATATAAAAAAGCCCCCTTCTTATCACCCAGTCCTAGGAGTGGTGTGCATTTATAGGCAGACCCTCTGAGTGTCACAGCTGAGTTTTGAGCAGTGTGGAGGGAATGAGCTGTGCTGGACTCTGTTCATCCCCAGCTCCAGCTGTGGTGACACCTGCAGGGGCTTCCACAGGTGTCCCTGCAGGCACAGTGTGGCCTCAGTGGCTGCACAGCTGATGATGCTGTGCTTGAGTTCAGGAATTCAATGTGTTATAAGGAATACAGTCAGCAGGTACAAAAAAAAATTAATCATAAACTGCTCACTTTCAGTCATGAAATGCTAGAAAAATAGTGGCTGTATTTGCAGGTAGGAATCTGTGCCTGTGAAAACTTCACAGCATTCTTCATGGTGTACTGTAGTCTTGTGCAGTTCCCCTACCCAACATTAATATTTCCAAATAGGATGAGCTACTTATAAAAGTAGTAAATAAGCTTTTCAGTTTGAGGTGTGCTAATTTGGTGGTATCTTCCTAAGGGAGTGTGTTTTAGAACTCACTTTCATTTCCATCCCTTCATTTACAAAGCAAGTCCGCTTAAGAATTTACCTATTGAATTTCATAATAAGATGTTTTATAATATTAGAAACTTTTTCCACATAGAGATGTATTTTTGCTGTGTATTACAAAGGATCTTAATTCAGACAGGGTTCCTAAGTATTCTTTCACCAGCGACAGTAATGCTAAAAGCAACAAAAACAGAGACATGTTAGATTTTCTAAAATTCAGGGCATTAGCTCTGCAAGAATTCAGGTTACAGGAAAACCCCTTTCAGGAAAGACCAGTCCTCATCCAATTTAATGTTTAATATTTGCTATATTTTGTTAAATCAGAGAGTATTTAAACTTTTAAAGGTGAGATAAAAAATACAGCTTACCAGTCAAGCTTACTAGTCACAGCTCTTATTTTATCATTAATGAAATGTTTTGGTGAGGTGGGGAGGATTTCTGTATGTTATGATTTAATCAAGTTTAGAGCAATAAAAATTCACTGTATCCATTCTGCTGATGTTCTTCTGGGAAACAACCAATATCCTCTTGGGTTCAGATGGATTTTAATTTTTTTTCAGACTTGCTATCTCATAAATAAGGGGTGCAAAAACCCCCAAGCCCTTACATTTAGTGAATTAAATAGTATAGACAAAAGCCTAAAAATTATTGCCATTTTGAAACCATTTTCTAGTGACAGAAAGAGACATTACTACTTGGAGACATGATTGTAAATTTAATAAAACTTTATATATTTGTGTATATAAAGTTTTAAAAACATATAAATATAAGGTTCAAATTGCTTTGTGGGGAAAAAAATAGTGAAAATATTGAGGGACAGACTATGCTGTGTTATATAAACTGATGCTTTTAAATTTTATTATTGCTTTTGCATATGAAATAGGAGACAAATAAAAGTTTGTAATCACCTAGAGAGAATGCAAAAGTCTGCATTTTCTCATATTTTGTTATGATTAATATTGCACACTCCATCCTGAAATACTAAATGCTTTTCTTTCCTGAATTATAGAGGGCAACTGGTTTGAGTCAGTTTCTTTACTGAAGACTGTTTTTATTTTCTTACTAATTTTTAGAAATTCAGAAAAGAAAATGAAATGTAATATTCAGACACAAACTTTCAGGAGTGAAACATTGCCTGTTGTATCAGGGCTAGAAAGAAAAGGCCAGGCAAAGGAACAACATCTTACCTAGCAGCCTTGAAGAGGAAAAGAATCTGTTCAGGTGCTGCTTCCCTCCCACCTTATTCAATTGTTCTTGAGCTATGATGCTTTGCTTCCTACCCCAAGTGAAAAGCTTTAAATCTTTCTAAACTCCTAAAATATATTTAGTCTCTGCACCAACTCTCTGTGTTCTGTAGCATTGAGAAAGTGTGCAGGAGTGGGCATTGCAGACTCTGAGAAAGGAGGATTTCTATCCTGTCCCTGGAGTGCAAAGGGTGCACGTTCCTTTTCTTTTACTCCTTCCTTTGGCTGCAGAAGCAGGGGGGTGGATCTCTGCTGGGCCCTCATGGTTAGAGGTACATGCTTAGGAGTAATTAAAACCAAAGCTGTTTGCTGTTGGAAAAAAAAAAGAGGAAGATGAATGCTTTTAATAGTAAAGAAACGTGTGAGGAATGGGTTAGAGGAACTGAGTCACATTTGCCTTTAAACTGGACCATGGATTGGAGAGCTCCCTAGAATTCACTTGCAACTAGAATGGTTTATTGAACTGTTGAGATCACAAAGATATAAACTCACTGCATAGCACAAACTACATTTATTGTCTTTTAATCTGTTCTCCAACTGTTTATAACAGTTTTAAAAAGTTATTACTTTTATTACCTTTCTTTTATTTGGTGAAACTTTTGAAAAAACACCTTGTAAATTTGTGTCTGTAAAACATGAATTCAAGTTTTGCACTCACAGTTGAATGTTGGAAAGATGCAAGTCTGCTATAAGTCTCAGGCAGAGGTGCCTATGCTTCAGCCCTACAGATGAAACTTTCTGGGGAGAAGGGTATCCACAGAAAAAGGTTTTGGGAAGTTAAGTTCAGCTTACTGAAACCTTAAACAGCGAGTGTTGAGTTATGTGCTGGGGCTGACATTGCAGAAATGAAGATAATTTTCTTCAAAGCTTTCATGTAACACAACATCTGAGTCACCTAAAAGTTTGAAATGTCATATACTGGGAAGCCTAAGTTTGGATGGAAAACAAAAGATTCCCATGGTTTTTCAGAATGTTTTGCTGTCATAAATATTTTGGGGTAAAAGAATAATTAGCTAACCTTCCTTTCAAATTTTTCACACTGCTTAATATTCAGCTGAATTAAAGAATGACTTCTAAAATAGAAAGGCTGTCTAGAAAAAAACCCTGGTATTAATAAGATGATGAAAATAACAACAGTATGCAAGAACACCTCCTTAACCTCAGTACGACTAAGGGTCTTTGTTACCACTTTGTCTTCTGTTTGCAATGCTGATTTAATACAGTTTGTATTAAATAGAGTTTGTATGTCTTCACCAGAATCATTAGCAAAATGTAATGCCATCAAGTATATGCAACTATATAACATTAGATTCATGATGGCATTTATTATTTTTTGGTTGTGCTATATTTTTGCTGCTAGAGACCCAGATGTGTGAATCTCTGACATAAGAGCTGCTCTTCAAAGTGCTAACACTGCTAGGGCTCATGGTATTTGTAGCATTGTGTAATATTTTAAAAGCTGAGTGACAGATCAAGATACCAATTATAACTAAGTTTTAATACCCTCTTATCTAGCTTTGACAAACTTAAGTTCACTAAGAGCTAATTATACAAGGTTATGTACTCCAGGAAATTCACTACTGATGGCAAACAAGGCAGCTGTTAGAAAGTGCTGATATTTAATTTTTTACCTTAGACAAAACTTGCTGTAATTTCATCTTATACAAAAAACATTCTCCATTTCACAAAAATGTAGGACTTGGGAAATTATCTTTGTTTAAAATGTCTAAGTAGTGGTTTTGTGTTAAATGTTAAACACTTATTTAAGGAGCAAAGGATCAAAAGCTATGTTTGCTGTCAAGTAATAACATCATGTAATGAGAATTCTAATGCATGTTTAGAATAAGGGATGTTATGTTACCCTGCAGTATTGTAATTAACATGCACTGGAATGTAGGACCACAAAAAGTAGATATAGAAAATTGGTTTAAATTTTAATCTTATGGACTGAGCAAATCTGTGTAATGCCAATCTTGAGGACTTTTCTGAAGCAACTCAACTCTGAAACAGAGCAGGAGCAATAACTTGAATAATGAAGTGGTCAGAATATGAAAACAAAACTAAAACATTTTGATGATAAATAGCCTTCCTCATTAGCTGAGCTATTTCAGGGCTGTCACGTATTCAGTTCATGCTTGTGTCTTGAATCCTCTAAGCACACACAAACATTTGCTTCAATGGGAGTTGCAAGAGGCTCCCCACCTCCAGCTGGAGACCAGGATTATAGGAATAGATATAGAAAACTATCTATTAGGAGCATGTATACTCCCCTCTTGTATTTATATGCTAAATGGAAGCCTGTGTTTTGTCTCAGCAAGGAAGTGAATGCTGCTCTGGCCTCTGGAGATCCTCGCTCCTGTGCAGCTCCTTTCTGGGAAACTCTGTTCAGTAAGATGCTCTTGAGAGTGAAAATGAAATAGAAACTCTGTTAGGTGAGCAGTAGCTGCTAAAGGAAGCCACATGGCCTATTTGGCATCTCCTTTTGGAACTGTTTCAATTCAGATATACTTAATGGCATAAGTCAGAGTAAATCCCATTTTGGTTGATAGCAATGCAGTCAAGTTCCAAAGAGGAAGTATGGAGAGGAGCATGATTAAAAGCAGAGAGACAGTTGGATAGGTGAGTTCCATGCAGACTCACTAAAAGCCACATAAACCATCCATCTGCTGCAGCATGGCTTCCTGACTCTTTTGTGCTAGCACACAGGTGTTGTCCCCCAGATTAACTCACCAAAGTCCCAAGAGGAAATGTACTGACCCAGGAAACATGATTGAGAACTAAAAGCTCGCCAGAGAGCTCTTCCTCAAGGGAGACCTTGGAGCCAGTTCCAGCTGCAAAAGGCTGAGACTGACTGAGGCTGGGCTCTCAGCCACCATGGTGCAAACAGGCAGGTGTTCTCCCAGCTTAGGATGCTTCCAGGCTCCTGGAGTTTCATGTTTCTTACCAAAATTGGGTGCTTTGCTAAGCAGAGAGCATGGCTCACATGGGCTGTGTTATCAATTTGTATAATGTAAGCACCTGAGAACCTGTGGACCGCTCAGGAGGAATTATATGGAGCATCTCCAGTCTGATTCAGTGGACTGAGCATCCATTGATGGTCAGCACCTTTCCTGTGATTCGGGAGCTCACCTTCTACTTAATTTTCACCTGGAAAGAATTTTGTCTACGTGCTCTGAGTCCATGCTGCAAGGCAAAGTGCAGCATGCTAAGTAGGGCTGACCAGGAGATTTTATCCAAACTCTGTGCCCAGTGCCTTTCTCAAGGCTTGTTGTGTGAAATCTGTCCGACATTGCAGGCCACACCCTGAGGTGAAGGCTGGGTTTTTCTCTAGTGAGTTATTCCACTTTCTAGATTTCCTGTTTGGAAAACAATGTTGCAAGACTGAGAGTTACCAAAGATGGTAGCTTAGGCTCCTATTAGTACGTGGCCTCTGATGTTATTCTCTAGAAAATTTAGAAATAGCTGATTTGGAGGGACAGAATTTCACCCGGCTAACTCCCAGCAGTGAGTCTCAGATTTGGGTGTGGTCAGTTAGCATTGGCTTCCAGACAGAGCCTGTGGCAAACAGAAATGCTGGCTCAGCCTTGCTCCCTGGCACAGGTGCTCTCCACAGTTTCTAAACCCCATCACAGCAACCTGAGGTGGCTTTCAGCAAAGACATGATTCAGCTGTGCTGTAGGCAGTGAACTCTCCTCTCCTTTGTAACAGCTTTAACACACAGTTCTCACACTATCCTAGTACTAGAACTTTTGCATTCATGCTGTTTTCCAAGGATTTCTGTCCTCTGACTCACCAGGATGCCTCTTTCATTAGCTCCAATTTAAATTAAGGGTTTAATATTTATCTGTGCTTTAGGTGAATACTAGCTGACCGTTTTAAAGCAACAGCAATAAATAGAATCACTGAACAAACAAGATTGGAAAAGACCTTTGAGATCATCAAGTCTAACCTATCAACAACTAAACATGGCACTGAGTGCCATGTGCAGTCTTTTTTTAGACACCTGCAGGGATGGTGACTCTACCACCTCCCTGGGCAGGTGATTCTAGTGCTCAATCACTCTTTCATTGAAGAATTTCTTCCTGATATGTAACCTAAACTCCCCCTGTGCAGCTTAAGACAACAGCAGAAAAGGCAGTGTTTCTTCACAATAAACACTTGGTACTGCTGCTAACTTGTGCAGTCTAAACATAAGCTGAGGTATGCAAGCACTGAGATAACTGCAGTTTAATCCAGGTGAGGCTCTTTCTTCTTTAAACCAAGACTGGAACTAGAAAGGGTAAGAGAAATGAGAAACTCAGATTGTCAACAACAATTTTGTAGCTTTCTACACTTCCTACCATTTTCTACTACACTCATATGGTGAATATACTAGGAAATAGAATCTGGGTTTGCATTTCCTTTCTAGCCTTGTGCAGCATAATATTAAATAATAGCATTTGCTGTCTAATCTGCACTTTAATATGTTTTCTTCTCTTGCCTAATTTTATTAATGGAAGGAGGGGGAGGATCTTGTGGCGAGCACAGAGTACTGGAAGTCAGGTGATGTGGGTTATATTCAGAGTTCTGCCACAGGCTTCCTGTGCAGGCTCCTGTAATCAGGTTTGCTAATATACAAAATTAAGATAATGACATTTCCCCTCCTTACCAGGGTGTTGTGACATTTAATTCATTAATGTTTGTAAAGTGCTCTGTGCTCCTTGCTTCTAAATGTGCTCCTTACTGTAATAACGTCTTATGGATGGTATTAAATTTGAGAATAATGTTATTTTAGTGCTGGTGCACTTCAGTTGGCTGAACTGTAGTAAAGACCATAATTTCCAGTATTTTATGAGCTACTGGAATTTTTAGATGACTTACTTGAAATTTAGCTAATATAGTTACAGTTATAAAACCTATGACAGTGCTGTGCCTGCTACTTTTTTTCCCTTTTTCACTATGATGAAATATTTAGCAATAAGCAAGACTTTGTCCAGACAAAAAGGAGAAGGAAAGAAAGAAAGTTTGGCATAAATAGTCTAGTTGCTTGACTTCTAGCACTGCTACACAGCCTGCTTTCTCCCCTGGTGAGTCACAGTCCCAGTGCAAAATGCACAGAAAAACTGCGCAAGAAATTAGGTAAAGAAATAAAAATAAAAATCTGGGGTTAAAAAAAATGGGAAATTTAGGTTATTTATCTAAGTTGTAGCAGTACTATAGGACCAAGCAATAGATAGATAATTTATGTTATAGAGTTAAAAACAAACAAAAAATTTTAAACTTACAAAATCTCTGAAGGTTTGGCAATGCAACTCCCAATAAATTCACTACAAATCATAAAGCTAAATTCCTATATTACACAGGAAAACAACCCAACTAAAATTTTCTAAACATGCAGTACAATATGTTTGTCAATGTAAACAGAATCTGTGCATAAAATGAGCTGCTGAGATTTTAAAAAACAGGAAAGTATTAGCAACATTCATTGTGCTTATCTGGATTGTTCAGAGCTTACTCCTTCACTGAAATTCCACTCGTAGATGAAATCTAATGCCAATCAGACAATTGTAGTACATAAAACAATCTGGTTTTTATAGGCAATGATAATTACATGGGGTGAAGAAGGGAATTACAAACTTACCGTCAGAGGAGCAATTCGTTCAGGCTGTGCATGCTCAGGCTGTAATCTCGCTGCTGGCACAGTACAAGGAAAACGTACATGTCCCCTCACAAGCACTGTCCAACATTAGATTAGTAGGAAGAAAAGAAAGCAGCTGACACTTACTATCATTATAAAAGTTCCCAGGAACTCTGAGAGGGCTTCTTTAACCAGGCTGTTCTTCAAGGAAAATTTCTCCTTTAAACTCCTGTTGTTTTTCCGGCTCATTTTGGCTTCCTCTATTGCTCTGGTGCCCTAGTTACAAATACACACAAAATTTGTTCTGTATTTGTCCCTGCTCCAGCTGAACTTTGACACTTTTACTTAAACATTGAAATATGAGATTTCATCTTGTACAGCCAGTGAAATCATCTGACTGCAGGCATTGACAGAACCAACTCAACATGCCCTAACAATTCATCATGGGTTTGTCATTCTATGCCTTCTCTAAGTGCACTTCTATTTATACTGGTTAGATAATACCAGTAAGTTTGCAATCAGATTTCTTCTTTTTTTCTTATAGAATAGATTAATCATTACCTTTCCTATGTTACTTTTTTTTTTTTAAAGAATTAATTCCATGTAAGAATTAATAAATTGTTGTTTCTATCATCCTGATAAAAAAAAAAAAGGCAAAAAGATAAACCACAAAGTAGGGAACCAATATATACTTGCAAATTTCTCTCTGACCTTGATTGGGATTTAAACCATGCTACTATTGGTTGTCAAAGAATTTTTCAAGGGGAAGTTGTAAAGAGAGCAAATGCTTGGGAGAATGCTCTACTGTACCCTGTACACAAAAGCCCTTAACTTCTGAGACATTTCAGTGTCTAATGAGGAGCCTTACCTTGGTGGTGTGTGTTGAATTTGCATATTCACTCACAATGCTCTTTTTGGACTAAATGCCTTGCTCTCTAGTGAACTTCCCTGTTTACAAAAGAGCAATGAGGCAGAATAAATGAAGAACATTTAATGAAATCTGCTTTGGTCCAGTGGCTCCTTACAAGGCAGAACAGGGAAGTGAAGCACTGAGTTACTATATATTTCCTGTATGTTTGGCTTAAAACGCATTGGGTGCTATAATGTAGAGTATTATAATATTATTTTCCATGATCTTAAGACTTGAAGTTGCCAAATATCTCAAAGAACTGCACCTCCTAGAAAAAAATATAACACCTTTATTCCTTCAGCATCTTGAATGTTTTTATCAGATGTGATACAGACTTTATACTCTCTGGTTGATTTCCGACTATTTTCTGCTGTTTGACTTGACACTAGAACTTCAGCCCAGTTCTGGTAGATTATTTTGGCATGTATTGTAGCTACTCAGTGCAGCTGAGGTTTGGATCTGTCCTAAAGAGGGCAGAGCCTTACAAGGTTAGGGAAATGTGCCACTTGTTATCCCATCAGTGTTCCTCCTAGCCTCCAGCTAGGTCCTGCTGAGTGTTCCCTGCAGCACTTACCACCCCCAGCTTCACCCCTTAACCCTCCAGTTCTCCCCACCACCCAGTTTTCATCCTTGACTGCTTTTCTGTGTGCTTTTACTCACCTTTCTCTACTTCTGCATCCAAACTCCAGTGTGTCCTCAGGTGGTTCTGAAAGCGCTGCCCTGTGGAGCAGCACGGAGCTGATGCAGCAGCAGATGGCAGCATCCGAGCTGGTGCTGGTGAGCCGGGGACACCCGTGCAGAGGCGGTGACACTGCTGCAGGACAGCTCCAGTCCTGCTCCACAGGTCCTGCCTGTGGCACAGACAGCTGAGCCCGCCTCTGGGGAGCCCCTGAAAATGGCCTGTGAATAGCAGCTTGAAAACATTTACCCCACGCCACCGAGAAACAAACATATTACTCAGGACCTCAATTATCACAGCGGGGTGGAGTGTATGTTTGTTATGTCTGTGAGAGAATTCTTTCAGGGTAATGTATACATTAGAACTGAGGGAGGATGCTTGGGAGGATATTCATTACAGCAGGAATGAGATAAACCACTTCCTCTCTTTCAGGAAAATGATAAATAAATAAAGAAACATGTTTATGGAAGCAATTTTTAGTTGTTTGTCTATAGCGATTCCTCCTCTTATGCAGATGCAAGTCTTGCTCACCTAATATATGTAGGTACCTCTGAGTTTTGTCTCATAGCAGATATGAAGACATTAATGCTACTTTTCAACTAATAATGGGGTAATAGCATGTCAGAGACAAAAATTTATACTCATTTGTTCAGATCACGTTGACTTCCTTATATGAATTTTCTGTCTTTGCAGGGTGGAGAACTGCAACAAAAGCATTTATTTTACATTTGATCCTATCAGATCTTCTTCAATACTTTATAAAAATCCTATTTTTAATTCCATTAATAAGAACTTGGATGCAAAGTTAGACCAAAGGTTCTCCTCAGCTCTATAATGAGATTCAAGCAGGTGCTCTAAGAAAGTATTGGAGAACAGAGTACACAGGGGATGACTGCTCCCTTGGTAAATCCTTCCAGTTTTGACATGTGGCAATTCCAAGGCACTGCCCCACTTTCCAAAGAGAAAAGGGGGCAGCTCAGAACATTTGAATTCAGTTTCTCCTTTTCTCCTTAGAAAGAGATTCTATGACATTTACCAAATTGAAAAAATATATATGTAGCATTTTAAGAAAGACAAGTAAAGTGTAAATATAAACACTATGAAAGCTTTGGCTTTAATTGCTATCTATTTGATTAATCCTCTGTTTAATTGCCTTTTAGTTGTATGCAATGGAACATCTGGTTGAAGAAGGGAAAGAAAATGCACTGTGATTACTGTTTTCTACTGTTCCCTCACCTAGGCCCTGCTCCCAGAGTCAGAATGAGAAGGATACCAGCAGTGCCACCCATAAATATTGAAACTGTGTCATCTGAGGGAAGAAAATGAAGACATCTTCCAAAAATGGAAGTTATATAAGTAAGTAAGGAGCATACATATTAAATGTAGAACCACAAGAAAGGTCACCAAAAAGATTTTAAGGTTTTGCCAAGAATGTGAAAGTAAGATTCTAAATGTTTTCAAATTCTATTACCAGAGGAGTCGTGTGAGACTGTAAGTAAAGCTGTGGAGGATGGAAGCACAGAAGAAGCATTCAACATGGCTATGTCCACAGCTAAAAGAATTATTTGCCTTGCTAGATTTGGTGGGCTGGGTGTGAGCAACTGTTCTAAAATAAATTGTCATCAGGAAACACTTCAAGAGAAATTGATAAATTAACCAGTAACTAATTGCTGGAGCTGTGCAGTTTCCACCAAGGGGTTAAAATGCTCAGCTTCTCCAGTGCTTGTGTCAGTGGGTTGGTTTTCTGCTGATCCTGATCCTAATGTCAGCAAAACAGGCCATAGGAAATATACCACTGATCTGCTGGTGCTTCAGGAGAGTCCTTCAAAGGTGATCACAGGAGCTACAAAACTGTCAGTGTGACTTCTGTGCCAGGAAAATTAGATAAACTGCTGTGAAAAGTAAAATCAATAGACACACAGATAAAGCTGGTGCTCTGTAGAAGCATCAAATGGATTCTGTTAGGGGAGGTTATGCCTCACAAATCTGCTGGCATCCTTTAAAGACATCAAAAAGCACATTGATATTATTTTCATGCTTGAATGTGGGATCAGTGTAACCTTAGATTGCAAGACTAAAACTCTGGGGACTCTTACCCCTGAGGCAGTCTGGACTGAGCTATTTCTTCTCTTCACCTGGATTCAAGCAGAGCAGGAATTCACATGATGTATATAACCTAACCATTTTTATAGTAATCTTCACTCCTATAGAAATAGCAAAGTAGAGAATAATGCACATAGCTCCCACAGTTTAAATCCCACGGGTAACAATATATAGTGTACTGAATTTTTAATAGCACATTATTCAGAGTATCACATAAATTGTTATTACTGATGTAATAAAACCTAAACCAACACAGCTGGAGAGACCAAGGTTGTAAATACACCATATATTTTTTGTATTGTAATAATACAGGCCAAATTATTTTAAAGTTTGCTGATTTTAGTTGAATTAGACTAACTCTGTGAACCTCTAATTCAGGTCCCTGGTCAAATGCCTTTGCCTAATTTATATCTCAATTTTCATACAGAAACTGATGCATGGTATACAAGGGGCCTTCTCTGTTTTACAGATTGGTTCTCCTGCTGGGGAAGTCAAAGAAAAAATTCAGGTGAGGAAGATCTGAACACACTGTAATTTAGCATTCTAAGTGTTTTAGTCTTTTAGTACATAAACCTTCTATTTCTTTATTTATTTTATTTCCTGATTATCCCTCTGTCTCTGCTGTAGTCCCTGGTGAAAAAGTGCTCAAGGTGAGAAATCTTTGCAATGGGCAGCTCAGGTTTAGCTAAGCCCACCTTGGAGAAGGGGCATGGCACACAAGGGGATTGCTTGAGAATTTGTTTTCTTCTCTGTGATCTCAGTGTCCAGATAAAACATTTCTGTCTGTATCATGAATATGAGATCAAACCCTTACCACATATGTGTACTTCAGGCTTTTTGCTCATAATCTTTAAGGCCTGACATGTATATGTCTGCTGTTGCTGACACTGATTTCAGGGAGAACTAAACTCCACTTTCTCTAAAGCAGGACCCAGGATTTTGCTTTGTTCTTGACTGGCTGGGCACACCATTAGGCCTCAGTGCATAACTGATGGTACTGCACATCCATGTTATGTATGGTTGTATAACTGATGATAGTAAATTTCAAAGCTTGTTGTATGTGTAACTCAGGTCCTGCCTGAGAGTTTCTGAGCCAGTTTAATCTCTCAGCAGCCGTGCTGGCACAGAGGGGCACAGATAACATTCCTCTGCAGAGGGCCCCGTGACAGGGCTGTCAGTGCTGGCACCCCGTGGAAGTGTCGGGGCAATGCTGGACAGATGCTTACGTGCTGCACTGTTATCAGCTGCACTGGGTGTGCTGCCCTCTGAGCCCTAGGAGGAGCTTAGCTGGTACGGGATGGTATGGGCAAACCTTACTGAATGCATCCAGAGAATGACTGTTGCAGTATAAAAAGAATTTTGCTTTTAAAGCATAGATCAATTTAGTACAGAGGAATGCCGTGTTTAAGCCAATTCCCTGCTCTTTTTTTCCTGCATATTCACTTTTCTCATATAGTTTTGCTATTAAAAACAAAAGGCATCTTTGCTAAATACATTAATGCAGCCTGAAGAAACATCCTGAAAAGTACATCCAGTGGATCCAATATATCCAAGTATATTGCAGGGATCTGAATCCTGTGTTTTCTTAACCTGAATGGGACATGTTATCAAAACCTTTCATCATTCTGCAGGGCACAGGGTCCCTGTAGCAGCCCTGACACTTATTAAGGCTACTTGTAGGGTTGTGAAGAGGAGATCTGAGCCTACCTAACTGATAAAAGGAATGTAGCATGAAAGCCAAAGATAATGACAGATTTGACTCTACTGACACACAAAAGTGAAGTTGTGCATTTGGGAAGTACAGGGAGCTAACTAGGAGAGTTGATTCATGGTTCTAAAATCTAATTTTCACTAGAAAAGTGACAGTGTTTCCTGTACCTGACTCACCAACCCAGCTTCTTTCACCTGTCTCCCACTCTGCTTGGGCCTCCAAGGGAGCCATCCAGCCACAAAGTGACCCTCTGCTGGCGATGAATATTCTGTTAGAGCTGCTGCTCCCAGGGCTTTGTCCCCTCTCTCCCTCAACGATTGCATTTGTTTGTTTCACTCCATACTCCACTCATCCTTTAATAGATGAGTTGTCAATCTGCCTGGTTTTCATTCTTTTCATGCCCTTTCGTTCAGAATTATCCACATTTGATTGTGTAAATCCTCTGTCTTTCCAGATACAAGTTTTGCTTCTGGGATTACTTCTATGTATTAAATATTTAGAACATAGATGATACATTTATCTCAGGCCCCTGTATAAGAATATTAGATTGGCAGGCCCAATTCCTTTGAAATTCCACAATCAAGACCTTTTAATAAAAAAAAGGTGTTCTGAGGTTCATAGCTGACCCTTTATAGGGTGTACTTGCGAGCAGACCCAGCAGCAATCTTTTGTTACTTCTGCATGGTATCTATGTTCATTAAGGTAATGAAGCTATTAATTGAATATGTAAGTTCAGGTAATTAAATACAAGACTTATTTCTTTAGTTTAAAGGGTAATAATAAAAAATTTAAACTTGCAAACTAGATCACACATTTAGTGATGATGAATGTGAGCTGGAAAGTGCAATATTCCAATATGAATTAGTTAATTGCATCCATTCATTAGGTGATGTACATTAGCAGAAGGTCAATCCATTTGAGGCTCGATGTGTTTTACAAATAATAAATTTCAACAGGTAAATTGAAGAGAAATTCAAAACAAAGTTTTTTTATATATTCTAATTCAGAATAAAATCCCTACACCCAAGAACATGTTCCCTATAAGTTCCCAGTTACCAGCACATGCTCTTTGCAGCATTGCTGGGGTCACTCTGGCCAGTGAGGGACAGGTGACATTTCAGCTGCTGGCTTAAACTAAAATGCTAATTTTTAAAACTGACCCACTTATGAAGTAAGTCCAACATTGAACTTTTTCAAGCATTTTCTGCTTTATCACTCTCACTGAATTATGAATTATTGAAGCTTGCTTAAATGCCTAAATTTGCATTTCAGTTTTGGACTAAATTTACCAACAACTGGTAAATTTACCAACTGTATGTAGCTCTCTGTTGCTTGAAGAAAGTATTCTGCCCTTTAGGCCTCTTCCTTTTGCAAATTTTGTAAATTTGCCATTTGTTAATTTTGCCAGCATTTAACAGTTCCACTGGATATGAAATGGCCAATATGACAGGTAAAAAAGCTGATCTGTTTGACTTTTTTTACCAAAAATGATCCATTTAGCTAATTTTTAGTGAGAAAAGTGTTAAATCAAATTTTCTTCATTAGACATTTATGAATATTCAGTAATAAAATGGTTGTTTTTTAATACCAGCATTTTTTTCTGGTGTTAGAGGTAATGTAGAAATAAGGAAAGTAAAAGTGGATTTTATTCTGTTTATTTATAGCTTAAGATATATCCAGGCTCAATTATTAATAAATTTATAATTTTAAAAGAATTTATTCACTGAGATACATGAAAAATTCTGAAATAATATTTTAGAGGCTCCTCATAGCATTGTGGGTGTTGCTTCACAGGTCATATTGCTTAAGTGTATAATAATGCATTTTTACTTTCTGTGTATAATACACCTTTGTCTGGAGCAAGGACTGCTGCCATCCTGCACACAGCTCATTGGCCATAATTCTTAAAGAGATTTCAACCAGTGAGCCTTTTGCAATGGTCAGGCAAAGAGACATTTAGAGAATTGATTCAATTAACCTAGAGGAAAAAAGTGCTATAATGTGTGATTTATGTTTGCAGATAAATTAAAATACAAGTATCTCCTGAAGAGCATTTGCTGCCCTCATGGTCGGTAATGAAAATAGCAGGCAATTAAAATGGAACACCTGAGGTTGAAGCTTTAATGTATAGATCGGAAAATGAAGTTCAGATTTCCTAAGTGGAAGGCTGAGCTGAAAAATAACTTAGGGGAAGTTTTTATTCAATCTCTACTTTTCTTCCAAAAGCAATTTATAAAGCACACAAAAAACAGGAAGAGAGATTTACTGAAGCAAGGGGCAAAGGGTACAGAGGAGTGGGATCTCTCAATCAATACTGAATTTGTATGAGGAACCAGGAATATCCTTGCTAAATGGTAGTGGAACAGCTGAGAGAAAAAGTTATATATATAAGAACTTATGGGTCATATTGAAATAATTTTGGGGTGGATTTTGCAGTTGATCTTGAGAGGAATCATTGGAAGTGTCTGATAGAGTGATGTGACTCAGTTCCTGTGTGTGTCAGTGCTTTCTGGAGCTCACTCAGGAGCAGAAGAAATGTTCATGGATTAGGAGAACTGAGAACGAAGAGCACTTGCTTGGAGCCTTGTTGGAGTTGCTGCATCCACTGCCCATTTCAGTGGTGTGTTCCTGTGTGCTTGGGCACAGCTAAACTGCCCAAAAGATGTTTTGAGATACAAAGAGTTTCACCTCATCCTCTAGTTTTATCATTTCCTTTAGACAACAGGTACCCAGTAACACAGAGCAGAAAAGTACCAGTACTCTGACTGAGAAACCCAGGAATGCCTTTATTACACCTGTATTGTCTTCAGCATTGCAGCTTTGTCTTTTGTACCCTGTCTGGCCACCACAGGTCCAGATTCATTTAGATTGTTCCAAATAGGAAAAAAAAAAACCCTCCAGGAACGATTTTGATGTTGGCTGCATACTAGCTTAAATACTAAGACTGAAGCAAGGAACAGAGTCACTTGATTGTTCTTCGTTTTATTGACAACCATTTCATTACAAAGTGTGAAGACTTTGTCATTGCAATCTGAAAGAGAACATATTTGTTTCCTGATTTGCTGTCTAAGTAAAATTTTAATTAAAACCCAATAATGTGAGAGAAAAATAAGCCAATCTGACTTGACAGTTGATTTAGTTTTGCAAATTTACAAAAAAAAAAAAACCACCCAAACCAACCCCCCTCCCCCCCCCACAAAGACCCCCAAAAAACCAAACTAGAAACTGCAGCACTGCAATAAGTAGTTTTCTGTTGTATGGAGGTGTTTAGGGACCATTGGACTGAATCCTGAGTATTGTTTCTGTTCTTTATTTTCTTTTTTTTTGATTAATTTTTTCTTTCACAAATTAATTAATTTTCTTCCATATTCATTGTTTTTACTGAGTTATTGTCCTAACTTCCAAGGCAATCCCTTCCAGAGTAAATTATTTATTAAATGTTAAACATTTGCTTGCATGTTTGAAGCCATGCCTTGATTTGCTGTCATAAAGTAACCAGTGTGGTGCTGAAGCCTGGAAGCAGCTCCCCAGGCTGGGACCATCAGTGTCCCCAAAATCTCTAAGATCTCATTCCTCACTCTGCTTGGCAGAGCTGCTCTTGTCATTGGTGAGAGCCCACCTTGGCCTGAGCACCAAGGGCTGAGGCATTGGTGTCTTCCCAGGTGGTGGAAGAGGAACTCCAGGCAGTCCATCGCCATCTGGAAGAGCAACAGGGCACGAGTGCCACATCTCCTGGGAGACCTCCGGGGGTGGCAGCACACCGGGATCCTCTGGAATGGTAAGTGCAGTCCCATTCTCCATCTGGGAATGCCAACAACCCCTTGGGCTAAAGGTCTCTGAGGACTTTTGCAAAATGAATTGCTTTGCGATGTAAGAGGAATGTGGTTTGTACAGCAAGAAGTGGATGAAGGTCACTGAAGCAGCTCCAGATTATGTGGGTTTGAGCTGCATCTCCACACACACTGGAATCCCTTCTCACCAAAATCTCCTGAATTTTATTGATCTAGTAATGAAACTGTCATACAGTTTCCTCATTCCTGAAACTTGTTTAAATGCATTCTTCTTTTTTTTTTTTTTTTTTTTTTTAAGAAGCACATCCCCGCTCTGATTTATTTTAAAATGGCTTTTAGAAGGTGTCATCCTTGTGATGAAGTGTTAGGTCTGTGTTGCCAGTGTGCCATTAAAAATTGAATTTCTGACGTTTAAATGTCTCACTCATCCCAAGTGTCACAGTTTGACAGCTCTGCATGTCACATTACAGCAGAATATTATGAATCCATTTCCTCTGTCAGGTCAAAAAAAAAAAAGACTGAAAATGAGAGAAAGCAAAATCTGCAGTCTTCTTCATTAGTGAGATGGAAATTTACAGAAATAGACATGTTAACCCTGAAATTACTTAACTGGCACTCTCTACCTTGTGCTGCCTGTCTGTGCCCAAGCAATCTTCGTTCCATGCTCCTGTGCAAACACCAAGAGAATGCTGGGACAATCTTTTCAGTTGTCTGCAAACTTGTCAAACGTGGCGTGAGGGATATAAAGGGCATCAACAAACAAATAGTGTTGCAAAATCAAAACATGGCCAGATCCCATTGTTTATTTTTTACTATATCAATGAAAAGGTCGTGTGGTGTATTTCTTGTTGCTTTGTTTTGCCAGCTTTAGACAGCTGTAGCTTTGGTGTCCTTTCTTTGTTCATCTGTCTGGTATGTGATAACTTCAAAACATGACATCTGATCAGGTTCAAAACATTGGGAGTGTTTGCATCAGTAAGCAGAACTTCACTGATTTTGCCTAAAGTTATGAAAATGGCCTGAGCTTTCTATGTTTTCTGCCTACAAGGTGTGACCAGGGAGCGTGCAGGGCTTTGATAATAAATTTCTGATGTCCGTCAGCTCTTGGACGTGGCTCCATTTGGCTGCTGCCTTCCCAGTGATGGGCTGTACGGCACTGCCCAGACTCTTCTCTTGCACGACGTGGCCTCCCGCTACGAGGGCCCCCCAAAGCTAACACTGGCATCAGGTGCCTGTTGCTTGAACAGATTACTCTGCCCTTTAAGCCCGTTCCTTTCGCAGAGAACTTTCAGGAAAAGCGCGGCCGCGCCGGGCCTGCCCTGCCAGTGAGGCGCCGCTCGCCGCGCGCTCTGTGGCGGCCGGCAGGGGGCAGCACGCGGCCGGCGATGGCGCTGTGGCGGCGGCAGGTGGGGCCCGCGCGGGGCCGCTCGGCACCGGGGCACGGCGGGGCGGCAGCGCCGAGGGTCGGGGCGCAGCCGTTCCACCGCCAAAGGAAAAGAGGGTCGGCCCGGGGAGTAGCGGCCGCGCTGCGGGCAGGGCTCGGGGAGCGCCCGGGAGCGGGGCAGGGTGGGCGCGCGGCTGCCAGGTGAGGCGCGGAGCCCCCGGCCGGCAGGGCGGGCAGCCCGGGACAGCAGCGGGCGGCGGCGGCCGGACGGGGAGCGGGCACGGACACGCTGCCGCTCAGGCTGAGCCCTGCCCGTGTCCCCTCCGCGCCTCCCCGGGTCCCGCAGGGAGTCGCCCGCCCTGCCCCGTCGGCTCCGCGCCCGAGCGCAGCCGCCGGTCCGGGGCACCGTGTCCCGGTCACCTCGGCCCGGCAGGGCTGCCCCAGTGCAGCCCGGTGTCTCCCCCTCCGCCGCTACCCCGCCGCGGCCGGGGATCCCCAGCCTGTGTCGAGCTGTAGCTCCCCGCGGGATGCCTCGGGCGGAGCCGGAGCCGGGACTGGCCTCTCCCGGCCGCGGCGCCTCCCCGCCTGGCCCCGGAGCCGAGGGGGAACACGTCGGTCCCGGTGCTCCGCTCCCCGCGGCCGTTCCCCGGTTCCGCTCCTCGGGCGGCGGGCAGCGAGCCGAGCCGGGAATCCCCCGGCCGGGACGGGCCGGGGGGCCGGGGAGGCTGCGCCGCAGTGAGCGGGGCTGTGCCGCTCTCGCCCTAGGTAGGATGGACCTGCCCCCCTGCCTCTGCCCCCATGTCCAATAAGAAGAGACCCGGCTTGACACCTGCCTATATACAGAGGAGGAGAGCAACATCTTCAGCGCTGGGCTTTGGAGGGGGGGGACCAACCCAAAACACAACACAGCATCAGGGCAGAGCGGGGGGGCTCGGTGGTGTTATAAAACCCCCCAAGACTATGACTTCCAGTAAAATTGAGATGCCAGGGGAGGTGAAGGCAGATCCTGCTGCTCTGATGGCATCTCTGCATCTGCTGCCTTCTCCCACTCTCAACCTTGAAATCAAATACACCAAGGTAAGTTGTGTTCGTTTGTTCTGGCAGAGAAATTCATGGTTTTCTCTCCAAAGGAGGGATTTTGCTTAAAATCAGTTTCATTCTGCCCTACCCAACGTGAGTGTAGAGATATTAAAAAAACAACTGCTAAAAGACTGCCTTGGATCTGTAATAAAAGAAAAAGATTTTTCGCCCTGTAATCATATGAAAAACCACAGGATAATAGAAAGCAAATTATATCTGGCTTTGCCACTTTTCTGAAAATGTACTGTTTTCTACAGAGCCGTTGGGGTTTATTTTCAGTGCAAAATCAGTAGTTCTCGGGTATGTTTTGGTGGCTTTTGATGTACTTCAGAGGACATTACTATACATACCTGAGTATCTCAATCAGAAAAAAAAACCTGTTTTCTTTCTTGAATTACCCTGTGTGCCCAAGGGACTCTTTTACATTTCCTGGAGGACTCTTAATACTACCAGGTTCTTACAGCACTGGAACAGGTCTCCACGAACTTCTGTGATTCCTGAATACACCCTTGAACAATATTGCGAGAGGGCATGTTTTCCTACAAACCTTTAAAGAGTGATTTTCATAGAGAGAGGGTTAAGAACAAACCCACTGTAGAAATTTAGAAAAATCTGCTGGGTTTTTGTTGTGGCTTATGAGACTAAATTGGTTTTGTTGATTAAAATGGGCTTTAAAAACAGTCATTTGTTTGTGAATGCATTATACATTTTAAAATTCGTTTATATATTTTTGATCTTTGCATCTTCAGTATCTTTAAAGAATGTTTTAATTTCTGTTGGAGAGGTTTCAGATCTATTGTATAAACAGATTACAATGTGTCAGACTTTGTTTCTAATTACCAAGTAACTTAATAGGAAAATAAGCACATCAGCACTGGAAAAAGGTGATAACATTTTTATCTACTGGAAATACAACTTCAGGAGCTTTAATGCTGATAGGAGACTCATTTTGGCCGATGTAGTGTAATTTTTTCTTCCATATCATCACTTCAAAAGCTTTTCATCTTTTCTCTTTTTTTTAGTGAGTGCCAAAATTAATTTGTCTTCTAATTTGTTACAGCAATTCCTTGTTCTAGAAGAATGTTTCAGAGGAAAGTCAACTATTTTAAATTTCATTGCATTTTAATGTAAACTGCAGTATGCAAATCTAAAAATGCATATGGTTTCTTGGTCATCAATTCTTTTAATATAGTTAAATAAGTACGGAATGCAATTATTGGATGCTGTGTAGTGCTACACCTTGGGAGCAATCATACTCTGCAAAGAGTATTTGGCATGAATTTTGTTCATTGCTGGTTTCAGTGTGAGCTGTGCTTCAGGAGGGTTTCGTGGGAAATACTTGGGAGCAGTATCACAGCCAGTTTGCATCATAAATGTAATGCATTTCTCTGTCCTAAAACTGGAGAATTGTTTCTAAAAACCTTTGAAAAGGACAGCAGTCATCAGCAATCATAGCTTTCTTTCTGTGAGAATGTACAGTGATCTTTAATAAATCAATACATAATTCCATCATCTCAGATCTAAAATGTTATACATTTTATATTAAGGGAACAATTAAAAGAAAGTTATTTCATTTCAATATTAAGCCAAAACCAACAGCAACATGTTTCTTCTAAGCTCGGATATCAGGTAACTCCTGGTTGCTTTTGAGAAAATTTTGGTTTAGGACAGGTATCAAATGTTTCACTTGGCATATCCTCTGTCTCTGTTTTTCTGTCTGTCTCGCTCTTTCCTCCTTTTTCTCTTTCTCTGCAGGAAATTCAAGTGATTTATAGATAATTGGAGTCTTCAGCTTGGAGTTTTGTCTTGGGCAGGACTTTTATCCTGGATCCACTTTCCCACCTATTACAAAGAAAAACAATCAAAAAATGAAATAATGGACTGTAACTTGATTCTTTATTTTGAGGGAGTGGTCACTTCATGTCCTAAATGACAAACAACTTCCATAAACAATAAATAACATTAGACTAAAGCACTTTAGCAAGGAAAAAAAAAAAAGAAAACAACCCCAGACCTTGTAAAATCAGACATCTGTAAGCATTCCTAGCAGTCTCTCTCCTGCTTGTTAGCTGGGAATTTTAAATACACAACCAGGACACAGAATTCTTGAACTCTTTATTACAGGTGCCTATGAATGTAAAAACATAACCATTTGGGAGTTAATTCTTTATGAAAAATAGAAGTATCTATGAATATTTAAACTTAGTGAAAAAAATTTAAATATATTTTGCCAATTAAATTCTATTTCTGTAATTTCAAAGTTGGTTAATAGACAGGCTCTTTAGGGTAGAACATGTTAAAATTCCAGGATTCCCTAAGTGAGTTTTGTTAAAGATTTGTAATATGTACGGGGAAAAAGAAAATTACTAATTAATCTTTTAATAACTGCATTACCCTTGGGTTGCTATGAAAACTACTTCCAGCTACATAGATGAAACAAATATCACCTGTGTAATTCTCATTTATTCGATTATTTAGCAGAATTATTAAAACTTGTGAAATATTACTCTGGGAAGTTTATTGAAATAAGCAGAAAACTATATGTGAAGTCCTTCCGATCCATACACCTGACAGAGCACCCAGAGGCAATGCATGTTTGGATAGGTCAGAAAAACATTATTTAGTGATGAAAATTGCCCAGTGCTGTGGTTTTATGTAAGATGTGCAGCAGTAGCTATTGGGACTTCAGTATTGGAAGTCAGCCTATGCTGCTTTAAAAAAAAGCAGTCATTAGAAATATTTTTCCCAGTTTTTTAATACCTTGGCACAGTCTGTGAAAAATAAAGTGTTGTAGATGTGTGTAATAAGAACTGGTGAGCAGGATGTGAACCAGACATGCAGGTGAGTGTTCAAGCACACAGGGTTAAGTTTTGTGTGGCTGGCAAGGACTAGAAGTGCTACATTTGGGATTATCTCTCTTTTCACTGTGATGACTCTGTAACTCTTTACTTTTGAACATTAGCATTTGGGGAGAGATTGCATCTGCAGAGTAGGGCATCTTGGAGTAGTGCAGGGAATGAGGTTGTTCCCCAGCCCTGTGGCACAGCAAGCCCTCCTCAGGCTTGTCAGGAGCGTGCTGGCAGTGCTGTGCTCCATATGTAGGGGGCTCATAGGTAGGAAGGGGATCCAGTCCTCCCTCTGGGAATAAGTCACGCTTCTACAAAAGTCAGCTTTGTGTCAGAAACTTTCCCAGAATGGCTGTTCCAGAAATATCAGATGTGTGAGATAAGCAGTGGTGTGATGTCTGCTAAGGACATGTCATTGGCATGTTTAGGATGGGGAGCACAGCCCAGAGAACCTGACAGCTTCTGAGGGTGGTCAGTGGGTTTGCACTGTTACACTGATGCCTCTCTCTTTTAAACTTCTATGAAACTCCATTTTCCCTCCCAAGACTGTCTCCCAAGCACCTGACAGTAGATGTGGAATCAGCCCAGTGGATTGAGCCCTTTGCAGCATTTCCCTCCTGCTGTCTCCATTTGAGAAGCTAAAGGTGTTTCTGCAGGATGTGGCTGTCCTTCCTTTGTTGTAGTCATGTTATAATGGCATAATCACATCTGCTTTACAAAATATTTTCGTTGTGGTTTTAATAAGTTGACTCTTTCAAGGACAGCCTGGTATAGAATGAGGAGCCCAGGGCTCTGTCCCGTCGCAGCGCTGTCACTACATGAGGTAGCTGAGTGAATAAACGTTCTCAGTTTGCATCATGTTGAGCACACTAATCCAGATGGATGGTTTATGTTTTGTTTCTTGCTTGCCAACTGATTTAAGTGTGAGCAAGAGCTGAAAAACTTCAGCATAAGGAAAAGCTGAAGAATTGTGGTGTTGAGAGCTTTTTAGAAAGAGGTGCCCTCAAGGGATGAAGTTGCAGCGCAGTGGCAGTGAGGAGGCACATGAAACATTTCTCTATTAACAGCCTGTGATTTAGCTGACAACCATATCTTCTTTGTCCTGTCTAAATGGGTTTGCCTCTACCCTTACACCACAGGCTAAAATCCGTTCAGTTTATGCACACAGGCCAGGTAAACTACCCAGCACTGCAAGAGAAAGCTGTATACAGGGGTTGTATGAAGTATAGGCAAACTGCTTCTGGGTAGATAAAAGATAACAAATACATCTCAAATTGTCATATGATAAGCATCTGGATTTGAAGTATTTTATTGCTAGGTTTCAGTATATTCATTCCCATTGCACTTCCTTGGCATTACCCTTTCCATTAAATTTCAGCACATGTTTTCCAGATTTTATCTAGATAAAATTCTAGACTGACATTACAATAGAAGGCAGGAAATCTATTTTATTTAGATTAATATGCAGAATCTTTGTTACTTTTTGAACAGAAGACAAGCTTTGGCAAAACTCAGGTAAGTGAGGAATACATGCACTTTCCCATCTGTCTTTCCCTGAATGAGCTACTTTGGTGCCTTTTGAAGTCAGATCCACTGAGCAATGCCTGAAAAAAACAGCTTGGCTTTTGGGTCACCTAGGTGAGCACAGTTCTTTTACAAAAGATGGGGCACAGTAAATTAGAGATGTTTACATGAAGAGTAGACAAATGGAACAGCTGCTTTACCCCTTTGTGGAACACTTCAGCCTCTGATGCTGACTAGGGATGCTGCTCTGTATCATCACAAATGATGTTTCAGTGTGTATGCTGTATGAGGATTTACTGTTGTTAAAATCTCTAGTTTGAATTCTCTTCCAGTGTATTCATACCTTATTTTTAGTATTACAGTCCATCAAATCAGATAGTGATCAGAGAATATTTATGCAATTCCTTCCAGTTAGTAGCCTGAATGTGAGGTTATTCTTTCCTCCCAAACCTTTATGGTCTTCTGCACAAATCCAGTTTACCCAAGTTTTGCATGAGGGCACAAGAAACAAGCGTAGCCTTACGTGTATCCAGTCCCTGCCTTTGCTTATTCCAGTCCAGCCACAGCAGCCGTGAGCCTTAAAAACACAGAAAGCACGGGGCTGAACTGGCCCCAGCTAGAGAACTGTGGCACTGAGGGTAACTATGGCAGCAGTGACCTCTTACTGTGCTGAATCTGCTGGATCTTCAGGGAAAATGCACCCTGGTTTAATGCACCAAGCTGTACAGTAATGTATTGCTGACTCTGTCTGGTTGGTAGGGTCAGATGATGCACTGAAAGACTTTCTCATTGATTTTCTCATTGCAAAAATGTTTAACACTTCAAGTATTCAAATGCAAAAGATCCATGTATTAATTTGCATACCAAAACCAGAAGGCCAGTAATAATCAGAGCCCTTGCCTGACTTGAAAGGCAGATAAATTCCTACCCCAGCTCTGAAGCAAGCAGAGCAGAAACTTGAACATGGATCCCTAATTTCTCATGGGGAATAATAGGTCCAAATTTTGCCAACTTTGCCTGTATTTGGGAAGAATTTCATGTCATCTGCTGTTGGATAATTTACTTCTAAGTACTTATGAGGTCTCAGACATCAGCTTGATAGCCCAGTAGGCAGGACACTGATGAAGGAAAAGTAGAATTTGAGTCTTTACTTCAAGAATAATCATGGTGTTGGACAAGAGCAAGGAATAACACACACACTCGCACACTCTTTCATTCTGACCAAAAAAAAAAATCCCTCAATAATTGTTTCATTTTGTCCTTCAGAAAGATTTCCCACAGAAGTCCAGTTCTGATGCATTTCCATATTACATTTCTATCTTGTAGATCTGCATTTTCTGGTAAATACCACTGTCCAAAAATTCTTGATGCAGCTTGTCCATCTCCCTGTGGAGATGCAAAATTGTTCCCAGCAGATCTTAATGGGCTCTGCCAGTTTGATGTTACTCAGTGCCATAAACTGCCTGGGAGGACCACACCATGAACCCACCAGATGCAGTTATTCTCTTTTCTTTACAATGCATGTGAACATTTCCCTTCAGAGAGCTGTTCATGGACATGGCAAATTGTGGCACAGATCCCCAACCAGAAGTTGTCTGAACCCTTCCTTCCAAGAGCCTTAGCATTTCCTGCCTTTGGCAAATTTCATCTCCCTTGAGTTGCCCAAATGTCATTTAACTTCAGCCCCAGTAATATTTTCTACCATACTCTGATTAGCCTGAACATTTTTATCTACAAACTCTGTACCTTACTATTAATGATCTGCAAAGGCAGGTGAGCCAAGATATTGATTGCCAGTCACAGTAATGAAGGGGCACCTTGCTATTAACCTCTTCCCAGGGAGAATTATCCATTTATTTCCAGTCTTTTTATCTTATCTCTTAACCACTTTTTAATCCATGGCAGGACTTTATCTTTCACCATATGGTTACTAACTTTCCTTAATAGCCTCTTGCTAAGGACTTTATCATCAAAAGCCTTTTTAAAGTCTAAATAAATTGTATCCACTGATTCATCTCAGCTTCTCATTTGACTAACTATCTTCCAAGAAATCTCACACATTTACAGAGATAAATGACAAAAGATGAGTTCAGTGGTCCATATCATAAATTCTTTGTCAGGTCTTGCATAAAGTCATATTTCTTCTTTTACAGTTTTGCAGCTATCTTTTGTAAGACTGGACTGTGGCATTTCTCTATTTATTTTTTGAAAATTCTTTTATTCTCCCCAATTCTAAAAAAACCCCACAACTTTTTATCTGTTTGGGGTTTTTGTAGGAGTAGAACTCATTCCTTGAAACAAGTAACCAATATATCAAATCTAGTTCAGCTGAAAGAAGCAACAGACAAAAAATGCAATTAAACAAAGACAAGATTTAAGGAAGCTATGTAAATGTAATATAAGCACAGATATATAGAGGTTTAAAAAATCTTCAGAAAGCTGCAGTTCTATGCAGTTCTCTAGTGAGGAATCCTCAGACAAGGGAGAAGACATCTCTACCTAAAGCACAGAAAGTAAATGGATAGCTGTGTGAAGATTTACTACCAAGTACTATGCAGAGAACGATGAAGTCTAAACATTGATTGCCATCTAAGGGCTCAGTCATTCATTACTGTTATGTTAAGCAAATGAATTGCTGTTCAATCTGCATGTTCCTATCTGGTTTTCCCTAAAACACAAGTTCCCTATTTCAGAATCTGTCCAAAACCATATTTCTATTCATGAGTCTTTTCTGTAAATAGCAATCTACCTTTGTGACATGAGTACAACACATCAATGCTAAGTCTCACGGTGAACTGAGGTTTAGGAGCACTTCATTACTAAAAGTGTGATATGTGAAGCCACATCAAAGTGTTGCTGCAATAGCACTGCTGCAGTAGTCTCCCAAATGAAAAAAGAAAAAGAACCTAATCCTTGATTACTTGGAGTCAGTGCCTTTCATGCAGAGCCTGGTGAACTATATCAGTGACTTGAAACATAATGCATTCCAGCTTTGTTGGGCTGAAGGGGGAAAATACTGCAGAGAACCAACCACATCATGTTCTGTGACCCAAGTGAAAATGTTTAAGGTCAGCTCAATCTCAATTGGCTTCAGCTGGAGGCTAAAACGCTGGGACCACACTGACCACTAGAGTGTATAGACCCTAATCTGTGAGCGGTTTGTAGGTAATGAAGACTCTGAATTGAACTCAAAATCTAAGGGGATGCTGTAGGACAGCTGTGAGGGGCCCACAGCAGGTGGTGTGGTTACAGAAAGGATATGTTTGCTAATTTCCATGTGGATTTATAGTATGCCCTAATTTAAAATAAGTGAGTTACAAAAAATCCATTTGGAAAGTCACAAAAATACAGGCAGTGTTGCATGGTGAAACAGGCTGGAGCCCCTTTGCTGAACTTGGAAAGAGGATGCCAGGGGGACACTGCCTTCTTACCATGCTCTGGTCCTGAGGCAATGATTACATTAAATCCCTTGGCTTTTACTCAGAAACTATCAGAAAGTGCCTTTCCAGACAGAAATTCCAAAGACATGTATTTACACAGGTAAAATCTTATCTCCATATGAGACTGATTTCTTTCCAAAGCAGAGCTATTTACCATTCTGTGTAAATACTGGTATTTTTAGACTCTCTTATAAAGGCTGATCTTATCATATTGTGAGTAGGTCAGTATGACTTAAATTTGTCATTTGTCAGTGTCAGGTGTACACTTCATCTGAAATAGATCTCTCCAATTGGAAGATCCTTCCAGGTCTGTGCTGTGGCATTGTTTTCTCATGCTTCATCATCCTCCTCCTCATCACCCCCACCATCACCCTGGTACACTCTAAGTGGCTTTTATGCAATTCCTGATGCATTTTGAAAACTGGAAGAATTGATGCAGTAGATTTCAGGGTGCATTAGCATTCAGGATTTCTTTTTATTTCAGGAACTTTATTTCAGCTCCTTGCAGCACAGTTGGGTGTGAAGCACTGGGCCTGTCCTGGACTCAGCCCTTAAATAATTTTTGGTGTACTGCTGTTAGATATTTAATAAAGATGATTTCCCAGAACAAGTATTTTTACCTGTCATTTTCCAGTCTTCCAATTAGTGACTCTGCTTTTTTAATTTTTGAACAGAAATATAATCTACCTTGGGATAGCCAAATAAGGATCTCCCCAAAATAAGCAGCCACCTCTGGAATTATCTTCAGTCTCCCTTCCATAGCCAGGTTGTGTTCAGGATCCAGTGACCCTTCCACTGACTGTATCTGCTTATTTATTTAATTTAGGCTTCTCTTGGCTGTTTTAGTTCTGTTCCCTTTCCAGTAATTTTCTTCAGATTATTTAGTATGTTTAGTAGCAATTTTTATGTTTTGTGTCTGCAGTCTTTGTGTTTTCCAGCCTGCTTTTCCTCTCCTATCTTCCTTCTTTGGCACCCCATTTATTTTCTTGCTTGTGCTTCCCATTTTTAACCTTGGGAATGCAAATCTTTTTTGACTCTTTCACATTCTTAAGCCTCCATGCTGATTCTATGGATTTTAATTTCCGAGCTTCAAGCAGGGAGTTTCTAAGTTACTTCCTCTTTAAAAAAAATCTGCTTCTTGAAGTTTAGTATCCCAGAGAGTATGGCTTCTTCTCTCCTGTTTCTCTCCTGCAATGAAGCTGGAATTATTTACGTGGTAACCATTTCTCAGGGGTTCAGACACAATTTTTAGTCCTTGACAGGACTATGTCAAATGTTGTTTTACATTAGGATACAGAAAACTCTGTTCCCTACACACTATTTCAGTGCAGCTTTCACTGAACTAATAGGGAGTTATTTTGGCTCCAGCCTTACTGCCTTCGTACTCTTTTTCCTCTTCAGTACCACTTCAATGTCACTTCAGCTGCTCTTATTTTGAAGTCAGTACCTCACTCCAGTATTATCCTTCAGATCTCCACTGCTTGTCTGCCCGTGGGTCCGCGTTTTGTGTTTTGTGTTATTTCTCCCCTCCAAGCAGTGCCCACGCAAAGCGTTGCACACACAGAGCTCTCCCCCCTCTGCAGCCTGACTTGTCCTCCCTACACAGCTTACACGTAAAAAGTGTGGTATGCCTCTGATAATTCTCATCCCCTTATGCTCAAAAACCGCTGCTTTTTCCTCTCAGTGATACAATCCAGATCACCCGTTTTCACACTCGGCTTTCTTAGGCTGGTCTTTAGGCACTTGTGCTTTTATTTCCCAGCTATAAGATGACCTAGATGAAAATTGTGATCTAGTTAGTTGAAAAACCTTGTAAAGTCTTTTCAGCTCAGTTGCAAAAGCACTTCCCGTGACACTGCACCTCACTTTTATTTACCATTCTGCTCGTGTAAAATGTCCTTAAAATAGAATTTAATTTTAAACTGGGTTTAATACTTCTTTATATTGTCAAATTGATTTGAGAAGGCATTTATGTAACTGACAGGTGGATACATAGATTTCTTTTTTTTTTAAGGAGCCACTTCATTTTGTTGTCTGAAATATATTCGGAGTATATTTTAAACGTTCTTTGCACCCAGACATAAAAGCAGTGTCCTGATTCTACTGGATATTTTCAAAGCTTACCATAACATATGCATTTTGCATTTGCTTATGGTTTTTTTCAGCTGAAACAGAAATACTTTACTCTTGAGTTTGTCAAAACTAGCAAGAAATTACCACTACCTTCCAAATCAAGGAACTTTTTGTTTTTCTGCAGTTGCTTCAGTTGTCACACACTGTTGCAGCAGTCCTGTACCAGAATGGCCTGCACAGACCTTTAGAAACAAGCACAGTTGTTTTTCAGGATATCTGGCTAAGCCTTTACCCCCTTTTCCATCAGTGCCTGACATTTTGTTGGTCTTCCTCTTTTTGTCCTTATCACACTTTCTTTACCATGGCCACTTAACAGCCTCTTCTCTTTTGTGATGTTTATTGGATCTGTTTTCCTGAGAGGTGAAAATCAAGCTCTGCTTTTTTCACTATTAATTTGAAACAGTGATCTAAGAATAACACTAAATGTGCTATAACTATGCTGATGATGGCCTAGAGGAGTCTTGGTGGTGCAACTCTTTGATAGTGGTTTTTAAATCCATTTGTTACTTTACTTAATATGTTTTTAGCTGGTATCACTCAACTGCAAGTGTTAATATTCTGCTCCATCACATCTTTCAGAAGGCATTAATTGATTCAGCCTCACTGTAAAACTGTGACAAGGTTCCTTCACAGATGGGGGAGTTTAAATTTGTGGGAGTGTAACCATGACTAACTCAGACAGTAGGTCAGTGTCAGAGGTAGGATCTCTTGCTAAACCAGCCAGACTACAAGAAGATCAAGCCTCTATTTTTGTACATGGTATTCTGGGAAATGGCAATACAGATGAATTTTGGAGCTGGTGTTTACCTGTGGATGCATGTCTGCATTTCTCTGTGTTATTAACTGCACACTTCTCTGTGTACTCACTATACACACACACACGGTATAGATAAGAAGACCCCTTTCTTTGTGCTCTTTGCTCTCTTTCTGTGTCCCTTCATCAGGAGTTGTCTCTGTTGTTGTTCCTCTGAGTGTTGTCAGGGAGGCAGTGCCCTCCTTGTGCAAAGTCTGCATAATGAGTTCAGATGGAGCTGAAGCTGGTGATGTTGTTCCCCTCTGTACTTCTCTTTAGGAGGAGGAATATTCCACTAGTACAAAGCAGTCACAGTACTGGAACTCCAGTTCTGATATTGCTTCTATTCTCCTCAAAGGTTTTGCTTTAGTAAGGCTCTCCAGCATGGAGGGAGAAGGAAAGCCCTCCAATTTAGATGCCAAGCAGGAGCCCAGTGCAGAACATGCCACTGACTGGTGCAGCACAGCTCGTCCTCCCTTTAATGTCTGGATTCTGCATACAGCACCAATGTGTTCGTGCTCTTGCTCTCTCAGTTCATTTCTTTCCTTGTGGGAGCAACAGGACAAATCCTCTGATAACTTGTTTCCTGGTTAGAAGCCTTTACCTGCTTTCCTGGATTGGTTCCCTGTGGCTGGGAACCCTTGTAGTCAGCTCTTCCAGCTGTTTGCCTAAATGGTCTTTAGGGAGACTAAAAGCAATGAACCAGGAACAGCAACATTTGACTTCAGCCAGGTCCCATGGGAATTCAGTTGTTACTCACTGGATTGGATTGGTAGCATACCTTCTACCTTCTACCTGGGACCTGCCAAAGGCTGCAAGCCATGAACCTTCCCCAGCAGCTGTCACTGGTGTGCTCCTTGCAGAGGTGAGGCACTGGGGGACGTGTTTGCTGTCATTAATACTGAGCTCCATACCTTTACATACCATTAGTACCTGCAATGTCTGGGTGAAAAATTTCTCAGATTTAAGTCTTGATAGTGATTTTAGCCATTTAGTGATCATGTGTCATTGTGTTTACTACAAGCATAAATCCTGTCTTGTAGACAGCAGGGAAACTAATGAGGTTTGCCCATATTCTGGCATCATTACAAGGGAGTCCAGCAGAGAAAAATGGAGTTTAGTTAAAACAGGGAAAAGAAACACGAATTTTAGAGGAGATGGGGAGAGTGGATCTCGGGACTGCATATGACTATTCAGGTTTTTTAAAGAAGGCTCTTTATTGACAAGACTTAGAGCACGCTTTGCTCATTTAAGGAGAGCTCAGTATAACCAAGTATTGGGGTTTGCCCTAATCCACTTTTTTAATACTGCATATTTGGCAAAAGTTTAGGGTCATGTTTTTCATTTACATACTCGAAGTCATTAGTCTGTTTCTATTAAAGTTAAATATAAGAGCTTATTTTTCATTCAGGCCTTCATCTCTATACAGAATAACTTGCTGGTCATATACAAAAATGTTAAATTCTATCAAACATAGGCATTATTTTTTATATCCTCAGGTATTCTATTTGATTGAGACTGTAATCAGCTCCTGCAAGAATACTCCACATCCAGTTTTAGTCTTAGTACCACAGTGTATTTTGAGGTGTAAATCTGTCAGGTATCCAAGCACAGCAGGATACTTTGACAGTTTAAACCCAGTTCTCCCCAATCAGCCTTATGAATAATAAAAAGCAGAATGACCTATTCCAGTTTTGTACATGTAAAAGGCAATGACTTAATCAACAAGAAAGGACTGGAGGAGAAATTAGAACTGAACTCTGAGGAAAGGTACTCTAACGGTTTCTTCTCTCCAGAAGAATATTCTAAAGTAAATAAATTAGTATTTACCAAGACTTTTTATTGAAAAGAATTTCCAGCCTGAGAGATTTCATTGCAGCATTGAATGAGAGGTGCTGGGTTCCTTTGCATCTTCTTGAAGAGCAAAAGGAATTTATAAATCAGACTTCTGGGAATTGTTATCTCACAGCTTCTTCTAACAAACACAACAATTTGTTTTAAAGGCTTTCACCAAAGATGTCATAAGTGGTAATCCCTATGTTGTAAGTGGGTACTTAATGTGATTTAACTTAATGCTGATGATGCAAAGCTATTCTCCCCCAAAGCCCATTAAGAACATCCAATTTTCTGGTAGACTAACACTCCTGCTTACTATCGTGGAGATAAGTGACTGTTTAACCAGGACAATAAGTAATACTTTCAAACCAAGGCTGCAAAACTGAGTGGCCACAAAACTGTTCTTTGTGCAAGTTCAGACTCTGAATGTGTCACAAGCTGAGTTTTTTGTTTTTAGGAGTAGTTTGAATTTCTGTATGTACACAAATGTACACACAGGCTCTTTGCATCATCTTAATACGTGTACTGGTGAATATCATTATTATTATGTCAGTAGGCATGGTCTAGTAAGAAAAAGGCCGTGCAAACCATTTGTGTAAATTAAGTAAAGAAACCAATAAATAATGAGGTTTATTTCATGTCTCTCCAAAGTGCAGATAATTCTAACAGTTTATCCAAGATAATGCTTCTCACAGCACATGCTTTTTGTGGCTTCTGTACATGCAGAACGGCACAAAAGGAAATGTCTCTGGCATCATTAACAAAACATGCTAACCAGTAATATTTGAAAAGCTTCAGGATGCAAAGTAGAAGCAAAGGCAAACTTTTCAGGAGCTTAAGGCTGCTCACTTGGGTCTAATATAGACTTAGCACTTTGCAGGTCAGTGGCTCTGCTATTTGTCTCTGACCTAACAGATCTGGAGTTCTTCACATCAAAACCAAGTCTTGCTGAGCTGAGATCAAACGTGTTAAGGTAAGGATCTTGCCAGTGATTTATCGTGCCAGGGAGGGTGATCAGGCCATAAGGGGCCACTGCAAATGAAGCTGACATTCCAGCAATTTCTCATGTGTAGTTATAAGGTAATTTTCTCAGGCAGAGCTTTAAGTCAAAATAAATTTGCTTGTTGTATTTTTCTGTGTTGCCTATAATGTCTGAAATCTTAGGAGGAATATTTATTTATGCAGCACAGCTAATTTCTAAGTAAGAACTTGTTCCAGGTGATGAACATTTAAAATGGCAGTTACCTACAAGGGAGATTAAATTCTTCCAAATGGCAGAACATATTTCCCATGTACAGATTAATAGCTCACACTGTTTTCTGTCACACATAAGGAGCACACAAGACTGGCAATGCACAAACAATGCAAAACACAGGAGAACTACACAGAGAAATATGAGTCTTGTTTGTACAAACCCCTCCTCATTCCCACCATTTCAAATGAACACTTGTGGAAGGGTTTCCAGGATCAAGTTCTTAATAGCCACAACTTCATTAAAGCCCAGTGACAGCCCAGTAATTGATTATGTAAACAAACACTCCTCCTCTCCACTCTCGATTTAGTGGATTTTTAAAAATCTTTCATTATTTCACTTTTTAAGGTGCAATAAGTGACATCAAGGATCATTCTCCATAAAAACCACTGCCATTTTTACCCAGCTCATCCAGTGATGGCTTGTCTTTGTAATTAGTGAAAATGGAAAGCACAGTTAATGTTTTAGTCATCCTGGTTTCACAAGCAATGTTTTCTGATGCAGTTAAAGAGAGTAAGTGTTCTCCAGCAATTAAAGAGTCACGCTGATGAAAGGATAAGTAAAGCTTGGGAGCTTAGTTTCTTAGGAATACATGAACTATTACCTGAGCTATGTTATTGCTCCTGTATTGTTCTACTAACAGCAGACAAATTCTTCATTAACTGAAAAAAGTAAAAATTACTTTGAGGAAAGCCTTTGTGTGCTGCAACAAAAGTTTTTTCCCACTGGTTTAATAAGGCAGCCAAAAGGAGTAAAATGTTTGTGGTGGGTATAGTTCAACAGACAATACAATCTGAAGTTTCTTCTCTTTAGATTAATTTTCTTGAACAACCAGGCACAAAATAATCCCTTTAATGAGACTGAATGGAAATAACGGATGCTGTACCAGCATGTGGCACAGTGAGAAACTAAAATAGAAAAGGGTATCATCACAGTTTGGCAGCCTGGGCTTTGTGCAGGAAATATTTGGGGGGGGGAGGAGGAAAGTAAGCACGCTACTGCATGTTGCTAAGACTTATTTAATCTTCTTAACTAATTACTCACACTTCCTAATTCAAAATCATACAAACAAAAATGTTTAGATAAGCTGGGAGTTTTTTCAAATGGGTACCCCCTACAGCTTAGAAAACAAACATGACAGGTTTCCCCTGTCTGATGTGCTGCCATTTGCAGAAGAACAGACCCAACTCCCAGAAAGACAGAAGACTAATTAAGACAGGAAGACAGGCAGGTCAAACATTTGGTGTGAGGGATGAGGGACATAGGGGAGAAAAAATCATGTTACATTCCACTTTCACAGCAGACTGACGGGAGGCTTCAAGCCTTTCTCTGATTCCATTTGCTGCTCGGAGACCCTGAATTCCTCTGGTTTTGGTTTCTCCTCCCATCACACCCCTTTCCTAGCATACCATTCCCTAAACCTCTCTGTCTGTGGGCTGGCTCAGTGGGGGACTTGCCCTATCTGCCTTGAAGCACCTGAAAATCCAGGTGATCAGAACAGGGCAGCAGCCCCTGCAAGACAGGTCCTGCTCTGCCCTCTCCTCCTGCCTCTCTGGGACTGAAAAGATCCCAAGCTCCTGCCACCATGAGGGCTCGAGCATGGGAATCCTCCCCCAGCTCATGTCAGCCACACTGAAGCCTGGCTTAATTTACACAGGCTGAAAAACCTTGATGTATTCACCTCTCTCAAACACTTGGCTTCTGATCCAAGGTACACTGGTATGAAGCACTGGCTTTAATTTTGGTAGAGTTGACTCAGGCCTTGCTACTTGGGATTTACACCCAGAGAAGGCAAACACCCTGGTCTTCTCATCAGACATCTCCCCTTGGCACAAGACTGGGCTTGCACAGACAGAGTTGTGCCAGAGCTGGCTGCATGGACAGCAAAACCACTCACTTCTTGGGCATTTTATTTCTGATTCCCCTTTTTTGATCCTCCTGCTGTACTATGTTTGTAAAGTTTAAAATTCTCCAACCCTCTCAGTGCACTCACAAGTTTGCCCTCTAGATTTCTTGAGTGCAATTTCAAGCTTGAATTTATGAAGGAAAGCCACATTTATGGTACACCAAGTCCAAAAACTATGACATTATTCAATCAGGCTCTGAGGTCCCAATGAGTCTTTAAAAAAGATGAAGCACCCCATAGCACACAGAGCATTAGAACTCGTTTTCCTTTTCCTTTTTTTTTTTTTCCTTCTTTTTCTATTTTTACAGTGTGGGGTGTGTGAGAGTAAGGAGAGAGAAGGACAACCCAGCAGCCAAAGAGGAAAAATAAAAATCAACATGTTCTGGTTTTGTTTGGCCTTTCAGACCTCACAGGCTCTAGAGCATGTGTCAAGTTTCCAGTGAAACAGCTTTGTTTCCCAGTACAAACATCCCTCTGGAGGCTGTTGCCACTGATTCCTTTTCCTCAACTGGGGCCTGATTCAGCTCCCACTGAAACCAGCTGGACTTTTTACTTTTGTTCTACTCTGGACCTCTTGTAGCTGAAAACCAGCTGTGCCCACGGGAGCTTGCTTGCCTGAATTAGATTTGGTGCAATGTTCTTCCTCTATAGTTCACTGTTACTCTCACACAATTGCAGTTCCTCCGCAGCTGAAAGGCATCTCACTGAAGAACCCAAATCTGGGTAACTGTGAGGATGATTCTGCTCAGGGGTAATGAATGACATGAGAACCACCTGTGCTGAGGTGCTGGGCCAGCCAGGCTGCCTTGGCTCGTGCAGGGCTCCCCCCTGAAAGCAGCACAGCCACTGGCACTGCCCAGACAGGCTCATTCATGGCTCAGGAGCAGAGTCCTGCAGCCTCCTTGGGTAGGTTGGCCTTGAAGCCCATTACTCACCTTTTGTAAACTGCCAGCAAGAAGCTGTGACTCTTGCTGGTCACCTGAACAACCCTCTTAAAAATAAAATTAAATGGCACTGCTGATCCGTCGCTGGTCATTCAGCCAGCAGACTGTTGGCATTGGCTTTTGCTTTCCTAGTGCCTTCTTATAAAGCAGGTTTTTGCTGATTCTATAGCCAGCTGTTGGTTTCCAGTCACTCCCAGGAGTGCCTCACAACACACTCTAGAATGTGAGAGATTTGCTGTATCAAGACAGCCATAAAAGTGAAAGAAAACAAGGCCTGTGAAAATAAACAAGCTGCACCTCTGATTGGCAATCCCACCTAGTTCATTCCCTTACAATCGTACTAATCATTAGGACTCAAAATGTTTCCCAAGGAGAGGAAATGAAGTTGCTGAGATGGGAAAGGATATGAATTTCCTGACCAGACTGAGGCACAGGTGCCCGGTATCTGGGATGTTATGCAGTATTTACCAAGGGAAATGCTGCTGCTGGATTTTTTGCATGCCTCTAAAATTGTTGTCCGTCCCCCCTAAAAAAGAAGTGCCATTATGTACTTGTAGTGCCTGCAGCTCTGAGAAGATGCTGAGGGCAAGCAGCTGTGATTCTCTTATAAAGTACTTTGGCATCTGATGCCCCCTCCCCCATCCCAGCAGATTTAGTGTCAAAAGCTCTCTGAGGAAAAAGCCACATATGAAAAAAAGATCTTTGATGGAATGAAACTATAACCAGCTACTAAATCAATTGAGTTAGGAAATTCCCATTCCTTCCTCCATTCATCCAGAACCAAATCTCCTGTGGGAAGCCATTATTATTTGGATGTTAAAATCCTCTTCCTGTACCAAAAAACATTTCTAGGAGCTGCAACAGCACAAAAACCTTGTTTATTAAATCCATGGGAAAATAATTCCACCTCCAAAGAGCTGAATGCAGGGCCACTGTCTGTGCACTGCCTGAAGTTCTGAGTTAAACAGCTGGGGAGCCTGAAGAAAATGTCTCATGACATCATCACTAAGCAATATCGAATTAAGAATGTAGATCATCATTTCACTCACACATCATTTAAGAACATTTTCAAGAAAGGAAATGAAAAGTTACATTGTTGCCACCTGTGTTGATTACTCTCATGAATTAAGAGAGCCCAAAATCTTTTTTTTTCCCTGTATGTTTTAAGAAGAGGCAATACAAAAAAGAGAGGCAGTGAGCATGCAGGAATCCCCAGTGAACGTAAAAATCAGTTCCATTTCCCAAATCCAGGGCTAGCCCCTGGCTCAACAGCAGAGGCAATTTGAAGTGTCATGAAACTAAAGCTCCTTCAACTAAAAGCTGCAAAGGAGGTATCAGTTCTGTGGTTTATTTTAATTAATTGTATTTATACACATACTCATAAAGATAGTTGTTTGGTACTTCCTTGCTGGTAAATAATGTTGAAAACACATTTTCTCCCTGCTCTAAATTTTGATATTGCTGCACAGCAGATCAGAATGTCCAACGTGGGTTTGTACACATCCCTTCCTCTTTGAATACTTATCACTCCAATTACCTGCATGGTTTAAAATGAGCATTAAGTTGCTAAATATTACTAAGCCAGCTGGGATGGATGGCTACTGAAACAAGAGATTGTAGTTGTTTGTTTGCAAAGCTAAATTTGCTTTGTGTTATGCTAAAAACATTTACTCTTGGCTTGATATCAAATCTGATGAGCATCCAAGATGCTATTGAACTCAGTGTGTAATGCTTGTGAAATACAGGTCTTGTGCAAAATGCAATGTATGATTTTCTTCCAACTACATGTCAGCAGTTTCAAAGTAGCTTGGAATTTTTACATGGTAACTTTGGGGTTTACTTGTCCTTTGTACACTTTTTGGTATGATGAGGTATCTCCAAGGCTCTGAACAGTCACTTGACCTGTAGGATGAGTCAGATTGATTTCTTGATCAGCCCTGTGGAACTCTGGCAACAGAGGTCATGTATAATTAGCCACAGGCAGGATTTGAACCTAGTGAATACATGGTAGGACCATTATCTTGCCAAGTTCTAGTAAAAGATCTGTGAGAACATCAGTGTATGATCAAGAGGTTATTGTCAGTACCAGGAGGGACGTGGCTGTTCTCTTTAGGAAAATCCATGCCCTTTCCATCTTTCATTTGGAAAGAACAGAAATTGCCCAGAGATCTGTGTGATGAGGTCTCCTGAGAAGGATGACACTCCAAGGGGCCTCATGTTCACAGGGGCAGCAGGGAGCCCCCACCCAGGCCTGTCACACTGCTGTGTTTGGAACAGCCCCTCCCAGCCCCCAGGCTCACACACCCCAGCACCTGCACCCCCAGCTCCCCTGCTCTGCCAGCCCCTTTGGCATCACTGGGGAACAAAAAAAGGTATCTGGTTTTCTCCTTCACCCCCTGCACACCAGCCTCAGCCAGACTCCACTCACAGGGGCCCTTGGCTGCTTTGCCACTTGGGTTTGTTCTTGGCTAAATGGCTGCACTGACAGGGACACCTCAGTCCAGCAGCAAAGTTGACCTTTTATCTTCTTGCTCTGACATTACTGCCATTACTGCCTCTACTGAGAGTAAATGGCAAACAACACATTTGTGTATTCCAAGATTTTTCAAGTGCTCCCTTCTTCCCTTTGCCTTTTGGCACAATGCTATTGATAGCACCCAACAGGCCAGATTATTTAACTACCACAATACCACATAGCAAATGCATGACACACTATAGACTTTTTCTTCTCCCTACTGCATATCACAAAAGGTAACACTAGGACTCAAACAAAAACAAATTACCTCAGTAACTCCTGGAAAACTCAAGTGGTTAATCAGTTACCTTTTATTTACATATATATGCTTAATGCTGAATTAAGTTGTAAAAACCAAAGGCTGATTTATAGCCCCAGTCAGCCTTAATTAACATTGATTCCAGGGGAATAGTAAATGTGAATAGCCTTCACAATTGAGGTTGAACAATGAACTCACTGGGTGTTGTCCAATTTGTAGCATGATTTACATGGAAGCAAGCCCTTCTTTTTCTAAGGTTACCCCTTTTTTATCTGGTGTTTAGGATGGGTTATATATAATCCATAGATAGGAACATTTGCTGTCAAATATTCCCCCTGATTTAGAGTTAGCCTTTAGCATGATCACTATAAATAAGGGAGAAAAAAACCCAATTTGAGGCTTTGCAGGGATTCCTTTTTCTTGCAATGTGTCATCGCTTCTCCATTTCATGGCATTTTTACGAAGTGGCCATAATGAAAGTCAGATTAAATGTACAGGATATATACATTTAATCAACAGCCATTGGAGTCAGTAGTGCTGGAAGAGTTATAAAAGCCCCTGTGAATGCAAATTTATTGCAAAAGAATCTGCGTCTCGGTGGTAGGAATATCTGCTGAATGGTACTACCTGACACAGAACACCTAAAACTTTCAAAAGTGAATTATTTAAGTGTAAGGCTTTGCTTGTAAAGCCGCCAGCTGCTGGATTTCAAGACTTGAAACTGTTCCAAAACATGGGACTAGGTACTTTATTTGTGCACTAGAGTAAATACTCTGATTTTACTGCCAATTTAAATGTGCTCAGTTTACAGTAATGAGCTTGTATAGGCAATACCTTGTTTATAGAAAGTGGAACAGGAAGAAACTAACATTAACCATTAACAGTAGCAATTTCTCTTGCTTCCAGCTCTAACTTTATGCCAAATAGATCCTTCCCATGTCCTATCTGAAATATTTACTATTACTGTTCTTTTTCTAAGTCAGTGGGATAAATGGAGCATTCAATAAAATCATACAGCTTTTCCTTCCAGTCAGCTTGAATTGCAGCACTCTTTTGTAATTCCACGGCACTATTTCTCATTCTTATGGTGAAATGTATTTCAAGAACAAGTATATGTCCTGTGTACTAGCAAACCTGATGATAGGTGTTAATCCCAGCAGACTGGAGTTAAATTTTTTTAATCCATTTAAAAAAGAACAGACCACTGCTCTAAGGGAAATTTACTGAATTGTGGCTGCCACGATTTCTCAGGTTCTTGTACTCAACCAAACTGCTTTATTCTTTCAGTGCAGCTCACACAAGAAGCCCATGTGTTTATGTACATCCTGTCACCTTAAACAAACATGCTTACATCTTCTCTGGCCATCTGCTCCTGAAGCTGGAAGTTTTCTCCCTTCCCCTCCCTCCTCAGCACCCCCTGACACACTCACTGGGTGCAGAGTTAACTCTGAGAAAACTCAGTGGAAAGCACAAAGTAAATTCCTTCTCTACACAGGTCACAAATCTCAGGGTTTCTTTCCTTCACTTAAGGTCCAAAAGTGACAATGATACACCAGAGGGTTTCAGCTTATGGCATTGGTCACTAGAGATCATACTGGTGATTCTTTCTCTATCTCATTTGGGTTAGCTCCAGAATGTCCTAACAGGGACCAGTACTTGGGTTTGCTGAACAGTGTCATCCCTGAGCAGGGAGACACCAGCACAGTCTGGGACACTCACAGTCCAAGGACACAGACAGGTTCAGGATAAAGAGGGCGTGCAAGGAAAGCAATGGCAGTGGTGTGGTAGGTCCTGAGTTCAGCAACTTTGAAAACCTAAACAGAAGGAGCAAGGAGGAGTAAAGAAAGGACAGACTCTGGAATGGATGGAGGGGCACACAGCAAAGAGGTTGAAGTTTGAGGTGTTGGGAAGATGAGGAAGCACGACAGAAATGCATCCATAATAGCAAAAGCACATGGAATTGCTGGTTCCTGTGTACAGTTCTATTGGCAGGGTCTTTTCCAGGCAGGCACAGGTTCCCCCCCACATGGCCACAGTGAGCTCTGGAGCAGGAGCTGTGACACTGCAGCTACTGTGGCACCCAGCCTGAGCTAACAAGCCCTGCTGAGAGGACACAGCTACAGCGCTTCCCTTTGCCTTGGAGAGTAGGTTTGAGCAAGCTCATGTCTAGTAACTGAAAACTCCACAGATGTGGTTTTGCCTTCATGTGTACAGAGATGGGCCAGTTTCTCTCACCTGTGTATCTCTGACTGGAACTTCTCAAGCTTTCAAAGGTCCCTGTCTTTATAAACACAGCCCTGTATGCAAAAAAAAAAAAAAACCAACAAACCAACAAGCCAGGTGGTGAATATTCCTTCTCTCTACATGTGAACTCCTGCTTTCACTGGAGTCAGGGGGAAAATTCCTGTGTATTTCAATGAGGCCAGGACACCAGCTTACACATTCAAGTTGTATTTCATGGAATCCACTAAAAATACATTGATATCTGGACTCCAAGGAATCCAAATCGTGCCTGATTTTTTGAACACTTTCATTCTTAGAAAGATTTAAAGGAAGGAGTCTGAATACCTGGAAAACTTTTCACTCATTTTCATGTATTGACTTCTTTAATACTTGCTAATAAATAATTGCATCCTGTTCTTAAAAGTCATTCAGCAGAAAATAATGGACATGTATGCAGCTACCAGTAAAAATCTACTTTAAATAAACTCATTTGTCATTACCTTTCTCAAGACAGCTGTTGTCAGCACCATTACCATTTAAATTTGTTTCGCCCCTGACAATTAAAATATCAACACTGAGAGAATGTAACAATTTCCATTGTTCCTAGCAGATAAGCAAGTTAGTTTTGTGCTGCAAGCCGTCACTGTAGCCATAATTAACTGACTGTGTATTGAACAACTGTGATGTTTGAGATTATTCAGTCTTGACTGGGATGTATCAGTGACTAAATGTTTACTTACTGAACTGAGTGATTACTCCAAATCCTTGTCTTGTCTCCAGCAGTTTCAAGGCTTTTTCTCTGGTACAGCTATTTCTTTTTTTAGTTTATTTGTTACAGTTTTTGAACCAAATTTGAACATCAACCAATGTTTAGACTTTGATGTTGCTTCTATAATGACACTGCTATAGAATACAGAAAGGCATCAGGGGCTGACCTCAGCCTGAACTCTTGAAAACTGTAATTTTCACACAAAAATAAGTTTCAGTTCTTTTGTATTAGAATCTGCAGTTTTTCTCATGAGTTTGTTGTTATATACGTTACTGTTCATTCATGCAAGAGACCTGATGACTTTTCTTCCTTTTCTAGATTTTCATCAATAATGAGTGGCAGAATTCTGAAAGTGGAAGAATATTCCCAGTATATAATCCAGCAACAGGAGAACAAATCTGTGACATTCAGGAGGCTGACAAGGTAATGTATCCCACGAATGGCTATATGTTTAATGTATAAATTAAATGCATAACAGATAATACAAACATATAAATAGATCAAAGCAACCAGTCCGGAATAGCACTGTTGGACAGTTCTTTTATAAATCATAGTTCCAAAACCCATCACATGTGACTGTTGTATAACAGCAAATCCAATAAGCCTGCTTGTGTTATTTACCTTGTGTCTTCAATTTTCTTCTTCCTTCTTCCCAGGTTGATACAGACAAGGCAGTGAGGGCAGCTCGGCTGGCTTTTTCCCTGGGTTCTGTTTGGAGGAGAATGGATGCCTCAGAAAGAGGCCATCTTTTGGATAAGTTAGCAGACTTGGTGGAAAGGGACAGGGCAATTCTTGCTGTAAGTGAAACATAAAAATCAGAAGTCAAATCAGTTGTCAGTTCTACGTTCTGAGAGCCAATTCATTCATGAATGGGTTGATATGAATTGTATGTGAAAACCACATGCAGCTTCCTGGCTGAAATGGCTCTGTCCACTTACAGCGTGGTGCAAAACCCATAAAGGCCAACAAGAGGCTCCCAGTGGGCTCAGATCAGCTTTAAATTGGATATCCCACAACAGCAGGGGTGTGCACACGTGTGTGCCCGCCAGGCAGGCCTGTAACTCTTCTAGAATAAGAGATGGCAGGCTGGGGTGATCTGTGCAGGCAGGAAGGGAAGGACAAGTGAGGTGCTCAGGGACACAAGTGGGATGCTCAGGGACACAAGTGGGGTGCTCAGGGACACTGGGCTGGTGACACGAGTTCCAAGTGCGGCTCTGTTCCTCTCTGGGATGAAGCCATCGCAACGGTGCCATTGTTAATGTTGTTTTCCGCATGTCAAGTGCTTTGAACTAAGCCTGTGAACATCTTAATTCCAGCTTTGTCAACACTTAAATCATCTTACCGCCGGCACATACTGTAAAATCGCCATGGGGAGAAGGAAGTGCACAGCAAATCAAGTTTACTCTGCCTGTCATTTAATTTTTATTTCTGGAGCCAAGTTCTTTACTGAGCTGCACTGCAGGCAGTGCCATTAATTGCTCTTGGGGATATAAGTCAGTGCAGAATTAGGCCTCCATTCTTCTCTATAGAAACTCATTTGATGGTTGGTGTGTGACACAGGGGCGTCCTTTGCCCGTTCTTAATGATTTCTATTGGACAGCTATTGAGAATTAGTTAAGCTACTCAACATCTTAGGATATTTTATTGGATTTTTTTTTCTAAATGATCTTAGGAACCCCTAAGAGGATAGCTTATAAGATACTTTTAAAAATAGGAATATTAACTAAAAAAATAAAGATAGCTTGTTAATTTATGAGCTTCCCTAGAGGAAAGTTTGTTTATTTGATGGCAATAAATAAACTGGCTGTACAGTATAGATATCTCAGACCTCAGCAGGAGTCTTGGCAACCATATAGAGAAATTTTTATATTCACATCAATTATATAAAGAGGGATGTGTCCATTCTTCTCTTTATGGATTCAGATCATTAATACAGGGCTACAAGGAGCCCCTTCTCAGCTGTTATCATTAACATAACAGAACCCAGTTTGACAGGCATTTTTATCTTGGCTCCTGATTAAAGCATTTATAGATCTGGACCAAACACAGTGGCTGTTAGGTTCAAAGTACACAAAGGCACATGTACATGCATGTGGATACACACATAAATCCACAAGACAGACGGACAGACAAACACACACAAACGTACACAAATATTCCTAAAATCATAGCCATTCCAGAATATGCCAGCAGAAACCAGTTTGGGTTTTTCAAGGAAAATACTTTTTGCTCACATTTGTGAGAAGTAACAAAGGGGATCAGATAATTGTTCTGAACTTTCTGGGTTCAAATTACACCAAGGTGCAACTGATTTGTCTTCATTAAAATCTTTGTCATGGTTCAAGAGCTGTTAAGATGGTGAATACTTAGGTACAATAGTCCAAAAATGTTACAATACTTACATCTCTTAACTTTTTCTTGTCCTGCAGACTATGGAATCACTGAACAGTGGCAAACCATTTTTGCAAGCTTTCTATGTAGATCTCCAGGGAGTCATAAAAACCCTGAGGTATTATGCTGGTTGGGCAGACAAAATCCATGGAATGACCATTCCTGTAGGTAAGGGGAATTAAAGCACAACTATGCACCTAAACCTTCTCATGGCCAGACTAAAGCTTTGTGGAAGGCAGAGGAGGAGCCTGGGTTGCTCCTACAGTGTGCAGTGAGTTGCTGAAGCAGATGTTGGAAAGTCAGCAAGGGCAGGACTGGGTGCCCTGCTCTTGGTCTGCCCCACACCCACATGTGAGGAGGGCTTGGTTTCTTTTGCATGCATCCACCTGAGAAGGAGACAGCTCAATACCTACCTTTAACTACTGATACACGTATTAAAATGGATGAGGTATAAGCCTGAAAAATACCTTGGAACTCATGAAAATAGTGTTGGTGCCTGTTTAAGAAACAGTATCATTATAGTATGGATCTTGTTTGTATATGACTTCTTACTGCTGATGCAAATAATTTTACCTTGGACTAACACCGGATCTAAGTTAACTTATACTTTGAGAGTGTTCTTAAGGTTACTGTAGAGAACTACATACATATGAGATATATTTTGTTATAGATGCTTTTTCAAATTATTCAGTGGGATGAGTTTTATATTGTATATATGAGATAAACTTTAATGCATGCTAGGAAATTATTATGTTCTTATTCTTTTGCTAAAGAGATGCAAAAAAATCCTTACCATTATTTTTCTTTAAGAAGTTTCTTCCTCCTGCCCTTCCCTCCCAGCTGTTGAACAAATACAGGCTGCATTGTTTGATGCAAACAAATCCATTTGCAGTCTGGACTAGATGTACCAAGTCCTATAATTACACAACATGGCAAAATAGGAGAAATTATTTTATGTAGGTGCAGTCATTAAGATAAGTGTACTCATCTTTCTTTCACCTGCATAAAGAAAATCTCTGGAAAAACATTAAAGAAAACAAACATTCGTTATGTGGATTCATGGTGCATGTGTTCATTGTACTTGCATGTTTATTCCACTTTACCCAGCAGGGCACACTCAGGGCTACATGCCCATTGCTGTCGCCCAGCTTTTTCCCTGGTGTTCCACTGTGGGACAGCATCTGCAATGCACTCACTCACCTCTCTCTAGCAAAGCCCCAAACTACCCAAGTGAGGCAAGCAGATAAACTGAAAATATTCCTCATCTTCATGTTTCATCTTATTGAAACTGCAGCATGCACTGATTGGTGTTTATCTTCACTATCCTATTTTCACCAAAGAAATGACAATAATAATATTTCAGGTGTAGACATTCCTGCAAGGAGTCAAAGTTTTCCACAGTTATTTAGGCTGAGATTCGTAAATCCCAGTTTTGCTGCTTGCACTTCACATTTAATCACACAAAAGTGCAGACCACACCATAAATTCATGTATTCAGCAAATTTCCTGTTCCCTAATCTCTTTCTCCCTGGTCAGTGAATGCCTCCTTCTCACTCTTTAGCCCCACAGGTACACAGAAATTAGGTCAGCCACCAAAAGGCACTGCCAGATTAAGGAGAATAAATATTCTCTGCTTATTCTTGGTTTCAAGTACCTTATAGGATAAAACCTGATTTTTTTTTCAGCAAGGTGGACTATGCTGGGTGAAAGGAAGGCACATTTTCAGCATGCTTTTCTCAGTGCAAACTTTGTGCTAACACAGTTTTCAGAAGTGTAGAATCGTAAGTCCATTCACAGATTTTCAGGGGATCAATTATTCTTCCTTTAACACATCTCTTTATTCCTCTGCTTTTGCACCATAAATTTGTCATTCTCATGAAGCTGTTTTAGGGCAAAGCTACTGTTAAACAGCAGTGCTCTTTACGTTCATTTACCATCAGCTCACCAAAGATAAGCAAAACAAAAAAACCCCACTATTAAATCTTGTCTTTCTATTCAGTGTGCTAATAAATCTGAAACCTCCCAATCTTTTGTTGTTGCCGTTTTTGTTGAAGTTTTCTTTTCCTTTAAAATAAAAATAGGCAATTGATAGACAAGTAGAAGTGTGTTTTACAGTCACATTCCTTTTGGCCCCAGAGCTGCAAAACCTTCAGACTGCCCTTTGCTTGCTCCCAAGCGTAAAGCCTTGATGATTTAAATTAAAACAGAATGAGGCTAGACCAGAAACTGTTAAACTAATAAACTGAATGCAAGCAGAAATATATCTTTAAAGCAATATATGCTATGATATAGTTTGAAGAACCAGTTCAGCTCTCCTCACCCACTTGTTTGCTGTGTCCTGCTATATGAGGCATGGGACTGTATTATAGTTGTTATGCAAATAAAATATCTGTGCTGGAGACTCCTGATGGAAATCTAAGCAAACACATCTGTGGAAGATATTGCTGTCCCCAAGTGAGATCCCTGGATAAATGAGACTTGCTTTCTGATTAAAAAATGAAAGTCTTTAGGCCAGGTGCTAAGCAGCTGCAAATTGATCTTGCTCTATTAATATCAGTGAGGACTGAAGAATGTCAGTTTACTTCAGCTGCGTATATTAAAAATACCGTTTTAACACAAAATTTTAGATTGGATGTGGGATCAGTGTCAGGTCCCTTTCAGGCAATGTTCTTCTGGCAGCCAGCTAGTAAAGGAAAAGAGAAACAATCATCAGCCACAGTATCTTAGAACAAGGGTCATTAGCACAACTTAAAAGCCTCAAACATTTAAAAAGTCTCCTGTATAATTTCTAAGCACAAGGGACCTTTCGATGCTCACTGTTCAGAATAATGGAATTAAGCTCATTGAATTCTTGAGTTATTTTATTATGATAACAGCTTGTTCTACATTGTGGACAGGGTGGCTCTTAGATCCACCTTTGACCTGTCCAGAGACGTCCAAGGCTTCTGAATAATTTCAACTCACATATGTTCCCAAAGATATTGTTAGAAAGCAACCTCAAAAATGCCATCTTGACAGAAAATCTGTGGATGATGAACTTTGGAAGTAGGTGTCAAAAAGGGCAGCTGTCTAGAGTCTAGTGGGAGACAGCAGGGAGAGCAGCTCTGCATGGGAGGCACCGCTCTGCGGAAAGAACGTTCTGCCCACGCTGGGCAGAATTAACCACCATTTGTCTGCCTTGGCAAGAGGCTCAGGTTATCTATAACTCTGTGTGATGAAGCACGCAGACATGTGGCAGTGATTATGCAGTGACAATCTAAAGTCAGACAGTGCTAATGTAACTGTGTTACTGTTATGTTGCCACCATCCTTCTGGCTGAGAACCCACCTCTCACAGTACTACCGAGTACAAGCTGGTATTTTTAGCTGACTCCTCTGTGTTCTCTTGAGCACTTAGACAGTTTTGCTTGTATGTACTTCTCTGTATTTTGACTTCTACTTTGCTTCTGTTGGATCTGATGAATCTTCCTATGGTCTGTAAACCACTGCTAGCATCTGTGAAAGATGACCTGGAAAACCAAACTGATGGTCTTAGTCTGTGACACAAATATTCTCATCTCCACTGGGGAGCTGTCAAACATGTGGAGATCAGAATGTTACAATGATGTTTTGTCAATGCAGCACAAGCTAACTGATAAACTATTTTCTTCTGCCTTTTCCTGAATCTCTTTTCTCTTTCCCTCCCTCCTTTATTTTCTCTGTTCTGTCTCTGTCTTGGTTGCAGACTATTGTTACCTTTCTCATAATTATTCTGTATCTGGCCCCCAGCTGACATATTAGATACTCTAGCTCAGGTTTCTGCTGAGCAAATCCTGTAAAGTAGATGGATAGAAATAGGCAGACCTGACAATAAGTTATTTCTAATCAAATTCAAGTTGAAGTCTTTCCTTAAACCCAAGAAACTTTAAGGATTAACCTGTTTATTGTTACCAGATATATCTTAGAGGATATTGCAGCAGGTTCCCAAAACACACTGTCCATTGTGAAGTCAATATTGCACAAGGGTGGCTGCGGCTCTGAACGGGGGAGAGGCTGGGGCAGCCACTTCCCAGCGCAGACTGGGAGGGAGAGCACATACCCTGTGTCAGACAGAACAATGGCAGCAAAAGCCCTGTAATCTCTCCTCCTCCTCCTCTTACTCCTTTCCGCTCTCTAACCTTTTCTTATCCTGGTAAATCATCTCCTGCCATTAAGCCTAGGTAACCTCATCATTCTCACATACTTAACTGAAATTATTTTCCCAAGTTAAGAGATTTGCGTTTTTCTAGATGACCAAGCACTACAGGCCAAGGGGCACATTCAGCTCATGCCTTTAGCATAGCCTTTCCCTCAGCTGTAGCCTCCCTGAAAAACATCTGACCTAAATTCAGAGATAGTTTGAGTCTGGGCTAGTTTATACAGCTATGAGACTCCATTGAGGTAGAGGTGCAGTAAATCTACTTTGCACAGATGCAGGCTGAGCACACTAACACAGCTACTGCTTAGGCAGTACCTTAACTGATCCTTTAACTAACAGCAGGTCCCTTTCTGGCTCTTTGTTAACTGGGAAGAAACCTGCATGTGTAACCTCAGCATGTGCTCCCAGACCGCAGGAAGTACATGATGCTGAGTGACACAAGTCACAAACTTCCCCTCTTCATTACACATCTAGAGATTGTGGTACATTATTCCATCACTTCATACTGCTTGTGTCCTCAATGGCAGATGAGTCAGCTGAATGTTACTGTCTTACTCCACACTTGGGCTGCAGATACACCTTTAGATTGCTCTGTTCCACTCATGCCTTTCAGGAAATTGCCTTTGTGACTCTTCACTTCTCTCACCCTTAAATCAGCTGAGGCTGTAAGTGCTTCCATGCTACTGCAATTTTATGTGCAGTACAGCTCTCTGCCAAGGAACAAAGCAGGTTACTTTCTGATGGGAAGCCTGATTCCTTTGTTCTGCAGAAAGAACAATTAGGTTGCTCCTGAACCTAGGCTTCCCATGCTGGCTCACAAAAAAACACTTCCATGACTTCTTTATTTCTTTTACTGCCATCAAAGGCTGATGCTTAGAGTTTTTTCCCTCCCTCTATTTTAATTTTTTTTTTGTTCTGCCAAGTCAAACTGCACTTGAGAATAAGCATGCTCATCTGTTTCAGATGGAGATTATTTTACGTTTACAAGACATGAACCCATCGGAGTGTGTGGACAGATCATCCCTGTGAGTATCTCTACTAGTGCTTTCTATTTATTTTCATTTGAACCAGCTCTCTTTAAAGACACATAAAACACGGGCTTCAGCTATGTGTGTTTTCCATTACGAAAAAAGCTGAGCTCATATTGTTGACATATCTTCAACAGCCTCCCTGCAAATGCTTATTTGAACATGCTAATAGGGTTTAGGCTCTGTTATTAGGAGTTAAGTTCTCAAGTCATAGAATTCACATGATTAAAACAAGCAAAGCAAAACACAGTGTTAATATGCTGTCAGTGGTTATGGATGTTCACACAACTTATGGAAAATTGATGCTTTGCTGTGGTAGTCTCTTTATTTATTTAGTTTTTACTGTGATTTAACAGGCTCCTCAGTTCCTGGGAGAATGTGATGTATTTTAATTCCATTCTTTCCTGCTATTTCTTTTACAAGGCTGGAGGAGAAAAGGAAACTCCAGGAGACATATCATTACAATTAACATTGTGTAGCTAACAGAAGACATGAAATGTTTGTTTTATTTGCTGGGAGAGAGAAACACATCATTTCATCAAATCCAATACTCCCCCTACACCCCAGCAGACACCCTCATAATAAAATCTTGCTGAACACTGCATGGGAATTGCACTGAGAGGGTAACTTTTTCAGAAGAGCCAGTTAACCAGCTTTGGCAGAAATTTCAATGGGAGGCTCACATACAGCTATTAAAATATTGTGTGGAAGCTTTTTTACTTGACAAAACACTGAGGGACTAATCAGGCCATTCTCTGAATTTTTTTGTTGATGTTGATTTTTTATTTTGTTCACATTACCACCAAGCCACTAAACAGAAATACGGAGAAATTCCATTATAAGAGGAGCAGCCAGAAAAGATTACTTTAACAATGCAAAGCCCTTTTCCCCTATTTATATTTGTTGCTATTTCATGTCTTTGTTAAGCGGTGGCTTTTGTGTTTGGCACTCAGCAGAAGCCCAGAGAAACGTGCAATGACTCAGAGTCTGTGGCTACAGCTGTCCTGCAAACACCTACACACTCTCCCTACTTGGTCCTTATGAATGAAAGATTCCACAGCTCCATCCCTGTTCCTCTGCCAGGCACATGGATGAGCATTTACCAAATGACAGCCCCAACATCTAACCCAGCATTGCTGGACATCTCTTATGTTGTTTCACTGAGCTTAACTGACAGACCTGCTGAAGAAACCTGGCCGCAGGCTGAGGATCATGCCAAAAGCAGGACTGATTTAGTTTAGACGTGTAAACCTTTGTTCAGGGTACCCAGCCATCTACCATACATGTTTGTTCTTCCCTCAGTTTTGTTCTCCAAAGCCTGAAGATGGCTGTCATATCCATCCATTCAAACAGCACTGCTGATCTGTTCTGTGTTTCCTCCACGCTACCAGTCCCAGAGGACAGCCCAGGCTGCTGCATGTGCTTGGCCATTGCCTGAGCAAATACATTATTCAAAAATAAAATTAAACAGCAAGTCTAACACTGAACTCCTCATCTTCTTTCACATCCCAGCTTCCATCAAAACGTGCTCTTTGGCAGTGCTGTAGCATAAACAGGGCTATATAGTGCCCTATAAAACTGCTGTGAGCTCTCCTTGCAATGCCATTAGAAGTGCAGGCTGTTAGCACACTGCTGGCCCGACAGCTCCCCTCCCAGGTTTATGTACTGGAGATGGAATTAAAACATCACTTTGTCTCCGGAGTTTATAAACAACAGAGGGAGTAAAAAATTGGGTGTTCTGTGAAGGAAAGACAGTTGTGTATTTTTTCAAGCTAGCCAGGGGCTAGAGAGATGTCTGAGAGTGGCAGCTGATATGCATCAGGCAGCAACACGTTCTGGCCAGTGGCTGACTCTGAGACTGATATTTGCTATTCTCCTTCTAACAGAGACTGTTGTGTGCATTTGTAACAGTGATTGTGAAAACACAGTTATTTTATTACTCTGACATTTTCACTAAAATCAGCAGGACTATCCACTTAACCTGCTTGGATCAGGCCTTGGTGCAAAAGGCTTGTTACTTTTATCTTTACCCAAGACATGTTTGTGCATTGAACTAATATAATCCACTACATCATCTGCTGCAGTTCAATGAAGTTATAATGAATGAAAATACAAAATTTTATAGCAGCAAAGCATTTCTCAACTTGTTTTTTACTGTCCTTTTAATGTCTTCCATATAGATTTCTCAGTAAAAAGTCTTCAGGAAAATTAAATGCTTTGATTGAACATTGACATTTATGGACTTTTTATTGTAATTCCATCAATTAAGGATTATATAATTTTGAGTATAAATTTTATATCTTAAGATGGGATATGAAATTTACATCCAAAACTGCTTAAACATGAACAGTTCTTTCCTAATGTATCAGAAGCAAGACCTGTTTTCATGGGGGAATTAAAAATGTCAATAGCAAAACAGTAAATTAAATTAAAAGTTGTGACTTAAAAAATTAACAGATAACTTTTTTATGGAGATTGCAGGTGGGGGTTGTATTTCTTTGAACAGGAGAGAAAGAACTAAGAAGTCACTGTTGTTGCTTTCTTAATGGCAGTTATTTTAAAAAATCCTTGCTTTGTGCTGGGAAAGATTTATGTTGAGGATCAGCCTGAGAAATAAGTGAGGTATCAGCTTGACATCTTGAAAACAAAACACCACAGCAATATTTTTCCATCTATCAACTTTTTTTTTCCTACAGTGGAACTTCCCCCTGCTGATGTTTGCATGGAAGATTGCTCCAGCTCTGTGCTGTGGCAATACAGTAGTTATTAAACCAGCAGAACAAACACCCCTCAGTGCTCTCTATATGGGTGCCCTCATCAAGGAGGTAAGAACAATTGAGGGGAGTGATGTCTGTCTGTCCTTTTGGGGAGGGAACCACCAGCACACCCCTGCTTTAACATGCTCTAACAGCTCTCATAAGTCATGCTTACCTTCATTCATTCCTATTTTGACAGGCTGGCTTTCCACCAGGAGTTGTCAATATTTTGCCAGGATTTGGCCCAATTGTTGGTGCAGCCATAGCCTCTCATGTTGGCATTGATAAAATTGCTTTCACTGGATCCACTGAGGTAAGAGGATTCACACATTACTGTAAAACATGAATAAATACTTCAGTCCTTATGCTGCATTTCTTACTGTCACTGGGTAAAAAAGCTACATCTAAATAACAGTGGTCTGTGCTTCCCAGCTAAACTTATGTACCACAGGACTTCCCAAGCACAAGCAGCTCCTTTCCTCCAGCCCCTGCTGTGCTCAGCACCTCAGCACAGGAGATATGCCTGGAAAAATATTGCTGGGATTTCCTGTGGGCTTAGGAGGATGTGAATCACATGCAAGTAGGCAGAACATCCCGTGTATATCACAGCACACAGAAGTGCTGCTTTAACATCCATAATTTGTGTATCCTGCCGTACTTGGGGGAAAGGGAGAGCAAGGGAGCAAATTGTGCAAATATACTTCAACTTTGATGCTGCATACAAGTACATTGAGGATGAGGAGGAGGCCTAAAAAGGAAGGAATGCAGGGGGAAAAGGAGATTGTCCAAGGTTTCAGTTCCCAAAATGATGGAAAGAAGCTGGCCAGAGGATGAAGGGAGACAGTTGTCTCCTGGATGCCAAAATGCCTTGCTAGGAGTCTATGCTGCAGATGTTAGAGAGGAGGCTCACTCTGAAGATGAAGGCTGCAATCTTCAGCAAGACTAACCCCCAAAACTCTCATCACATCTTGCTCTCAAATATGTGCCAAGCTGGCTGTTATCAGGGTTGGGGTGGGGATGACAGAGGTACTCCAGACTGAAGTCACAGGAGAAGGGGCCTTATCTCATCGTCTGAAGGCAGACAGAAAGGAATCTCTGTGGGAGTTTCAGGGCTGGTTATATTTAGAGAGTGCTAAACCCAGCCCTTTTCAATTCAGAATCTGACAAACTATTGTATGGAGGGAGCTAAACCCCAGGGATCCAGTCTCCCTTTGATATGTTTGACTCCCACTCGTGGCAGTGGAAGGCTTTGTGCATCCCAGGGATCCTGCTCTCCACAGTGAGGCAATTTGCTTTTTGATTTGTGTCAATAAATTCACTGACCATGCAGCCCTGCTAGGTATGTGTGGGTATCTCCCTGGTGGGCCCAAGGATTGCAGAGATCAGCTCAATTATTTCAAATAAATTATTCTGGTGGAATTATTCAGTAATTGAGTTTGCAAGTCACACACAAACCTAAATTACCAGTAAAATGTAGCTATGCCTAATTTGCACACACAGGTGTTTTGCAATTACTGTATGCCTGCACATGGTTTTTTAATGACAACTTCAGATTCTAATATACACAGGTTACATTCTAAGTCAATGGCTACATCAGATTTCAGATTATTCTGTGGAATTACTCTAGTCATTACATCTTCTGTATCCAATTAAGATTAGCATCCTGGAATACTGAAAATTTTAATATGAGCTGATTACCCCCCATAAATTAAGTTGAAACAATTGTTTTTATAAAGATATGTGGTCTCTGTTTAAGATAAATATTCTATTATACAGGATGTTGCACTGTTTGGAAGAGGAAAAATACAGATGGGTTAGGTTTCAAAGTTGTCTCTTGTAGCCAAAATAAATTTTATTGTAGTTCCAGACAGCTTTAGTTTTAATAGGCGTTTAAACTCAAAAGCTGTGGGTTTTATACTAACTCAGTGCCTACCTTTAAAAGCCTTACTAATAGGAAGTGAAAAGCATTACAGAGATGAAAAAGCAATTCTCTAAGAACCTAAAGCAAGAACAGATGGATCGTTTTAATGCAGAGTTAGTGTAAACTATTCCATATTGTTTCTGATTTCCTGTAACACTGAATTTTTGTAACAGCAAGTCAACATTGTAACATTTTAAACACCACATTCTGATATGAGCCGGACTAGAGTCTCTGACTCCCCCAAAGCAGATTTCAATTTCTAGTGAAATAATAATGGAAATATTTTGTCTCTCTGGTACTTGTCTGAAGCATGTCAACTGCACACTCCAGTGATGGGGATCTCCAATAGCCATTAGGTGTATAAACACCAGGTATTAACTCCATTCCTCCATTCCATCCATGTGCTAGTTAAGGCAGTTCATGATGGGCAAGTTAATGATAAAACCTATCAGTACAAACACCAAGATCTTCAAATTGAGATTCTGAAGCACAGTTTTTTCTCTAGTTTTCACTATGAGGTTTTTTTATATAAGTTCTTTACCTTTGAAGCATACATATAGCTAATGAAAACGCTCCATTTGCCTGTAAAAATCACAAAAATGGGCTATTATCTTTTTTCTGCAGTTTTCTTGAAAGCCAGTAAACAGGCTGCTCCTCCTACAGAAAAAAAAAAAAAAGAATGCTAATATGTTCCAATATTTGGAGAACCCAATCCATAGAAATGCAAGCCAAAAGGCCAAGTTCAGAACCTTCCCTCAATAAAGCCTGACACAGGCACAGCACAGAGCCCTCCAGCCTCACACCTTATCTTGCACCAGGAGCTGTACCAGCTGCTCACAGAAGAGAGTGATCCATGTGTAGAGTGATCCTTTCCCTGCTGCAGCCTCACAGCTTCTGACCGTGCATGATTACACCCCCCAGAGCCCAGGGGTGCATGGGGACCCTTGGATTCCACGTGCCAATGGCCTTGCCCCCTGTGCATTAGTCCAGTACCTCTGGAACACCCCTCAATCCTGTGCCCCTGCAATGACAACACAGAAATAGATTTCCACTTCTGCTTCTGGTTTCTAGTTTAGAGCTATCCAGAGTACACTCTCTTCTCTGGGTTTTAGATTCTCAGATTCTCTGAATTTTTTAAAAATACTGCTATTTACTCCACCTCCTGCCCCCCCCCCCCCCCCGCTCAAAATAATGCATGAAAAAGCATAAAGAGGTCTTTTTCTCTGGTGCCATTGCTGTTTGATTTCACTTCTCTCCACCTTTCCTGCTGCCCCTCCTTCTATGGGTTAGCTTGCACACATTAAAAGAACAGGCTGCCAGCTCCTTCATCCCTCAGCCTATCTGCTTCTTATGAAACACTCTCCCATGGATCATCTTCCTCTCCCAATCCCCTAGTACATGGCCCCCAAAGCTCTTCCCTCCACAGCTCACTTGGAAGGAGAAGGGTTCTGCAAACACCTGGCAGGCTATGGATTTCACTCTGACAACTGTCACACTGAAAGAAATAAAATCATACTGAGTATGAAAGCCCACCTTAAAATACTGTGGCTCCTTAGGTTCCAGGATCTTTCTTGGCTTCTCTGCTTGCTTCAGTTCACTCTTCAGCAGCCTGTTTGGTACAGGCATTTTAACCAAAATGTTTATTTTTACTGTGTTGGTTTTAGTCAACCAGGGTTAATCCATGATCCTCCTTAATTACAGCAATCTCCTCTCAGGCTTCACTGACACATTTTTTCCTCATCTTCCACAAGCAGATGAAATTTAAACTGCCATAACCAAACTTTCTTCCAGCCAATATGACCATGTTAACAGTTGCTCCTACCTTTCCTTGGAAGTCCATAATCAATGTACATATCTCATTACATCTTACTGAATTTCTCCTTGCTCCTTCTGGTCCTGAGCTGCAGGGTGGAGCTCCCACTCACTGGGAGCATGGGAGAGGTAAAGCTCAGCTGTGTCCCCCTATCCCTGTTGTTTACTGTACATGCCTCTTCCTTTTGCACTGCCCCTCTCTGCCTCAGCTTCACTGTTCCACATATTCTTGTCTGAATTCCTTTAAAAAACATATTAGCAACGATTTAATTAGAACTAGCAATTTACAATTTCTGAGTTTCAGAACAGGTCCAAGCTCAGGATGTCTGCCATTCCCATGTGTCTGCTGTTAGGCTGCAGTGCTCAGAAGTACAGGAGATGTTCTACAAGTCTCTTGCCCTGTAAAATAACAGTGGGTTTTATGTATTTCCAAGACAAATGCTGATAAGGGAACAATTCTTACACATACCAGAAATGCAAAGAGTATCTTCATATTACTTTCTTATTCTCTGAAAGAACTTTTGCTGTGCAAAAAAGATGAAAGGCCTTCAAATATCAGAGCAAAGCAGCCATCAGAAGCTGGTTTACTCTTAATTTACCTTTATTTCCATTCAAATCTGTGAGCTCAGTTAAGGCTTTGCAAATACAGCCATTTTCCTGCTGAGAGCTGTCTGCCCAAGTCGCTCCCTGTGTGCTCCACCTGAACTGGAACTGGCGTGGGGATGGTGTACCCTGAGCTTCCTGGTACACAGGGAATAGTTGAGGGCAGTATGTCCTGGGTTTAAAGTTAGGGATTATTATGGAGAGTAAGAAGTTATAAATATTTTAGAATGCAGATTTAAAGCCCTGCCTGGGATAAAAATTGTATTTTGATTGTTGCAAAAGTTTAATGAGTTCTAATAACTTCTGTTTAAAACCAAATGTGTAACCTCCAAATCAGACTGGCTTACAACTCCCTCCAGTTGTTAAATGCTCTCAAGATGAGAATTATAGATAGCACAGGAAACATTTGAAGTTCTGGCCAACAAGAAATGTATCCTAAGTGGCTGGTTTCCACTTTGTTCAAACTACGACCCATTAAAATGCAGACAGATTTAAGATAGGATTCAGGTCTGTGTTCAGGCAGCTCTGCAGAGTAACCCAAATAAATATCCAACAAATTGGTTTGGATGCCTGTGTAAACAAAAGGTCTATAAACAACTGCAATAAACCCCAGCAAAAGAGTCTGCATTTTGCTTGGCAGAATGTTTTCTTTATGCACTTAGATTAACAAACCATGATCTCATCATTAGTCAACAAGATACTAGAGAGACCATCAAAGCGAACTACGGGAGAGTTGAGATTGATTCATGCCAAACAAATGTTTGTAGCTAACAGCTGTATTACCACTGATTCTAATTTACTCAGCAGGATTCTCCTTTCATTTCCAAAGTGAGATGAATGTCCCAATGCATGATGTAGACATTCTGTCTTCCTACTGCACAGGCAGTGGGTTGTGTGAGCTCTTCTGGATCACACAATCTCTTGCTGCTTTTAGGCTTCATGAAGAATTGCAACCTGGCATTTTCTACTTTAGCAATAAGAATCCTAAAGGTGATCTGACCTGTTCTGAGAAGTCTGTGAGCTTATGGTGCTACACACATACCCTGTGTAAGGATTTAGGGAGGCTGCATTAGCATTCATTCCTGCTCCTGCAGAATCTTTTGGGTCCTATCTTGGACAGCTTGTACCTCCTGAATGAGAAGAAGTTGTTTCCCTTCTCCTTTTGGCAGCATTTAGGAAGCTGTTCCTGGGCAACTGTTGTGCCTCTGTGCCTACAAAAGATGCATATCAAAAGGAATCACCTTCTTAAATCAGTACAAATAGGATGGTGTATCAGTCCTATCAACATTAGCAGGAGTTTTGCCACAGACTTCCAAGGGGCCAGGATTTAACCGACGGAACAAGTCAGCCATTTATAGCTTAGGATTCTCTCCAGGAATTGTGTTTAGGATTGCCTTTTCACTTGCGCTGCACTATTCAGTATGCTCTTTTCAGGGCTGCTCCTCGCACAGGGCATTGTACAGTCAAATAAAGCTGCTCTTCTTTGTGCCAGTATTCCAAATTTGCTTGTCACTGCAGGAGACACACCCTGAACATGCCAGGAGGCTCTAAAATGCTTGTCAGAAAGATTTGAATATAATCTGGAATTCATAAAAAATAAGACAAACTGAGTGAGCAGCAGTATGGGTTTGAGTGTTTTGCCAAAACAATGACATCCAGTGTCTCAATAGCTGGAGAGAGAAAACTGTACTTCCAGAAAACATTGAAAATTTCTGTCTGGCCACATCATCTCCACAAAACTTAAGTAATCTCTTGTAACTTAAACCACTTACTGTCCTACAGATATTCTCTCAAAGTCCCAAGAAAGGTATAGAGTATATTATTTAAAATGCCTAACTGATGACGTGTATCTCCTCTGCCATGTTTTGCACTGTTCATGGAGTATTTTAATCCATGCATCTCCCTGTGCAGTTCTTCCCTTCACTGTCCTGTCTGTGGCAGTCAGGAACATGACCTGCTGTTCAGCTAGGCTGCAGCTCCCCTATATTCAGGTGTTCCCTGATGATTTGCTGTTTATCTGTAAGAAAAGGAAGGTTCAGAGCAAAGGAGAACCCAGACATTCTGAATGACAGAGCTGAAGAGGCAGTACCACAAACCTTGGAGGTTTGCTTTAGACTCACGAGACTTGGAGTGCTCTAATAGTAACAGGCAAACCCACCTGTACCCTTTAGAAGTACAGATTTCTGTCTGAAAACAGAAAAGTAGGAGAACATGAAAGGCAACAAACATTTTTAAATTTCTGGACAAAGTATTTAAAATGCAACTGCTTAAGCCTCCTCTTGAAAGAGACATTAAACTTCCATGTAGAGAAGGCATAAATAAACAACAATAAAATGTTTTAGATCATCATACATTCTCACTGCTCAGTGTCACACCATCTACAGTGCAGAAACAGACTCTTCCAGGACTACCATTCAAATAGCTTTGTTGCACAGGAGTGTCTCAAACTGCTTTTTTAATCTTTGTTTTTGTTGGTCTGCATAACAAATTGTTTTCTTTGAGATGGACCAAATTACATCTGCCTCACCCTCCATGCAGCTTACAAGGTTCTGGTACTTCACAAGCTATCCGGGGATACTCCTGATATCAATCTTGAAGCCTATTCAAAACAAGGTTGGGGAGTCAGGGCTTTCTCTGCCAACATTCCTGCTGAATAATCGCACAGCTCCATTATCTGTGGGGGAGTCCTCTCTTGCAGCCTTCCCTCTCCGGGCTGTGCTGCCTATGGGGAGCTGAGGGATGGAGCTGAGACGCCGCGGGAAGCGTGGCCTGAAAGGCAGCAGATTGCAACACTATCACTTATCCCTTTCATGCTGTCTTCCTCCATAAAGAGAGGGCCACTCACAAAGGGCCGCCTTTGTCACTAAATAACCGCGGTGCTGGTGCCTGCCCTGAGACTTTTCTCAACTTGTGAGTGCACAGGGCACAACAGGAGCACAGTGAACAAAAATGCTGAGCAGCATGAGCCCCACCATCCTGATGTCTACACTGATCCCTAACAGGAAAGACACACTGAAGCCTTCTATTAAGTTTTTACTGGGAATCTTGACAACTTCCCGGTATTAAAAATACCTCAGACAACACTTTTCCAAATTAACACCACTGTCTCAAAGCCCTTTGGACTCGAATATTTACCATATACTATGCTTGGACTTGCATAATTGTCAGTTACTTGTTAGCATGGAATCCTTTCAAAGTCTTCACATGTACAAAAGCATTTTCACATTAGAGTAGAACAGAAAGCAGGGAGATGAGGGCTGGACACATTGCTCTGGCTTTCTTGGTCTGTCCTGCTCTTTGTGAATTTTTGAGAAATACCTGGCTGTTGTTCTGTGAGAGAGGGAGGTTCAAGGCAGTGAGGGTGTGAAAGGCATTGGCTGGCACGGGCTGTAAACACAGAACTCTGGTTTCCAGGGTACATTTTCAGCACAGTTTGAGAGGCTGGAATTTCCAGATGATGTGCTCCATGTATGTGGTGGGGGTGGAAGGCAAAAAGGATCCTTTTTTTCAGGTTCACTTCTGGCTGTCAGTCAAACATAGCAATAAAATCAGCTCCAATTAAGGGGATATGCAAGGAATTTCATGATAATGTCAACACTCCATTCCATCAATACAGGGGTAAAGAAAAAAAGCTTTTTCTTTTTTTAAAAAAAGAAAAAACCTCAGTCACACTCAACTGTGGTATCACCAGATAAACAGTTAATCACAAAGGTACATGAAGTGGTTCACAATTCCTTCATTATCCTGTGAAGTTTTTCCTTTGTTTTTTTTTTTTTCCTTTGGGGGCCCTGGTTTCTGTTTCATTTGCTTTCTGATTACTCCAGTGCTGACATAACTTTCTCTAGCAGACTGCCTTCAATTCTCTAAGAGGTTCAGCTCCTCATCCATTAACCCCTTGCTGCAGGGAATCTCACTCATATAACCTTAGAAATAGAAAACAGAGAGACCAGAGTACTCCATGGAGAAAAAAGCCCAGCTCTGGACTCACTCCCATCTCACTTCACCTCTGCCTTTCTGTGTGACATTAAAACATGTCCCAGTTAAAATAAAGCACTTACCAAGCTTCTTAGGCTCCTCAATATTCAATAGGTATTTTTAGTCCTATTTTTACCATGTAGGAGCCTAAATCTAACTGTGATTACTTCCTTAGCTGCAAAGTGGTCACAGTTACACTACAGCCGTACGAAAGCTGATCTAGTTTGGGTTTGTTGACCCAGGGAGAGGAGAATTTCCAGGGAGCACAGCTACCCCTCCAACTGTACTGATGTGGAAGCATAGCTGTCAGATTGCTACTCCATTTAATCTATGCTCATGTTCATTGGTGAGATCTGCAATTTGTGGCTGCTCCCGCTGACCCCACAATCTACAAAGACATTTTGGGGGTGATTTTGACCTCCTCAACCCATATTAGGAATATCTGTGGTGCAGCTGTGGGTCAGGTCTGGGATGGTGCTTTTTTAACTTCTTGCCTAATTGGTATTCTGCTCTATGCTGTTAATCCTGCAAAGGAGGAAGATGATTTCATCAGAATTTGATGTATTAAGCCTTGTGAGCATGTCAGTGGTTTGGGTGGAAGTAATTGTAGTCACATCCATTTCAAATTTCTAATTCAGCCCTCTTCAAATGCCCTCAAAGAAAGCCCCAAGCCATTTTAGCATAGCTGCATAGGGGTGAATGGTACACAAACTTAGTGCTGTGCCTTATCCCCTCTCAATTTCTAGGAAAAAAAAAAAAGGAAAAAAGGAAAGCTGTCCACTACTGATGAGAATATGTTTGGAACGAAGAACCTGCTGGATTATTTAAAGCTCTGCTGTACTGATAGCCAACCCTGGCTGTTAAAATGAACTGTATGACTACATTCCCTGTAAAATGTGTCTCCATTTCCTTTCAGGTTGGGAAGCTGATCCAAGAAGCAGCTGGAAGGAGTAATTTGAAGAGAGTTACACTGGAGCTGGGTGGGAAAAGCCCAAACATTATTTTCGCAGATGCTGATTGTAAGTCAGCACTTCCATATTTTTGCTAAAAGCATGTTTGCATAATGTCTTTTCTTATTCAAGAACTATTTTTAGGGCACATCTTTCATATAAAGTGAAGTGAAGCAGTACAGCTGTATCTAATGGCACCTTTCAATCTTACAAAAGCAATCTAAGATGTGCTATCTTTTATAAAATACAACTTTTGGACCCACAGATTCTCATAGTCAACAAGGGAGCAGAAAAAGAGTTATAACCAAGCATATAGACATGGTGTTTTTCACAGTTAGTCCCACACACATTTGCCATCTTATGCTCTGCAGCAAGGTGATTTAGTGCTTTAAATCTGCAAATTCTGTGATTTTTTCAGTTCAAAGTAATTATAAAAAGGACAATTTTTATGTACACTTGACTTGTTAATCTAGTCAGTGCAGTGTTCCTTTGTTAAGTAGGTGTAAAGGGATATTATTCCATTTTTAAAATTTTTACTACTAAAGAATTGTGTATTGAAATATCCGCACTGCCACTGTCTGCAGGGAGCTGAAAATTTTGGCAGATGTCTGATGTTGTGCAGCTGAGATTTCTGGCACCTGAGAAGGCACAGGACAGCTGTTTAGCTTAGGATATAAACACAAACTGGAAGTTTCTGCTTAAATGATCAGCAATGAAATAGTTACAATGTTGATATCTAAATTGTCAGCAGGAGGTTTTGAAGTTAACACCCCTTAAGATGAATGAGATGGTTCACACCTTGCTCGGAGCTCTGGTTTCAGGCTGGCTGCAGGCACACCGTACTCAATGCCCTTTCTGAGAACTTTGCAACCCCAGTAAATAGACACATAAGGATTTGGTCTTCTCATTTAAAAGGGGGAAGTGAAGAGTGAAGAATGATTTTGAATAGCAGCAATTACAAGAGATGTTTACAATCCTGTATCCATTTTCAAAACATATCAATATCTGAAAAACTAGGGAAAGCTTGACAACTTCCATCAGCTTTTCTACAAAGAAATGCTTTGCCAAGTCAAGGATTAAAATTTCAGCAAGTCATCCTGGTATGCTAAAAAAGCTCTTGTCAGCTGGAGCCAGACACAGATATTCCAGCCTTCTACCCCAGTTACTCATCCCCACCTCCCACCAGCCATCACCACACCTAAACATCCCTCACCTGCTAACTCACACTTGAACACCTGAACATTTCCAGTGGAGTGCCAGGGGCAGGTCTGTGTTATGACCTTCCATGGGGGAAGGACAACTGCTCTCTGGTCTTCCCACAATTACAACCTCCAGTACTTGGCCTAACATTTAAACTTCAAAGCTCTGATTATTTAAAAACAGCAACTGGCTCACCGTTCCAAAGGAGTTGTTTTTTTCTGCTTGAGGAACACTGTGTGCCAAAAGTTAGCAGAAAGCATGATAAAGGTGTTAAAGGTTTAGAGCACCAAAAAAACCAGAGAAGAATGGTTAGAGCCCCTCATGGTGAAAAACTGTTAACAATAGAGAAGAAACATTAGTTAATCACAGCTATCCACTGGTGCTTTCAATCTCCATGGAGCTGCCAGGGAAAATTTAAATGTGGTCCAAGGAACACCCCATTTAATTTTTCTTAAGACCACACTGAGGGCATAAAAAGACATTTCTGTTAGACAGAGTTGTCTAGAATGTGCTGAAACTAAAGCACTGTTGCTTTGTTTAGTCCATAAAAGATTATACTTTAAGCAATGTTCCACAGTGCTTCAACTGGTAACAGAGATAATACAGTGCTGTGGGGCAACACTGCTTAGGGATTAATTCATTATTCTTGTCTAGTCAGTTATTACACCCAAAATAACAATGTGGCCTTTAATGTCTAAATAAGACCAGATCCTCTCAGAATGTGTCAGTTGTACCTCCAAGGAAGCTGGAGTAGAAATCAAGGGTTGATTGTTCTTTAACAGACCTGTAGTTTAAAGGCCTTACCCAGTCATCTGCATGGGCCAAAAGGAAATTTCTATGTTGCAGAAAAAGAATCTGGCTTTTTGGGAAGGATGGGTCTTGCCATTATCAAAGTCAAATTTACCCATGTATTTGTTTTGTTTTGCTGTAACTCTCCCCCATGAAGTATTAATAACCCATTGCCAACCTGGGATCACAGACAAATTTTCTTCTCATACAGTGACCCAATCAGATGTATTTATGTGGGGCACATCCTGCTTCTGAGGTTCCCTTAAGGGTATTACTTGGTAAATGACATGTTGCTGGATATAAGACATCGGTGAAGTTGTTCTTGCATACCTTTCTCCTACTGACTGCCAAGGCCCTGTCTTAGCATTTCCAGTGGGAATCATCCTCATTTCTGACCTGACACAACTACTGGATATCTTGATTTAGTTTTATTTAACCAAATAAGTGCTCCTAGTGAGGTTTTGGGAATGTAGCACTGTGTAACACACACAGCACTGATGCAAAGGCAGATTTGCCCAGTGTTCCAGTGCAACATGTGCTGTCTTGTTTTTCAGTGGACTATGCTGTGGAACAAGCTCACCAAGGAGTCTTCTTCAATCAAGGTCAATGCTGCACTGCAGGCTCACGGATTTATGTGGAAGAATCAATCTATGAAGAGTTTGTCAGAAGAAGTGTAGAACGTGCAAAGAGGAGAGTTGTGGGGAGTCCTTTTGACCCAACTACAGAACAAGGTCCACAGGTAAAGGATTAGGGCATTGGCTCTACAGCTCAGGAGGTGCCTGGAAGTATTTAAAGTATAAGGAAGTATTTAAACTCCACTAAGGCAGAGCTTAGTCAGTGAACACTCACTCAAAGTCCAGGGTAGCTGATACAATACATGCTTTCAAGATTAAAATTCTAAAGGAGTAAATAAGCTGTGCAGCTGTGAGGTGTTTCTTGTTAAATAAAAAAATCTCAGTTTAAATATCAATGTTTGCCTTCCAGTTTTAAGAGCAAGATCTGGATCTTCAGCCCCCAAAATACAGCTGTAAACTGTGAGAAGCTCTTAAAAGTCTCTGTGACCACTTAACTGTCAAGAACTATCTACAACAGTAATGGTGCTTGGATATCCAGAAATTCTAAGCAGAAGATGGGCATAATCAGAAATAAGTCTTTAGAAAATGTTACTGCCACTGATAATCAGCTGGGCTTATTTTCAGGAAGTTAACCTGGGGCAAAACCTAATGATCTGCTTTATTTCGTGCTTGTAAACTAGATTGTTTAGCAAGAGCATGGGTTAAGCCACAACCACAAGGTGACACATTTCTTCAGAAATCTGAGGTCACAGTCAGCACCTGCTTGCAGATCTTTGGCATCTGCAGCTCAAAGAGCAGTGAATGGAAGCAGGAACAGATTCACTGGAACATGACTTGTCTAAAAACACCTATTTGGACTTGGTTGTCAAGTACATGGTCTGCACATCAAACAGCTTTTTTTCTCTTTCAGATTGATAAAAAACAATACAACAAGATCTTGGAACTGATTCAAAGTGGCATCACTGAAGGAGCAAAACTTGAATGTGGGGGAAAGGGGCTGGGAAGAAAGGGATTCTTCATTGAACCTACAGTGTTTTCCAATGTAACAGATGACATGCGGATTGCCAAGGAGGAGGTATTCACATGTGTGGGCAAGATCTTTTTAAAATGTCCTAAATATTACTTTTTCTCCTTTTGTTTAATTCCTAAGACAAAACCTTCAGAAAATTATGACCATATTAAAAAAAATAAATCTTTTCAGAACTCCTTATGCACACAGCAAGTGACATCAGCTGGGTAAGGAAGCTCCATTTTTGTCACTGACTGTAAGTTCTCAGATATCAAAGAGGAGATATGGGTAGAATGGACAAGTTCCCCTGAGGCACCTGCTTTGGAAAATTCATGCAGTTTTACAGACAGATATTATCGCTATTTATCACTAAATTTTGCTGTGGGAAATTTTAAAGAGTACAATAGGAGAGAGAAGATAATTAAGAAAGCAGAACAAAATAAGAATAAAACATCTCTGAGGGGGGTAGTTTATTAATTATTAATCTTTGTTGCAGATTTTTGGGCCTGTTCAAGAAATACTGAGATTTAAAACCATGGATGAAGTTATAGAGAGAGCCAACAATTCTGATTTTGGGCTGGTAGCTGCTGTCTTTACAAATGACATAAACAAGGCCCTGACAGTCTCTTCAGCAATGCAGGCTGGGACAGTCTGGTAAGCAGAAGTTATCCCACTCTTGAAGATACAAGAGTTTGACTCACTATCATCATTTCACTTCAGTTTTGCACCCTTTGTTAAGAATATTCCTGCAGCCCATGCTAGGGTGGATCTCTGGCCAAGCCACGGCCAGCAGTGGGGGTCCTGTGGCTGCTCAGTGCTGGGGAATGCTGCTGGAGCTGCAGAGCACCTTGCTTCCCCGAGCAGGGCAGCCACTGCTGAGCAGCCTTGTGAGAACAAGCAGGGTAAACCATCCCCTGAACCTGGGCAGCACAGGACACCTGGCAGGGCTTCCTAAAGGCATAGAGCATTGTGCTTTCTACAACTTTAAGGAGCTGAGGGGACACCTCCTCTCTGATCTTTAGGAATGGGCATGCCAACTCTAGAGTTTAGTAGCTTGCAATTTAATATGTCAAATCTGACTAAAGATCTGCAAGAAATTAGGGAGAAAAAGAGCAAAGTCAAATCTAACAGCTCTTTGTTATAAACTGGCACTGAGGTTTGGCAGCAGATTAACAGTTCATTACTGAAGATGTGTCCAAGGGTATGGTGCTCTCCTCCTGCCTTCTCAGGTCAAATCCAATTCTCCTGAGGACTGAGAAGTAGATTGTTGTTTTTGTAGCATAAATCCCTCATTTCTTTTCAACATGAAACAAGTTTGTTATTACTGAGAGGTATAGAGTGTCCTTAGCTCCACAAGTTTCAGCCTCTCTCTGAGTTATCCAAAGGTCTTTCTGGCAGTGCAGCTGGACTTAATGCCTCTTCCTGTTACAGGATAAATTGCTACAATGCCTTAAATGCCCAGAGTCCTTTTGGAGGATTCAAAATGTCTGGCAATGGGAGAGAGATGTAAGTATTCCACTGCTGTTTTCTAAATTGTTTCCAACTCTACAACTTAATAAACATTAGTGAATGCTTCCATGCAAATTAAGATCCAGTAATATTCCAGCCTGAGAATCAGGGCATAATATAAGGTGACCTTTAATCATCATTACTGGTTCTAAATGCAATTGATTTGCATTCTAAGACCACCTTTTTAAGTTGTTTTTTTATCAACATTGCAAACTAATTTATTGGAATTCTCTTCTCATCCTAAAGAAACTGAAAATTTCGGAGTATTTTTCTGAACTTGTAACCTGTGTTTTCTGGAAGGTTTTTTTAGCCATATTAAGCATCACTGTTCAGAAAGACTCTGCTGCTGCTGAGTGCTTGTTGACTGGTTTGGTGTACTTGTTTCAGAGTTGTTTTGACATGTATTGTGCCTCTCTTGGTAGTTTTTCCTTTTCTTTCTTCAGTTTTCACTATATTTATTAATACAGATGCATTTCAATTTTATAAAAAAAGCTATCAGCTTGCAGATTTTTAAACAACAAAATCAGGCAAAGAGAAGGAAACAAATGTGTTTACACCTCTTTGAAAAAATCTACTTGCCACTATAAAGCTTTCTGTCATTCCATTTAGCACTAAGTGCCAAATATTTTGAAATGGAGCTCCACACTCAAATATTGTCCCATGTACCTAATTTAAAGCCTTACCAGTTTCTCATTCTCGTTACAATCACAAGGAAGTTTAGCAATTGCATCAGCCCCAGATTGATTACATACCAGGGATTCAATTAATTTCTGTGCAGGAGGTAGGTGTACCAGATATGTCTCACCTAAGTTTTCAAAATAGCTTATGGCTAATGGCAAACTCAGCAGTAAAACTAAAGTAAGGTCAAACTCTTTAAAACTTTAAATATGTTGAAGTATACAACTTGATCTATAAAATAAGCTTTATGAAGTCTGAAGTATTTTCCCTCGTTAGGGAGTACTTTGAATAACACATTCATACTATTCACATTCATGAGTTATGAGGTGATCTCACACTGGCATAAATATGTCAGGTCATCTAACTCTTATCATTGTGAAAATATTCTAAAACTACTAAGCTTGATAGAGCACATGAGTAACCTGACACCCAGGGGTGACCCCACTGACTCCAGGGAGGTTCAACTGCAAGCAAAATATTCACATATCAGTGTTGCAGAGCTCTTGAAAAAGGGGAAACCCAGGCAGCACCCCAGCTCTCATGGAAAAATCTGTGGTAATGGCACACTTGATTCCCACTACAGCCTTGAAAGCATTCATCATAAACAATAAATGTTTGGAATGGCAATAATCTCCATCTTACAAAGATGCCTGAAAACCTACCTATGAGTAATTATTCCACTCCTTTCAGAACCTCTTTGATCAGATATCACCTTCTAATTCACCTCCTCCACCCTGCATTAATACCTGCATACTTTTTATTAAAATGCCAGTTTCCTACATTCTTGTTTTTAAGGCATACATTTTACAGCATAAATAATGTTGAGTTGGCAATTACCGAAAAAAGTGTCTATACATAAGTGTGTCATTGCTAAGGTGACACCATGTTACAGGCAGATCATAACTGGGCCACTGTGCTGCCTGTGCCAGCACTGCATTATCTGGGACTTGTTCTGGTCCTGCATTTAAATTCACAGGTTATCATCACACATGGGCAAAAAATCAACACAAAGTTGGGAACTGTTATGCTCATTTTACATTCCTAAAAAGGTAGCAGGGTGTCTGTATCCTGGTAGAGGACACAATACAGGTGATTTCTGGTTGCATTAAGACTACTTAAAATATTCTTGTATCCTTGAAGAGGTCCAGAAGACATGGGGTTTAGGGTTTTTTTTTATTCATGCTTCTTTAAAGTTTCTTACCTGGGAGATGTAAAATTTAAATCCTGTAACTAAAAATTGGGTGGTTCACCCCAGATAGCCACATGCAGCCATTTTATATCACATATTATATTATTTTATATTTATCCCCAAAATTCTGGCCTCTGTCCAAATGTCTTCAAGGGAAGGAAGTGCCATTCTACTTCAGAATTCTCCTTTAATGTCATAGGAATTGTTATTGTATGGATAGCTCTGAGACATAGCACTGCACACCTGCATTCTGAAAAACAAGTGCAAGCAGAACAGCTTGGAGTTGTAAATCTCTTTTTTTCTCCTGGACTGAGGGAGGAAAGAGAATATGTAATATTTCTTCTTAAAAAGCATTTTGTTCCCCCTCCCTCACACCTACACAATCAAGGGACAGCACCATGCAGATTTGACCCATGGGTTCCTTCCTCTTCACAGACCCAACCTTTGCTCTCACTCTGCCCCCAAAGTGCAACCCCAGCAGGCCCAGAGTGGCCATGGAACAGGATGGCTTTGCTGCCTGTACTGGGCTGTGGGGACAATCGAGCCCTTTAACTGAGCACACACTGACTCTTGTGCTCTGCATGTCTGGCATAACCCATCTTCCTATTCAGCAAGTGGAGCTTTTCAACTTCTGAAAAATATTTGCTTTTGAATTCATCACAGATTTTTTTTTGCTAAACAATACCTGGTATGAACTGATGCTGCAATTTCTTCTTCAGGGGCGAATGTGGATTGAGAGAATATTCTGAAGTTAAAACTGTGACAATAAAGATCCCTCAGAAGAACTCCTAAAACTACAGAGGACCGTGTTGTGCAGAAGAGCACATGATGCCACCTTCTCTATTCCTATGGAGACCAGCACTCAGGAATAAAAGTGTTACACAATATATATTTAAGAAATTAAGTTGCAACATACATACTGGGCACATAACTGAGTACGTAATGCAAACCAACTTTGCATGTTTTCATAAAACTCTCCTGAGAATCATTACATCTTTATAAAACAGATCTTAATGAGATAAAATTGCTACTGGGCATCATTTAATAATGGTTCCAGCTATAAAACTGTTAAATGCAAATGCATGCACACACACATTTATCTCTTCCTTAAATAAACAAAATAAGTCTTACTGCTTTCAGGTTGCCTTCTCAAACAGACCTGCCTTGTACTGACATTGTAGTTTCAATCAGGGCTCTACAACCCAGATTTTACCCAGAACACTAGCAATGAACAACACAAACAAGTGTCATTGATGTTCTTAAAAAATAAAAGACTCTGAATGGTAATGGCCTCAAACCTGGTGTAGTGGCAACTTTCCAATTAGCACGCCCACAGAAAGAGGTCAGACTGGGGAGGGAATCAATCTGCTGCATGGCCAATGAAAGCCAAAAACTTATCAGTGAGATTTGGCTTTCATGGCTCACAGCAATTTGGATTTCAAAGCTTATTTTCGTAATTACTTTATGTCTTGCTATAAGCAAAAAGTCCTCCTTCACTTACAGGAACTTGAAGGGATTTACCTGCCTGCCAAAAGAGCAAGGCCAGACAGGGTGGGTGAGTGTTAACGAGAACAGGAACAGATTCCAAGGCTTCACAGGATATTTTAGCTTTCACTGCTTGTCTAGTTTTGTTGTTGTTGTTGTTGTTACTGTTGTTGCTTTCACCTTTTTTCTTTTTTAAACAAATATATGCACTCACAGGCTCCATTTATTTGTCTGCTATTAAACTGCCTGTGATTACACTGGGAATCATTAAGTACTTGTTACAGCTTTTACTAAATGATGTCTTGCCATCCTCACCATGCTTGTGCACCTCAGGTGATGTTACTGGCTGGTACTGAGCTTTCAATTATTTGGGTTTTTTGGATCCAGGACAAAAATATAAACAAATAATTCTTTCAGAATTGAGGTATTTACAGCCTGTCACATTATTACCTGCTGCCTACAGAATCTCTTCAAATCTATCACTGACAAACTAAACTATCTCTGTTTTTTCTCAGCTGCAGAGCTCATCAATTCCCCAGATTCTTTTAAAGAGATTTCATTTATGTTTTAACTTAGAATTAAGAAAATCTATTTTAAAAGTACATAATCCACACAGTGTAGCTACATGATCTGAGGTGTAAGGACAGAATTACAGCCTCAGGTGTAAGTTTTCCTATGCTATGAACTGTTCAAACTCCAGCCCTGATCACAAACTAACTTCTGCATGTTCTTAACTTCCTTTAGTCTCTGAGGAATCCCTCTTAGATTTGCAGTTGTATGTGTCCTTCAACATACTGCTGGATCAGGACAAGAGTCTCCAGCACTTTGTAGTGTGGTGGCCCTGAGTATTTTGTAACTCATGTCAAACTGTGTATGTGTTTTTAAGCAATATGTCTACATGTCGTTATTGAGAACCGATAGTACATTCACAGACATGGAGATCAATCAAAGTATTCCTGAGCTGTTAAATTCAAATGCCATATACTTCTACTGTAGTGTATGTCAGAGTGAAGAAAAACAAAATACAGCAAGCAAGAGATTAGTTATCTTTTAAACTGCAATATAAAATGTGAAAGAGGAGATTTTACTTCTTTTCTCCTATTTGCTTAAAAAAGAAACTTCCTGTGCTTACAGCATTTACACCATGTACTCTTTTGTATTCTTTTCATGTATTTTGTATGTCTGTGCTTTATTCCCAATACATTCAGGTAAATAATATAGAGTTGCCATTTTTTTCAACCCTGTCACTGCAGCTCCATTTGATGTACATGGATTTGTGAAATCCTTTTTTAGATGTACCATCTGCATGGATCCAACAAAACATTTTTCCAGTCCCTGCAGCTTTTTGTTACAGTTTTTAATCATGTATATAGTTATATGTTATTAAAAAAGTAAAAGGATATTTTCTATGAAGTTTTTTCCATTAAAAAGGTTTAGAGAAAGACTTTAGACTGTGAGACTCCTTTATTGTTGACAGAGCTATAAAAATATTAAAAAAAATATTTTCTTAGCAAAAGATCTGCTCTCACAGTAGCTTTATTTTCATTTGCAAAAGTGAATGAAGTAAAAGGCCAATTACATTTTCTGGAATATTATTGCAGCTGTATGAAAACACTTGTGAATTGCAGATCTAGGTCATAGTCAAAGTTCATCCTCACCCTTATGGTCATAAAGTTTAGCTATTGGGGCAGGTCTGAAGTTATCAAAACCAGGGGGGCATCCTTGCAAACTGCTGCATCCCAGCTTGATTTTTGGATAATGTTTTAAAAAATCATGATGCCTTTTCTTTCTCTAGTAGATGTTTCACAGAGATGATTAAATTATCACTCAGAGCTTTTATGGAGAGATAGTCTACTTAACCTTAATTTCAAAATGCTAAAATGGGACACGGACAGACTGAATTCACATAGCCAGGTACTATACAGCTCTCCTTCAAGCAATCCCTTTATTCCAGGTTACTTTCATTGCCAGGAACTGCAGTTCTTTTAGAAATGGTGCCTATTTAGGTAAAGTAACTACTCAGTTAATAGTGCCAAGCTACTTCATTGTGTGGCAAGCAATGGTCACACCTCGGTGTCACAGAGTAATACCAATGGTTTAATCAACACTGGAGGGGCAATCACAATGAAGTAACTTGACTAGAATAGATGGGATAAAAGAGAATAAAACCCAATAATAGGAGGGATCACTGTTCATGAAAGTCTGGAATATCAGGTATACATTAAGCAGAGTATCATTTCTATTTAACAAGTGGCATGGACAACTCTGTTGTGGGACTTTGGGTGGACAATTAGCACTTTGCATACTCCCCATCTCTCTGACCCACTTGCCACCTGTCTCAGCACTCTAAGCAGTCACACAGGAACGAGCAATAGAGACCTTTTCTGAAAGCAAAACAAAGGAAGGTTGTTCTGGAACTCATTGAAAACAAGGAGTATCTTCTAGTGAAATGAGCAAAGTTCCAGCCAGTGAAAGTGAATGTATCAGTATAAGTGTACAAGCATAGTAAAGGGAGAGTTTGGAACTAATTGTGCATTTCTTCTAGAAAAGGATATGAAGAAAGGCAAAAAAGTTTCAGTTCTGTGGCCTTCAGACAAAGCAGTGGATACTGATACTATTTGGATAGCATTCACAGATTTATTTGTGCCCTGCTACAGAGAATGCTCTTGCTCTTTCTCCCCACAGAGGCCAGGATGAAAAATCTTGCCTTGCATACGCAGAGGCACTGTGTGTCACAGCACCCTGTTATTTCTCAGTTCTGTCCTGGAAGAAAAGAACTATAATAACACTGAATCCAGGGCACCAGCTGAGCTAGAGAGGAAGTCAAAGACAAGCAATGCACTGTACTTTTTACTTATGAGTCTGCATGGTTACACGTAGAGCTCTGGAGAGCTACATTTACCACCTTACATTTGCATCCATACGTCTCCATTTACTGCATGCTAAGTCCATCAACACAGGAAGTTATTTTTCTCCTAACAACTTCATACCACAATGACTGATATTCACAGTGCTATATCTGTCAGGAAGCAGGAAAAGCCTTTGTGGCTATTAGATGCCATCAGCATTCCCAACCCATTCAAACAGATTTCTCTCAGCACATTAGACTACAGCTGCATAAAACCCATCTTCCTCCCTTGTCCTCATTAAACACACAGTCTATAATTCTTTCTGTATCTTCACTGTATCTTCTGTGTCCACTGACAGTGCACAGGTATCAGGGAAATGTGTGTGGCTCAGCCAGAAAGCTCAGAAACTCCTGAAGGAACCACAGGCCTTAAGCATGAAGTCGGGCCATTTATAAGGATAGACCAATCTAAAGTGAGAATAGTGGTATAATCTCACATGACTCAAGTGTGGCTAGAATATGCTACTACTAAGGCTCTTGAGGCTTGGGGTCCCACTTCCCTCTTCCACCCAGCACAGTGTGGAGTGCTGGGATGCTGGTTTCAATAAGCACTTCCCTAATTTTTCTCCGAGGACCGGAACTGACATGCTGGAATTCAAGGTTAACACAAGTAACGGATGATTACAGCCGGCTGCAGCACAAGTTCAGGCATTTCAGTGGTGCAGAGCAGGTTAAGTTTTCTGTGTAGCCACAGCTGCTGCACTGGGTAGTGCTCAGCACCAAGTGCCTGGTTATCTATGCCTTAGGCTGCACATACACACAGGACTGGGAATCTGCCCCAACACAGTGAGGAGAAGCACAAGGCTGATTTGCCTCTGGGTACAACTGGGCTAAGTCACCACAGCTGCTCCATAATGTTCCTACCTAAGTACCTCAGCTTACTGTTAGAGAGGGAGGAAAAGCACATCTGCATGCCCCTGGTTCCTAAAAATGGTTGGCTCTGATCAGTTCTGCCAGCTGAGTTTACATCCTGAACCCTCACTAAAAGCCAGCCTCATCCCACTAGCACAGGTATTCCAGAGCTCAGCTACATCACATTAAGACCACAACTATTTTTCTGATATCATACATTTAAATCCACTCAAGCCAGCACTGAAGAGATACCACATCTACAATCCACTGCTTCTTTATGGTGAGCGTTTGCACTGTTACTTTTCATGGGTTATTAGGATGAGTTTCATCAAATAGCAGAGGCTGGCTTGTACTGTGCATAGTACATGTATTTCTGGCTGTGCCTGCAGTGCCAGGAAGCACTCCAGGGAACACTTTGTTCACCTGATTTCATGTGAAATTTATAAACACATTATGGAGGGCCTTTGCCATTATCTGTAATACCATGAAGTTGCCAATATCCAGGAAGGCTGGGACAATCTGCCTTAAGGATCAACAGAGTCTACATTACTGATATGTTCTGCAATGTAACCATTCCTTGTATTGTCATTTAATCCTAGTATATAACATCAAATCCTGCAATTCCAGGATATTTTCAAGGTGTTTTTAACTGCTTGGAGTCTCTTGATGAGACACACTACATAAACCTGGATTGTGCAACCACCACAGCAACAGACTGTAAGAAAAGCTCCAGCTGCAGAGGTTGCCAAGGAGGCTGAGCACACAGCAGGCTGGAGTAACCCAAAAGGGTGCTTGTGAAATGTTTGTGCTGCTGGCAGGCAGCACATTGCCAGGACAGATCACACATCATGCATTTGCACATCAAATGAAGCTGCACTGGTCTGAGAGCATGGGAAAGGCCTGTCTTGAACGGCATGTGTCCTACTTCCTAAACATGTATATTTTACACTTTACACTTGGTTATTGGCCAGATTGAAAGTACCGCAAGTTCCCCAAAGCTTGTCGTTCTGCCTTTGAAGTAGAACTGTTTGGATAATGTTTCCTTTGGCAATTTATCTATGTAACAAAGCAGGAACTTAACTGCCTTGGCCTCTCAATGATCCACCACTAGCTTTTGTCAAAGTCTTCATTCTCTCATGTATATGTGCTCTCACAGAATTTGATCATTTTTGTGACCTTGCTTAGCCCCTCTCCTTCGCCCTTATGGTTCCACATGGTGAGGTTGGTGCTCATATTAACTCAATTCTGGGGGTTTTCCCTGCTCTATGTATGTCTGGCAGAGTCTCATTTCCTAGAGCAGCATAATTAGCAAGATGTTTTTGTGCACCTTGCTCCTGCTACCAAACAAAAAGAATACGTGTTTCTACTGCTTGCCCTTGCAAAAGGGCTCCAGCTCATGGTCCACTGCTCTTTTCTCTCCATACTGTCATCATACCACAAGATGGGACATAAAGCCAGATCTCCTGAGAGGTTTCTGCTGTTTTCTGCTTGCTGTTTGTCCAAAACCTCTCCCACAGTCTTTGACACTTGACATCTAATCTCAAAGCACAGTCAGGCCCCGCCAAGCGAGGCCTTCTTTTAGTTTTTGATTTTGAACATCACAAACACTCAGATTTCTGGGAAGGAAGCTGAATGGAAAGGCATTCTTTGCTCCCACCAAGTAACTGCAGATAAGGGATTTTGGCTAAAGCATTCCCCACTAGGGGATGCCTAGTGGCATCTGACATTACTGGGTTAGAACTCACAGCTTTTCATTCACCAGAGAATATTGTGGTTCTTGCTCAGAGCTGGCTGGCCAGATGCCTATCCCAGGCTGTACAGCTATGGGGACTAAGTAGCCAGACTCTATTCAAATCAAGTATTCTAAGGAGTCCAGAAAAGTCACCAAGTATTCATCAACCTTATTCCTTCAGCATCACATCCATGCATACTCTGTTTTGAAGACAAGCTGGCTGTGAAATCAAGGACAAAAATATACTGTTGCCAAAGAAATGGGCATTGACAGAGTTACAAGTCTGCCGCTCCTGAGTAGCCTGGAGCTCCTGAGCAGGGCCAGGAAAGGTCCCACCCCAGGATGCTGCATTGCCCCAGGGCTGCCACATCTGGTGTGAGGGAGGAGGCTGCTGAGAGAACCACATCCCTTCTATCCTGGCATGAAACTAAACTGGACCAAGATCCTTTCTTGAAAATCTCTCCCATGTTTCTCCACATTGCACACTGCACACCTTAAGCCACAGGAGCCATTGCTGCACTGCTCCTGGGAACTGCTAAATTGGCCAGGTCTCTGAACAGACCAATACACACAGAATCACCTACTCCCATAATGAGACTGCAGCAAAACCCAGAGCAATTCCTGCTCTGTCTTTGCTGCAGCCCAGCCTCTCCAGCAATCTTCCCCTTGCAGCATTTGCCTCCCAAGGACAAACACATTTCTGGGGGGAAATGCCCAGGAAATACCATTGGTAAAATAGACTCTTACAGGAGTTTCCTTAGGGAACATCTGACACTCCACAAGTCCCATTAGATTCCCTTATGTGAACCTTTCTAATGAACTATTTCAGATCACTCTAGCGGGAAAACGATAGTAGGCTCCAGCTGCCCAATGCCTTTCAAAAAGATACAGAAAGATACAATATCTCTTCTATGTGTAGTAACTTCATAGTCAAGTCTTTGAGACAAATGTTTGAAGTTAATTTCATGTTCCATTATAGAGACATAAAAACAACTAAGACAAAATCACTGGAGTAACTGTTTCTCAGTTTTCAAAATCACCTTGTAGCTGTTTCCTATGAAAATTCCAAGCCTGCTTTCTTCCCTGTGGTGGACTGCATGTGCATTGTAGAATGGCTGGTGCAATGGTCTGCTGAAAGACAGGACTGCTGGTTGCTTTCTATTGTAAAAACACATAGACATCCCCAGCTCTTTCTCAGGGGTTTGGCAAAGAGGCTCTTTTAACTGTGTTCTTAGGTAGAACAGCAACAAATGACTTGATGATTTGTTTTTGCAATGTCCTCTCTGGGAAGACTAATTACCAGCTAACCTTCTAACATGCAGTTTCAAACATGAAAAGAGTGGGGCCCCATTCCTTTTCAGGAAAAATTCATACTCCAGACTGCAGAATCTCTCAGGGTGAGGGGATTTTGTTGAAAGTTTCTAAAAGCTCTAGCATTATGGGCTGGCCAAGAGATTTCATGATGCTTTTAGAATTTTACTGATAGAATGAACAATTTTAGAATGAAAAACTGAGTAGAAAAAATCCCACACTTTCCTCAGTTTTACTATTTGTCTCTTTGGGGTAGTAATACAGTCACCAAACCAAAGCCACTGGAAATGCTGTTCGCAGCTGTTTTGCTGGCAAAGCACAGAAGAACAAAGGTAAATTTCATGCATTAGTTGTGGAAGTTGTGTTCAGCAGCAAGAACCATGTTGCAACAGAGGACTGAGTTGAGGCACCAGCAGATTCTGTCCATCAAACTGATGGGCTTCTTCCAATTTACCTTTGCTTCATACAAAGTTTCAGAACAAGCAACTTTTCTTCCTTATCAGTCTTCCTATTGGACTTCTTTCTCCCTTCGTAATTCCTCTTGGAGTAAGTGATGCCTCTCTAAAGGTTTGGGCTGAGGCTCAGCCCTGAATGTGCATGTGGTCTCTGCTGGTGTTTTCCAGGTGTGCAATGAAACACTGGGAAGGCCAGGCGGTATCTTCTCCTTAGATTGTGTTCCTGGGTGATTCAGGCTGCAGAACCAAGGCAGCAAACATCTCTCAGTTTTCTGGCTCAGGCACTGCAGCCAGTGTTTGCTAAGTCATCAGTCACATCTTAACCATCCTCTCCATTCCAACATACCTTTTCCTCAATTATAGTTATCAAGCAAATAATTAATAATATAGTTATCGGCAAATGATTTTCCAATCTACTTTTACTGGGCAACTAAGCAGCAGCAGCATAGTGTATGTTCAGAACTCATTGTTTAAACATGTTTTATAACCATTAAAATAAAAGTAAACTTGCTGGGTTTTTAAATCTTTCCCTGCTTGGAATGTTATTAGAACTCTGGAAGACATGCTTGATTACTTTAGCTTGAGTTGCAAACCGTTGCAACCAAAGGCATCTGAGACTGGAGGATCTGAGCAACTGTAGATGCTGCTGAGCAGAGAGAAAAATTGATAAACCAGGACAAAATTTACAGATGGGAATGAGGAGTGGGAGGCTTAAACGGGTTTTCACTTCCTCTTTTCCCCAGAGTCCTTAGCACACCTTATACAGCCTCATGCCCCACTCCCAGTCATGCACTTGATCACATCTCCTACACAGCTCCTCCTCTACAACTGCCCTTTAAGTGGTATTATTTTAGAAATTTAAATAAAAATGTAAATAAAAATTTAAATAAAAAGGTTCCTCTGCATATAAGTCATCTAGTTACATAAACCTCATACAATATTCAGAATTTCCAGAATCCATAAAAAATCCAAACCCATGCATTTGCTTCAGCTGCTTCTTTATGTCAGGGATATTCAAGAAGTTCAGACCTGGAAAGAAACTTCTCCTCTCTTCATGAGACTGCAGATATCATCACTTCCTATGGAATACATTTACAACACGAATAGGCTTTGGATGATCTACAAACCAAAGTTACAAGAACTGTGGGAGTTCCAGTTACAAGGTAAGCATCCATTTTGAAACTGTTCTAATAAAATCAAGTTATTTCAGCTGCAATGGCCTGCAGGGACAACAATATTTGCCTTCTTTTGCAACATCTTTGTCAATCCTCCTCCATGGCACAAAAAAAGGAAAAGCTGTTAATTAATCACTTGACTATTTATATGCGCTGGATCAAAACCACAGCCTCACTGTCCTCTACAAACATCCTAGATTTGGTATAGGTCCTGAAAGTTTTAAAAGTAAAATTAAAATCTATGAAGAACATTATTATTATTATTATAATTTTACAGACAAGAAGGTGATTGAGAAAAAAATGGAGTAACTCATACCAAGATTAGAGAGGACAATCTGCTGCAAAGGCTAGGACTAGGCATGGACCTCCTGGCTCCTACAACAGTGACCTGCTTGGTACTGGCCTGTTACTTATATTATTGCAAAGGCAAAATGAATACATGCAAACACACACACAGAGATGATGAAACTCTTGCAGAGGAATTCAGTTTGTCTAAAGATCTGTAAAAGTAGGATTTACACTTCTGACAAACTGAGCTGAGGAAAGCCCTTGAAATTCTTTGGAACTAATGATCTTTCGAGGCTTTATGTTGTGGGGTCTGATTTTCCTTGTGACACACAGCCACACCAGCCACTCACTTCTACATATTTAGACTCAGAGAGGATCTCTCAGCTAATAAATAGTACCATCAGCTTTCACCACAGTTCAGCCATAGACACATGAGCATTTCAGCACTTGTATCAGTCTCCTGCAGTTCTGGTCTGCTGATTCCTGTTTCTCCACAGCCAAGAGGCCATCTCCATCTTGGATACACCTGTGATTTATTTATTTGTTTGTTTGTTTATTTTCACACACACACATGTTCAGGCTGCAGGTTTTTTGTTCAGATGCACACAATTCAATCCCCTGCATTCCCTTTCTCTCCCCATTCCTACAATTGCTCCCCACAACAGAGGAGTTTGCAGAGGACCTAAGCACTGCTCATCCCTGATGAGTTCGCTGGGAACTGACTGTGTGCAGCACCTATAAAAACCCAGGACATGCAGGTATTCGGGTATCTGTGAGGCATCAACTCAAGGAGGCAATCAGGGATTAGTCAGGGCTGGTTGTGCTTAACACCAATTAATTGCAGCCTGGCTAAAAATCTTTGAAAAGCTGAGTCTAGAGATGGAACCCTACCTGAGATTCCTACCTGAGGTCCAGCCAGCACAGGCAGTGGCTTTCAGGGGAGAGCTCTACCCTGAGGTGACCCTGTTCACTGGATCCTTTAAGACAGCAGTGGAGATCAGACACACAGAGCAGGTGTCAGCCCCTCAGCACAGACATATAAATTCACAGCAAGATTCATCTTGTCCAGGTTCCTAATTTGGGAATCTCATTTTAATCTTACCCAGATTATTCAAATCATATTCAATACTGTATGTTTTAAACTCCCAGCTATTGATGGCTGATGGCAAAGCCACATAACCACGTAAGCAATGTTCTGGGTCACCCTCAGGGAATCCTGATTAGAGCCTCTTATTAACTGTTGTTAAATCCTGAGAACTGAAAACACCAAGGTGCCAATAAACAATTCCATTGTAATACACGTACATTAATGCCTTGAGAATGTAAAATTTAAAAAAAAAATAAAAGTGCATGATTTTAAGTAAAAAACCCCTATACTTTTAGAAAAACACATACAGAGAAAAAACACACAAACAGAAACTAGTAGAAGTTCATTCTAAGTTCTAGATAATCACCATCCTAAATGTTAATGGTTTGGTAAGCTGATCAGATAATTCATGTTCATATGCTTTTTCTTAAACCCTTGCCACTTCATTATTTTGGCTCCTTATGCACCAGTGTTATTTATGCAGGCCTGTACAGTATTTTCCTCTACTCTTTTATTATTAGTCTCTATACTCTTTTTTGCTGTCTAATACTGAACAAACAGCATATAGTCACAGTAGCTCCTTGCTCTAAGCTCCTGGTATTTTCTTTTTACAGTGCAATACCCTCCTAGAAGGTACCAAGTGCTACAAACAATTCAGCTGCCTTCACAACTACAATAATACGCTCAAGCCAGTGCAAACAAGTGATGCAATGCAAGCTGTGCTCTTCCCAAGGGTGGAGAGCACTCCCCAACCAGACTCTCAACTTGTTTCTTCCCAAGGAGAATAACTTGCAAGGTCACTTTTGAACCCTTACTTCCCATGGGGTGGCCACAGTCCACTCAGCAGAGATAAGGGAAAAGAAAATTAACCTTTGAACTATCCTTGCTCATATACAGTGTACATGAACTGACAAACAGCAATACAAAACACTAATTAACTGCAGCTTCAGTTGCAAAGATTGAAAGATGCTCCAAAATAACCTGAAATGGCCCAGGACTATTAAAAATTCCTGTGACTTTATTCAGAAGCTCAAATGAGATGGAAACATCTAACTGGGTATAAATTCCAAATGCACAAGCCTCAATTATATTCTTAATGCTTCTATAACAGTTGCTGGTGTAGATTTTATACAAATCTGTCATTCAGAAAATGTTTTTAACTAAAAGAAAAACAACACAATCTAAAGTGACTGCATCTTCATACTGTTTGCTGTTTAGAGCACTGTGGAAATAACATGAAAATATATTATTTAGTGTAACAAAGGCATTGATGGGATTAGTACAACAGCATTTTTTTAGTTATTAATCATGTTTCTTCAATGACTATTGTTTGATCACTTAAAATCTACATTTGTTTTTCTGATGAATATAAATAGCATTTTTATTACAATTTTATTCTTTAAGCAGCCAAAATATATATCTCTGAATTGGCCCCTACTGGCATTTGGACTTCTGGCAGTGTTTCAAATGTATAACTAGACACAAGCAGAAAAACAAATAAAAGAAGACATAAATTCAGATGCATTAAGAAATGCTTGAACTTTTGCAAAATATTGAACATCTCTGATCTCTCACCAAGGCTTAATACCCAAGTACACCTGTTGTCCTGCTCATTCCCCTGCTTCGTTCCCATTCAGAATGTTTTTCATTGTTCAGTGCACCAGACAATTTTTTCTTCTCATGACAGTCTTAATTCAGCTGACTCTGGTTAGAAATCTCTTCTTGTGGCAGCTCAACCCATTCTCAACACCAAACAATGGTGATTAGCCATCAGACTTCCTGAAGGCCAGACCAGTATTTTTTCAATCTTTTCAAACATTACTAGCCCACAACATAGAACAGAACACCTCAATATCAGCTCTTTGCAATTCAATCAATATTCTTAAGTAACAAGCTAAAGAACATCAAAAATCTTACCAACTTTTGCCTTAAATGTGCACACATATATCTAAGAAGCAAAAAAATCTAAACCAGAACCTATCACTGCACATGGGAATGGACATGAAAACACACACACAGCAGATGCTTGTTACTCTGTACTGCCAGGAGGTTCTCAGACTGTGCATGGGGGGAACAGTCTGCAGGGACACTCTCATAGCACCTATCTAATACTGCTGCTGTGAGATTTTCTAGCTTCCTTCAAGCAGATAAACAGCTTCTGGAGTCTTACAAAGGGCCATGCTTGGGCCAGTTTGGACTGAACTGAAATTGTGCATCTACTGCACACAATAAATAAAAGTTTTCTTGCACAGGGTAGTATGACCTACTTAAAATGTAGTCTTCATGCCCATAGCATCTAAAAGAATCATGAACCAAAGGTCTGACCTTCCAGTAGGTAACATCTGTTGTCCCAGTGATGTGTTCCTCAACAAATATGTGCATAACACTAAAGATAACATGTGACATCGGTAAAGAAAAACAAAGCAAAACAAAACAAACATGGGAGGGAGAAGAGACAAGAAAAGACATCACATTTTTCTGAGCAGGGCAGAACAAATGTTTGACTGAGAAGCTTCAGGTCCGGCTGGGAGAAGGCCAAGACTAATTTAACCTTTGGTCAAATGGATGGGAGTTAGCTAGTTTCCTTTTTCCTCTTACATCACTCCCAGAGATTTCGACAAAAATAATATGGCACCGATTACATGACATTACAGGCTCTCATAATGCACTGGGGAGGATAGTGTTGAAACCCCTCAGAGACAAATTAATCCCAGCAAAGCAACAGCTGTAAGATTGCTGTAAAGGGAGAAAACAACTACAATGTTTGCATTATGTACTTACATTATTTTAATATAACTTATTTAGGGGATTAGATTATTGGACTTTTTAATAGGTCTAACAGCTTTGTATCATCATGAAAACATCAGCTGTCAGGTTGCACATATTTGCCATTAAGGCATTTAATCACTCAGTACATTCCTTTAAAAAGCTAAAGCAGACCCAGGTATAAGAAGATTTCTTGTGCTTTCAGAAAATGTATGCAGTCAGAGAACACATGTTCTGCTGGGTTTTTTGGACATGCTGGAACAATCGCCACTGCTGTCACCGTGTGCCTCCTAGAGCCCCTGTGAGCGCTCAGGTGCCAGGCACCTGCTCAGCCCACCCACTCTGGGATGCTGCTGCAGCCATGGCACTTCCAAATCAAGAATTCCCCAGCTGAGGCAAACACGACCCTCGTGTCCTGCTCTCCAGTTACTCTATACACACCCCCTTTTCTTGTACTCTTAAATGTGGTATCAAACACATGCTGTTCTCACCTGCTATAAAAACACTCTGGTTGTAGCCCACACACTTATTTTGGAAGAAGACAAACTGACCTAAAGGCAGATTTCAGTTTAAGCTCCCTCTCTGTAGCCAACCCACACACCCCTCCCAGGTTTTGGGGGCTGCCAGACAAATGTCAGCCACCTGCACCAGCCTGGCAGAATCTCTGTCACAGCACCATCCCCAAGGCCACATGTTCTCCAGGCCAGCTAACGGGCCTGGAGAGCTGCAAAGTGGCTGTTTCACACTGGTTGGGCCAGACTGCAAATGCTGTGCTGACCCCTCTCTATGTTGCCCCAGCACTGTCAGACCTCCTGTGTGAGCCCCACACCCCAGGGCATTCCAGGCAGGGATGCTGCTCCAGCACAGGCAGGACACAGGACAGGTTCACCTGGGCCACGTCTGGACACAGCACATGAAGAGAAGCACAGCAAAGCCAAGCTGGCTGGGAGGTGTCCCCAGCCCCAGCGCTGGGAGCCTGCCCCTGTCCCCAGCCCTCAGGGGAATGTGTCAGGCTGGCACTGTGGGCTCAGCACACACACCCTCACCGTCAGTCACACCTCAGCCCTTACCCATCCCTGTGCCCTCACCTGGCGTGGCAGCACAAACTCCTGGTGGAGCTCTGCCCTCCTCTCACAGCCTGCACAGCAGCTCTGCCCAAGCAGCTGAATGGTGCCCCTGTGAGAAAGACTTCAACGAAATCCATTGCTTTTTTGAGCTAAAGCAGCCAAAACTACCTCCCCCGGTTTATAGCAGCCGGTGGAAAGCTGTGCAGCAAGCGACAAGTGCAGAGACCTCTGCATGTGTTAGGAGGAGAGAGGAAGATGATTTTTTTCCAAACTGAGAAAATATGCTCATATGGAACAGTATTTTTAGGTGTTTTGTGTTGCTACTTTGAGAACAGGTTTTATCTTTCCTTACTTAGTTTGGATTGCACGTCTGCCTTCCAGTTTGGAGGAGTAAAAGAGTTGGTCATGGTAACTGTGAAATATGACACTACATGCATTTTTAAGAAGTGGTTTTATATATGGTAAGGTTAATTTCATCTGACTAAATTGTAACTGCAGTTTGTTAGTGTTTTGTTTAATAAATTGCAGCTAATAATGTCATGAGTATAACAACTAGTTCATAATATCACAAATATTGCTGTGAAACTTAACGCCTATTGCATCTTAATCTCTTGAAAGCATAAAGCAGTTTCATGAAAATTGCATCACTTTTGAATAAAGTTTTTTTTACTTAAAACTGGGGGTTTTTATCAGGTGAGACAAGATATGAATAAATATGCTGTTATGTTTACCCATATACTTCATGAAAACATCTCATGGAATAGAATATACTACTGGACCTGTACCCTGATGAATGCTGCACCACTGCATTGTATGTAATCCACAGGGGTTTAAATATGTAAAAATCCACAAGGGCTTAAAAAACATACTGTCTTACAGGAATTTTAACAGAATAAAATAAAATGTGGAAACTTGAGAAGAAGTAATTAATAAAAGCAGTGAAAGCTTGCACACTGTGTTAAAAGCTCAACACTACCCCCAAACTTAAAAGCTGTGAAGGCAAATGCCTCTGGTGTGCAGGCTGCACTTCAGGCTGGGCCAGAGTCCAGAGTTTTCCCTGATACCTCGGGCAGGTTCCTAAACCCTGCAGCTGAGAGACAGTTACTTGTTGCTGTGTAACTCCCATTCACACTGTTCACAAAGTCACAGCACGGGTCTACTGTGAAATCACAAAGATGGAGGGGCTTCCAGCCACAGACACTGCCAGGTGGGCAGTGAACACGGAGCTGCCTGCTGTGCCTTGCTGAGAACAGGGCTCCAGCAGTCAGATCTGCCCAGGGATCATTGCTGTGGCCTGGGCCTTCCTGTACTTGGTGAGGGCAGAAAGGGCCTGTTGGGGTGACGTTGTTTACAGGAGGTCTCACAGACAAGAGATTACCTGTGTTCTTGTGGAGGGCAGAGCTTCTTAGGAGATGCAAAGTATGTCTCAAAGACAAGGGTCTCCACTGCTATGCAAGGTATGCTTTGATGTTATTCCTCCGAATGATCTTTCATTTCAAGATCTACTGAATTGGAAAGGCATCTCTGCATAAAGTGGAAGAAACAATTAGATCTGTTAAGATCTGGTAAGGGCAAATTAATCAACACAGTATATTTAGAGGAGCAATGAGATTAGTGTTTGTGGCACTGGTATATTTCAGCCTTATTAATGATTAGAGTATGGAAAAAAAAATCCTTTTCCAGGACTAGGTATTCACAATGCATTGGGTGAAAGAAGAGGGAGATAGCTGAGGTTGCTCTCCTGAATCTCTGTATGAAAAACCTTTAAATGATCCAGCTTCTAATAATTATTATAACATATTAAAAACAACAGGTTTAAAAACCAGTATGGAGTCTCTCTGCATATTAATGCAGACACATGCATACATGCATATTACTGAAAGATATATTTTTCTTTAACTTCTGAATATGAGAGCCATGCTGGTAGGCAGACTTCTCAAATATCTTCCATTTCATGGTGCACTTTTATGGTGGGAAGTAATTGACATCAGAAAGGAAGAATAATGAAACTGAGGTCACAGAGTTATTTACACTGGCGGGTGGATCCCACAGCATTCCTGTATGATTCGATTGTTTTGATGACCCTCTTTTTGGGATTCTGTCACATATTACATCTGATATTTGGATCTTGGTAACTTGAAAGAGACACTGAGAGGTCAGTTTGGTTTCTGTAACCACTGAGTTAACACTAGGTTAAAAAGTCTGTCCCTGTTCAAGCCAATGGCACAATTCCCAATGACTTCAGGAAGCTTCCAAACTCCCTGTCCCAAAGTGCTAACAAGCCAAACAGAAGGAGCCATACAGACACCAAGCTGAGCAAGGGACACCTAAAGAACACCCAGGCAACATCCAGAGAAATCTGATTAAATTATCGAGGAGGGAAAGGAGAAAAAATAGCAGTATACAAGTGCCTTTAAAAGGCAAATTTTACTTCAAATTTTGCTGTCAAAAGGGAAATGTGGGAATAATTGCCTCAAAGGCTTTTGTTTAGAGAGAATTGACAAACCACTGCTGCATAAAGCAATAAAAGAAATCGAGGAGAAAAAGCCATATTTAGATCATAAACAGAAATCTCATAAAGAAAAGAAGAAATCTCCCCAGACCTGAGATAAGCCTTCCTTTTGTTTTCAGACCATTACTGTAAAGCTGTTAACCTTCACAGATACTGTACCAGGGCCTGCTGAGCAGGAATTAAAAACCCAGACCACAGTGATTGAAAAAACCAGAGTAGTGACACATTAGCAACAAGGATGTGTATGTATGCTGTGAATAACACAGCTCTGATCCTGGTGCCGAAGCCTAGGGCTTCATTACATTTAATTACTTCCGGCTTTAAATCAAGGCCTGCTTCAAAATGAGGGTGGCTGCTATTAAACTAAATTACTTTCCCCTCAAGCTTGTATGGAAAAGTACAGTACCAAAGGAAGACATCTTCTATTAAAAGCAGTATGGTAAAGGTGCTGCTGCCAGTCTAGAGATGGTTTGTAACTGGGAGCAGCTCATAAATGAAGCTTTATATGGTACCTGTCTTCAATATTTTATGAGGGAGAACTGTTTGTATTTGGCTGAATTCCCTTCTGCCGGATTCTTTTTGCAGCTCATTGCTCTGCTCTGAACTGCTACATGACAACTATTCCTAATGCAGAAGTGACACATCAGCACACTGATCCTCCTTCCTGTGGGCTTTCCCTCTCCAGGGTGGATACGGGGAGTGCCAGTACCACACCGAGCAGCACGAGCCCTCCCAGGAACAGCGTGCTCTGGGGTGCAGGCAGGTTTGGATGGCCGTGGGTTTGAGCGTGTATTTCAAACATAAACATATTAAGTGATAGAAGAAACCTTCTCCCACAGAGGTCACAGCACTTACATCCTGGACTACCCAGATGACAGGCCCAATTAATACTGCTTAAAAAACCAGTACAAAGCAAAACACCAGCAACAGCCCTTGAAAATAATCTGCTGTGGATATATCAGATTCCTAGCAGACAAGCTGAAATTAAAATGAGGGATGGGTTGCTCAAATCAAACCAAATACAAACTTAACAAGAATTTACCCAAATCTTCTGACAGATTTTTTTAATCCCTGTTGTGTTTTGGCTCTCACTCATATTCAGCATCTGCTCTCTATCCTTGATCACAATCCGAATATTTGTTTCATGCACTTAATTTCATTCTCTTTCATTTTACAGCCTGCCTGGTTCATTTGTTCATTCTTTGATTTGCCCTCACATTTTCTCAGCTTTTCATCTTTTTCTGCTTTTTTTCCTCCCTTGTCTCCTGGCTTTATTGTCTCTCTCTCTCTCTTTTTTTTTTTTTTTTTTTTTTTTTGCCTTAGCCTATACAGCCCTAAATTTCTCTTCCCTATTTCCCTGATGCCTTCCTGTCACCATTTGTTTTCTATCACCCTGCTTTTCTGCTGGTTGATGTTGGAAATATTTCAGGAATTTGTAATTCTCAGTGCCATGAGAACCGTTATCTTTGCATTTTCACTGGTGAAAGTGCTCTCAGCATGGTGAAGATAATGAGGATGATGACGGAGTGGGCCTGGGACAGAGAGGCTTCAGATGGACTCTTCCCTGAGCCCACTTTGCCTCCACAGTGGTATGATCCAGTGTGGAATGTGCGAGAGGAAGCTGGGTCCGTGGGGAGCACGCAGGCTGGGGGCAGGGAATGTATTGAGAAACCTCAAATTCCACACAACAGAAATGAGTACAGGAGAAACTGAAATACAAGAGAGAAGCAAGATGAGGGACCAGCTGGAGAAGGGTGGGGGGGAAGTGCAGGAAAAAAAATACACCCACCACCACCACACCCTAGCCTTCAAGTTTTTGTTTCATGCAGGTGCAGATGAGCAGCAGTACCAGCCCTTGCTAATGTTCACTTGCTCTGAGTAGTAGTACTCAGAAAGTCTCAGACAGCAATCTACTCATTATTTCTTTCCCTGAGCAGGGTCAGGGGTCACCTTTAAAATAACAACTGCAAACAAAAGCCAATTACATGGAATAAAAAATGACCAGTGACTGAGAAAGCTAGCCAGTGCATGGAGTGTGGTGACTTGTCACTGGAATATGACAATATGCCAACTCAAAGTGACCACAGAGAGAAAAATAAATAAACAAATAAGCAACTGTATTCTAATACCAAGAGATGCCTCAGGAAAGGAGCATCAAAGGTTAACCAACCTGCTTTGTTATTGTTTCTGCTGCACCCGCTATTGTTATTTGTATTCTGGTATCACCAAGAGGCCTCAACCAAGATCAAGGGCGTTGAATTAGACACAAAATAAATATGCAGAGGAAGAGAAAGTTCCTGTTTTAAAAACCTAAAGCTTACTGGGTAAGATGAACAAGTTGAGGAAAAACAGAGATAATGAGAAGTGAAATGACTCAAACTGAGTCACAGCAGGTCAGTCTGAGAGCTCTATCCTATCTTTTAGAGTTGCAAGGAGCTGAATAGGAAGAAATTGGGAATATCATGTATACTATTTTGATTATTGTTTAGAAATCTAAGAACTTCACAGGCTCTCTGTCCTTAGTGATGGAAGCCTTCTCTGTATGTGGAGATAAAAGTCATTTTGTGTTTGCTCAGCTGGTCCTTCACATGCCCACCATAATGTCTCACCATGATAAACGTTCATGGTACTCACTACCATTGACAGATCGTGTGCATGGTGATGAGATGAGGATATGTTCAGCTAATATAAAGTACCTTTGTCTTGTGCAGCTCTTCCTTCTTCCCTTCAGTTTCAGTGCTGGCTTTAGTTAAGCTTTCACAGTTTCAAGAGCTGCCAGAATTGTCACACTGCTACAGAACAGGGGACCTCAATCAACAGCAGGACTTAAGAGCTCCTTGGACTCTGTGGTGATCTCTGCTTCAAGTTCACACTCCAAATACTACTGCAAAGAGTTTGCTAAAACATTCCCCTCTGCATTTCAGCTCCAGCTGAAATCCAAATATTAAAGCTAGTAGCTGGTAAAAGGAAACCACATCTCCACAACACATTGCGACAAATAGGAGCAGCACTGCACAGTGCTCAAAACCATGGTTTCAAAACCTTCAGAAACATTTTGCTGCAACCTTACATTTGCTAATAGATGTAAGACAACACAGAGATGTCCCTAAATGTCAATTGCAGACCTACCAGGATGGGGCTCTTGAAAGATGTACTTGCCTGCCACTTACCACCATCCATGTTTTTCAGAATTTCAGGGTTTAAAACAATGTAGAATAAACCCAGGACTAGTCCTGTAACAGCAGCTACTCCCAAGACTTCAGGATGGATGCAGAGTTGCTGCTAACGTTGCAAGACACTCAAATGATAATGAACCATAAAGTTTGTTCACACTGGATCAACAGGACACAGAGGTACCACGTCTGAGATGCCTGTGCACTAAACTCACAAGTGTGGAGAACACTTTCAGCATGGGTCACTACTATCAAAGAAAAATTCTCTTCTGAGTAATGGAGAAGAGTAAGCAAGCTAATATTTGCAGGCATGCCTATCCCTACTAAAAACACTTCTTCCTCTCGAGATCAGAGAGAAGAACCCCTGAGCTGATCAGTGACCTGAGCTGGCCAGTGCCAGTCACAGCATCTTCCAAGCACCACAAGCTGCAAGCAGAAGACCCATGGCTATGGCAGAGAACACATTAGTCCTGTCCTCATGATTTCCCCTGCAATCCTGTGAACTGGTTAGCAATGACTGGCAGTTACTGCAGTGAAGATCTGACTCCTGTCTCCAAAGTGGAAACCAAAGCAGCATGTTCATCAAAAGCTGTTGAATGGTTTAAGATGGCCAATTAGAAATGAAACTATAAATTACAAAACTCTGACATGGGGATGAGAAGAGTTTTCCAAAATCCTGAGAGAAACAAGTGAGGGGAGGTACTTCCATCAAGTGTGCCTCTCTCAGAACAGCATTCTCCTGAGGATTTATTTCAAAACTGTTTGGGTCCAGTGTACAAAGATCCAAAACCAAGAATACTCAGCAGCAATCAGATAGGAAAACAATTAGGACAACACAGAGTAGATTGAACACTGTGGCCTATTTAAAGCACTTAGAGGTGGTCCTTTATTCTCAGTAGTCCTCAGGCATGTTAGCATAACATCCCTTAAAGACAATGATCAAATTGAATGTACTTAAAAAGGAGATTCTGTTCCAAATACTTTAACTTCATTTGTGATCATTAAGCACTGGTGGTCTCAGGACACAAAAGATAAAGGGGGAAAGTCAGAAAGGGACCCAGATATTAATCAAAATATGTCTGACCATAAAAATACTTTATCATTACTTTCTAAGCTTTTGAAAAAATGTTGAAAACATCAAACTGAAACTGCTACCTCATGTGGTGTTCAAAATATGACATAGTTAAGCAGATGTGGCCACACCAGACAAGTAAAAACTTACGGAAAATTATCTACAGTTTCTTGTGCCTCATAAACTGAATAGGAGTCAGCCATGTCATGGTGTTGCAACAAAATGTAAGCACAAGAAGACAGAAACAGGACAAGCAGGAAGACAGAGTACAGTTGCAAGTTGAAGATGATGAAATTAAAATAGTGAGGCTGGCTAGGGATTCTGATATCATGTTTGCTCAAAGATTCAATGAGCTGGAGGTATGCAACCCCATGAAAATACTCTGGAAAGTGACAGGGGGTGCACAGGTTTGGAACAGTAACAGCCTCTAAAAGGCTGCACAAAAAGGACTGGAAGAGTCTGACCTCCATACATTTAAACTGTGGCAGTCAAAGTCCAGGCTAAGTATTAGGGAAAGCATTTCTAATGTTAAATATTATACTGGATTAGAGCACCAGAAAAGCTGTAGTGTCTTCATCACTAGATCCCTTTAAGAATAGCTGAGCACTTATTTGGAATGACTGACATAGACTGCATCACTTCTTGGGGCAAGGAGAGAGACTGGATGTTTGCTCAGCATAATGGTTTTTCACATTTTTCATTGTAATTGGTCACCTGGAATAGAAGTCACTTCTCTGGACAGGGAAACATCACCAGACTTCAGGTAATGTTCATATTCAAATACCCCAGTTGTCAGACATTCATGTTAGACAATGGGTTTGGCAGGGCAAAAAAAAGGGAAGCTATCAGCATGACTTGAATGGTAATCTGGAGTCTAAAAAACAGAAAATCAATTCAGCTGTGAAGGACAGAATGCATTTGGGAGTATCCTCAAATCACTTCCCATATTGAGAAATCACAGCCGTAATTTTCTGTGCAACTGACACAGTTTTCAAATACTGAGGCCACCCTCACATTAGCACAGGTACTATCTCTTTTCATGCTATCTGATGCAAAATTATGCCTGATTTTTTTCCTGCGGAGAAGAGAGGGTAAGTGCTCTCCTTACAAGGTTTATGGGCAAAAACAAGGAAAAGAGGTTGACATTTTAAATTAATGTTCTTGATTACCTCTTGTGTTAGGTTCAAAACATTATCTTCCTCGTTCAACATATCAGTTCGTTTGACTTTTGTAACAAAAATACAGTCAGACCTGTGCATATTGTATTTCAGAAAAGTTGGGGGTTTTTTTGAAACATCTGTTTGGAAGTGTTAAGGTTCTGCTGAAAAACCTCACACAGATGTGGGCAGCATGCCATATTCTGAACAACAATAGAATCTCCAAGCATCCTCCCAGGACATGCCTAAATAAAATTCCCAAAGAAGAATGAAATAAATTTTTTTTAACCCAAAATTTCTTCTGCTAAGCTGCACATGGTGCCGTATCTGCGCATTTGCAAGGAAACCAAGTCAGCTGCCATTTTCTGGCAGAGCCGTGTAGTCCCATATACATGGTCCCACAGTATGTTTTCCACAATCCCATGTCTACTGTACCCTAGCACGTTAGTCAAAGGGGAAGAAAGCACCACAGAACTCAGAGCAATTAAGGTTTTCTTATTTCTTCCTTTTTTGCCATTACTGTACTGTGTATGTGCTAAATATCTGCCAGGATTCTCCGCCCAAACTTCGTGTTCTCAATTCACCCATGCTTTTCAACACTTCTCTTGGGATTCTCATTCCATTGTTTCTTTCAAATTTCATTTTCTTTTCTCTTTTACTCTCTTGCTTTCTTTACTTTCCCCCTCTATTTTTCACAGTCCCTCTCACCCCTGCAGGAAAGAAAGAAAAAAAATAGAAAGGAATGAAATGAACTGCATTTTAACAATCAGAATAACAGCGAAACAATGCTCTTGAGATCCCATCTGTTGCCAACACATCTCCCAAGACAGCAAATGATGGGCATTCCTTGCTAAATAAAGAGAATTTCCCACACCCATTAAAGATCTACACAGCAAAGACTGTTGCTTAAGTATTTACTTTTTATGGCATACAAGAAAACTACCTGGAATTGTAAATACCAATGACATATTGTTCACATCTCTACCAAGCATGTGGTCAGTGGCCATATGGATAACTTCTGGGTGTGAAATGTCCTTTCTCTTTTTACAGTGCTGCAATATCTTTGTGCCAGAAGCCGTTTTTAAAAGTTTAATTGCATAATTCTACCTCCAGTGCATGAAGTTAAATTCTATTTACAAACAAAACTCACATCCCTTCCTACCCCAAAAATCTGCTGAAGCAAACTGACTCAGTTCAAACTTTCTCCAATTAGGATTTCACAAATCTTGATCCAACACAGAAACATTTATGCACACCATTTACATAATCCATCTAATTCACAAGGAATAGCAATTATTTAAGTATGATTGCCCTGGATTCATAAAGTGGACTTATCAAAAACAACAACACTAACAAAACACTTCTCAAAGTTAGACAGTTTACTAAGGCCTTAAATGGGAACATAGTAGAGCTACAAAAGAGCATGTTTAAAGTGTCATTTCTCATTAACTTGATAATGAACTTCTTCATTTAAAAAGGAAAGTGACAGACTCTGTAAGAGATATTGTGTGAGTTCTTAAGAATTTTCTTGGGAGTTGCCTTGACATCCCTACTGTTTCAGCTTTAGGTCTGCACTCTAAAGAAATGCGATTTCCATATGGTTAAGCAAATGTTTCTCACCAGCATATCTCCAAACCCAAGTTATTTTGTATCTCCTTTTTCATTAGAGTTGTATCCCAGATGGTGCTTCACAACAATAGGTGTTACTGTAAAAATACTGAGGCTTCAGAAATGTAAAACCACTAGAGAAAGTCTGAGGCGAGGATGGGGGGAAAATGGTGCAAATAAATATCACTTTATTTGCATCAGCACTGAAAGACTTTTAAGATGGGTGGAAATCCATGATCCAGAGAACTGAAGTAAGGAAAAGGCAAATATGGAAGAGTGTAAGAGCAGGTAACGAGCCTCTATTAGTTGAAGAGATGAAAGGAGACAAAGATGAACCCAAGCAATTTTAAAATCAAGCAATGTTTTTTTTTGAAGCAGCCTGTGAGTTGAGTGGGGAACCATTTGAGTTGTTTGAGGACTTGGATGGTTTGGTTATGGTCTCTTGCATTTAAAAGAATGTAGACACAGCACCCCTGTGTAAGCTAGAACCTGGAGGGGGGAAGGTGTTGAATGCCATAAAGAAAGAAACTGCTTTAGGAAAGGTGGAGAGACAAAACCAACCACAAAGAGGATTATGGCTAAAGCAAATCCAAAGCCTGACATACATGTTTGGTGCTTTAGAGGCATGATTGATGTGGTGAGGAGGAATTATATAGTGTTCAGCAGAAGGCCAAATTTCAAGGCAGGGGAAATAATCAAAAGATCTGAGCAGAGAAGGGAGGCAGATGATACGGAGTCATGTTAAGGAAGTTGCCCTGCTTTTGCAAGATATTTAGCTGAAGAAATTAGCAAAAAGATATTTAGTGAAGGTTTTGAACAGATTTACATTTGAACCCGATAAGAATGAAAACAATGACAACGTAGGATACAGCTCATAGGCAAGGATAGCATATTCTATTATATATAAATGATGTAGACTTTATTGATGTAATTGAAAAATAAACTCTTTCAAACAGAGAATTTCTTCTTCTCATCCCATACAAATACAACACAAACCATGTTTTGCAATACCTAAAGTTAAGATATCTGAGAAAACAGTGGAAAAGACAGAGGCCTAGCCTATATAAAGGTACATACCTTAGCAAAAAGCATTGCCATTACATGCAGAATGGAAGGGAAGACAGCTGTCTGGATAATGTACATAAAACCTTGCAAGGAGGAGGACAGCTGAAACAGTTCAGAGGGGTGAACATATTTGAAAGCAGAATATATGCACTGCCATTATCTTCCATACAACAAAATCCTTCGTTGAAAACTATGGATGATAAAAAGAAGATCTGTGCCAAACTATAATGTATTTCCCCAGCTGAGTACAAACATCTCTGAAAGCTCAAGGTTTGATCCTTATATCCAGAAAATGCTATTTCAAAAAATGTTCTCTCTCTGCAGTGATACAACATCACAGACAGAATATTGCTGAATTGATCATCTGCTGTGATAAACTAGTTTGGAAATACAGTCTTTCAAGAAGTAATATAAAACCTAGCTTCTGCCTACACATAATATGCTGGGTTTAGTAATCCATTACTCAGCAAGTGCACAAACTGCTTGTGTCTCCTCTATGTGTTAAAATAACCATATCCAGAAGTAAAAAGTCTGAGTTTCCTCATACAAGGAGGAAACAGGGAAAACGTGTCAGGAGGAAATGGTCACACCTGTTTAGCAATGCCTGACTGATAAAATGGTGTGAACACATTTGAAAACGACCTAAAATGCCTCAAGGATTACACATTGTGGTTACATTTATGCTTCCTTGTCTATTCGGGCAAAGTCACAGTCTCTCACATTTCTAAAATACTGCCATAAAGATGCAGGAAGCACATGCATCAGGTACAGCTTCATATTCTTTCCCAGTTGGAATTTGTTAAATCACTTCTGCATTTTCCTTTCTCCATTCTATGTCCCCTTTCAGTTATTCATCTTGATGTCTGTTTCCCTATCTGGCCACGGCTGTGGAAGGGATTTATACCACACTGCACATGCAAACACTCACTCTCATATTCAAACCAAGGACAGTGGCATTTTCCTACAGTTTGCTGGGTGGGAAGAGTAGGAATATATTCTATAAACAATTCTGAAGGATTATAAATAGTGTCTGCTCCTGTCTGTGTGACAGATCTCAAGTCAGCAAGAACCAGCTTTCCATCTCTTCTCTTTATGTGAGATAAAGAAATCTACAACAAATTTGCTACTTGAAAAGAGGAAAGGATGTAAGGAGCACAATTCTTTCCCAGATGATGAGGGCTGAATTCACAGCCTTTACTCTTTAGCATCATTAATACTACCTCAATTATGTTTGATGATGATGAAGATATAGTTAGTATAAAGATCCATTATGTTTTATTGATGTTAATTGTATGTTGATTATAAATGGGACAGGATGTATTTACATGAGTTTCACTATTCGAAGAAGGTTGTGAAATCAGAGTCCAATCCTGCACCAAGAATAAAACCTGCACCTTCTATAATTGTAATAGTATCCAGATGTTCTTCTTTAACATGAATGCAGGTGGTGAAAGCAGTAAACTGGTATGGAGCAGATGTGCTCTTAGCACAGGTGGGACTTGCTCCCAGTGCTACAGTGAATTTTGCACTCACTGACGTAACTAAAGAAGAGTCCAGAATATAGAAATGCAATGTAAAAAGTGAATTAAAAACGTAAAAAATATTTCCCATTTTAGTGGCGCATCTTGTTTGTTGAGATTTTAGAAAATCTCATGAGCAGAGCAAGCAGGGATTTTTTTTTTTAAACAGAAACAACAAAAATCCAAAGTGGTCAGCAATGGAGCAAGTTCAGATAAACCCTGGAGGGTGTAGTACTTCACACCTTGTGGGATGTTCATAATGTGCATCAGTTGCAGAGATTGTTTCTGCCTCATACCACCACAAAAATAATCACTACTGCCATGTTTTGGCTACATATTATTCACCTGGCACTCCAGAATTCTTCTTTACTGTTCTATTGTGGTAGATATGGGAAGACTGATTCGAGTTTGTCAGCAAGCTCAGCCAACCAGACTCATTCCAATTAACTTTTCAGACTGCATCTAAATAAATCTAACAAGTCTTCACTGTCATGTAGAACAGACTTTCTGAAATTTTACATAAAGGCTGAATGCTATTTGCACTTCTCTGTCATTATATAACACCTGCTCCCAAAATACATGCACCATTTAGGCCCTCTCTGTGCTAGGTGTCAAACCAATCTGTACCCGTCTAAACAAGGATAATCTGTGCCCCAAAAGTCTGTACATTGAAAGACAGTCCACTGGCTGTGAAGAGACAAAATGCCCTTGGAAACTGAGAACATAATGTCACCTGGATAGGATTGCAATGGCCACATTCTCTGGAGATATATAAGCAAGGGAAGCTGCTGGAGAGGGTGTAGAAGGGATGGAATGAGACATTATTGTGGAGGCTTTGTTATGGTGTGCTTGCCAAGTGCAGAAGGCAGCACTGGAGTATATTCAACAGGTCATGCTATTATGATCTAGATACCAGAGACAGAGTCCTCTGGATGCAGAAAGGCAGTGAAAATGAAATCTGAGATGGATAGGTGAACTGAAGGACAGGAAAGAAGCAGCAGCACTGAGTGCATCTATGGATGGAAGAAACAGAGGGAAGAAACCACCACACTGTAAGTTAGGACAGTTTGCCAGTACAGTGTCCTTGGCCTGCAAAACACTCTCAATAAACTGCAATTGCTCAGTCACCAATGCACAGATTTATTTTAGGTTAGTTTTCATTATCTCCATGTCATTATTTATGCTCCATGCTCAGGGACGCCACCCAAAATAGGTGGTTTATAGACAAATAATAAAGAGCCTGGTTCCTATCCCAGGGAGTTTGCAGTCTAGACAAAACCATCTCTGCTATTCCTAATCATATCAAGCTGAATCTGGCCATTCACATTTGGAGCCCAGATGAGAATAAGATTTCTAAGGCATGCCCCATGACTACTTCCCCTCTGTGAGTTGAGTAATCAAGTTATAAACCATACCATGATGGGCTGGGCAATTAAACATTCTCTAGCTCATCTGAAGAGATTGCTATGGCAACAATTTCTATACCAGCTCTATTGTTGGTCCCATTTCTTCTACCTTCGTCTTTATTTAGTAACAGTCCTTCCTTATCTTACACAAGGTGGTTACCCTGATATCAGCAGACATACATAGTGTAAGAATGCTGCTATATAAAGAAAATAACATGGCTGTGATATGTCTGGATCAAAGAGATAAAAATATACCCAAATTGTGATAATAATTCCCTGTATGAACGAGAAGCTTTATGATGGTATGCTGAAAACAGTGAGACAGCACAATACCTCCTGAAGCAACCTCCAAACAAGTACTTTAGGGGACAACCACAGGATAGCAAGTGTCCCTCCAGAATGGTGTGTAATTGTTTTGACATTGATAGGATCTAATAGCTTGATGGCTGCAAGATACCTTACAGTGGCTGCAGTGCACTGTGGCCATATCTAAGTTAGCTTTACATTAGCCAACAGGAAGAGCAATCACTGGTCAAAAGTTGCCTGTGTTAAGACTCCCAGACTTGGGCCATACATTAAGATTCATCCCATTCAGAGATGAATGGAACCATCTGGGGCAGAAGCACAGTTATTGCGGAGCTACTGCACAGCAACACCACACAGAAGGTGTAATGATGAATATTGCATGCATTTGAAACAGTCTGTTGCACAAAATAGGCTGATTATAAACTTAAATAGAAATAACTCCCTCGGCAGTTTGGACAAAGTAATTCTGTAAAGAGGATACATCCTGACATTACATCTTACCCAAGGGACAAGGAGAAAAAGTTGTTATATTTTGAAGTTTGAAAGACTACCCCACCATTTTTTCATTTTTCACTGAACTCACCTCTACCATGAGCACACAGCACCTTTTGTATGTCTATAATACCTCAACTTATTGAGAAGAATAAATATCATAGTCCAAAGGTATTGGTCATTAACTATTCCTCCGATTTCAGCTTTTCCCTATGACCAGCAGAAGTCAGCTCACAAGAGGAAGGTCTATGCCAATGTGTAAGTTTGGAAGGGAAGTTTAAATCTCATTATGGGACAAAACTGACAGTTGTAAAGGTTTAGGTGCTTTTTTATCTGTCCTACTTTCAAGTTAAGAGAAAGGTCAGATTAAAAAAGAGTTTGGAGTCTCAGAAAAGTGAGACAATCCAAGAAGGAACAAACAACTAGGAAAAGGTAAAAATTTCTCTGCTTTGAGATCTCTTTTGAGATCTGTGGGTAGAAAACTATTATGATGGAAAAAACCAGATTCTTATCTGTTCTAAACATCAAGAAATTCACCCTACCAAAAGAATCACTCCCTGAAAAAGGACACATTCTGCATGTATCTATCTTTGTAGGTAAGTTTAGTCGATATAGTGTGGGTATGGTAAAGCCACAAAGGAAAATGGACACTCGAGAAGTGACTTAGGTCTGTGTAACAGTGGCAGATTTGTGACATGACTGAACCAGCCACAGCAATGCACTGCTTTGCAAGAACACAAACACCACTGATGCATCATAAAAATCAAGGGTGGCTGAATTTCAAATGATTCTGTTAACTACAGCTGATTACAATTCTTGAAAAGTTCCTGAAATTCTGGCCCAGAAAAACAATTTCGAGTCGCACGACTACCTAGGTTCTCTCCATGTGAAAAACTGCAGCTGAAAACTCTGGTCATGCTTTGGTGTTCTCACCTACAAGGCAGCCAAAGAAGGCAGAATTATGTGAAAATCTTGGGATAGAAGTTTTTAATAGCTTAATAAAGATATAAATGGTTTCAACAGGGGCTTAGTTTGACTTGGAACAGTTCTTACAATGCAAAACGAGAGACAGTTTGGCTCAAGAATGCTAGAAGTCAGACTTATTTTACATGTTATAATCACACCATACATATGAAACAGCCTTTTACTGGACTTGTGTTTCCATCATGGCTAGATGTGATCTCTGTTGCAATGCAAGATATTTACAGCATTAATTAATTTATTGCAACATTTTTCATCCTTGTTACTGCATTGACATTGCCTATCTAAAATAAGCACTAAAACCAGAGCACATCCACACTGACTCTGTTCTTTTTATCCAGATAGATAAAAATTATCTAAAGGAGATGAGTCTTGCAGGAACTTTATGAGCTTGAGTATCACCTCATTTCACAATTGCATTCCAGAATTATTTTGGTTATATTTACATTTTACAGCCAAAGCTTCAGGTACCTCTATCAATAATGGTGCCTTTGTGTCACTGCAGCTCTTGTGAATTTGTTTCTATTTTGGGGGGAATAGGGATGGTTTTTAATGCTTAGTCAGCTTCATGCCAACAAAACAGATGAAATCTTGGGGAAATGTAGGGAAGACTCTAAGAAAAAGCCTGGTGAAACTGGAGAGTACCTAAAGGGATGCTGTTTGGATGCATGTGCTTCCTCCAATTGTTCCACCTCTGTCTCTTTAGTGTTGCCACCTATCCCTCTCCTTATCATTTATATTTCACAGGGGCTTTTTTCAGTTACAGCTGCTGTTCCTCCCTATAAAAGGTATATTAATAAAAGGGAAATGCCAAATCCCTGCTGTCTTCTGACTGATGTGCATTTTTCAGAATATAAACAGCTGGAGTTTTAAAACTCTGTGTTCTGCATTATATGGGGCTGGGAGATGAGGGAATGAGAGGGAAACCACATTTAATTTACTGTTAAGTTTTTATACATAGAAGAACCTAGGGAAACAATTTAAATAGTCTTAACTGTGGCATGTAAAAGCTGATACCCATTGTGCCATGTGCATTTATTGCTGAGTAAAGGTCACAGTGTCAAATAGCACCACATTACCACATTGCTCAATATTCTAAGTATGGCTGACACACTAAGCAAGACTTTTCAGTATGTATTTAAGCAATTTATACCAGGGATATGGTATATGTTTGACCAAAAAAATTAGCATCAATTCTGATGACTCCTTATAGCAAATTTTGAAATAACTTTTTCTCACAAGTTATTATATCATATTGAAATGTAATTGAGAGTTAAGTTTCTCTCAGGAGAACCCAGATACTGAAGAAGTAAAATCATTAATAATAAAATACTTTCTTTACTGCAATATACATGGGGTTTCAGTTTAAGGAAGTGAATGTTTTTTATAGACTCCATTATGCTATTTGATGCTTGTACCATTGATGCAGCTATGATTGTCATAAAAGGAAGGATCATGGTGTTAACATGAATATCAATGCTAATAACCAATGTAGAGAAATGTTAGTGGGTATGAAAAACAGAGCAGGATTCCTGTTCTGTCAGAAATGTTTGTCCCAGCCAATCTTGCCTTACTGAGAGACCGAACTTTCCCTTGAGGCCTTTTCCTGGTAGTGCCCCAAGATGCTGCTCATCTCCCCTTCTCATACTCTGTAGGGCATGATTTGCAGACTATCATTTCCTGCAGTCAGTTGTCCTCATGTGAGCAGCACTATCTCACCCCAAGCCTTCCAAAAAAGAGGGATGCACAGGATCAGGAGAAGTGGGGAAAAGAGGACAGAATCTGCTTCCCACTTCTACCCTCTCCCAACTACCAGAACATGGAGCTGTAATCTCTTGGGCTTCACTTTGCTGAGTACCACCAGACCAGGGCCTCACAGAACACAGCACCTGGCTGGGCTCAACACAAATACTGCAGAATCAGCACCAAGTAACACTTTCCTTTGGTTCTGCTTCTATCAGGAATCACTACATTGCCCTGTGGGTCAATCCCAGCCATTATTTCTGCATTAGGAGCCAAAAGACAATGTTAACAATTGGCTGCTCAGAGAAATGATTTACAGGAAGGTAGCAGTGGCATAGAACACAAAGAAGCCCAAGTGTCAAACTGCCTCCAAGGTGTGAAGCTGAAATGTTGCATTTCTAGTGTATTTACATTGCCACTGCCCGTTTTTTCAACCACTATAATGAAGTTTCTGCTTTTTATGAGAGAGAGGAGTATGTTACAATGTCCCTCCCAAATTAATGTTTTATTTGCTTTGACAATAAAAACATTGGTGCACTCCATTCACTAGTTTACTTTAAAGCATTTCCCATTTCATATCACAATGTTAGGGGGAAAAAATGTTTATTGAAGAGTCCTGCATGGGAGAAGGCTCTTTCCCATGTTCTCCAGTTCTCAGAGCACAACACACTCTTCAACAATGCCTTCCAAGCTCTATTTCTGGATTTCAATATTTCCTACAACATTTCCTACATAATAATCCTTTTATTATGACAGAACTGATTGTACACAACTTGATTTCTTCCTAATAAATGTCACCTTTCCTGTTCTAATTTCTCCCTGGTGTTTACCACATGCTCCACCAGCTACCAACTGTCCTTCTCAAAACTGCCAAGCCCTTGCTACGGGCTAGAGATCTTCCAAGGCAGCTCCTCAGAGCCAGAAATCCTCCCTTGAAAAAGAAGTTAAAGTACAACAAAATCTCACAGAAAACGCTACACAAATGATCTCCCATTCCACATACATCTTGTATTAACACAAACCCTAGCATGGTCCAACTGACTTCTGCTTCACAACCCTACTTTTGGACAGGTCTCAAATAGTCCCTTTCCCTTCCTAGCTAATAATTGTGAAAAAAAGTACTGTTTGCTTTTTTATTTTAATTAGAAGCTGCTGACTTCATCCTTTTTCTATAAACTTGAAGTAAATAGAAGTGAGAGTTGGCATATCTAATTCTGCTATAATTAAAATTTTACTCCACTTACTACCCATCTGCTATCTTACAACACTAAGAACTAAATCTGGTGGTGGTTTGTTTTTTCATTTCTTGTTTGCTTTGTAGCTAAACACTGATCTTTTCATTGAAACAGGCCATATAAAAATCTACTTGAAAGGTAAACCCCAATTCCAGAGAGCACTTTAACCTTAAATAACACAGTTTACATGCGTGTTCAGGTGCTTCCATTCAACAAGCTTCTTTCTAGAGTGGAATCTAAAACTTTTTAGGCATAACTGAAGCTGTAATACACTTATTCAAACAACTCATTCATTACTGGTATGTACAGAAAATGCTTTAGAGTTTTCACATGAAGAATTTCAGCATGCTTAGTAGAACCAGAAACAGTGCATCCCAGAAATTTCTGCAGAGAGTACGTTTGCTGTAATACAAGTGATAAAACTACTACCAACAGCCAAGTTTCCTTCCAACTTTTCATTTCTGAGTAATTTCTGCAATGAAGACAGAAGTGTAATAGACATGAAGGAATGTGGCAATCCATTTGTTTTATTTCTATGAAATTATTGCTGATTGCAGGTTTGGAGGATGTGTGGGTGAAGTTTGCTGATTTATTTCAGTTTGGTCAGGAATGCTTTTTTAAAACACCTTTAACCTTTTTCTTCCAAACAGTTAATTTGGGTCACTACTTTTGCACTGAAGCTTTGATTGTTAGAGGAAATACTTCTGCATACTTTTGCTCTGCTGTAAGAGAGGCAATATATTTTGGGCCATATGCCAACAGATTTTAACCACAAACTTAGGGAAAGGAGACAGATTAGATTGTGGTGGTCTCATAATCAGGGTTTCTCTGTACTCTTGCAAAGAGCAAGTATTCACCAGTAAAGTGGTTCTGTGTCATGCAGATGGCATATCCACAGTAATAGGGCAAACTAAACCCACTCAGCTGCATTCCTCTAGCCTCTGATAAGCATTCTATAGTAATTTTATCACAGAACTTCTTTAAAGTGTCCAGCCAAATAATATACTTTAAGATCTTCAGTGAATTCTCAACTATTTTTCAGCATGCAATAATCTTATTCAATAAAGGAAGGTATCAAACAAAGACCTGCTCCTGAAGATGAGGAACAGCCCAATTTCTATTCAAATATTTACAGACACTGCTCCTTTTAAAAGCTGGTGGTCAAGCAAAAAAAAAAAAAACAAAAAAAAAAAAAAACCAAAAAAAAAAATGAGGAAGATCTATTTGGTCATGGCATCTACCAGCATGTCATTGCATGCTTGCCTCCAGCAGTAGCAACCTTTCTAATTGTTCAGGCAATCCAGACAGATCAAACAGATGCTTCATCAGCTGGCTAGGGAGACTACTCAACCATTTAATAATTCTCCCTGATACTTTCCTGATACTACTGGTTAAAGTCTTCCCTTTCTTAAAGCCTTCCTTTTCTGTGAAGTAGCCAGTGTGTGCTTTTACACTGTGTGTTCTTTTATTCCATTACTCCTGAGCAGCTGCTGCTGCTGGAGCAGGATCAGTTGATGTGGAGACTCTCCCAGTTAGCAGCTGGTCCAGATCTGCGAGTGTGTGAATGCCTGCTCAAGAAAATGTAGTAACATGGTGGGTGTCTCAGGGAGTTGAAAATGAAGGGTGAGCTGTGCACCCCAGAGGTGGGAACTCCCAAGGTTTTAAAACATGCAGCAGGCAAACCAAATGCAGAGTTTTTGTGATAGAGAAGCTGGGGAGGAACATTCCTCTTCTATGCTGACACTGTGACATAAACATACTGCAAACCTTGACTGCTTCATATTCCATCTTTACTTAAACACAAACATGCAAGTGAAAACAGAGACTCCTGTCACACTGCTGTAGTCAAGTGCAAAGCAAATAATTTTTTGGCCAGTGCAATAGCCTACAGATGGAACATGAACCCACAAAACCACTGATGCATCACTACATGAAGGGTATTTTGGCATTCACTGACTTCCATTTTATATCCCAATGACTGAAATTTCTAATAAGGATTCTGCTTTTTTCAGCAAGGGTGTTTAAAAATATTTCAGGTTTAAAGAGACTTGGGTTTGTAATTTTTAACTGCTTAGAGGATCATAAAGGAATGCACAGAAGCAGCAGCAGACCAAAGGCTTTAATATTGAAATGAAACCAGGATTCATGTCCATGTTTTCCAAATCCACGGTAGTGCAATGCTGGGCCTATGCTAAAAATCTCTCAATTAAGTCTGGAATTGATTTGTAGAACAGGAACCCATGCAAAGTATTTTTTTTTTCTCAGATTTCATAATCTCTTCAGTGCCTCTGCTGTGTGGAAGCTTTGCTATAAAAGGAACCAGTCTCACTAAGGTGCAGAAAGAAGCTCTTTCTCCTGAGGAACAATGATGAGCACCTCCATGAGACAGTAACTTCAACTTTTGTTTAACAGACCCATAACAAATGCATGCAGGACTGACTGAGGAGGCAGCAGCGAAATGCAGAGCTAGCAAGACAAATAACTTAAATCAGCTTCCCACCTTAAAAAAACCCAACAGGTCACAATTGAAGTTTCTATGTGAAAAGCAGCCCTGTAAAGCTGCCACATGAAAAAGGATGGTTGGAGAGCTTTGTCGTGCAAATTAAGTCATTTTCTACCAATTCATAATCACAAGGGTTATCTCAGGAGCAGAAGAAAAGCAATGGCAGTTTCTTGTCCCAAGTATGAAGTTCTGACAGTCACTTCACTTCTCTTTCTCTAATAAGTCCCATTCAAACATCCTTGTTTGATGATAGAAATAGATCTAATACAGTGGGCATAGATGTAACTCAAGTATAAATAAGCAGTGTCAAACCAATGAACAAGTAGTAAATTAAGAGCAGAGTCTCCTCAGGAGCTACTACCACCATTAATGCATTTAGGCTGGCTTGAAGTAAATGGAACTCAAGTGAACACACGGGATCCCACAGGAAAAGGAAACCCCAGAGACCATCGTCCAATAGCATCAGACAAACTGCTTCACATTTAAATATTTCCATTCTGCCCTTGTTTACCTGTCCTGGAAATCACCCTTGCACAGATTCTCTTCAGAAGAGGACACATGATGGAGACACATCTCACCAAGGAGTAAAGTTGTATTGTCGGTCAGTTTTAAAGAGGAAGGAGATGAATCTGAATAGCTACAGATTAGGAAGCTTTTTTAATACTGAGCAAGGGATTTGACACTCTAAGAGGCAACAGAATGATATGGACAGATAAAAATGATAGAAGGGAGAACAAACTGATTCTTGTAAATAGAAATCAAACCAAGAACTTTTCACAAGGCTCTAGAAAGTCCTCCTCAGGACTCTTGGCTGTCATGTAAGAAGACAAAGGACCCTTTCTTTTAAAAGGGAGGAAAAAAAGTACATATTAAATGGTCATTTTGCATGACAAGTTGCATCAGAAGTTGGTCCCAGACAGCTGTGATCAGTAGCATTCAACCTGTTCCCAAATGATGCAGAGATGGGAAAAAATGTGCAGAATTCCACCTAAACAAAATGAAAAATAACTATGAGAAGCTATAAAAACAATTTGTGACATAACAATGAATGAGGAAAAAAAAAATAGGAGAAATTCCATGTGAGCAAGTGCAAGGCAATACAGAAGAATTAAACCCAGCCCTAATTACACATGTTAATCAATAGCATCCATAATAGTTTCTCCTCTCAGTCACAGTTTTTCAAAACTTGTTCATATGAAATCAATAAGAATTAAAAGAAATGGACTGGACTGGTTATCAGCAATGAAAGTGAGAGTAAAATAAGAATCAATCATACCTCAAAACTATTACATGTCCAGCCAAAGAGGACAACTTTAAAAAATATTATTAGTTACACCGATTAGTGTAAAAATGTGCATTAATTTATTGTTATGAATATAACAGAGTACGACAGAGAAAGACATAATTGGTCTCTAATAATGGAAATTATCCATGCTGGGAAAATAGCAGCTCTGATTGCTCTACCACTTTCTCCTTTCAGGCACAACACTGTAAATTGTGGCAAACACAGTCCCTGCAAAGTTCAGAGTAACACTTTTACCCCAAATGAGAGCTACTGCACAAACTCCTAAGTGTCTAAAGCCACTCAGAGCTAGAAGTATTATGAAAAAAAAAATAGTAAAACTATTTTTATAGTAAAACTGTAAAACTACTAATGAATAGTAAAACTATTCATTCTACTGAGTTCCAAACCAGGATAACTCCTATAACCATTTCAATGCAAAAATGAAGAACAATTTCTCTAATTTTTGTCTGCTTATTTTACTGAACTGTGGAAGAGATATTTGAAAGTGTCAGTGGGATGTTCTTTTCCGCAGTCATCACTATTTTCTATCTCCTACCCCTCAAGCAAAGACATAAATATATTTTCAGTTTCTTGTTCCTTCCACAGATAATTTTTCCCTTAACAAAGCTTTGCTGTGGACAAATGGTGCCTTTCCAGACCTCCTCAGAACATCAGTCTGAGTGAGTGTATTTGCTATCAGTGTTTAGCATATTGATTAACTTGTTTTTAGATAAAAGCTGTGAAGGAGAAGATGCTTCTTTCTTCTGTTCCTCAGCAGGGATCTCAGCAGTTTCTCATCACCTCCAGCCTACATGCTGCACAGAGGTGTGGGGCCAAGTTGTCAGCAAACAGCAACAGCTGTGTTTGGTGTAGCCAGCAAGCCAAGCACATGTCATCCCAGCACTGCCCTCCAGGTACGCTGTTTACTTGACGTGGGATAAACATCAGAAAAAAAGGAGCTTCTTGGAGAAGTTCTATACAACACAGGAGGAAATTTTTCTGTATTCCTTCACTGTTCTTCAGCTACCCTGTGAATTTGATACTAGTAATATTCCACCTAGACTATCCACCAAAAAATATACAAAACCTACAAGGAGAAATGAGGCTTGACTTGTCATTCTTAAGTATGTGCGTAGGTTTTCAAGAGCCCTTTTTAGAGAAATGCATAAATTTTACTCCTACCCTATTCTAAAGGCTCTTCAGAAAGAAATGGGAAAATCAGGATTCAGAATTATTCAAACTATCAGTCATGAATAGCATGTTCTAGTTTCATTTCTCATTTTGGTGATAGACACAACCCTGCTTTCCAGTCTTTACCACAGTTACAGTTCTGGTAACTGTTCTTTGGCATCAAGCACTTAAAATATTTTTCAAGCATTTTTAACACAAAACCTGATAAAATTATTTTTATCTGTGGGAAGACTCTCTACCCTGTTATTCACATAAATCTTTACAACAGTTTTGCAGAGTCATTCATTAGCTGTGTGTGAGGTCAAAGCACATGCAAGTATTCACACAGTCCCTGCTGGACTTCAAGATCCCTCTGGATTCCTCTCCATCCTGTCCCAGCCGCACCATGTCTGCCTCACAACAGCAGTGTGGGACTTGCCAAGAGGAGCTCACATCAAACCAGTCTGGCACATCAGCAGGGAAACCATGAGAAGACAGCCAGCAGCTTGTGCTAGCTGGGGCCCACAGCATTGCACAAGCTTTCTCAGACTGGGCTGCAATTTTCAGAGAGCTTCAGTTCATGCTATTGGCTAGGACAGATTGTATCTTCTTGGGGGAAGATTGCATTGACAGGAGAAGATATACCAAAGAATGAATTACAGAAACTGCTGCTGCTCACTGCCCTGTAAAAGCTCTCCTGCTGGCACTGCAGCTACCATTGCTCTCAGCTGGGAGCAAAGTGTTTCAGGAGCCAGCTCTCCAGCCCTTCCCTGACACTCTGAGATACGGCACTGCACGTTCTAATTGCATTATAAGTAACACAACAAAGCCAATCTTAGTTGCCTCCTCCAATTCAAAATCGGTGTTCGTTTCATGAACATGATGCAAAGCCAGAAACACAAAGAATTCTCTTTAAAGCCATGGTGCAGCTGAACAGCACTTTTAGTGAAACTCAGGTTCTGTGGGAATGATGCCATGAAATACGGGATGCCGATCGATACAGCCTAACACTTCCATTTCTTCTCATGAAATAAGTTACTTTTTAAATGGCTTTAGAATAATGAGGAGTACTTTTAATTGCAGCGTTGACAACTTCTCTTCAGCATCATGCTGCTTTTAAGTTAACATCTTTAGAAGAAATGCTGGCATAGTCGCGTCCTCGGCAGGCACATGAAAGAACAGCACCAGAGACCCAGAAGTTCACTAGTGAAACACATGGTTCAGACACTGACCATTTGCTTGCAAGCATACGTAACATTTGTTTAAATTCCCATGCTATTGAGATGATTAACAAATAGCTTATTTACCCTGGGTTTTTTCCCATGTCCTAATAGCTCAGGTAATAAATAATCCCTGAAAAATGTTTTAAAAAATCCCCCAAATGTAAAGAAATCTATTGAATCCCAGGAATCAGAGACTACTAATTTTCAAGGCATTATACCTAAACAGGACAAGTTGTATTGAGAAGTTACTTAAAGTAACACTATACAGTTACTTAAAAGGTATAGGCCCAGGGCCTATACCAATGGGAGCCCTAGCTCACATTCTTCTTCAGCTTTTTACATCAGATGTCATAACTAAATTTTTTTTAAATTGACTCCAATTTGACGGTCCTGAATGTAGTCAAGCAGCACAGAAACAAGGAAAATGTCATCCAACCCAGCATTACTAAAAGCTAAAAGCAAATGTACTTGGTCTTCTTCTGGATTCCTCATACCCATTTTATCTATGTTCACCATTCAAAAATACTCATGTACAATTTTTTCTCTTTGCCATTTCATATTAATAAGTATTTTTGCAGTATAGAAATGCAATCTAGTAGAGATTCTTCCTCATATGTCCATCAAAATACTAGCTCCATGATGTAGCAAAAGAAATCTATTATCATTACAATTTAAACAAAAAAAAAGAAACCCATGAAAATTGCAGCTGGCATCTGCAATCCAACCTGCTACAGGCAAAACAGCAGTGTTTACCTACCCTCTATTTCAATTTTGCCTGTATACCTGCACCTGCATAAATTCTATCCATATATACTAAGTGCTTTTTATGAATTTTTTGTTTTTCTTTTGCATTCTCTGTATGATCCAATCCAGGTCATTCTGTCCCCAAAAATACCTCAATGCTATTAATGGGGCTGTATCAGAATATTTGTGCTACAAGCAGGTTTTACAGCTATCAGTACCTGTGGAGACTGTGTTGTCTTTGGATCTGCCAGAGATCTGCTAAACCACAATCACCCTTAATCAAAAGTATTACAAGAGGGAAAAGGCCTTCAAATCAAAATGTTGTTTTCCTTTGTAATTTATGCGGTTTGTAAGTGGAACGTATGGATTAACTTCAGGCATTTCCAATATACTGAGAAGGAACATCAATAAAACTCCAGTAGGTTTTTATCAAATCCTATCTTCAGGTCAAGTTTTTAACCAAAATCACAAAACCAAATCAGATTCTTAGGAAATGTGCATTATACATTTTCTAAAATGTAGGACTCTGCAAGATACTTCGAAATAATCACTCAAGATGTGAAGCACAGGAACCCATAATAATTTCTGAAAGGCTGATTGTAAGTTATCCCATCTGATGTGGAATGGTAGGAGAACATAAAGTAACTTGACATTCATTCTAGTCCCTTGGAGCTTGAAAAGGTTTTGAAGGACATATATAAAGACCAGTTAAAAATGGATTGAAAAAAAAAACATAAAAAATACTTTAAATCAATTTCAAAATTTTCAAAATTATTCTGATGTCAAAGAAAAGAGTTAATTTCTTTTTAATAATTAATTTAAAATTTGTATTAAAAATTATTTTGACATTTGGGTTTTTAACTCCTCTTTCCTTTCTCTTCTCACTTTGGAAGAGAAAAGCAGGGAGAAGAAAATGTAGAAAACGCTTTTTCTTGCTGGTATTGTTCTAATGCAGAGGAAATATCTACATGGAATTCACTGAAAAAGAGAGCAAGAGAGGTGCATTTGCACACATCTGTCCTAACAGCTCTACCTTAAATATCCAGTTATCTGAGAATGGAAACTCTCTAGCCAAAACACTTGTACTTTATATTGGCTATGCAAATACCTACCCATGTGATGAATGTCAATCTGTTTGTCTGTTGACTGAATCATAACCGTGTACCTAACCAGTATAAACTGAAGTTCTGCCTGCCTTTATTTTATTTCATTAGCATGAAATTAGAGACAGGTGAAAACAAGGACTTTGTGAAAGCAACAGCTTATGCAATTCACCTCCTGAAACATGAAACTATGTGGTACCCACATGCAATCTTAATATTGCTTGAGAAATTCTTATTCCCAAAGTAACTTATACTGATATCTCACTTCCTGTTAGAATTATGAAGTAGATAAAGGCAATTGTGGCTCTATACAACTAATGATCATGAGCATTGCTATGTCATTGCCAAAAGAAATTGTATATTGAGTAATAATTAAATATTACAACCCCTTCATAAAAGTGCTCTTCGTAACACTTCAAGCATTTGAGTTGTCCCAGCAGCACTACTTGATCTGTCGTAAGGTTTTCTATCTAGGAATAACTCTGCATTACAATTTTTTATGTGCCACAAGAAAACAGCTTCCTTAGGTTTATTTTTCTCATCAGTAACTTGTCCCTTATCTTTCAAAATATTCCTCAGATATAAACAAAACAGAACACTTTCTGTGCAGAGAGACACTTCTCAACAGGGAATACTTGCAAGTTAAAGACCTCAACTCTTTTATTAGTCACCCAACTGAACAATTGATAGCTCAAGCACCATCTGTGTTTGAAAAAAAATCTGAAGGACAAAGGCACCTCTTTCACAACACTAAGAGATCCTATCATTAGACAGGTCTGGTTGTGAAGAAGAAACTGCAGAAGCCAGCTCATGCCTTGCTGTCTAAGCCATTTGTTTTGTTAACTACCTGCCAATGTTGCAAAGTGATAATCTCGCTGAGGTACATAGATTCACAGCTTTCTTGAATAAACACTGTACTTCCCCACCCCGAACTTCTAAAGACAAAGTTCAAAAGAGAAAGCCAAGTTCATTTTCATATGCTGAAACAGGCAAAACCAACAACCCTCAGTTAACAGAATGAGGCTTATTCCTTACTTGTCAATTTACTTGTCAATATATTTGAGCAACTAAGAATATGAACTGTTGTGTTGGTCCATAATACTAAATCTGATACTCCACATTAAAACGGATGTTATGACTTCAGGTGGGATGTGGTGTGAAACACATTTCCCCACCACAATTTCTATTTTCCAAAGTATTATTCGAAAAGCAAAGGTCTATCTATATACCAAAGAGCTAAGTTATTACAATGGAGAACACAACTGATAAACCCTGAGTTTTGCTGAGTCTTTAATAGATATTCTCACTTTATCTGCTACTCTAGCACATAACTAAGTCAAGGAGCAAAGACTTCCCCTCCTTACTAGCTCTTGAGAAAGCCAACAGCTCAACATCCTTGCATCTCCAAACCTGAGCCCAGGGGCAATGATCATTGCATCAAACCTTCCAGCAGCCTAACAGCAGACCCCTGGGGAACAGGATAATTTGTAAATGCCTGCCTTTGTAAGGAGTTTCTCTGATATGTTTGTCCAAGAACTAACCCAAATTACTCCCAAAGTACTTTTCTGAGGTACTATCTGCTGGAATACTGCAGCCAGAAATATCTTACAACCCCATCAAAGCAGATATTATTTCAAATGTTTCTGTTAAGTGTGGTGAAAAAGGCAACACTCCTGGAATGAAGTGATACCCTTTATCAGATGGAATGATACAGCTGGGAAGCACAGACAAGATTTCAAGCATGAAGGTGAATCTATTGATGCAGTTATCTGACTGTCACACTGATATTTTTCCTCAGAGTGCTAGTGGAATTAAACACCCCTTTTAGCTACAGAAAAGATGGCTGAAGAAATTTTCTATTTTACAAAAAAGTAGTGTCAAAAGCAAATATTTGAAAAAAGATGAAGTTTTAACTTCTTAGTAAGGTGTGTGTCATTCAGGTTCCTTGTCTGTTAGATGTGCTGCAGTTCTGGTATTTCCCTATGATTTCTATGTGATTGACCTCTCTTTTCTCACTTCTCCATTAATTTCCTTTCCACATATCTTTACCAACTTGTGTGGCAACTTCTTAGCATTAATTCCTCATGTAGCCCCTTAAGGAAGCAGAACTGTGGGCAATAATATTGTTTGCTGCTCTCAGCAAGGCAAAGCAACTGTAGAAATGCAGTTTTAGGAATAAGAATGCTATTCTTTACTCAAACGGCCTTGAAAGACATTTTGTATCTGATCTCACAGACATGATGAACAGGATGAGAGTTCAAGGTTGCAAAAAGTCAACAGGAGTGCTATTACTCCAGTGCCAAGAGATACAGAAGTCAGCAGTCTTGTTCTAGCTGCAGCTGATTCAAGTGAAGAGGTTACTGGTACCAGCTGCTTCACAGCTTATCCAAGATCACCACACCACTACTTGCTTCCTCATCTAGCCCAATTAAACGACTAGGTTAGATTAAACTCTTTAACAAAATGTGCGTAATTGTTTTCTCAGACAGCCTACAGAGCACACAATTATTGTGGCAGATCTCTAGAGTGGGAAAAGAAACAGAAGAGAGCCCCTGGGCAGTAACCTGCTCACCCTGCAAAGCTGCAACCCGAAGACAATGTGTGACTTTATTGTATCTTCATATTATGGTTCCCTAGACAGAACTGAGCATTGTTTCCTTTATCCATAGAAACAATGGCATGCAGAACTCCCCATGAAAAAGTTATTTGGAGAAGTTGCTTGACAGTATTGTATTTATCTGACAGAGTTGGGGGTAGCAATTAAATAGTGGAAACAGCAGAAAAGCACAATGGCTGCACGCAATGTACATAATGAAGAGAGTCAATGTGACAGACAAGGTCCAGTTGTAGTGGGCACCAAAGGGCACCAGAGGGATTGTAATGGAGATTCTCCAGAGAGAACTGAACTGGCATGAGTTTGGCAACAGATGGGAATTCCTTAAGAGAGGAAACGCAAGTCCACAAAGCTGGTAGGTCCTCAGGAAAGATGCACTTCTTGGAATCAGAGGGCTCACCACAATAAATATTTGGTTGATGCCACCAACATCTGATTTCTGGACTAGAGGGAATATGGTGAGAGAGAAGGAAGACTACTTGTAGATAAAACATCCTCTTGTTCAAAGAAATGTGGGAATAAAGAAACTGCAAAGCCTAAACACATAAATAAAGCTGAGGAAGAATTCAGGGAGCAGTTTTCAGTGCAACAGTTCAAGCACTGAAGATACTGTATCACTGGTACCCTACAAGCGATATCATCCACCCACATGCCAAGGGATGACAGCAGCTGGACTAGAAATGGGCAGTGCTGTCATTGTGCCAAAGTATTTGTTTCTGCAGTTATAACTAGGAGTTTCAAAAGACCCTGGATTAAGTTCCCCTGCATAGTCAATGCTGTGAAGTAAAACTCTAAAGCCTGAAATACGACCTGCTGGGCAGTGCAGGAGAGGTCTGCTGGAGAGGGCTCATAAGCACAAGAACTTTTATTGGATCATCCTGGCCAGCACCACCTGCAGCAGTCCAGAATAAAGGATGCTCTGGAGGAAAGCTCGCTGCTCCAGTCTGCTTCCAGCTGATTAAAGAATCCATCATGACTGCTTTGAGGCCCCCCACCCTTTTTTTTTTTTCTGTCCTCATTAGTTATTTCCCTTGAAAAGTAACTTTTTCCTCCCTTTTAAATTACTTTTTCCTCCCTTTTAAATTAAGAACAAAATAAAACCGCATATGCAAGTTAGAAATAAATTCTGACTTATTCTGTGACTGTAACCATACAAACTCTCTGTGGGATATTTACTTACACAATAGCCTCAATCAACAAAAAATAACTTAGAGGCATTACATCATCTGATCAGACCCAAAGGCAACAGCATTGTTACCTAACAGCTTCAGACAGCTGATTAACCACTTTTTGTAGGGTGTCAATTACACCCCACCCTGCTTGTTCAGAACTGTGCTGTTGACAGTACAACACAGAAAGAGAAAAGCAAACTGCCCCCCACATACACACCCCCTGTACACGCACTGATGCTACTGCCAGAATGATGTTTGTCATGCACTCAGCTACAAGTTCTTAGAAACCTTCAGTAAAAAAATAAAATAAACAGGCACAGCCACATAACGGCATATCTGAACTTGTTACAAGATGGTATAGTGAAATTTTGAATTTCTTTATGTTATGTCATGTTTTCAGGCAAAGAGAGGGTTTTAGAAGGAGTAATGAAGATCTTTAAGTAGGCATTCACCCTTGACAATGCCAGTTTGAGATTCAAAATCCCACTGTGGAAAAGTGTCTTTTCTTGAAAAAAATAAACACAAAACTTGTTTTATTCAATTTCCTTCACATTCTTTCTGCTCATTTTTATGCTACATTTCATCACTATGTACATTATGGGTGCTAAGGAAAATAAAGTGATCTTTTCAGTTTGACATGGATTGGATAATGCATACTTTCCTTCATAACCTCCTTTCCGTGTGCCTGCTGGAAATTGTTTCTCATTGTTCGTAAACCCAAGGCGTGTTTACACTGGAATACAGGAAAAGCTAAAGCAGAATGCTGGTGTGTAAGCCATAGTGGATTTTTTTTTTTGGCTTTTGCTGTGAAGTGATAAATGATTCTTGGTCCCCCATGGGTTAGAGGGCACCAAACTTCAAATAACTACAACATCCGATAACAAAGTTTTTCTCCATCATTTGCAATCAAAACACCAAGAACACAGCCCTCTGGACCTCTCATCCTTCATGTTCAATTGTAAATCCTGATTAAATAGCTTGCAGGTGTCAGGATTAGAGTATATTCATTGGGAGCCTAAACACAGCACCAGCTGGGTTCCTCATTTGCCAGTTGTAGTTGCTTCTTTGTTTTGAAACTGTTGACAGTACAACTAAAAATATTCCTTTGGGTAGAGACGGCGTTAAATAACAAGCAGGATGAGTAAGAGAACAGCTGTAGATATTTTTCTGTGTTTAACATACCTGCCTTGTTGATTTATAGTAAGCCCTCCATATAATGTACATTCTGTGTAATCCAAAACATTTAACCTTTCGAGCTGGGGCTGTGATAAAGCTATCAAACACAGGAAAGGCTCTTGACAAGTCCTGTATTACCAGCCTTTTACTCAAAGGAAGAGTGAAATATAGTTTCACCTCCCTTTTAGTATACAACAACAAACATTATTTTGCTTTATCAGTTGCTACCAACTAAACTGTATGCCAGACATCCACATAAACATCAGTGTGGAGATGAGAGAAGAAAACATGTAACTTAGGCAAGTTCTCAAAATCTTCCTCTGGTGAGGGCCCAGTTGGTTTGAGCATGGCTTTCCTGAAGGGAGGTTCAGGTCTTCATTTAAAGAACCGGAGTGAGTGAGTGCTTCGAGAACAGAGAGGCCATTTTCACCATTAGTCCTTTGCACAAAAGCAAGCACCATCTGCCAGCATTCAAGACCATCAGTTCAAATAAATCCCTTTTATTATGATTTTATAGTGCACGGGTACTCCACCACCAATACTGTTGCCTTAAGATCTAACACCAGGATTGCAGCTCATTTCTATCATTAAAGAATTTACATTGTTTTTGCTGTTTTGTCCAATGTTGTGTTCTCTTTGGAATTAAGTTCTGGCTACTTAAAAATCCCTGAAGTTTTCAAATACTTATTCACTTTGACTTCCTGTCCCAAACTCTTGAATAAAACATTACTATGTTTTAATCCCAAAGGCCACTTCTTTTCAATGGGCAGTGAACCAAGTCATATAGCATAGATGTAAAGAGAGACACATATGTGTATGAAAGACATTATTACTTTCCCTATAAAAGAACAGAGGGAAGAATCTGAAATATTTAATAGTCTTTTTATTAGATGACACTGAAGCAAAAAAAAAAAAAAAGTTTGAGGGTTTCGGATAATCAGTCCAAGATAAGCTTAAACAAAATATTGACTACTTTACACATCTGCATTTATGGTGGGGGAGGATCATGAGTAGACATGGGCCAAATGGTCCCAAAGCAATTTGCACAGTAGTGAGGCACTCATCTCACTCATGACTAATTGAACTCACTTTTCCCAACATTGGGTCTCAGGAGAAATTCAAAGCACACTATAGCATTTCATACTGAGATTTTAACAAGTTAGCTTGAAATGCTGCTAGAGTTTTAAAGGCAAGTTCTTCCCAGTAAATAATGTAATGAGAAAACATCAGCACTTAAGAGGATGCCACAGGGTTAATGCCAGCTTTTAAAAGACTTCAGAATGGATTTTACCCAGTTCACATGTCAGGAGGCACAGCACGGAATCAATTTACAGCAGAAGCCAAAGATCACAAATTTTAGGGGAGCCTGGGGACTGATTCCCCCAATCGGTGCCGTGGGGTGCACAGATGAAAGAGCAAACTTGTTTTTTTTCTTTAATGGTGACAGCGTATTCTGAAATTACGCACAGCAGGCAGGAGAAACCTGCATAGATTTCAAAAGATACTGCAGGTTTGTGTGCTGAAGCACACATTTAAGGTCCTAGTTAATGTGCTAGCCTTTCACCTCTGGAGGCCTGGGCTCAGATTTATCTGAGGTAAAATGAAAGAGAATTTGGGACTTCTATCCTCTTAACCCTTATTGGCCTTTCATCCACACCACACAAGTACAAACCAGTTACCAAACTTTGGATCAAACTCTACTTACTTTTATTACTCTTAAGTCAACCTCAAGCAATTCTCCTAAACACTGATAACAGCACAGTTCAGGGTTTCCACAAATTTAGACTGGAGTGAAAAGCCAAATTCTGTTCCCATTTATATCAGTGAAAACCTACACCTGTACCAGTATTCAGGGAATGCAGAGGGTTTAAGAATAAGACATGAGAGAACAAGACCCTACCAAGACTGGAAGGCAGACTTTTTCAGCTTCAGAATATTTGCTCAGAGCTTGCTCGAAATATGTTCTGTTCTCTATATCTGGCTTTTACTAATGCTGTTCTAGATACTCTCTATTTTTAAAACCCCCTTTTTATGACATTAAAGTCTTCATTTTCTCCAGATTGGCAGAAAGAGCTATGAATTATTGTTTTTTAAAAATATCAAAATGCTTTTGCTTAAGCTGATTGGGGAAAAGGGAAAATCTGAATTTCATCAGTAACCATTACGTTTTAAGTCCCTCTGAAGTTTAAGCAATATTTGTAGCATTAAGTCTAAAAATACCTCAACAATATTCTTTCCACCTTGGCTGTAGAAATATTTTGTAGGAAAACATGATAACCACAATTTCCGTTATGCATCAGGGATGTTCCTCTTTTCCATGAAGGATGTCAAAATAAATTCTGTTGATAATGAACTTATGAGGCCCTCAGCAGGTTGAGAGAACATTGTTAGAATCCCTTTTTATAACCCCAAGCCAAAAAACTTGCTGTATATACTCACTGGATTCTCCCTTCCCCCTTCCCTGTTTCCAAGTTCATTCAGCAATCGTGGCTCTAAAGAAGCCCAGCACACTCAGCTGCTCCAGAACTGCTGCCTAGCGAGGCTCACACAAACATTCACGTCTCAAGTTTGGCAGTTGTTTGCCTTGCACGCGTTGAACAATGTTTTGTCTGTACTGAGGTGACAAACTGGTTTCTCAAACAGGTTTAATGTGACAATACCAAAAGCAATGAAAAGGGCCACTTCTGTAAGGTAAATGTCATACACACATTATCAGAGCTCACAGAAAAAAAGTTGAAACAGAATAATTAGGCAATGGAAAGGAGTCAGTTATGCCCAATCACTTGTGCTAGCAGGAAAGGTGTGATACAATTCCATACAAGGAAATGGAACTGCAAAATCTGACACATTACAATCTGACACAGTAGACAGGCCTGTAATACAAAGAAATGCGTAGAAACAAATATACTAAAGGGCTGAACACAAAATGACAGATTACACCTTTGTGCCAGGAGAGGCAGTCATAAAGATTTATTTAGCTAAAATTCTCTCTCGCTCTGGCTCATTTTCATCATTATAGAAAAATATAGAAAAGTCTGTATTAACTTGTCCAAGATCTTTATGTTTTTTCTAAACAGAACAGGTGAATGAAGCAGAGAAAACAGTGCAAACAACCAGAGCTACATCTTAAAAGGTGAAAACCTAAGCCACACTGAATGGCAAATGGTGGGGTCAGACCATATGGAAAACAGGTCTAGGGACGTTGACCAACCAAACACTTTGAATGTGATCCCCAGTGATCCCATACAATATATGCTCATTCACTCCCACAAAGCTCAAGTGATGTATGTGAAGGGCTACTTTGTAAGCAGAGTAAAATAACCTGAAGCTTTTCTTCTATACAGTTTCATGCATATATATAAAGAAATCTATTTCCCTGAATGGCAATATCCTCATTTTTTTCTAATCCAGTAACTGAGGATAGAAATGATGTGAAAATTATGAGCAAATCCCAAAGGTGTTTTAACTTTCCTTTTTGACATAGATTAAGTGTATTACATACACTTGCCTTGAAAGACAAGTAATCTGATCAGTTCTAATTGAACTGTATGCATACTATACATATGCAAGTTATGTGTTTATATGTATAAAGAGATATGAATTCTAAAATCTTGCATGTCTTAAAAGCAGTTGATTAAACATATTATTTACTGATTCAAAGTTTAGATTTCATAATTAAAATACAGCTAATGTAACGAAAGTCATTTCAGGCAGGTTAAGTATCTTGGACAGTCTTTAAATTGTCTGGATTTTGCTTGTTAAAAATAACTTGGAATACATCTTGATCTATCTATAGAGATTAGAACAGTGGTGTTCCAAAATAAATTATGGAACAACCTTCAACTCAATTTATTTTAAAGGAAACTTTGTTTCTAGCAGAGATTAGCCTGAAGAATCATCACCAAAGCAGAGCAAAAAGGCATTAACTTCAAACACTTGAATCAGGCTTTAGAGATTCCTAATCAACCTGCTGCGCCCTTCCTAGTGCTCATTTGGGAGGTACCTTCATTTCTTTCAGGAACAGCATTCACACCACCTGTGTCAGGATGTGAGCTCTGCCACACGAGGTGTTAACTCTGCATCCCATTGCCCACACATTGCACCTCACTTCAGTACCCAAACCCAACAGAGCTGCTTGCTGGAACTTCAGAACTGCAGCAGGAAAGAGCAACAATTAAAAAATGCATCACAAAGTGGCCTGCGTAGATACTGCCTGTAATTGTTAGGTTATCACTGATTTCTCAAGCCAGCTAAAGCAAGGAAACTGGAAAACTGAGAGTTAGCTGTTCATGGCACCTAGCACTCCACAGAGATCAAAATGACTACTCAACAGGTATCTAAAAAAAGTTACCAGAAATGCAATTTATACATTTTAGAAAATATTTGGCAGGGCACAAACTGTCATAAAATACTAACAGTACCAGCACTCGGCATAAAAAGGGTAACTTTTCAGCATACATTTTCTTAGAGCACATTAATTCTATAAATGTCAATTCATTAAGTAAATAAATTTGAGATTGAGGCATACAGATTGAAATTAATAAAACTATCTTGGTGACATAGTTTAGGGTTTTGCCTTAAATGGGCAAATTATGCCCAACCAATACAGGTAATTATTTTCTGAATGAGTTACTGATGTATGTTCTACAAATTCTGCTTCAGTACTTTTAAACATTTGCTAAAAGATAGATGGACTACTGCAAAGTCAGCCTAGTCAAAAAAACCACCTTTCTATACAATCTCAATTATTTAAACCAGCAAGAGCTAATTATGGAATGATGCTTCACAGAACTTTATTCCTCATCTATTATTATGTATTTTCATCAAGTATAATTGCTAATTTTACTGTAAGTAGTAAAAAAGTTCTTTCATGTAATATAATTTAAAATGACCGTATTTTTCAGCAAATGAAATGACACATTGTCAATGAAATTTAAGCTACCTCAGGAGTACCATAGAGTTTTGAATAAATAATGATCAGATGAAAAATTAGTTGGTTAAGTCTTACAAGTATGTCCACACATTAGAGTTAAGTCTGCACTGAAATGCTACATAAACATACACTTCTTTAGGGTTTTGTTGTGTTGGTTTTCTTGGGTTGTTTTTTTTTTTCCCCATATAGTGAGTGTTTTTCATTTAGAGATTATATCATGAACAGATGTAGGATAATGTTAATAGTCCCTTCTGGAAACATTAATCACAAGGTTTTACTTATTATTTGGTGTCAGCATTTAAAAGTTAAAGCATTTCCAGAACTGTCACCATTGAAATATTCCTTTTGCTTAAAGCTAAATTGCAAAATAGTAATTTATTTTACAGTCCCAGCATTTTTTAAAACATATAGAAGAGAGAAAATGGCAGGCAATGCCTTGTTCTCATGGCAACAGTGCAGACTGACAGTAGTAAGTGCGTTTCGACTTTAGGAAGAGGACTGAAAACTCAACTCTACCAACTTTTTAAATGTTTGAGCAACTTTCAGTCTCCACAAAAGAGATGCTGGTTGTCAGCATGACACTAACATGAAGTGAACTTTCCATTCCCAGCTCACTGAGCAAATACTAACCAGAACCAACATAAAAGCAGACTCAGGCCTTTTTACCAAAGAGATCTTAACCTCTCTTCCATATACATTCTCACACACAGAATATTATGCAGGCGAAGCAAACTGCTACTACTTCAAAGCACTTGAAAATGTATCTGCAGAAGTGTTCCACTAACTATAACCAAAACACCTAAAGTAATCCAAACAAGCCCATGTCCTCTAGATTCCCAGGAAAGGACCTTACTGGTTACTTCAATGTCCTGGAACTCAAGAACTCTGCAGCAACTTCCAGCTGAAGATTTGCTATGCACCCACCCTGGACAGGTTCAGCAGAGCTTACAGGCACTTTTGCATTTGAGCTATGGGATGGGGGGGGAAAAGTATAAATGCAAGTCTGTCCTTAAAGCATCTATGAAATTTAATCAAACACAGCAGCACAGTCTCAACATCCCCAAAATCATCCTCCATTCACATCTGACCACAGTAAAAGTTAATTGCTTCACATGAGATTTACCTGAGGTTTTAAAGTAAGCAGATAAAAGACTATTCCCTTCTTTAAGCAGTGCTATATATAACGTCCTTCATCACCTCTTCCCTTTTGGAATGGATGAACATCAAACAAATTCCTTCTGAAGATGCTCATCTCTCTCCACTAGTTCTAAAATTGAACCAGCTTCAACTAAGGACCAAGTTTTTAAAGAGTCCTAGGGATATGAAGTGAATCCTAAAGACTACTCAGGTATTCTCACATCTTTAGTTCTGAAATTTCAGTTTTAATCCTCCTCTATCTAACTGCCCTAACCAGTGCATTACATCTTGTCTGGTATCCCTGGAGACCAGCAGCAAAGGGCTAAAGGAAAGATGGAAGAGCTTTGGCCTCTATGTTTACTCAAAGAGACTGCATCTTGCAGTCAGTACTGAAAAGTGGCTTAAACCTGCTCCCTGGCAGACTGATTCTCTAGTTTCCACAGTATAATTTTCAAAAATGTCCATGTGAAAATGCAAGCACGTGCACTAAGGATTATTTTGACACATGGTATCCATCACTTGGATTTACTCATTTTCCAAAATAAACTGTTTTGTCAGTTTTCCTGTGCATGTGAATTTTTGAGTAAAGGCAATGTGTAATGTTACAAGACACATTCATGTGCTGACCTTTCACAAAACCAAAATTTGCAGTAAAGCTAGGGTGGTGGGAAGCACTGCATTTTCATTTTGGCCACAAGACCAACCAACACACAAAAATTTAATAAGAGAAACTGAATGGCCTTAGCTTGTGGCCTAATTCTGCTTCCTCCCATGAAAAATCTCATTGGGGATGTAGCATCAACAAAAGTTACTTGTACGAAAAAATCATCATATAAGTAGATCCTTTCAGAAAATTTATCTGCATGACATGTACTGAACAGGCCTCTGCAAGTAACAGTAACAATAACTGTAACTAAAAAAGTACTGGTTACTTCCAGAGGCTTTATGTTCCTTTAGCTTGTCATGTGTATTTCTGTACTGCAGTCACTGAACCAGGATTTGTGTCCTTCTTACTCCTATAATCACAGTTTAACCCCTACTTTTACAAAACATCACTCATTAGTTCCCATCCTCAGAGTACTTACACATGCTCAGTTTATTAACAGACCAGTATCTTCCTTACTTGAAAAGATTTTTTTTTTAAGTTTTATATTTCCAGTTAAATACTACGCAGGATTTGACTGTATTTAGAAACTAAAATTCCAACCTTTATATATAATGACTCAACATCTATGGGACTGTAAACCTGGCCAGGAAAAGACAAGTTACCAAGTCAAGTCACCTAAAGCTGCAGCTCCACTACAAAATGTTGTAGAACAATTCCCCATTTCTCTTGAGTTTCCCTTTTGGAAAAGAGAGATTGCAAACTTCTTCAAGTGAATTTATATGGGATCAGTTTGGAAGCATTCTGGCAGGACCAAACCATGGCTCATGTTCTCACACAAAGGCTTTTCAGCACTCATGCCTGTGGTCTCATAAATTGACCTGTGCTTGAAAGAGCTCCCAAAACAGTCACAGTGAGTGAGAAGCCTTGAAATAAAAATCTCACAGTCCTTGTGGCATGGCCTGGAGCTGTACTTATGTTCTCCTAGGAACCACTGGGGCTGCATGACCTGAGCTGTGCACCAGCACTATTGGATATTTTCACTAATTCCATCTCTTCTTGCAGCTTCCAACTCCAATTATTTTGAAAAGTGTAAAGGAATATTTCTCCTCCCTGACTCAGTTCTTGCAACAGCCTTATATAAAAATCCACATATTCAAAAATCAAGACATCACAAAATAATACACTCTTCATCCCCTTGAAGCACTGCTCCTACCTTAGAGAATACCCACTAAAAGCCCTTTTTCAAGGGGGAATATCTGTTTATCTTCTGTGAGCATCTCCATAGAAAAATACTGCAACAATCCTTAAACTGTATAAGCAGCCTTTGGAGCAGAAGGAAGTTAATTCTGGAAGGGCACAGAGCTTCCCACCCACAGAGCCCCAGTGTGCCCATCAGGGACCTCTGCCTTGGTGCCTGTTGTGTTCCACGAGCCAGGGATGGCGGGCAGGGTTTGCCGTTTCTGGCAGAGTCCCCAAAGTAATCTTCAATTTAAAGGTTAAATGCTGCTACTTGTCAAATGTGAAGACATACAGTGCTATAACAATACAAAATAGCTTCCTTACAATTAAATTCATTTCATCAGGTATTTAAATGGGGGTTGCAAATACTATGCCTTTGGGTAACTTGAAGAAATACCTAAATGAAGTGCAGTCATTTTCTGTCATGACTGTGTCTCAATACAAGAATACAAGGCTGGCTTTCAAATCCTTTGAACTGAATGATTCAAATACATGTAAGTCCAACAAACATTTTTTGTTTCCATTAATAAACTCTTTTTGTTAAATTAGCGATGTTGTTAAGAAAATTACATTTTAACTTCACTGCTAGTCTGTTATTTCCCTCTAAATATTTAAATTTGTGATAAATGAAGAAACAGTAATTCTTCCAGATAATCACCAAAAAATTAAAAAGACTGACTGAAAAGAGGCAGTACTAAATAAATTGCCTCCTCCTAGTTTAACCTCCCACTAATCAGACTGTTAAATAGTATAACTATTTCTCTTGTATCGGTCCATAGAAACAGAACACCTGACACAAGGAACACACAGTAAGGGACAGATGACTTCTGGGAACCGCAGGCTCACTTTCAGCCACCACAAACTCAAGACAAGACATACACAAGCTTCAAGACATATACAACTGGGGCTCTAATTCTTGTATCTAATTTGATTGAGGAGTGAGAATTATGAAAAATGTGAAAGCATATTTAGCTAGAATTTCAAAGCAGTCTGGACCTCTAGTTATGGCTCTGAACTAAGAAGACTTCCCTAAATTTCCTTAGTTCTAATACTGTTGCAAGCACTTCTACATGTTTCCTCCTTCTCAGGTGTGAGAAAAACAATAATGAGGCTTACCCTAATTTGAAATGCTAGACATCTGTAGAAAACAATTCACAGCTACTTTTCGTTGAATTAATTTTCAAATCTGTTAAGCAAAATAACATTTTCAAATGCTGCTCCTGATACATTAGGAGGCCAATGCAAAGATCCTGTGTCTGGATCATTGTCTGAAGTGTTGCATGATTTTAAAAATATATGGGATTATAGCTTTGACTCAGCAAGGTCTTATAAATTAACTCTTACAAATCTTAAAATTATGTAAATAATGGATTATCCTTGTGCTTAAAATTATGCATATACACAACTTCGATGTTTAAATGCAGAAGTTCAGCTTGGCTGCAAGAAACATGCTACACACAAAACCAATGCAAGAATAAATCTTAATTTTCCTGTGCAGATGTAGGTGACACCCCCACCCCCAGCCTTGTAACCTGTCCTTCATTCATCAGCTGGTGTGTTTATTTTTGCTATATGTGATATGACTAGCAGAACTTAGGCACTGAAAACTTCTTAATCAAGTGAAGATCTTTTGAAGAAAAACAAGGACCTGCTTCACTTTTCAGAATGCAAGGTCAAGAGTTATATACACATGTTTAGAGTCCAGTTTCATTTAGCTAAGTTTACAACTAAGAAAAGGAAACATTTCCTCATATAACTTGTGAGTGAGAGTTACTGATATAAATAGTGTTTTGGCAGTAACAGAAAGAGAACTAGATAAGTATATTACCATTAATAATCTATGTCCTTATGCAGATTATAGCTCTGATCAGATCACACAGCCCACATGAGTAAATCAGAGAGAACTTAATTCCAGCTGCTGCACTGCTGGAATTCCAGCACTACTCTTACCCCAGAACAAAGCACTGCAGAAATGTGTCTGTATGCACTTGCTTACAATCACAGCATCAAGGTTTTCAACCAGCAGATATAGGGGCAGCCCTATGTTCTGTATTTCAGTACACAGAACATGGAATCAGAAATATCAGTTGTCCCTCCAGCCTCACCCTGTAAAACACTAGCCATAGCTTAGAGTGAAACACATACATTGCTATGGTGTAAGAGAGATGGAAAGAAAAAAAAAGGTGAAAAGCAAAGATTTTTTTTTTTTTTTAAGTTTTAGCTCAGTTCACCTCAATCTTATCAACTCAGTAAAGGGCATTATCTTACATTTATTGCAGAACAAAGAGGCAGGACTGAAGAGCCCTACCTCTGCACAGCACCTCCCTTGGGACACAGCCTTCTCAAAATCTCAGAGCTTTCTCTGTACTCCTGGGAAACGCCCTGGGGAACCATGGGATATATGGTCTTGACTTCAAAGTGCTATCAGCATTTATTAGTGGTGAAAATGAGAAATGAGTTGTTCCTACATACTAAAGTATGAATAGGAAAATATGGAAAAAGGAAAACCTACATTTTTGTTCGGTATTTGTTATCAACTTCCTTATTTCACTTTAATTTTTCTCTAAAGAGGCAGAATATTATTTGTTTTCCATTTTTTAGGCTTGGCTAGAGATATATAATCAGTTTACCCATGGCTTTGAAGACAAACAAGTCATGGGAGAAGGAAGGAATGAAGCAAATGTCAGCAGAGCAGGTGACACCTGAAACCTGAAGGAGACAGGGCGGAGAAGCTGCCTGCATAGGTTCACCAGTGCAAGGCACAGCTGCAGAGCAAACACTGCTCTGTCTTTAAAATAATGAAAGGAAACAAGTCACAACTACAGGCAGCCTTTTCCATTCTGCCTCTATGCCCAAGATAACTTTTTCCTTAAGCAAAACCAAAAATCTCAGCTAGGTTTGCTTCTCCCTTCCACTGGAACGCTTTGCATTCCCCACTACCCTCAGTGCCTCTGCTTCCTCCCAGCCTCAATCTCCCTTCCAGGATGATGTCCCTGTGTCAGCCACGGGCACGTCCCTCAGCGCTTGCCCAGGGAGGGCACTGTTAAACTGCTGCAATCAGTTTGACAGCCAGAGGTGCACTACAACATCAGTCACACGGGAAGGTACCTGCAATCCTCACAGACCACCATGGCTCCTGCAGTGACACGCACCTCACACGTCTGTCACTCCATGGGAAATGCTTCTGCAGGCTCCTACCCACCACCAACTGCCTGACTTCGCTTAGCCCTCCCTTCTCCACCTGTAGCTGCACCATGAAGTTCCTCTTATGGCAGAGCCTGAGGAGTGACTCAGGCAGGTAACTCAGCATACATCACAGACTGTGGGCTCCCTTTGATTTGTACCTAATTTTTCACCCAACTGTTCTTAAGCATGAGAAGAACACCAGCAGTTGCCAAGCTGAAGAGAAATCTGCTTCCTTATATTGTTTTGTTAGACTATTCCAAAACAAGAAAGAACCACTTATGTCCAGAGAAGAGACATATGAGAAATTGAGGAAAAGTGGAAAAATACAAACTGTTTAATCTCTAGACATTGGGAGTTTGGGCCAGATGAGAGAGAGAGAGAAGCTGAAACCTAGAAAAAGATGACCAGTTTAGCAACAATATTTGACAAGACCAAAAACAAGACGGGGGGGAAAAAAGCCACACCACCCCAAAAAGTAAGGACTCAGTAAGGCTGTCTTTTGAGCTTAGTCAGGTAATTCAGAATGCCATGGATCAGATTTAGAGCTTTTGGATTAAAATAGTTTTATTGGAGTTAAGAGCAGAGTCAGCTTCTTAGCTCAGAGGGAAATTTTCAACCAGGAAATTTGTAATTGCAACCTTCAGTACCAGTCACGAGGAGGAGCTGGGATCGTTTTCATTTTTTTAATTGCACAGGAAGTTAATTAAAGGAAGGGCTGACTACTCCACATGGCTGAAACCACTAGGATGCATCAGCCCTAACACAGCCATGGCCTGCTTTGTTCTAAACCACCAACACAGAAGCCACAGGTAATGATGAGGTCACATTCAAAATTGCTACATTCTTTATCACCTTTTCATGTCATAGGATTACTGCACTAGAAAAGCAATTTTATGAGCTAGGCTGTAATTGCTTTATCAAGCCATGACAAATAATCCAGTTATTTGCATGTTTCATATAGATGGCTGCAGTTTTCTCATTAAGATACAATCAACTTGTATTAATTTAAAAATAAGTTCTAAAGTTACAACCAGTTTTAGCAAATCCTCCATCTGTCTTCACATGTATAGATTCCACTCACCTATTTTGTCAGGTTCAGATAATTTCGTTCCATATCCACTCAAACTTGATTAGTTCTGAGAAGCCTAAGCAACTATATATTTAGCTCTGTGGTTTTATTTTGTCAGCACCTATGCTACTTACTTTTAATCCTCCTACTGCACTGTCCATTTTCCTAGAGAACTGAAATTCAGTGATTTTACCATTACCTTTAGGCACCAAAGAAATGATGCAACTAAGCCCAAAAGAGGATGAAATACAGCTTTGGGGAAATCAGCAATATCAGATTTTAACTCAACATGAGAAATTATGCAGGTCTGGTCTTGGCACCTTGACAAATAAATAGCAAAAACAGAGGATGTAAAGAGAGAGCAGCTAATAGTTTGCAGCAGTTGACTTACAAGCAGAGACCAAAAAAATCTAGGATTTATCAATCTGGACAGAAGATCAAGGGGGAATACAATCAGCATTCCCAAAATTATGGAAGAACTGTGAAAAATTAATGTAGAAATTTTATTCACAAAATCCCTGCTATTTTCAGGCCATTAGGAGGCACTAAATGAACTCATAATACAAAACAGATAAAGTACTTGGTGGGCAATACAATTCCTGACCTTGCCACCACAGGAGATGGTAAGGTCAGAGTGTAGGTTCAGAAAGGGATTATACAAACTCATGGACAACAGGTCTGTAAGTGGATAATAGCCAACAATGACTGGTAGGCTGCACACCAAATGTAACAACTGCAGGTGTGGGCCAGTGCAAGGAGAACACAGCCCAGCAAATGTCTTGGCTCCTGGGCACTCACTTCAGGGTCTCCTGTGGCGAGGGCTGGAGCCCCAGAGCTCCTGTGAGAGCATTTCCCCTGACTTAGATGACCTTAAGGAACAGTCATTTGATGTAACTATTCACTAAGGAAATGTTATATGACCTGTATGCCAAAAACTTCAAGACAGCTGCACAAAGGTCAGATTATTTGTGCAATGTGCAGTCTGATTAAGGTGGTAGTCAGAATGCATCAACCTGCATTACAGCTACAATAGAAGCACATAAATTTTAAAAATCCCAGGGTTTATGCATTTCCTTTGGAACATCTGATCAATGGTGTTACTCATTTATCTGGACTAGAGTGCATTGGTTCATGTGCAGAGAGTTTTTCACAATTCAAGAATTGTCCCAGATGCAGAAGCTGTAGAAAATAAGTGCTTCATGTGGAAATGCATTACTGTGTCAAAGCAAGATGCAAAACTTTGAGATTGAGGGTTCTATGATATAATTTTTTTTTCAGTCATAAACATTGAGAAAACCATGACCATCCTTCCTTCCAGTGAGTAATGAGCCTAGCAAGTTCCCTGTACAAAAGCCCTTCTTTCAAGAGAGGCTCTCCTAAAACCACAAGGAGCACTGCACCTAAAGTACTGCATCTTGAACTTTTCAGGATATATTACAAACACAGCTGCACAAATGTTAGTGCATGAAAAAGAATTTTACCCAATTAGCACACAAATAATCATTTCAAAGCCCCTTTGGTGTAACCTCTTGTTTCAGTCAGAACTTAAATTTCAGTTGCAACTACTCAGATATCTATTTTAGGGCAATCCACTTTTCAAAGTTTGAATCTACTTTACTTTCATTGAAAAAGATGTTTCTAAAATGAAACATCTGGCTAAAAAAGGAGAAGTTTGGGCATTCCTGGGCTTTAAGAACCTTACATATACAAACCTATGGTGACACACACATCAAGAGAAAAAAGAGGTAAGGAGAGAACGGTCATGGGCTTAATCCTTCCAGGGGTACAATTGTTTTTCTTCTGAAATAGAAGTATTACAGCAGCTTTTAGAAGATTTCAAAGGTATAACTTGATCAGAGAACATAAAACACTGATTGACATCTACATGAATTTCCATGCAGTGCATTTATTTTCATACACTGCTGCATTCTATTGTTATGAATGGGAAATACTTATGAAAGATTCATCTTGAATACTATGTCATTCTGATTAGACCATGAATATGTTGACAAGTTTATCAAGAAGATTTTGTCTGTGAATAAGTTGAGAGTTTTTCATGCACAGAAAATGATTCTGGTTTCATGATATCTTCTCTCCTTGGGTTCTCACAGATGGAAGCAGAGAAGTCTCTTTAACAGAAGTATTTTTAAGCAAGTTATAAATACAAGTTGAACTGGGAATGTGAAATATTTTCTTTATTGGAAAGCAAAAACCTCTGGTCCATCTAGATGCATTAAGTGGAACAATTATGTCATTTGTACTATTAATTGGTGCGAAAATGAGTGTTCTAGAAAGATAAATTATGTCCATGAAATTTGAAATACATGATGGCTTGTAAAGCAGCTTCTAGCTCTGCACACTGATTTGCCAGTCTTTCTGCAGGATAATGACAGATGACTTTTAATGCAGCTTTAATGCCTTCACTTGCAAAACTATAAGGATTGGTAAATTTTGTGGCTTTCCAGAAAGGGTAGTTTTCCCCACATGAAGATTCAACCTACTACAGTGAAAATACCTTATGGCATCACCAATTTAATCACAATCAAAAATAAAATTTGATTAAATTTCTATACATTCCTTACAAAACTGCCATTCAAGCATTAATCAAAGAAGAACAACTTAGGATCAAGCAAAAAATTATGAAGCTTCTCCATAAGACTTTTGGGTCATGCCATTGGCTTCAGCCAGAGGAGAGTGAACTACTCCTCTAATGAACGGATGTTACTCCACAGTAACACCTGACAGTTGTTATCCCATGTCACTGTGTTCCAGAATCTGGCTCTTCTGTTAGTTAGAGACCTAAACTGAAGCTCATATTTCCTCAAGAACAGCTCATATCAATTTGTTTGTCTTTAATTGTTGTCTTTTAAATAGCATTGCTTTTCTGATATTTTCTTCCATGGATATAAATCACAGCTCAAATTTCATTTTGCTAGGCTAAACAAACCATTGCCAATTTAGTTTCTTCTTACAGAAAAGCTTATCATTCCCATGATACCAGTAACTCTTCTGTGGACTTGCTGAATTTGATTTCCCTTCTTTTCAACAAGGAAAATTGGAGTTACACATGATATTCAGATAAAGCTTCATCACGCCTTGCCAGGCAAAAATACTGATTTCAGCTGGAAGATCTCAACCTCAAATCCCATTTACCCTTTGTGCCTGGGTACAAAGGATACCCACACATATTGCTGGCTACCAGCTACCCAGTGAACCCCCAATACTTAGCTATGTCCCTTCTTCAACTGTTTCCAAACCATGAGCTCCAGTTTATATTGGTGTTTATCAGTGATTCCAAAGTGCATGATCTTGCACTGCATTCCATTCACTTTCAGCCTGTTCCTATCAGTCCAAACTTTCAGGTCATTCATTTTTTCCTGGAAGTAATTCCTGCCCATTCTGCATTACCAACCGGTACCAACTGGATATCATCAATACATTTCCTCAACATCATCTTTTTATGCCAAAGTCGCTAATAAAAGTATAAATTATATCCAGCACCTGACTGATCCCCACAGAGCTTTGTAACCTGCCTGCCCAGTAAATCCCCTCCCAAGAGCACCCACTTTCCCCTCTCAGAGGCACCTCCTACCCACAGTGTCTGTGAAAATCCCCACCTCCTGCAGCCTAACACTGGGAGTCCCCTGTTGATCCTGACCAAATGTTTTGCTGCAAAATATCTAGAACAGAAATTCTTTTTCTAGATACATTATTGTTTTAAATATCACTTTACTAGGCTGTGATCTAACTTCAAGCACATCTCACATGTCACTTTTTTAATCTCAATCTATAATTATATTTTGTCTTGAACACTTGTTCTTAAGCCTTGAAAGCACATTATATCCAGTCACAGCTTTTCTGCCAATGGAGTGGAGCACAGTGTATCATACAGAGATTGTTTGGTACTTTCAAACTCCAGATAATTTGTTTGATTGAAATCTTTCTAGAAAGAAATCACAGATGCTGCTGAAGTGAACATGAAGTGAACATCCCACATTCCCGTTATACAGCTCAAAAAGTATTTCATCCCTTAAACTTTTATATTATTTGAAATTGTGTAATAACAAAACATAACTACCTAGTCATATATTGGCAATCACAAATGTAATTTGACAGGGAACACTCGAGCAAAGCACCCTGTGTTCAATACAAACTCCACCTGACAATATACCTGTAAGATCCACACGCTCCAGAGAGCTCAGTCTCAGCCAAAAATGTGTTTCCTGCTGAAGCATAAGACAAAGTCACAGCCCTCAGAAGGAGCCTGTGGGTGGAACAGAAATGGGGGCTGAATGATTTTTCTCCCAAAATCAAGGAATTGTTTTGGCTTCTTCTCTGCTGAGGTCATTTTGTGTCTGCATAGATAATAACAAATAAATACATTGTAATCACTGTGGATTTATGAGGCAACTAAAGTTATTTGGGCTTCTGCAGAAAGCAAGGCTGGGAAAATAATCTGGCAATTTTCTGATGTGTCACATTCCCAACTAAAACAAGCTTAAATATAATTTTCCTTATTCAGCTATACTTGGGGAGGAAAAAAAGCACCAACCACAGCTGGTATTTAACCCATAGTCGGTGGGTAGCTATATTATGTGCCCACTTTGCAGGCTTCACACAGAGCACTCACAGGCTGGCTACAACACTGGCAGAGCAAATCCTACACCCCTGGCAATCAATTCTGCTCCTGCTTACTTTTCTGTCTTAAATTAATGTTCTAAATCCTGCACCACTAGTGACACTCTGCTGATTTTGTGTCATACTTATGAACACAATACAATCAGCAGAGAGTTTTTCCAGATGAGGCATCAGAGAAACAAATCTCACATTTCATTTTGTTTGTTTTTTTCTGAAGTGAAAGGTTCTTGATGTGGCACCTTAATTTAAGTATCTATTGACTGGTGTAGCAAACTGTCCCTACATCCAAGATCCCAGCTGCTTCCTCTACAGATATAAAAACTTTTGAGAGCTTCTATAGAAAAAACTAAAGTTCAAAATATTAGGAAATAATACCATTATATTTCCTTACATGGACCTTATAAGGTCAATTCACCCTGGCACATTTCCCTAAGAATGCTGTGTTTTGCTGAAGTGATTTTCCAACTCTTGTTAAATTAAGTGTTGTTTTTTTCCTCAGCAAGGTTTTTCCCACCACAAGAACAGATTACTGGAAGGTACTAATGCTGTGGATTTAGTCCTAAGTCCCCATTTATCTTCAGCTTTGGCTATAAAAGAACACAAGGACCTGTTTCAGGGCCCCTACCAACATGCTTTACAAGAAATACCTACATCAGGCTCCATGCCATTTTACTGCCAGCTTTTTGTCATCTCATCTGTCCATTTACTTGGGCAGATTCCTTAAATAAAATAGATAAAGTACGTTCCTCTTCTATTTTTTAGTCCTCCAAAGGACTGCAGGTCTCATCCTTGTAGCTAAGTCTTGCAGAGATAGAGACACAAGGGAAGGAGATACAAGGAACCTCGGCCACTTCAGTTATGAAAGCACAGCTTTTAAGTGGTCAATAAATTGAATTTTACCTTGCCCTATAAATAACCTACTGACAACAGCCAGACCTTCCATATACAGTGAAAATAAATTTTTGGCTGACTTAGCAGGAAGAACTCAACAAATGGAGTGAACAGAATAAAAACTTTTGTAACAATATTGGCAGCCTCCACAGTCAAAGCTGACAAAAAGATATTATTAAGAGAGAAAAATGCTTGTATCTTCTGTAGGGATGATAATACACATCTAAGGATAGCCAGGAACAGGGCCCAAAAACTAATCCCTATTTGCTTGCTGAGCACAGCATTTCCCTGTTACTACTGTTACAATCAGAGATACCAGTTTACTTAACAGACTTTAAATTATCTGTTTAATAGAATTGAATATCAATTATCACAACTACCCCTTGGGGCCCCCCATGGGAGTGAGGATGTGGCCCTCAATGCCCAACAAGCAAACAAGACAGGAGTCCCCCCTCCATGTCCTGCCAAAGCCTGTGTGCCCCAAAAGCAGCCCAGGTGACGGCACAGGCAAAGGAAGGTGACAGAACATACAAATAAAAAGAATGAGCAGCACAAGACCACTGCCAGCCATAGCACTTGGACATTGTATTTATTTCATTTCCATGGGCAAGGGAGCATGTCACTACCAGGAGCCCAGCCAGACTTAGTGAACGTGGCTGGCCTTTAATGTCCCATGCTTGCTAGGCAGAAGATGCAGAGCACTAAAAAATGCCTATTTGCCCAATTATGAGATTATGCAAGGTTTTAAGAGTCAGAAACAATACATTGCACAACAAGGACTACTCTGTGAAGTTCCCTGAAGAGCACAGCAAAATTCCCACTGACTCAAGCAGAGCCAGGACTTCCTATCAATTCCCTAGAGGTCAGCTGAGTTCTCACTGGTGAGAACTGCATTGCAGAGAGCAAGCATCACCAACCTTTCAGCTTGCACTCACTCTTCTTGTGATGGTTTTTGCATGTGGTGGTTTCAGCTTTGTATGCTTTAGAGATCGAGAAGTACCACAGCATTCTGGGTTTGTTTTATTTATTTCATGCAATAACAAAGCATGGTTATTTTCTGTTTTCCAACCAAAAGCGCTGCAGGAATGGAAATTAGAAAAACTTCATCATTAATCTGGTTTTCTACCACCTAGCTCTTTTTAAATGCCCCTTTATTGCAGATCAGTTACTAAAACTTCCTTGCTTGGTAACAGGCTGCAAACCCTGTCTCTCTAGCTTCAGTTACACATTACCCACACAGCTTAAACTATTCTTGCCTAATACATAGGTGGAATCTGAAGACAAACTCAGATTTGGATGAGTTGTGGTCCCCTTGGGGACAGTAGCTGACCCTGCAATTCTTTGACAGTGCTGTTCCTGACAGCTCCCACCATCACAACCTCTCCACCTTCAAAGACTCCACAGCCACGTGACAAAGAAAAGACCAAGATAATTTTCATAAACAAAGAGAGCCTGAGCTATGGGAAATTTTGCAAGTTGGTTTGCTCAGGTTCTTGTGAATTTTTCCTGCAATTTGTCTGTATTCTATGCATTCTTTTGCAACTCCTACATTTCACTTTGAGTTTCAGGTTCAAACAAGAATGTTAAAAGCTCAAATTGAAACGCACTTGAAACCATCAGGCTTCACTTGCAAAACTGTAAGCTTTCAAAGGTGCAAATTAAGGAATTCATGTGAAAATTGCAGCCGACACTTTTACAGCTGAATGAAAGCAGGCAAGCTTTGCATGGCTCTGTAGGAAACATTCCACATAGCAGTTCTTGGGTTTTACTCCAATGGTATGTGCAGAAATGGGCCCCTTACACCACCTATGTTGCAATATTCTTACATGCCAGATGACTTTTTCCTCAAACCGCTACGTAAAATCCCTCCTTACTTTTCCTGGAGCTGAACAAGCCTTGAGACCTTTGGGCAGTGAATTTTTATGCCCCAAAATCTCTTTCCCTGTTTTAGGACTAAGGGGTTCCCTGCTCAGGGTTATGCACCATCTGCCATTATCTACAAGGACTAAAATGCCAAGGATGGCCTTTGGCTGTCAGCTCTGCCCCTCTGAACAGGGTGTTACAGGATGTCTCATTCAGCATTTGCAGCCACAGGAGAGGGGAGATTCTTTTATTCAGAGCAGGGAATAGCCTCCACAGCTGCAGAGCACAGGAGGCCCAGGGAACTTCCTAAGACCAGCAGCTGTGGAAGAAAATTTTGGCTGGATTGGTCCATTATTGTTGATGCACATAAGGCCACAAAATCAGTGTCAGGAAATTGTGCATACGCAGAAATGTATTATTTTTCATATTAGGTATGCAACTGTGTAATAGTTAAACCTTGCTTTGATGTTATGTTCAGCATTTTTAGTATTAATAAAAAGCTATGCTAGCTGTTCCAGTCAAGTCATATTTAAATGAAAACTCAGCCCTGCCACCACCTCCCTTTTCATCTAAACCAGTCCATCAGCACAGCAATCACGAAAAAGTTGTCACAAGCATGATGTTAAACTAAGTCAGCATCTCTTCTTTCATACTGCAGCATGCATGAAGTTAGGATCATTCATTTTTACTATGTGACTTAAACACCAATTATTTACAATCCCAAAATACCCAGCAGTATCGCTGTGTGCCCAATCTTCTTGCAAAAAACTTGCAAAACTTCATTTCTTAGAAGTTTCCTAGGAGACCTACATGAAGACAATGAAAACTAACCCAGTGCTCAGCACTACACTTTATTTAGTACTTCTGGCTCTGTCATTATGCACAACTCTGAAGATGGGGAGATTTCCTGTCACTCTGCTGCAAAATTGCTTGAGCCTTTGTGTAAACTCTGAGCTAACTCATATTATTTTTGCACCTTAATTTCAATCCCTGTAACATAGAGACACCTCTTGCCTAACTTTGCACAGGTGTGTGTTTAGCTCACAACCCTCTGATATCCTCAGATGCAAATTCACAACATAATTAACAACACAGTATCCCCAGCAAGGGCTAGGAAGACGTTTTTGCACAACCTTCATGTAAACAATAGACACAATTATTCTGTTTTCTTCCAGTTCCAGTCTGAGGTGAAATAGCAAAGACTGCCCCTCCAAATCTAATGTTCTGCAAAGGAGCAGCAGCAGATTCAGCATTCCCTACTTCATGCCCTGCAGAGCAAGCCAAAACCTAAGAAACAGACTTGCTCAACAGCTGAACAACGGAGGCAGAAACAGATCCATTCAGCAAGGAGAGCCAAAGGAGTCAGAGCCAGAGCCAAAGCCACCAGCTTCCTCCTGCTGGCTATGCAAGTAAGAAAGAGCCCCAGAACAATGGGGAGAGAAAACAGCATTACACTGGGGTCATTTGGTTCAGTTCCCAAACTGCTGCTATCAGATGCCTTGAGGGAAAATTTGCTGTGCATTGCTGCTGCCTCATCACCCTGGAGCCATGTACCCCAGGCTCAGTTTGGCAAAGTGCTTCATCCAGCCAGGCTGAGATCCAGGCACCAATGGGCCCATCTGGGGGGCCCAAACTCCACTGGCTCCCCTGTGTTTTGGATCCATCCCTAGAACAAGTAATTATTCCTTTGGCACTGTTGGCCTGCCACAGAGCATCTCCCAGCCCACTCCAGTGGGGTCATGAAAAAAGTGCAGTTAAGGAAAGGTTTGATACAGAATGGATCAACTGACAGGCAGAAAATGATCAAAGTCCACGTGATAAGAGCAGGAATAGAGGATTGTGAGGTGGGAGAGGTCACTAAAGAACCCCAAAAGGAACAGATCATGGGAAAGGACAGAGAGTGGGGAACAAATAGAAAGGGAATAGCATGACAAAGTGGCCCCCAACCTGCAGATTGAAGGCAACACCCAGTAAAGTTGCATGTGACATGGGAAATTAAGGGGGTCTGAAGAAGGCATGAAAAACAAATTACAAAGTTGCTAAGAGTGTGATAATTGCAAGTGTTGCTGACAATAACACAGGTTGGGAGCACAGCTCTATCTCCCTTCACTAAGTTAAAATCACTCCACCTGATTCCCCTCCCAATTTGGGGTGGGGGTGGGCTGCAGGGATGTGTGGAAATAAGCATGCGTGGTTAGAGAAGTTTGGCTCTGGAGCTGGCCAGTTCTAGCTGGCTACAGCATGTGTAGGCACACCCTGCAGTCAAGATAAAGCAGTCCCAGCCTATTTTCTTAGAGACAAGCAAATGCCACACAAAATGTCCCCAGCACTGCTTGTGGCTGAACTGGCCTCTAATGCTTAGTGCTGCTCATTTTGGTGCTCTTGCAAATAAGATGGTGACAGACATGTGGGAAAGTGGCCAATGCTGCTTTCTGGGCTGATCCTGTCTCAGAGTATGAGCTGAACTTCCAAAAGTGCAACTCTGCCACACTTGACAAATCCCCAGTATACCACAAAAAAACTTAAAGATTCCTGCTGGAGATCAGATGAAGGAAAAGACCCCGTCCTGTGAGAAACAGAATATAATGAAATTTCTTCATTTCTAACCAAATAAACACTGGATTGTTTATCTTCTTGTCCCTATTTCATGTACATGGTGATTTTGAAATATTTCTGTTTATTTTATAATATGCAGCAAAATGCATGTTCCTTACACACTGAAATAAACAACCCTTTTCTCTCCCTGCCATACACACACGAAGTTCTACACACAAAAACTTCCTTCCACATCCTTCCCTTGTGGTTGTCAGCTCCTCTGGGGCTGACAGCTCCCAGCAGATCCAACAGAACACTTGCCATTGCTTTCAGTCAGAATATGGTTGCACCCTTTTCTTATAGCAGGCAGAGAGTTAATTGAACAGAGTTGAAGATGTATTGTAGGAGACAGGAGTAAATCAAATTATATGAAAACATTCCCACGGTTTTGATTTACTTCACAGAAAGAAGCAAAATATTAGACATCTTATATTTCTTCACATTTGCCTGGAGGGCAATTGTGAGGTAAATGTTCAGAAAATTCTAAAAATGTAGCAATAAGCCCCTTCTAAGTTCTCTGTGAAAAAAATGCATTACTGAGAATACAATATTATTCTAAGATGCTAAACAGAAGTCTCTAAACCCATTTCAGAGGGCAATAGTTTCCACTGGTTTAGATGGGATATTCCTTTGAATCTGAAATCGTGAACTAATAAAAATTGTAAACAGAAGCGCTCCCAAAGCGGTGAGCTGGGCAAATTTGTAGTGCTGCTGACATCTACTGAGAGAAAGCCGAATTGCACAGCTCTGCAAAGGGATGAGCCTCCCTTGGCCCTTATTTGTTGTTTGCTCTTCTAGTTTTCAGATGCATTTCATTCCTTCTTGCATATTTATTAATTATCTTGTATCGATACTCACTTGCTTCATTTAAGATCAGTGAATCAACAGATACACTGAAGGAAATGCCAGGGAGGAAATGAAAGGGGCCTTCAGGAGAGGGCTGGATCCCCACACAAACGCTGCAGACTCGTGGTTGGAGCTGCCACTCGTGGCTCAGACTGACACACACATCTGATGGATGAGGATGCACTTCCAGCTCACACTGACTGCGCCTAAAGCCCTCACATTTGGGGCAGCTGAAGCCAAAATCCACACAGCACAAAACACCAGAGCTAAGAAATAGTGCTCCAAAAGTAATATTGAAAACATAGTATCATTTTTTTCTATAGGAAATGAATCATTTAGCTAAACTATGGCAGGAATAAAAATATCACCAGTATGAGAACTGTACTCAAAAAACCAAGTCAGAAATACTTTCTGATGCGAGTGTCTGTTGTCACAGTGACATATGGCAGTGACACTATTCAGGCAATTCAAGAAAAAACTTTGCTGGTATCTTGTGCATTATAAAGTGTATTCTTTCTCCATGCTGAACAAAGAATTCATAGCTATCCACAGAGCCACAGAACAATGACCACTACTACAGGTCTCATGTCTAGGGATTTCCTTCTACAACAGGAAAGGTGTGTCTACCTCAGTTTGGGGGTTGTGGGGGAAGAAACAACATAAAATTCTAATAAAGTTGGAGTGAGTCAGCATGTGTTTCTCCACTTCTGGGGTGATTTTCTCATCACTGATGTTATATTGAAATTACAGGATTATAAATAAAAACTAATTTGGCAAATAAATATTTGCAATACAGGGCTAAAGCAGCATAATTAATTTTATTTCTACAAGAGAAACCTTCACAGTCAAAATTAAATATCACATTACATGATTTGATCTAAGTTGTTATGAAATGCCCCTGTGACCTTGACAGGGCCAGGATCTCAGTGTCTGCAAGACATTTCACAGTTGTTTTCTGCAGATTCTGAAACAGATATAAACATGAGACCTTTGGCTCATGTATCTGTTGTATAAAATATCTCCATCACTAATTTTTGGTCACTCAGGACTAAACTCCAACTTTTTTAGGTGAGTAGGTCCAATCAATAAATCTGACACACACTCTCAGGTTGTGCTCGGAAAATCACATATGGGTTAAAAACTGCAGCACAGGGTTGGAAAGCCTCTCCTGATACTCTCTCACCAAAGAATCTATGCCTCAGTTATCACCTTGAATCTGTCTTCATACCTAAACCTTGGCTTCTACCCACATTCTGACATGCCACAGGGGAGCAGTGTGCAGGTCAGCACCTAGCAGCAGGATCCATGCAGTCAGCAGCAGTGTCTGATCCAGCATGCATTCCTGTTGCTCACTGGCCTCCCAGAACAAGCAGCTGCAGCCTGGTCTGCCTTCCTAGGGCTGGAAAAGGTGGCTCGTGCTGCTTCTCCACCAAGGAATGCTCTGAAGAGCAGCTGGAACCTGATCTTGGTCTTCACCGTGTCAGGTAGGTTTGAAGCCATGTTCTCCCTCCCCCTGAGCTTTGCTAGAGTGGGTAAGAGCTTTCCCTGAGGATGTCAGCCTGCACCAGTACAGGGCAGTTTGTGGGCCCCTGGCTAAGGAACCTTTCCAAGACATTCAACTAACAGACTTGAAGGGCACAGGCTCTGCAACAACAGGATTTAATCCCAGCTGAATTCTACAGACACCTCATCATTTGATGGTGTGATTTCAGAGAAATGACAGTCACTTAGCTTCTGAAATGAAATACCCAGGAACCTTATTTCTTTTCAGATTGCTAATCCAGAGTACCCAGAGGTACTTCCTTACTAAAATACTAAAATTTCTCCTTCTGCTTTCTGGACTTTACACAGATCTTTCAGAGGGGACTTCTAAAATATTTTACAAGAAGCCCTGGCACTTAACTCATGGCTGTGCCTTTCACTCTGTACCCTAAAAACTGCACAGCACAGTGCTCAACACTGTTACACCTGAGTGTCAGAAAACCCCCAATGAAATGCCATTTATACACTCACATCAATGCACTTACAATGGGCAGTTAGGAGGGTTAGGGATCTAGTGAAGCAAAATCCCACGGCCTGGTACTTGGATGGAGTTCTAACACACTGTTATGTTTAAAAATACACAGATCAGACATAAAGATGAGGGAGCATTTGAACAACTGTTCCTGAACAGAAATAATTTCCTTATTCTATTATAAATCTATTTCTGATTACCTAAAAAGAATGTTATAACACATGACTTTCTAGAAAAAACTTGGTTCCAAAGATGAATCTCTGAAAAGGCTCATTCTGGCTTGCACTCATCGAAAACCAAGGCACTCAATATCAACATTTTGGCAATTCTAATAACAAAGACTGCCAAAAATATGTTGTCTATCAAACATACACGGAAGAAAGATGTTAGAATATTAAGAACAGATGTCACAGATATCTTTGCAAATACTCATGCTCCCCCAAGTACTCTGCAAGGCAATATGTACAAAACCTCACTGAAAGATTAAATTAATGCATCTTGTTCAAATGCTTCCAAGTGTCATAAATGTATTTAAACTTACTTGTGTATGTAAACCTATACAATATGTACCTTTAAAGCTGTTAGAAAGGAGGATTGTGTCTTAATTTGATAATGGCCTTGTATCTTAAAGCTTGAGCTTCAACAGTTCAATAATACAGTAAAGACTACTTTTTATAGGATGTTATTTATACCATTTTGTCATGTGTGTTTGCAAGGCTTTCCAGTTATTGAATATTCACTTATTCACATTTTAATTATTATTCTACTGAGAAATAAAGTTTATTAAAAGATTCCTTTTAGAAAAGCATCTAAAGAACTTAGTGAAAGCAATTTTTCTATAAGAATAGCTTGTTCTTTAAAATTAAAAAGCCACTTAGAAAACCAAATCATGTTAAGAGTTCATTTGATCAGGCACAGAAAATGCTTTATGCTTTCTTCCTCTGTTGAATTTATTTTCAGTATTAAAATTCTAAACAGTAAAAATCCAGCAAATTTCCAAACAGAAAATCATGGGAATTGGCTGATTTATCTATTTGTAAACACAGAAAGCATTGGATTCTTCATAACTGACAGAATTAAGAAAATATTTTACCTTTAGGTCTGATGTTCCAGATTTCAGGCATGGAAACTCACCTTATACAGCTGAAGCCAAGATTTTCACCTATGATTGTTTCAGGTGATAGTGTTAAAGAAAAACAAACAAACAGCCCTCAAACCCTACTGAGTATTTTGAAGTTCACAATAAAATAATGGGCAGTGACAACAATGTGTTTCTAACAGGATGACATTTTCAAGTAACAGCCAAGAAACCAGAGCACAGCAGTTTGAACTAATGATTCTGATGAATTAATGATTCTGTTTGAACTAATGATTCTGTTTTAGGTTTTCCTACTGAATTCAGAATTTCCGTAAGAAGTGGATGATGGCTCTCTAAGTTAGGCCACCAGAGATAGGCACTCATGCGAGCACGCAGAGCCAAAACAGACTTGTCTTTATTTTAAGTTTAAACATGTCTCCATGCTAAACTCAACTGAAGATTTTGTGAGGTAAAAGATTTGCTATTTGATGTTTAAATGACTGTACTGAACTCAGAAACGTCATGTTGTGGATGATGGAAGAGTAAGGTAATGATGTTACAGTAAGACAATACACTCCCAAAACGTAATAGTAGCAACAACACTGGCATTTTCTGTCCTTTAAATTTTTTTAAACGGGGCTTATTTCTTCTTACCGTGCATTGCTGACAGGATAACCGCAACACAGCGCTGACAACACAGCACGGATGCTCTGGCGGCCCAGGGCGCCCTTAGCGCGGGGCTGTGGAGCCCCAGGCGGGCCATGGCGGCCGAGCCGGCGCTGCTCCCGCGGCACAGCCCAGGGAAACACAGGCTCTATCCATGGCCACCGGCATGTGTGAGGCCTTCATGGCACACGGGCACGTCTAACCTTCTTTTCGAGAGCACTCATTCACAGCCTTTGCCGAACCAGCCTCTAAAACACGATTTCTTTTTTAAAATCACCCCCTTACAATTAACAGATGTGAAGGCAAACTTGGCATGTACAGATGGCTTAATTTTTTTCCCCCCTTTAAATAACCTGGTTATATCCAGTTTCCGCAGCAATTGTAAGAATGTTTACATTGCGGGGTGTTGTTTTTTTTGTGAGGTTTTTTTTTTCCATTTCCCTCTTTTAATAATAGAAAGCAGACGCGGCTGCCCGGTGCCCTCAGGAGGCCGCGCCGCGGAGGGCGCTGCCGGCTCCGCGCGGCCGCTGGGGCGGCAAGGGCCGCTGCGCGGGGTTATTGTGGATTCTGTTCTATCTGCAGAGCCCCAGGGCCCCATTCCGCCCGCCCTGGCTGCGCTCCAGCCCAGGCTGTCAGCCAGGGAGAGCACAATACCTCTAGGCTATGGCCCATTTTAAGCTTCTCCTCAGCTCTCAGCGAGCTCCTCGCAGGCCGGGGGAGGCCACGCCGTCCCCTCCCGGCCGGAGCCGCTGTCACTGTCACTGTGCCGCCCCTCACAAACACGATCCCCGAGCCGGGCCGCTCCCCTCAGCCCAGTCCGGCTGGGGAGTGACCTACAAAGTGTAACTCCCGCTTCGTGGGCTTCCCCTCTTCTGAAGCTCTGTAAGGATGTCTGATATTTAATTAAATTATCAGGGAAAAACTAGATATTTATTACATGATTATATCAGCTTGGCTGAACATCATAAATCTACAAAAAATTGTGTTAGAGTTGGAGTTAAGGCGTTAGTCAGAAGCTACAAACAGACCAGCTATATTCCTCAAACAATGGGAACAGAAATAGGATCAGGCAAGGTTGCATATACCTGTGTTATCAATAAAAATATCAAAAGATATTTTCAAACTCTCTTAATATCCAAACTTTACCATGGTTAGTCTGCTGACATGAGGTTGCTCTACCTAGCACAAGACTGTTCATTAGCAGGGCTTCATTAACCCAGGCAGAGCTTGGTGCTAATGAGATTCCATTGCTTCCATTGCCCTGTCAAGCTGGTCAGGGTTCTGGGGTGCTGCCTGGTGCCTCATGGCATTATCAGGAGTGCATTTATTACACAAAACACTAGTTACAATTTTCAAACCCTAAAACAAATCCCAAACAAGGCCGTTTTTGTTGGCAGAAAAAAAAATTGGTTTCCCTCTGCCTTAGATTCTAAAATTACTGTGGCAGCCTTGAAACATTGGCACAACAACAAAAGCCACTAAATGCCTTGTATGGCACAGGTCTGCAGTGGGGAACAGGGTGATTCCAGAGGGGACATCAACTCTTCAGACAGAAGCACAAATTGGAACTTTCCTGAGGACATGGCTCAATCAGACATCACCCAGGTTTAAGCACCTAGTCCAACCACAAACAAAGCAGGTGAAATAAATAGCAATACTGATTCAGACTGATCACCTGAGTCTCACTTGTTCCAGCTGTTCTGAAAAACACATTTCTCCTGGCAGACTGTGTGCCAGATCCAGTATTGACCTTACACAGCTGGCAAAGAATCATAAAGGCAGCATAGCCATCACTCTGGGACTGCTCCAGCTAAATAGAAAACAGGAGTGTGTATCCACATAGTAGCCTGGTTTAACTAGTCAGTACTAGTTGGGTGATCCTGTACTATATATCTCCAGCTTTAATAACAGTAAAACCATAACCTGGGAAAACATTTCCTGCTGCAGTGGCAGGCTGTAAGTGGGTCTCCTCGTGCACCACGGGCTAAACGTGGCCCCATGGTTCTTGATCAAAGCCGATGTACAATGTATTTAAATGCTATTTGATCCAGGGCAGCCCTGTGACATACAGCACTGCTACAAACATCCTCTTACATTACTACCACAGATATCCATCTCACTGCACTGTCCAGGGAACAAAGTATGGATTTCATATCAAATTCTGTGATAAAGTGTAACATGACTCATGTCTCCTCTACTCCACCAGTAAAGCTATTTACTTAGACATCAATTTAGCAGGGAACCTAAGTATGGGTTAGGTTTAAGAATGAGTGTCATACTGCGCTTCCTTACACATCTGGAAAAGGTGTACTGGGTTTTCATCCTAATCTCTACATCACAGATTCTTAGAGCCTCCAACTATTTTTGAGCTATCCTTTCTTACACACAAAGCACAAAAAGAGCACACCAAGTCCTCTGGAGCGCTTCCCTCCAAAGCTGTGGCAGAGAGTTATGGACCACATACACAAGCCAGACAGATGTGACACAGGCTGAAATACAAACTGCTGCTCTCTCCAGACCTATGAAACTTTATCTCTCATCTCCCTGTTTTTAAAAGATAGGAAGAGTGCAGTTCAGGTGACTCTCCCACAGAGCCATTCCACAAGTAAAAGCAGAGTCTGATCTCTGGAGAGGAGGGGGAGCACCTACTCTAGGAAGAAGTGTGTGATACTTCATAAGACAAGCATAATGGATGAAATATGACATGGCACTTTGCCAATTACCTTTATTCTAAAAGCCAAACACAATTGATAACCATGAGAACTGCTTGCAAGATAGAGAACAGAGCTCTTCTTAACATCTGTCTAATATACCTGACCTGTACTCTTTTCTGCAGGAGGATTCTGATAACCTAATAACAATATATGCTCTTTGCTGCTTTGGTTTCAGTTGTGGGGTTTGGTTGGGGTTTTTTGATTGTTTGTTTTAAACAAAGTGCGATTTATAAAGAAAGTGAGAGCTTCACCATCTAATGAAATATTTACTTAACTTTTTTCTACATCTTGCTTTCTTTTAATTTTTCAAATTTATCCGCATATAAGTATGTGGCACATGAGCACAAAAGTAAGTTTGTAATGTATGTACTACCTAGAAGTTTGTTATCTTTGGATCTCTACAAAACTTAATAATCATTTAGAAATAAAAACATTGAAATAGAGAAATGAGTTAACATTTTAAATGTACATATGTCAAGTGTCTCAATAGCCATTAAGTACAAACATATAAACTTCATTTCCTCTCTACTGTGTGGCAGTTTGAGCCAAACAAAGGGTCAAGACAGAGCTTGAGCTCTTTTGCCTTTAGAAAAAGCACCAAAAAAATGCATAAAGAGAATTTTCATCTGCTACAAATGATTTGAAACTAATTAGTTTTTTATCAGCATTTTTCCTCCTTGGGAAAAAGTAATGTTGGAATGGGCAGAGCTGATAAACAAAGCATTTAGCCATACTGCCCAATCCTTTCAGCAAGATAAGAAAACAAAACTGCAGGAGGAAATCAGAACTATCAATGTATTTCAGATTCAAGATCTGATGAGCCATTTCCCCTAAATTCCAAGAGCATTAAGGTATCCAAAGCACACCCTCAGGTTTTAACCACAAAAACAACGGCAAAGAGTGGCTGCCCTGTAACAGAGGGGAATGCTGCAGTCATGGCATGGGCAGCACACACAAAACATCCCCACATCCCAATTATCCATTCACCTCTTCAATGCAGAGCTGTTCCCTGCACTCAGTGCTCTGGGAGCACCTGCAGATGAGAACTGAACACTGTCCCATGGGGGATCATTCAACAGGCAATTCCTCTGTCAGAGCTGCTAACATTCACAGCCTACATTTTCCCCTTAAATATATCCCCTTATATATATATTCTCTGTCTTTGCTCAAGTGCACCTCTCTGAGTAATAAACTTCTAAATAATTTGTCTTCCTCCTCAGTTTTCCTATAACAATGAATAAATTGCACTCTCTGAACTATAACACTACAAATTTCCGGTGCATAGTTTTAGCAATAAAGAATTAGGTATTATAACAAATACAAGGATAAAACTAAGGAAAATTAATTACTAAGCTATAGATCAATGAGCAAGAGGTGAAACCACCAAAGAGATGCTCTTATTAGATTATCAAACTCAAGGCTGATTTATAGCTTTCAGTGTGCTCCTTATCCATCACTTTTAAAATATGTAGAATGGGTTACAAAGCACAAACTGCCTTGTTTTAATTAACAGTGAAGTTTTGGATAGCACGGCTACCCTGATCTGAGTCTAGGTTACTTTTTTGTTTTCAAAATATGAAAGCAGAAAACATACTTTATCAATCTGAGAGAGCTGTGACAGAACCAAATCCAATACACTTGTCAGCCTACAACTTCCTGACAAGCTTGCCTAGGATTGCCCAGAAATGAAAAGCTGTGGAGGGTCTTGGTAAAGAGGGTCTTGGTAGAGAGCAAGCTGCTTTAGCCAGCAGCGTACCGGTGCAGCTTGGAGGAGACCTAAGGGGATTGAACAGCATCCTCCAGTACCAATAAGGACATCAGCAAAAGAGGCAGGCATAAGCTGAAACAAGAGAGGCTTTGTCCCTGCCCTCGCAGGAGGACAGCCATACTTGGGAACAGGTTATCCTGAGAGGTTGTATGGTCTCCTTCCCTGGAGGTCTCCGAGGAAGTCTGGGTTAAAGCTGTGAGCAATGTCACCTGCCCTCAGAACTGACTGCTTTGTGCAGGATCCCAGGCAGGAGCTCTCTTGAGGTCCCTTCTAACCCAAACTGCCACACGAGCCCAGCCTGATGCAGGAACAACTTTACCAGCCAGCACAAGAGATATTTTCTGAATTGCACTCACTGATGGCTGCCTCTCCCACCTCTGAAAGGGATGATGACCTGTAGGTCAGACTAACACAGTAGTCCCCTAAAACTTTCTTAATCCAGTGGTATGGCACAACTCAGCCAGTGCCTCAATAACGCTGGCAGCCAGCTAACACTTGTGCTCCTGCTAGTGACAGCCAGGGCAGGGAATGCAGAAACCTGCTCATGTTGACAGGCTGGGCTGTGGGGAAGCATAAATTAAACTGAAAGTGGAAACTGAAGATTACTAAATACTGAGTACATTTCAGAAGAATTCCTCATTTTGTCCAGGGGCCCAGCAACAAAGATACATATAATCTCAAAATAATAAAAATAATTATTACTATTATTTTAAAAGCATGAATAATTTTAATATAATGTGGAAATAACTTCAACCTCAGAGACATGATTCACTCCTCCTGAAATCAGTGGTTCTGCAATTAGAGCCCACAGTAGAGGCTTCTCTAAAGAATACAAAGAAAATACGAAAACTGAGCATATTTTTGCTAGCTATTGACTCCTCACAGTTGTAATACTACGATCAGATCTGGGCTGCAACCAGTATTCCATTCAGTCTTGTAGCTTCATTACCACCTTTTTAAAATACTTTGGTAGATATAAACATCTCTTCACTGTTTGTAAGGGATACCACATTCTTAGCACTATCATGTTACCAAAAGTAAAAAAAAGATAAAGAAAGTATCTTCTAAATATTGAGAATAACTTTTAAAAATTATTTTTTATAATTTTCTTTTCAGCACAATTTAAGTGGTTACCATAGCTGGAATGAAGTACAGTGCACTGCCAGGAATTTCAGAAAAGTCCCTTCCACCCCAGGCAAAGTTCAGTTGCATTCTACTTTAATGGCTTCTGGCAAGCTTGCATTATTGTTTTTGTACAAACAGAAGTAAGTTTGGTACAAATAAAAAATGGAACTTTATGTGAATGAAGCAACCATCAAATTCCTTAATCTTCAAAAGAAACTGTATCCCTGAATAATTAACTATGATATATTTATAAAACTAGAATAATTGAAAACAGAATTCTAAGTTGATTCATGTGGACTGCGCTGAAATATTTATTATTGCAAGTCCAGAAGATCTGTCTGGGTTTTGTCACTGGAAATGTCTAAACTCAGTGTCCAGATGTTTATTTAAGTTGCTCCCACATAGTTCTAATGTCAATTACCAGGGGTTATCAGAGAGCATCACTGTGTATCTTCCTTGACTAATATTCTCATTTCTTCTGCAACTTTGATGTTTTCTTTCATTAAAATTCCTGGCTTACAGCCACAAAAATCTGCCGTGCAGGCAAAAAAACTGGTCTGCAGACATGACACATGGTGATGCCCAGTGTCTGTGCACGGATAATATTTATCATCAGCTATCATTTAAGCAGTCCTATAATCAGTACAATGCCAACTTAAAGCAGTTCTGAGAAAGACACATGAAACCAAGGCTCAGGAAATTATAATCAATATAAAATAACCTGGGTCAGTAAAGAAAATATTATTACATATAAGAAAGGCTTTATGAATCTGTGTGGCTTGGGTTTGGTTTTTCCCCCCATAAGGAAGAAGCAGGGAAAAAGCCAATGACAAAATAATTTCACACATAATTACAAATGGAATGGATGGATCTGTAACTCTGGATACCAGAATTACAGCAAGACTTTTATAGTAACCAGGAGACAACACAGACCACTCATAACAGTGACTTAAACAGAAAGAGCTTATCACACAGTCCCTGAAGGATTCATACATTCAAATACAAATAATGGCCAGAGAGCACAGCTTATGTTTTTATATATATCTGTTATCTGTTTCCCAAAATTAGAGGGTTCATTTTGTAGGAAAATTCTGGAAGATTAATTTTTAAAGATTTGTAAGAAAACAGAATAAAATCAATATAAATTCAATATAAGTGGCATTAGAGCTATAAGAGGCTGAAGGAAAGAGAACCAATGCCATTTCATGTTTTCAAGTTAGTGCCCGGGTACTAATACCAGGTTCCTCTCTTGGTGAGGAATTGTAGTTCTCATTGATCTATAAGAGACAGGCACCTGGCAACTTCAATGGAAAACCGACTTGGGAATGTAAATCTCATTGACTGTGCAATTTACTCTCCTTACAGTGTCAGTTTGGGAAGGTACATCCACCCACCAGGCAGAGCCCTCACAGCTGAGCATTCAGCCCTGCAGTGTCTCCCTCGCCAAGATCTCCTACAGATGGTGCCACTGCACCTCCAGACTCAGTTGTGATTTTGCAGGACAAGGTTTGTCCCAGTACTTGGACCCAGGGCAGCACAGGTTGGGCAGGGCAGATGACAGCTTCAATTCAAAAATGGGTGCAGGAGATCTTGTGCTGTTAAGCCAGAGCTGCAGTACTTCCACCATTGTCTGACTACTCTCTGAGTAAATTTAATGTGTGTGTTACTGTCATCAAGTAACAATTGAGAAAACTTTTTTTCAGGAAAAAAAAAAAAGAAAAAGTGCACAGAAATTTTACAACTGAAATTTCTATTTAGAAGTGTGTAAAGAATATCTCCTATCAAGTACTCAGTTTCAGAGACTCGGCAAACCTTGGACTGCAACCACTTGCCACATTATATCACTGTCTTGATCTAATAAGCAAGTACATTAATACCAGCTGTGTGGAGAGAGGGAGGAAATAGGAATATGTTCATTAAGCATTATGGCTCCACTTATATCCCTCAAGATTTCAGTGGAAATCTGCCAACTCATGCATGACACAATTATAGTCTCCAATATAAACCTGAAAGAAAAGCAGCGAGGGTGTCAATACAAATTCCTACAAATTTTCCTGTCAAGAAACCACTCTTAAACTCACTGCTGCAGGACACATTCACTCATATTTAGGTGATTAGAAGTGAAATGCTTAGTTCAATGATTCTAGCAAGTTGAAAATCAATTTGCTTCCCACACACATTTCACTGGATTCTTTTGTGTCTCCTCACATCCAGTAACTGGTTCACAACTCTTATTCACAAATTGCCTTGCACACAGAGATTAAACAATACATAGAGCCAATATCCCAGTTCAACAGAGTACTTGCACATATATGTTTCCTAGAGGAATCCAGCTTTGACTTCAATTCAGTATTACAGTGAAGCTTTCATGCTTCACCCAATCAAAGGACAATTCAGTGAAAGCTGAATATAAAAATAACCAAGCGATCAGAACAGTTGCTTTAAACAAGAGATTACTAAATGCCTCTAAAGCTCTAGAGCATACATAATAATAATAATAATTACAGTGTGGATTTACAAAGTAGTCAAATGCAGTTGTGCATCCATATCCCATGAAAAGTCAGTGTGACTGGAAAATGTTTGGGCTGTAGTCAGCTAACATTTGCCCACCATAGTGGCAGCAATGACATAGCACTGCAGAGAATGAGAACAAAACACATTCATTAGCTGATTGGAAAACAAACAATACCACAACAAAACAAATGTATTCACACAGCTGCCTTTTCTACTTCCCTTTCACTCCCAGAACGTGGGAGTTCACAACCTAAACCCAAACATTAGGAGACCGGGAAATCTCAATGGTGATCTCCACACATACCACCTAAAAGCAGTGAATTTGCAAGAAAACCTGTAAACCACAAACTAAGGGAAACCAAGGGTCAGTTAACACATCCCTGGAATGAGACAACAACATGCAACACCTACACCCTGAAAAATTTGTCCTTACAAAATACTTTGGAGAAATTATGCTTCTTTCTTATCCTGCTCTGAAAAAGCAGCAGGGCTGGGAAAGCTGAGCAAAGCTGCCTTTTCCTACAGCAGAGTCCACAGGATAGGACACAGCTTTGTTCCAACACAGTACTCTGCTTGTCCTCCTAAAGCCATTCATTTTCCTTTGTAATAAAAGGCCATTTGCAATTCCCCTGGCCCAAGTACACTCCTTGCAGGCACTACCTTGCTAAAGGCAGAGGAGGAGCCAGACACCACTCAAACTGTGCCAGAATCGGGTCCTGCTCCAGATCATTTCCACTGGCAAAAGCCAGCACGGCAATGACAGAGGCTGCAGGCTCCTGGATGCCGAGCTGGCGCTGCAGTGGAGCTGCAGAGGAGCAGAGCAGCAGCCACAGCCACAGCCGGGGCTGCTCAGGGAGGCTGCTGAAGGCTGCCAGCTGGTGGTGTGCCTGCAGATCCACACTGAAACCCCACACTGCTGCCCGGGGCTGCTCAGGGATCAGATCTTGCTGGGGCTTCCCACTCAGCTTCTGATTCATCAGTCAGTAGTGTCTGGGTAGTGTTCTGCCTGACTCCTGATACTGTGTCCCTGTGGCAGGTTCAGAAATTCCACAGTTTCCAAGTTCTCTCAATTTACCAGCCCCATTTCCTCCACACAGGAGCTCACAGCTCACTGTCACTGACTTTTTGTGATCACATGGCCCTTAGTAGTCCACTCTCAACAGAACTCTAAAAACAGGAAAAGCCACTGTGTCTTTTCTACCCTGATTCTCAAGTCTGCCAAAAATAAAGTCCAGCAATATTTAGACTTTTCTTCAGATGTTATTTTCTAAATAACTAGCATAAATTTTTAGGTGGCTAAATTCTCTAAATTATGTTATCACCATAGCAGGCAAACCAGACTACGTATTCTCTCCCCCAGGAAATGTTAAAGCTGCTGCAGCACAGAAAATCTGTTTGAAGGCTTTTCTTCTGAGCAGTCTGGGAATCAGGTGCCCCAGCACAGCAGAAACCAAGGGCCTACAGCTGGTGCTGTGCAGATCCTGCCTCACCTGCTACAGCTCTGACCCACAGGTCACACTGAAGCTGTGTCTCTGTGCCATCTCTCACACCTGCAAGATTGGCCAGCTTTAGGTCTCTCAGGTCTTTCCTCATCCATCTGCATCCCTAGTTCTCTTTTCCTATACAGCAATAGTTTCCTAGCTCCATCTCCATGTTTTCCTTGTAAAGCACTGAAGCAAAAGAGTTCCCATTCTCTTTTAAATCTTACATGGTCAAAACAAAACATTATTCACATGAACAACTTCAAAAATATATTATCCATTCTTTTATTTTTACTGTGTTAACAGCCCATTCCAATATAGCAGTCCATTCTCAAAACAGAGAGCAAGCTCCTCAGCTCTCAAGATACATTTTGACATGATCTGGAACTGGGAAACAACAACAGGAATACCATACTCAATCAGAAATTTTTTTCAATGTGACTAAACCATTTAATGATTCATCCTTTCATTATCCAGCAAATCCTTTCATGATCCTCTTGTGCTCGAACCTTTCACAGACTTCAGGATTGCACGTCCTCAACACAGGACTCTTTAAACTTGACTTTGCTTTCTTATCATTCACAGAATCTTAATTCAAAGTGCACACTTCTGCTCAGAAGCAACAACCCCCAGGAAAGCTTCTAAATTTTGCAAACTTTAAAATAATAAATTAAAATTCATACCTTTAGCTTGGTTTGTATGCACAGAAGACTCTCCTCCACAAGAGCTCCCCAAAACTGCCCTGACCAGCTGCTGATTGTTTAATGAGCACTTAATGAACTTCACCTGCTACCACAGTGATTGGCACCCCACCCTACCTCCCCTTAAAGGGGAAGTTTGCCCATTCAGGGGATCATTTTGGCAAAACCCCAACATGCTGAATGCTATCAAAATAAAGGTCAAGAAAACTGCCTCTGATTTACAAAGTTTAGAGAGCAAAAGTATGTGTTAATAGCACACACAAAAAAAAAGAGTTGGTTTAGTTAGCAGAAGTGTGTGCTCAGCAGAAGCCTAGGTAGAGGTAAATTTGAGTACTCCAGAAAACAAGTCCCTAACTGCATAGCTTTGTGTGAATTCCTTCAGCACAGAAAAGCCAGCAGAGAGAAAACACACACACAGCATCTCACAGAGGTGTGAGAGCACAGACAGCACAGGATAAGGGCAAGGATGCCAAGCAGGGCAAGAGATACAAACAGCATGAAGTGGTGATTTATGTTTCATGAAAGAGCAGAGGGAAAGCCAATACAATTCTGAGGCTGCTTGTCCTTGAGCAGTAGAGACTGCAGTAATGGGAGGGCTGATGACGAGATGCAGCTGGACAGACAGCATGGAAAGCATTGATCTGAGAGATGAACCCACTCCTCTGGCCTGTGAGTCAGAGCCACGAGCTGAACAGAAATAGACACAACTGAGATCCACTGGGTCATCAACAGGGATGCTGAGGGATCAACGTGAATAGCTGAAAACAAGCCAAAGAATTGTGCTGACAGAGGCCAGTGATGGTGAGAAGCTGGGAGGATGAAGGAGCATAGACAAGAGAGGAGGGGAAAAAACCCAAGTATGAAAAGAAGGTAGAAAGGTGAGAAGGCCTGGAAATGACAAACACCTGACATCAAATCAGGAAATAAGAAAAGCCTCAGGAGAGCAGTCATGACAAAACTACAAAGATATTGAGGTCTCTGTGAGGTTCTCAATGGACTGAGGCACATAGGAGGCACACAGCTGGTACTTAGATGGAGTTCCAGAAAGCAAGGTAAGATGGCAGTGGCAGGAGTCACACACAGACACACACAGCAGCCTGTCATTTGGAAAGGGAGGCAGAATATTGGGTTTAGTGACAACAGGTAAGCCTAATGAGAAAAAGGGAAGAGCAGCTGATGAGAAGCCAATGAACAACGAGAACCAGAAGGCTGCAAGAGGAAAGGGTTCAAGAAAGAGCAGGAGATGATCTAGTAAAAAACCATCACAAGTAGCTTAGCAGCAGTTGCACCTGTCCAATGCAGTGCAAGGGTAGGGACTGTGCCACAGGGACTGCCCAGGGGGGCTTCTGGAGCACTTGGGAGAGTTCCTGCCTGCTAGGGAAGTGCTGCCTGCACTAACAAGTGGCTGAGACCTTCCTCCCACGTTTTCATCCCATGCAGCTTTTTCAATGACTTGCAGCTGGAGCAGCCTTGGTTTCCAAAGACATCATTCCTGCAGGAACATCCAGGGACAGCCCTGCACACACAGCTGTGGCAACATCTTGGAAAACAGGTTGCCAGGCTATACAAGCAATCTCTGAGGTTTGCTTTAAGGAACTAAACTCAAACTAGGCTTAGAAAATCCTAGTCCACAGTGAAAATACCATTGTGAAATACTTGTCAGGTGTGTTTCTTATCTTTCAAAATTCATATTATTATTCATGGTCGTGTAAGGAAGATTGGTTTTTTGTCTTCAAATAACAGCCAAAACTTAAAAATACACACAACCCCTCCTCCAACAAAACCAGAGGGTGGATCTCTTAATTTACAGTATTGGACAATGACAAATAGTACATCCAAAGTATGAAAGCAGTGTACAAAAATACAGAAAACCATAAAAATCTTTAATAAAAATAGTAAAATCTTCAGATGAACTTGATCTCTTGATGTGCTTTGCCATAATAACCAAAAACCAAACAGCAGAGTCCCTAAAGCCCAAACAGAATTTGAGTAACAAAATAACTTTAAATTCTTAGCTATTCACAAGGTAAGGGCAGCAAGTGTTATTTTAAGGTGCAGGCAGAGAAACAAGTTCTCATGTGGTAAGAAGTTACCTTACAGCCAAGATCAGGTATTTATTGTGACTCTCTGGGCAGGTATTGTCACCATACCATGAAAGGTAATATTCAATAGGTAAAAGAAGTAGATCACACTTATACAAGACAAGAGCTTTCATACACGTGAGCAGTTCACAGGCACCTCAGCTTTGTTTATGGACATATTTTGTGCCAAAGCACTTTGCTATCACATTTCTGCACAGAAGAAACTTTCTCTTATAGCTGACCCATCCTATCCTGCAAAGCTGTATCAGAGAGCTTTCTTTGCTAAAGCTGAGAACTGTGGGGCATTCCACAAGAATTTTGCCCCAAGGGCTCAAAAAACAGTCCCCAAAGAAGACTGATAAATAATTGTGACGTGTATATTTATGATATCTACACTGAACCCTTCCTGGAACTGTCATGTGAAAATTTTAAGAAAAAGCTGACAAGATGAAGCATTCTCAATATTCAGGTTTGGGTTTTAAGAAGTACTGCATAAAGATCAGTTACACAGCTCATCCACAGACAGCCTTCCATGCATTCAGTCTTCTGAAAAATAATCTTCATCTCTCACTTCTCTGTATTGCATTGAGGCCTCCCCCTCTGGTTCAAACCTGAGCATTTTTATATTCAGTCTCTCTGCAAGCTTCTGTGCTGCAAGCTTGGCTTGCATTTCCTACGTCAGGAAAAAAAGGACACAGGTTAGAAAAAGTGTTCATTTGTCATTCTCATGAATAAACTCATATACTAAAATAGAAACTAATTTAAGCATTAGCTTGACACTACCTGAAAAGTCAAAATCCATTACAACAGAATTTAGAACCTCAGAACCTGGATTCTTCAGACACAGAATAAATAAAGGCAAATGTAGATACCTGAATATTTTAAGAATAAAAAATACTGCTAGGCCTTCATTTATGCAAGGACAAAAGCTCTGTCATCACTAATAGGGAAGGTGTACATTTAAATTTCTAGTCAGAGGTGAAGTGAGTGCAATAAGGTCAGCATATTAACACACAGAGATTTTGTTTAATGTAGGACTAACACTTTCAGAGAGCAATAATACATTCTTCAATTATATCATGAAAAGAACCAAATACAAGCCTAAGTGCCTTTCCTCAAAGTCTTTCCATCTCAATTCACCTTTATGAAAAGATCCCTTTATCTTTTCTGTTCTGGGAGTGATCCTGGTTATGTAATTTTCAGACTAAATTGTAAATTCATACCTCATAAGCTTCTTTTTGCTGTATCTGAATTGCTATGGATTCCTCTATGGATAACAGCTTGGCAGGGGAGTGGTGCAGTGGTGGCAGTCGAGCTGCTGTGATGTCATCCAAATGTTTCTTATCTCTGAGTCTCCTCTCTTCTGGAGGAACTGGAGAGCGCAAACCCCCGGGTGACCGACTGGAAGAGGAACCAGGAGATGATCCACTCTGCTCTCCTGACAGTCTGGAAGACACAAAACACCTGTGTTGTGATCCAAAGTTGCATCACAAGGTTGAACAACACCAGTTTCAAAACTTATTTTTAACACCTAAGAGTTGAAAATAAATCTGAAGTGCTATGAAAACACAGACAAATAAAAAGTAAACAGCACTCAGAGAAAACAGAACTATTTCTCCACAGAGAGACAGTATCAAAAGCTACCCCTGACAATAAACCAAACTGGTTTGCTGATTTATTAGCAAACTGAAGTAGCAATGCTGTGGGAGTCACACAAGGTACAAACTGTTACTGCTACCACAACAGACAACATAGACTGCAATTCTCCTAGAAGTGCAGAAAAAGCAAAACAATTCCAGCTATTAAAGTTCTACATGCTCCAGAACTCATCCAAAAGTTTTACCAATTGTTTAGTAGTTCTGCACCTTAAGCTATGAAATTCTCTGAAGATTCACGTCAGTTGTTTCAGATGGGTGGAATGAAACAACTGCTCAGCACTGAGATTCTGTGGCACTTAAAGCTACAGAGCCAACATATGAACCTTGTGTGTCATGAGACTTTAAATCTCTTTAATCAGCACTAGAAAACAAAGCCATTATGCTTGTTCTGTACCATTTCCCATTTTATGCGCATAGAAAAGATCTGTACTCACGCATTTGTTTTAAATTTGGGTTTTTTTATGATTGGATTCTTGGCTCTGGCCTCTAGAACTTCAATATAATGTGGTGTCTTGGGATGCTGGCTTCCAAATACATTGCCCTTGTGTTTTGCCACATCCTGCTCTTTTTCCAATACTTTTTCACTGTTTTCCCCATCTGCAATTGTAACTCTTTGAAAGGCATCAACCAAGGCTTCTTTACTATTGTCCAAAGCAGCTGTACTTTCTGTCCCATCCTCAGTGTTGCTCTGGGACACTTGCTGATCATTGGTCAGGTGATTGCTTGTGGATGACTCGGAGACATCTTCACAAAAACTATCCTGATCCTTTGTAACAGTCTTTGCTTGATTATTTTTCCTCTGAGTCCTTTGATTTGTGGCATCTTCTTCTGCCTTCTCCTCCCTTTCAGCAGAAGTGTCAGAAATGTCCTTAATGTCAGAGTTTTCATTAACAACTGAGGAATCTGCACTGTTCACTGTGTCCTCAGTTAGGACAACTTTCTGTTTGCTTATGTTAATCTCGTCCTGTTTTGCTTGAAACTCCAACCTGACAGCAGATAACAGCTCAGCTGTCCTGGCTACTTCTTCCTCTTGGGAAATGGCAAGCCTCAGCTTTTCAGCAAAATCAGAGATCTTCTTACCCTTATCTGGAAGCCGAGCAATGAACTTCCTAAAACAAACAAACAAACAATATTACAAACAATCCTGTTTCAACCTGAGATACACAAGTTTTATTAGAATAGCTAATGGAGCAGGTTTCACATTGCAACATCAGCTTATTTACATACTAAACTTCTGAAACACAGCAAGATGCAAAGCATTTGCAGCACAGCACTACCTACACGTTGTCAGTGAAACACAGGAACCATGAAATGGTTTGGGTGGGAAGGGACCTTAGAAATGATCTCGTTCCACCCCGTGCCGCAGGCAGGGACACCTTCCCGCAGGCCAGGCTGCTCAGAGCCCCACACAACCCTGAACTCCTGCAGGGACGGGGCAGCCACAGCTTCTGTTCCAGTGCCTCCCCACCCACAGGGCATAACTTATTCCTTCTGTATCTAATCTAAATCCACTCTTTCATTTGAACCCCTTCCTTCCCTCGTCCCTCACGACATACTCCCTCAAATAGTTTTGCCCCATCGTTCCTGTACACTCCTCTCAGGATCTGCAAGGCCGCAGATTAGGTTACCCCAAAGCCTTCCCTTTTCCAGGCGGAACAATCCCAATCCTCCCAGCCTCCCCTCATAGGGCAGGTGTCCATCGCTGTGCCCGCGGGCAGCAGAGCCGCACGCCATGTACAGCCTGAGCGCTGCCCGCGCCCTCCCCGGCCCCGCAGGCGCCGAACGGGAGCGGGCGGTTCGTCCTCTGCCGCCTGCAAGGGGACGGGCGAAGTTGGCGGGAAGCCCGGCCCGCTCCTCGGCGCCCGCACTCCCGCTGCCCTCACCGGTCGGCCAGCAGCCGCTCCTGCCGCCTCAGCATCTCGCGGAGCTCGGGCAGCGCCCGCCCGCGCAGCCCCGGAGCCGCCGCCATGGGCACCCGGGACAGCCCCGCGGGCCGCCATCTTGCCGGAAGTGACGGCGCGGCGGCGGGGCCCGACCTGCTCGGAAGGCGAAGGACGCCGCGGCCCTGGGACCGCGCTAAGGGAGCGCCGGGACTGCGGCTCTGTCCCGCGCCGGGGACCCGCCTTAAATCCTACGAGAATCGCATCAACAGCTGGGAAAGCTGCGCTGTGTGCCCTGCACGACACGTGCGGAGCAGCGCTGAAAGCCTTTGGGTTTGAGTTTGAGAGCAATTTGACACCTTTTAGCAATTTTTAAGTCAGCACTGCAGCAGACATTAACTTTTCCCCCTCCACAGTCCACACAATACCAATCTGGTATTCTATCGAAGTTTCTCGACATCTTTTATCTGTTACGCACTACCTGGATCATCCGTGGAAAATCCCCTGGGGGAGTTCTGCCCATGATTCAGGGAAATCTCTGAGTTTTTCTCAGCGGGCGATCCCCCCCAGTTACAGGACGCAAGTTTATTGAATTTGCTGTCTCTGTTACACAGGTTTAAGTGACGCACCTCTGTCACATTTGTGCATCCCGCAAGAAAGAACACTGGGTCCTGCGGGTAGGAGAGCGTGGAGAACACGGCACAGAAACTGCTCCTGCCAGCAGGGAAATGAGAATCTAGAAGGAATAAACTCATTAGACCACTGCTCTCACAAAATGTTCAGCTGCTTTGTGACATGTACAGAAAAGCAACGCCAGTATTTGCAACAAGTATTTATGTGCTAAACTGCATAAACACAGAGGAAAGTACAGCAAAAAATGATAATAAAGTGTTAATAACATGGCTTCTGGGAGTCACACCTGATCATTCTGTACCTCACTTGGAATACTGTTCACTGAGAAGGAATATTGTTCATATTTACAATTTGGGAGTGTTAAATTTTGGAATATCATTGTCTGTTTACAGGTACCCCACAGTTCCAGAATGATGAACAAGTAGCTGAAATTTGGAAGGTGCTGGAACAAATATATTCTTGGTTGTGAACAGGTGGGCAGTATCTAGACACCATGCTACTGAAACAGCATCAACTTCAGTACAAACCTGAAGAAGGACATATAGATTTAGTAATTTAGTATTATTATTGAACTTTATAAAATGTTCTTCTTTTCATTAGGAAAAGGAGCGAAAAAAAACTTTAGATTGTAGGGAATTTTTCTGGGCGGGGGGGCAGGAACTACCATTACTGTTTCTCTGCTCAGGAATTTTGAGGAGGAGAGGAAACAAGGTACACATACAATGTAAATCACCCCCAAAATAACAAGAAAAATGGTATGAGTATTTGGAATTTAACGGAATAATTTTTCTTGCATTTAGGGAAAAAATAATTTCTTATCAGCATGATGCACCTTTATAATAATTCATGTTTTTTTCCTTAAAAAAAACAACTCCTCCCTTAAACTTATTTCTTAAAAAAAAAAAAAGCCCCAAACACTTGAAAAGCACATATATATGTATTTATACCTATCAACCTTCTGGGAAGCAAGCATCAGATCACTGCATTGCCTACATACTATATGTCTTTACAGAATATTGTAACTTCTATGTATTTTCTCTTTAAATCAACAAGTTCCTTTTTATTTGTAAAATATTCACATACCTTGAGTTGTAAATGGCTCCTGTGTCCTCCTTTTCTTGCGCTCCTTCCATGTTGTGCTTGAGGCAGGGCTGGAAGGGCCTTAACTCGGGTCTCTCTGCACTTTTCTTCTTTTACACATGCAGATAGCCCCAGGGGCTGAACAAGAATGAAGTAAAATGTAAAAAACTCTCAGCATGTCCATCTCCATTCTGTGGAGCAGGGGTTTCCTGTGCAGAATTACACACTTCATGCATAGAGAACTTACTTCTCATCTGTTCATATGCAGAAATGTTCAATGTCAAATATTTAAAGCTCTCTGAAAAGCATCTGTATCCAGCTCCCAGAATCCCATGCTGTAGGTTCAGCACCAAGCACTGCCCATCTCAGCAAGATTTTATCAGGGCTTGTTGGCAATCTGAGCTGAATACACATAAATAGGAAAGCAGTATTTGAGTTAAAAACTTGACATTCTTCCTGCGAGCATTACAAACCTGTGACACTGCGATTATCGTGTTTGCACAACCTCTTCTTTAGCTGACATGTAGATTGCTTTATTTTTATAGTCTTAAAAATAAATCTCTATTATCAGTAAGTGGATATAAACTGTAAATAAAGATGTGCCAGAACCATCCCAGTCTCATCCTGCTGAAGCCTGGAGAGCATCATCCCAGATGGATTCAGATGTTATCTGGATGATCTGAAGCTGTTGGGCTTTTTTCCAAGAGCTGTGCTGCCCAGTTTTTGTTTATCCTGTGCAAGTCAATAGTTTTTTATTTCATGAAAGAGTTCATCTACTTTTGTGACTTGGCTTTGGGAGTCTTTAGCCAGGGAGTGCCTTCCTGTTCTCAGGAGCCCGTGTGCCAAAGGAAACACCGACGGGAACATCGAGGCTCCGCAGGAGCCGCTCTCCAGTCCCACATGTTTGGAACAAATAAGGTTGTGAACAGCAAGAGTCTGCAACCTTTTAAGGTAGGTTTATTTCCAAAAGACTGTTGACACAACAGAACAACAAGTTTAAATACAGTGTTTATTGCAATTTATCCTTTTCATGTCCTACATACCGGATGTATTAAAAGCATACATGTAATACATTATTTGTACAGCATATATGAAAAGTGTATCCCAAAATACTTTCCAGAGTATCTGGAATAAATCACAAAAGAATACTTATCATGGTACAAATGTAGTCATACAATTGACTTACATTTAGTGTACTTTCTGGGACCTTCCTATATGGCTTTTATTGCTTTTTACAGAAATTTTACTAGTTTCTAATGTGATAGTACTAATTAACTCAGTCTCAAATTGAGAAAATTTATCTAGAAGTGTTACAGTCTTTTCAGTCAGGTTTGTTATTATCTATGCTAGTTTACATTACTGCTCATTTGACTGGAAAGCTATACATTTTCATGTAACACAATGATATAAATATAAATACAGTTCCTCTCCTGTTCTTCAGTTACCAAATCTACATCAGTAGTCCAATCAAGTGATAGTCATCCAGCTCACTGCACGTCAAAATGCTCTTAAAATACAGCTTTGACTTTAGTCCTTATTTGGTTTAGAAAAAAATACTGTATTTCATCAAACAGTCAAGACAAAATTTACACAGAACACCTTTACAGTAAAAACGTAAGGCCTTGCTGCATTCCTCCTAAAGTGTTGAGCAGATTACCATAATGTTGCAAGTCTCAGAGTTAAAAATAGGTTGCGGCATTTTCAGGAGATTCTCAGGAGTATATTAAATGTAGAATGAACTTCCTCTGAGTCTGTGTCAAAACAGCATTTTGATACTTACCCTGCCCTCTACTACCATTCATTGAGCACCTCATAGTCATCAGGATCTGTTTCCTGACTTCTGGCCAAAATCAGAGGAGTACAGGATTTTCACTTTTTAAAACTTGTCAGTTAATGTCTTTTACAGCAACATGCATTTCGTTTTATCTACCACCTTCATCCATTCATCTTAAGTTTGAAAGTAATTCTCACAAAACATGGTCCAGAATTCAAGTCCTTAATTACAGAGGGACTGTTTGGACACAGAAATGCTAAAAACATTCTGTAAGACCTAAAGTTGCATCCCTAATGGACATTAATATACCTGTTGGGATTAGTTTTTAGTGTCCTTTTCTTCAAAAACAGATACTGTCCAAATATTTGCTGTTATCAGCCACTAGATGGAGATAAGATTTCATGGGTACAAAGCTTATCCCTGAAATCAGTTGTTATTCATCTTCTTGTGTGTTCAACATTATTATTTAAAATACAGCTTTAGTAAGTGTACTTGATTTGAATAGACAGGACTGAATTGCATTAGGCTGGAGATAAAAGCAATCCCTTTGTGAAGCTCTGTGGCAAGGTGAGCACCTCCTGGGATTGACACTGCATGAAATATTGATCATACAGAACCTAAGTTGTTTGTTTTCTGCTGCAGGTACTGTAATTAGAAAAAAGAAAAGAGTCCTTCATTCATGTTAAAAGAATTTAAATAATATATTCCTACTTCATTTTAAACTCACTAAGAGTGGAAGATCAAATCAAGATGTAAATAATACCCTATATATATATTTAAATTAGTTCAGTACTAGATACAGTCACTCCCGCTGCTACTTTGAAGCCAAAGATAAGATTTTTAAGTGGTTTGGACAAAAAAAAAATAATACTCAAAACTCCAAATCCTGATTCAGGATTGCTATTGCTGTTGGAATTGCAAGGACTGCTGCAGGTTGCAGTAGGCAAACTTTTGTTTAATTAAAACTCCTTCCTCGAATGGAAAAGTAAATAAATAAAGTGTCAGGGTTTTTCCTACACAATTGCTACTGAATGTGTCACCCATGGTCACTCTGTCCCATGACTGAGGAAGTGCAAACCAGTGCCTCAGTCCAGCAAAGCAAATTCCATTATAATCTGCTCTATCCCTTACTGTTTTGAGCAGCAAACACAATATTCATCTGCCATGTGTTGAGGGAATCGTTTTAAACAGCCCAGTTCATCTCTCCCTCCCAGACAGAGTGCTGGGTACAAAAGAGCTGCTCCCAGGGGAAGAGAGCCCTCAGCTGCCCCAGGTCTCTGGGACAGGTGTGAGCCACCCTCAGTTTGGGCAGATTCGGAGCTTCCACACAACTTCCCTCTGCCAGCACAGCTTCAGGTACTGCTCCAGTACTACTGACAACAGAATACATTAGAGCTTCATTACTCAAACAGAATTACAACACAATTAAAGAGAAAAAAACCCAACAACTGTACAGCTATACAAGTCCTTACAGGCATTTGAAATGACACATTGCACTAGACAGCTTCTAAAGAAGCAATATTACCTGACTGCTGCTTCGCTCAGCCTGCTGCTTCCCTATTCCCTCACAGTTAACACCAGTAGTAACTTCAGAGCTGCTTTCAGGATAAATTTAGCAAGACTCCATGCTGCTGCTCTCCTCTAAACTGATACAAACTTATCTAACCAAGCTGCAAGGCGCAAAGATCTGCTCATATTTGGAAAGCTGGCTGAGCTGGGCTCTCAGGATGTGCTGCTCCTTGTGCTGAATTCCAGCACTCTCTTGAACGGCGTGTACGTCCTCACCGGCCTCGGGCTCTCAGGAGCTCTGTTCTCAGAGCTTGTGCTGTTCAGGAGACAAGAGAAAGCTTACAGTGTAAAGGTCAGATATCACACAGCTGTAATGCCATGGCAGTGAACTTGTGCCCTTGTGTTGATATTGACAGGCTAAAATTAAACTTATCAGTGCATTTGGTATGTTCCATATTTCTTTTCTATAATGCCACAAAGAGTATTTGATAAAAACCGTGGCAGATACTGACATATTTACAGGCCAGCATTTGCTGGTGCTTACAGTGGAATGCCCAGGAATAAAGTTATTAGGATTAAGAGTCCTGCAACAAAGAAAGATAGTGGTATTGCATTTAAGAACACAATTAATCATTAAGAGTAATTCCATGAAATCTAAACTGCACAGAGGTGCATTCCTTCAAAGAGATAAATTTCAAAAAGAGGAAAAATATCAGATAAGTAGGGGCTGTGCTTACATATGGAGGGGCCTGAGAGAGGGCAACAAAGATAGGTTCCTGTTGACAATCTGAGTGAAAAAACAGTGTATTCAAGGTTCCAAAACACATGCCATTAAAATATGCTCTAACCTGAACTCCAAAATTAGTGTATTTTTAAATTATGAAGTAAATTTTAGTTTGCTTGCTGATTTCATAGGCTAATTTACATTCCTTCAAACTAAACAATTCTATTTGCAGAGCAGTTACAAACAACAAGTTTACTTATTGGTAATAAAAGTAACGTGAAGTGGTCCTCTTTATTTTACTGGTTTGTTTCCTGTTTTGCTCTTCCCTGTGGGGAAAACTGAAGTGCAAGTGCAGAGCCCTGCTCCCAGAGCTCAGTGCCCTGCTGCAGGCTCAGGGCAGAGAAAGCAGGCGAGAAGGGGAGGCACTTACACCCGAGCTTTCCAAAGCCAGGCTCAGAGCCCTGGCAGCACACCTGAGCTTTCCAAAGCCAGGCTCAGAGCCCTGGCAGCACACCTGAGCTTTCCAAAGCCGGGCTCAGAGCCCTGGCAGCACACCTGAGCTTTCCAAAGCCAGGCTCAGAGCCCTGGCAGCACACCTGAGCTTTCCAAAGCCAGGCTCAGAGCCCTGGCAGCACGGAGCAGCTGCAGCGTTCTGGTGCAGCCATGGGATGTCACGGCGCTGTTTACCCGGCGATCCTCCACCCCGGGCCCGGAATCTCCAGAATGCCGCAGCCCCCCGTGGGTGTTCCCTGCTCCCCAATGCTCCCGGTCACACCTCGGGCACAGAGTGAGGTGTGCCCCAAGCCAGGGCTGGGCTGTCCCGTGCCCCCAGCGCTGCCAGCGGCCCCTGCACCTGTACCTGCCACACCTCACTGTCCCCTCTCTGACTTGACTGAAATTGCGTTACTGGCAGTAACTGCTCCCCACGAGTTTGCAGTATGTTTGCATCTTTAAGAAAAAAATAAATCCTGAACCATAAATCACTTATGTAAACTGCACCTAGGAGTGAAGTGCTCTTTTAAACTCCACATCCAAACAGTTCATTAGCAAAATGATTCACTAATACAACACTGATAAGGGACATTATGAGGAATTTTCCTACAAACAAGCAGAAAAAGTAAATACCTGTATGGAAGATCACATTCTACACCAGTATCTCTGGTCTCTATATTGGTCTTTTGTTGGTTTTCCATTAGGTAGTCCAGTTTATCTTGCAATTCTTTATTCTGGGAAACAGTAATTTTCATCACAAGTTTATTTTATTTATGGTAATTAAACAAGGAAATAAAATTGCACATTGCCCTTTCCCTAAAAGAAACAGTGTAAAAGTATGTACTGATAAAATAAAGGAATCCTTAATTCTGGAAAGAATATAAATTAAACTAACAGTTTTATTCAGAAGCTTCTGGTCTAAGTCATTATAAAACCATTAGAAAATTGTAAGTTAAGAAACTTAGAGTGAATATTGAGACTTTATTGCACACACTCCTGACTGTATGACTGGTGTCATATGTTTAATTTCCATTTGAAGAACAGCAAATACATACAGTGATTGTACATTCGGATAGCACTGGATGACACTGGTTCAAATTAAATTTGGGTTCATAAAATAATCACAATAATGTAAACTTAAAATGTAATGCCTTACCTCACATTCTAAGAAAGAGATTTTGTCTAAAAGCTGTATTATAAATAATTCCTTTTCTTTTACTTTCTTCCTTAGCATTTCAATCTATGAAGAAAAACAAAGACATTTAGTCTGATGGGGATGGGAAAAGGAAGAAAAGGATCTCGGTATCACAGGAAGAAAACATATTTAATATTATTTTTCAGAAACAACTCAATACCTGTAAGTACTCACAAACTGCTTTAATCCCTCGATTAGCTACCAGATGTAGTGGACTTTTACTAAAGTGAATTCATTTTGCAGAACAGCTAAAGGGAAATCAAGGAACACTCAGAACACATTCTTTTTTTTCTGGCAGTCATTGCAAGAATGACCATTTCTGAATACTTTGATCAGATTTTCCATGCATTCTTACCAGTCACTTTTTAACTCTGTATATTAAAATCAAAACTGTGAACAAACACTAACATCATCTTCACCAGTGTAAAATTTTTCAGCATATCTGGAAACCAATGATTAATATAAATATTCCCATCCTGCTAAAGGAGAAGGATAAAATACTCAAGGCACAATAATGAAAACAATACTCTCCCAAAAATTTACTGGTAGAAATTATAAAATACTTAAACAAAAACATACAGAACTGTGGAAAAAAAAAAGCAAAACAAATGCACATATTGAACTGAAAAATGAAAAGCTGTAACACCAAGTGAACTTTAATTTAGTCTCCATGACTTTCAGGTATCACATGTCACTGTGATATGACACAATGATCAGTTGTTACTTGGAAAAGCTAAAACATCAACACCATACAGTGTTTTCAGCTGAACAGTTACAGAATACAGGAGTATTATCCTGTCATTATCCATCTTTCTCAAAATCAGATCTTTCCTTTTTTTCCTCTTTTAAAGTCCATAGAAAAACTACCTATTTCATCCTGTAGCATTTTCAGAAAATCTTAGAACATACCTTGATCTTCATATTTAATCACAACTTTGTTTAACAGTATGACTGAATTAAGTCAGTTATGTCTTCCCTGGTTCAGCAGCTTCAGTCCTGCCAATAAACTCCACTTTAGAAAAGATAAACTGTTCTCTTAGGACTTTCAAGTGGTTCTTCTCTATTAATATTCTCCTGCTATGCATATAAGGAAATATTACTAACACCAATAATCAGTGCCACACAAAGAAGCCCAAAGCCAAGCACAGCTGTGTGATCACACTGGCACACAGCCATTCTTGCTTGTTATTGAAAATAATCAACTCCATCAGCTGCCTAGGCTGGTTTTTACATCAAACACAAAATATTTCTGTTTCCAAATAAGTGATCAAACTATCTGTCATCCAAAAGCAAGACAACTCTCGTGTTTCACATACATTTACCTTAACTTATATTCATTCTATGATAGAAAGATCCTAAGATGTGAAATAAACTGACAGTAAACATTATGTTCACCAGTATCATGTACAAATAGATTTTGTGCAAGTTAAAATTAAAGTTCTGCTTATTTTTCACATTGGCCACAGAAAGACAGCTCCCTATGGATGTTTTTGAGTTATTTTAATTTGAATAGTCTGAAGGCAAAGATGAGCATGGACACCTTAAAATCTAACACAGAATACAAAAAGGAAGACTTTGACAAACAGCTTCCTCCCCTTCCCAAACACAGAACTGAACTCCAAAGAGACATTTTGTATTTTGGTGAGGATGCTCTAGGGAGCAGCAGACTGAAGCATACACAACAGCATCTCCAGGCTCTCTGTAACACGTTTACATAGTACCAGCCAGAACCCATTAAAGCCATGCCCTTGCCCCAGAATTACAATAGATTTTTAAAATCAGGTTTTGGTTTTTTTTTTCCTGCAGAGAATATTGTACTGTATCATCACAAGCTCTGTGTCTCAGTCAAGCAGCCAGACAGAACGGTGTGGTTAGACCATGCAGGTTACAGAATGATCAGGCTGTGAATTGTGTAACCTATATAAAACCTTGGGGTGGATCTTTAAACATCAGGAACTCAGACACAGCCACACATCCCAAATACGTTTCAGGAGAAATAAATGCAGCAGTGAGGCTGCATTTGAGGTGCTAAAATGAGAGGCTGTTTCAGTACCAGGAAAAATGTCCTGCAGTCCTGCTCCCTGGACACAGCAGAGCCCCTGTGAGGCCACTGCAGAAGGAAAGCAGGAATTCTGCACCCCCAGACACATGGCCAAACAGCTGCCTCAGCAGCCACTGCAGGCCAAGGGCTGAAACAAGTGTCCTGACACAGATGACACATCCCAGCACAGTAATTTACTATAAAATATAAGTTTATTTACTGAACAAGTACTTGGGTACACATCATCTTATGCCATTAACATCAGCAGCGAAAAAGCTGATTTGATTAATCCTTGACAAGGGTATGTCACAGGGAACCAGGAAAAACGGGAATAACTCTAAGAGATTATATTAATATATTAATATATTATTATATTAAATTTTAAAAACCCCACAAATGCACATCTTGAGAATTTCTTTGTTTCTAGAAGCTGCATAAAGCAAGAGAACATCTAGCAGGTGTCAGAGCAATAGATTTTGACTCTGGGTTGAATACAAGATAAGGAGGAGAAGCGGAGAAGCAAGATGGGTCAAACACAACACTCAACTCCAGGCCTGAGTGGTGGCCAGAACAGTCTGCTCAGAATGGTCAGAAACAAATCAGTGCAAGCCAAAGACTCCCAGATTCCATGGACTGACTCTTGTATCCAAGAAATTTCTGGACTGACTTCAGGATAAAATTATCATCAAGGTGTTCCTATGTTTTATTTCGTCAGTGCTCACAGTCTATAATCCACCTCATCCTTGCTGTGCCTGCAGACTTCAGGAGTTTCTGCTCACAGAACTCAGCAACTTGCTCCCATCCTGGCTTTTGCACAACTACCCTCTCAGATTTCTTCATAATTTTCCACAAGCACTATTCAGATACATCCTTCAGGCTCTCTCTGCCAACCTTCTCCAGAGATGTCCAGACAGACTTTCCCTAGCCCTTAATTCTTGACCTGACATTGTTAAGACTCCCCATTTCTACCTGTATTTCTATAACCTTCCTGTCTACATAAAGCACTCAAACAAAATGGCAACCTACTCAGAAATACCAGTTACATTAATGAGTCGCTCATTCCTTTTGAAACAGTTCTGCCAACAGCATTAATGTGACTTTAGCAACCCTGGGCCACTCAGTCACCCTTCTTCCTACCACTGCATTCTCTCTTACCTCCCCAACCCACTGTACCCATTGTTTCTCCTTCCCTTCTCCAGCTGGGAGACATCTGACTATTCCAAAGCTGGGAAGAGAAAAGCTACAAGGCCCAAGCTCCACTTTGTAATTTCTCTGGTGTGCCAGCAACTGAGGGGCACGACATGCACTCAGCCCTTCAGCCACCCCATCTCAATCCCTGGCACTTCCCTGCTGGGCAGAGAAGGGGCACCAAATCTCTCCCCATCCTGGCACAATCCATGAAGTTTCTGCCAGTGGTGCTGGGTGTGTAGCTTGCATTTCACATAACCACTGCAATTTCCAGTGAACTGAATCAGCATGCAAGATCCAACATGGAATGTGAATCATCCTGAATTTATCCACTGACTCAGGATTAATATGGTCACTGACTTCTTTTTTAGATCTCTCATCCTTGTTTCTGCCCTACTGCTGTCACCACCTCTATGCTTTTGCCTCATTCAGAAAACCTGAGGTCATTTCTCAAACTGCCTCAATCTTCAGATTGTCATTTTATCTTGCTGCATCTCCCAGAAAATTCAATTCTTCTTGTCCATCCCATTGATGAAGATCTCTTTATTTCTCATTTCTGCTCCTTATAGATTCTCCAAATACCAAACAATTGTCAAGGTACTTGAATGGACTGTGTACATACTAAACTTTGCTTCCCTAAGATGGAAAGTGGGATGAAAGAGTCAACAGCATTAAACTGATCTAATGGACAGAATACCTAAGAAGAACAGTGAAGAGAAGAGTTGGAGAACTGCAAGATCTAAAAGGAAGAGTCTGTAAAGAAATGCTGGATATGTGAGTAATGGTATCAGAATGAAAAGTCAAGCTATTAAAGCAGAAGGAAAAAGCATCTTGAGAGAAAAGTAAAATTGTTTTTAAATGTAGAGCCTTTATGAAGGCCTGAAATAGGAAACTATTTTATTCTGTGTAACTCAGATACAGACTTGGAGACATTAAACTATACAGTGACCTCCTGCATTGGAACAGATCCAGCTATTGGGTAAACTCAGTCACCATTTACCACTTAACAGTATCATCCATTAGTTTAAAATATTTACCAGCACATAGTTTTAATATATATAAGTATCATTTTATTCAAGTATACCTATATTTTCCTTATTCATCCACCATTAATGTACTGGGCATCAGTAACACCAATACAGAGACATGAACAAATTAATCAGAACTATGACTGCACAGGACAAACAGATGCTACACAGCATGCACAAAACAAGACAGACAAGACATTGCAACATACATCAGCCTGAGCTCGCAGAGCTAACTGCTGTACAAGGAGAACAGGATTTTCCTCAGTCCTGTATCTCACTGGACCTGAACTGGTATTTATGAGAGGCTAGACAAGAATTGAAACTTTTTCAGGGGGCATAATGCAGTGATAGGAATGAGCACCTTTGCCTTTTAATCCTCCTTAAATCACGTGAACAACTTATCCACTTAAACTTATACTTTTGCATTTTAAACCTCACATTGCATTTACAGAAGAAGTAACTGACTGATTTAGGTTAATGCACCAATGTAGAGACCTTCCTAAATGAATGAGCTCCATGAACACATTATCCAGTGGTTGATGTCCATGTATTGCTGAAGTAGGGGCTGACATGTCCTAATGAGTAACAGACATTGGCTCATTGTCTGCACACAACCCACTTCGTTAAGCACTACCTTAGTAATGGGCAAGTTTCTAATTGATGACTTGGCCAGGCAATTCCCAGCTGAAAGTGCTGATGTTGTGCATATATAAACCCTCTCACCAAACACCAGCAGTGATTCTACTTCTGCCAACAGATAAGCATTGTACTGCTTGCTCAAGTCCACTGAGGAATGCCAAACACTTGTACTGGGGAGGGGGGGAGGAGGGTGTGGGAAGTTATTCATGTTCTGTCCTTTATCTTCTTCCTCCAAGATCCCAAGGTGTGTTTCTCTTTCTACATTTCTTATTCTGCATTTTTGTTGTTGTTTCATTTTTATGGCAGGTACTATGGAATGCAGATCTTGGTTAATAAAAGTTTGGCATCTGTCGTCGGTAGTTCCATGTTCTCCTCTGTGGCTTCTCTTACATGACCTTGAAACTGTTCTTCCATATTAAAAGAGGGAAATTTCAGTATATAGCTGAAGTTGGAGTGTCTTGATACAGATGTTTTCAGATGTTTAAGTCTTTTTTGGAAAAATTTCTTCTTTTTATACCCCATTTGTGCAATACAAAGTCTCTTCTGTATTTGGGATATCATTTGTTCATTAGCACTTTGTCCTTTCATGCAAGTATCCTCCCCAACAGACAGGAGACAGCTTCTCCCTGATGTCTGGTCACCATTTATTATCCAAGGAATCTGAGACTAAAGCTGGAGAACAGCTCATGGGCCATGACCTAGAGACAGTTCAATTCAGTCGTTAGGGGAATTTCATGTGAAATCTAAGTTCTGCAGATAATTTCTTGGCATGAGATCAAATATCCTTCTCTCTTCAGCTCCCTTCAGAACAGCTTCCTATATCTGCATCAGCCCCCTTGCCTTGCTTATAAAACGTAAATGCTAATTTCCTTCCCTCCTCTGCTTCTCAATAACGAAACGACATTACATATAAAATAAGCTTACTGTGCAATGAAATTGTAATCCATTTCAAAGTGAATTGCATAATTCTCCAAAATTAAACCTCTCTTAAATCTCTCCAGGTTTGAAATTGAGAACAAGCCACAAAATAATTATATTGCTAATTTAAAATCTATGCTTTGTATTTCATTTATCTTACATGAAAGTCTCATTCCCTACAGTGGCACCGACAGGAGGAACTGGTTGACCATCGGATAGATAGTTAGAAGAGAAGCTTTTACCCCTCTCACAGAACAAGAGCAATTGCAGCCCTGAAGGGAACAGTGTGCTAGCAGCTTCCCATGCCCTCCTGTGGTGCCCCTGTGCCTGCATCTGCCTGCCCAGTGCCGTCTCTGCAGGGAAACTCCTCAGTGGAAGGGCCTGAAGTTTATGTGCCTCTGCCTTTCACCTGTGAGTCTCCCTGCAAATTCTTCCTCTCATCAAACTGTCTTTTTCCTGGATTGCCTTTGCTCTACCCAGCCATTCTTTAACACAGCTACAAAGGCAAGGGCTAAAAAATCTGAGCCTTGGGTGACCCACTCTGGCCATCTGTCTCTCCTCACTTGTTTTTTGAAAGCCTGTGATGTAAAAATAGTATAAGAAAAGGGCTGGGTTTATAAACACCTGCAAAATGCAAGTCCTGCACTTTTAACTGCCAGCACTGCATTTAAATCATACTACACTAAGCTGTGAACAAATAGATTTGTTTAACAAACAAGTTCAACACAGGGATAAATCTGTCAGCCATAAATCATCTGCAATCTCTCTCTAATGAGAACATGAGGCTTTAAGACTATGCAGGATAACTTTCTGCTCAGCTGGTGCACTAATGAGCAGCAATTTTTGCTCTCACAGAAGAGAATCCCTATGAGGATGAAAAATGTGTGTGCATGAGAGCTAACACACAGATGTGTTGAAGGTCACCATCTCCAGAAAATTTCCATTTTATTTCTCCCATTTATTTTTTCTTCTGAAAGTTATTTCCTAGGCTTCTATTTAATTTATGACTGGTTTGACTAGATCAAGTTGAAAATGGTTCTATTAACGCTTGAGATGGAAGGATTTCTTTTCAGAGGAAAAAAAATAGAAGCAATTTTTTTTTTTTGCTAAGGAGTACAAGCACACTGAATTGTGAGTGTCCTCCTCTGCCTGGGCTCAATTCCCTAGATCACATAACCATTGCATTCAGTACCAACATGATGATATCTGTAAAGAGGAAGGTGTTAATACTCTACCTCCACGGCCTCCTACATCTGATGCTTCTCTGCACATCCTCTTTCATGCCTGAATTAGGACTGACCACCAGCTCCTAACATATTTTTAAATGCCATCAAAATAGCACCAGAGGTGTTGAGTTGCCTGCTGCATCACAAAATTCCATTCTAAAGCTTCTCTTTCACTTCCTCCTGGCTGCTTGCTGTTCTTTTACAGAATGCCCTGCATCTGTGATTTGCAAAGGATCCATCATCTTTCCCAGAAATGGCTTAAGAGCAATCTACTCCGTGATTTTTTCCAGCCAGGAGATTCATCTCAGTACTTGTCCAATTTTGACAGTTCTCCATATGAGTTTGAAGCAGTATATCTTGTTTGTTCAGCATCCCTCTGAAGTGATGTTCATTTCTCCAATTTCTCTGAATTGGAGATGGTAACAGCATAAACTCGTTGTGATTTACACTGGAAGAGTGAAGCCCTTGTTTATACTTCAGATCTGTGTCCAATATATGAAGATTAATTGTAACCAAAGCTCATCCTGTAGTAAAGCAAGTTTAGGCTTTCTCACCTAGCAGCTCAAACAGTAGCCCTCTTTCAGCTTCAATTTCTGCTGATAATTTTAACTACTTACTTTCCTTCCACTTCTCTCCTGAGTTTCCAAGGCTAGCCTGTTCTCACTCTGCTGACTGCCACAGAGAAGCTAAGTGTTTCAGAAAGCAAGATTTCTAGATTTTGAATTATTTAGTTAATCTTTCTCAATTATTTAAATGAAAGTTATCAATATCATCATAAAACCCAAGATGGCATGTTACTTTACAGATACCAGCCATGAAAATATTGCAATGAGTAACAGGGCAGATTTTCATTACACTTTTCTTGATATTCCTTGCCATTACATTCTGCAATCAGTTAAATTTAGTGTAGGGAGGATGTGTGTTTAAATATACCCTGATGAACATGTCTTCCGGGACTTAAATAGTAGTGCAATCTTCCCTATTTGCTCTAGCAGATATTTTTAGTGCTGCTGCTCACTAGTTTTCAACCTAACTTCAGAACAGCTCTTCAGATAGCATTCCTTTTCAATATTTTTATTGCCAGCTTTTCAGCTTCTATGGCATAGTTAGCAAGTGTTTGCTTAAAATGAGCCAAAAAATACTTATCTAATAGTATGAAAAGTACAAAATCATGAAAAGCACCACATGCTTGGATAGCTGAGGACATACATATCTGCAATGTTTTTTCTCTTGCCCCATGGTGAACAGCTACTGTTCTCCACATTATTAAAACTGCTATTTTTAGGCCTTTAATTAAGAGTCTAGTTTAAAACAGGGCATGCCAACTATATTCTAGATATTTTCTCTAACACAGTACAAACACAAGCAACAAATAGCACAAAATTAAGAAAGCAAGCCCCAAACATTAAATGTCTGATGTATTTGGTACCACCTGACCTGATGAAACCTCTGGTACAGGAGCCTTTAGCTAGCTCACTAGTGAAAATATAGACGTAGCTACGCAGGTGTTCATGCAGAAGGAAGCTGAATTAAAATAAAAATTAAAACACACAGGGACTAAAGGAAAGAGCAGAAATATCTCCCCTATGGCTAGGTGGCAGTCAAGAGTGATAGAGGTTTAACTGAATCTGAAAAGCAGGCATTCAGACAGGAGTTAGAAGCAGACATGTTTGACAATTAGTAGTGACTTGGTCACCTAACACTCATTAAATAGGACAACCAGATGGTCTAGAAGGGCTTTCTGTGTATATGAAGGCACCAGCAGAGATACAGTACAAGTAATTAGCTAGCTAAACTTACCCATTAAATCTAATATTAATGAAATCATCATCATTGGCTCAAGCTTTATATGTGGTTTTATTCCAAAACAAAAGATAGAGCTGAAAGGACTTGTTATACCAATGCAGCCCACTAGAGGTCAAGTTACAACCAGAAGTTTAAAATATATTTAGTAATAAAGGGCAAAATTTAGGCCACCATCCTCATGTATTACTAGATGCATTCAGGGTGCCACATATATCCCAAATCCTTCAGGAAAAACTCTGTACAGAGATACAAAGCAGATTATCTAATTGTTCCCATAATCAATTATCTAATTGTTCCCATAATCCATTAATTAGATGGACTGGATTATTGGACTGGAGAAACTTTCTTTATTAAAATACCATGGTATGAAGACTGTAAATTCTGTTTTAGACCAGCTAGGATGCTTAAAAACAGTGATAATGGTGAACTAAATTAAAACCAAAACCTCCAGACTTGATATGTCTGATACAACAGAAGAACTTTAATCTCTCTGTGTAAAAGACACTAGCATCACTCATCTGATCATACGGAAGGGCTGCATCAGAATCTTATAAAACAAAGCATATGTAAATACATATAAATACAAATGCAGAAAGAATGCCTTAGATTTGAGTGGTTTCTAAACATTTGACATCTTAAGTGTATGATGTCAGATACAAATCAAAAGTGTCTCATGAACGCCCATCGTCTGTGCAGTAGGAGGCTCATCTAATAGAGCTGTCAGCTTTGTGAAGCTCCAATTTAAACTTATCTATTTTCCATGTCATTCTTTCCACTTGGACAAACAGAAATGTTTGCAATTACAGCCTTCTGACCACAGAACAGTTTCCTGACACACAGGTAGCCTGTAACCTAAAGCATTTATCCAGCAAAATTCCACTTAAAATTTTACAGGAAATGGCAGCAGCTAAGACAATGTCCCCAGACCAGGGAAAGAAGAGACGAGCAGTGAAAATCTGTGCTTGCTCACCTATTTCTGTGAGGAATCATATTAAACAAACAAAAAAATAACCTAAGCAAAATCTCCCAAAACCAGAAGAACAAAGCACTAAAGGTCAGCTTTTGCCTTCCACTTCTGTACAGGAAGGAGACCATTAATGACTAGAGTGCATCACATCAGAGGTACCCTCTGAGCTGGAAGTTGTGTTCATTTCCTGAACACCCATGGAGAGGTACAGAACTAGTGTCAGCCTAAAGATCACAGTATATAACCCAGAGCCACTGCATTAAACTGCTTTCATCTACTCTTTCTGCTTCACTGGCTCCAGATGCTTAACTCAACTTCCACTGTAACAAAGGTGGCAGAAGGCAACTACACAAAGAACAGTTCTCTTTGGATTATGTACTAAAAGAATTAGTGCTCCCCAAAGACTCTGAGTTGTTTTACTACATCTCACCTCCTCAACCATATGCTTGACTTTCTTCTGCTGGCAGTGGACCATGTCATCCAGATGCTTGATCCTCTCTCTCAGGCTGGCTGCTTCCTGCTCCAAATGCTGTGACCTGGCAAAACACGCAAGCATCAAGCCTGTAAGTGGGGAGCTCTGCAGTATAAGCAGAATAAGAACAACTCCCACAGTCCACCATAAATCAGGCCAGGCAAGTCAAATTGCACTGACAGATGTCAAATTGTCCAAAGTACATTTTAATGTGATCTTAGTCCAAGTGGCTGTCTCCACCCAAGTTATCTCACCTTTGTCTTGCATACTGACATGATTACTCAGAGCCTGAAGTGCTGACAATTAAACAATGAGACAAAACTCATCTCAAGGTGTATTTCCCTTTAGTGAAAGGCTTTGACACAACTACATCTTTAGCTTCAGAGAGACACATTTAGGCTGACTTACTACTACCTGCAAATATTTCGGAAATGTATGTTAAACAAAAGCCAGGAAGCAGGTCTGCTTTCAAAGCTGTCTTACTGCAGGGGAGCCTGGAGTCAAGAATTTGTCAGAGCTGCCAACAGCAGCAGAATGCTACCTGGAATAGTATTAACTCCTCAGCAGTCAGCAGGAATGCTATGAATGGTTTAAATTTGTCCATACAACTCTTCAGATAGTTTCTGCATTTCTTCAAATCTCTTTAATACAGCAAGTGAACTCCCACAGAACTCCTGCCACAAGCTGGTTTGGCAGCTTGTCAGAAAAGCAGCTGTAGAATATGCAAGGAAACCGGAGTGAAGCTTTTCCATAAATTTTTGTCTCTTTGGCCATGGGAGTCTCCATTTTTATCTGAATGTCCAATTCTTAAAATTTGTCAAAGAAAGCAATTTCTTGCTTACAAAATAAACTGCTGTACTCCTAGGTTCAGGACTGGACAGAATTTGAGAATGGGAGGAGGGGAATCAAAAACAAAAAGGCTTTTTTCATCTTGGTCTGTGCACAGCAGAAAAAAAAAACTGTTAAAGCTGCAAATAGAAAAACCATTCTAAGACAAAGCAGCAGATGGCAAACTGTAAGACGTGATTCCAGTGAATGACTGAATTGTATCCTGCTTCCCCCAAAAGAGTCTCTATTAACAGTGAAGTACTCTGCAGAAATGTAACTGCAGCACTTTGACAAGGACTCAAAAAATTCAAAGCATTGCTGCAGGTTTTTCAGTTGTGTGTATTAACATCTCATAAAACTTTAATTTATATTTTAATTGCAATTGTAGCACATATTTTGTTTGTCATTTTTTATTTCATTGGAAGACTCAGGATCTTAAGCACTGATAGCAATGGAGAAATGGAACAGACATCCTTCCTAAGGTGGAGCTTGAGTGTCTGATAAGGTACAGGCAGGTAAAGACAACTTAAGAATAAATCAGCATCATCTGAACACAGAGTCATTGCTTGCATGGCATAGATTGCAACTGTGAGCTTGCTTGCCTTGCACAAATTCCTGCCTGGACATTGCCTGTACCCTTTTACTGCAGCATAACTTTACACTGAAAAGGATTCACTGAAGCAAGAAGTGTCTGTGTTATTCAGAGGTAAAGGAAAACACCAGTTATCTTTCATCTCCATATTCTATGTTGTATGTGAGCAACAGCTGTTCACTTGAAATTATTATTTTAACAGGCTGCTGTGAAAAGCCATTCTTACTCTGAAACCAGAGAAGCTGGTCACAGATCAATACAAGGCACTGAGAAGCTCTCAGCAGGGACCTTCTTTCATGTTTGTGCTTCCCAAAGGACAGCAGGAAGCCCAAAACCTTAAAACTTAATTTCTGGGTGCCACAGAACCATAAGTAGTAATCAAGTACTTTCATATATATATTCAGTCTCTGGTTGTAATTCATCTTTACCCACTGGAGCAGTGTCATATAAACCTTTGAGTTTAGATACTGAAAGTATTCATAGTCAGGATCATACACTTCTGAATTTGGGAATGCATATTTGAGAAAAATGCAAGCTACAGATATGTCAGAGCTTATTCCACCTACAATGGACTCCACACATTTGCAAACAACTTTTCAGAAAAGATGTATGAAGGTGGTCATTCTTGCAAAAAATAATTGTCTTGATATTTTACATGTCAGTAAACCTACATTCAGATGAACAATCCCTACCCCCTACCACACTGCAGTTTTAAAGTTAGAAAAGGCAAAATTCAGATGTCTACAAAAACAAAAAACCCCACATGTTTCCTAGCAATAGTAGAAGTTCCACAGGCAAGTTATATCTCACCTTTCACTGTCAGAGTTGTTTTCAGATTTTGCTCCTGATATTTGTAGTTCATTTAATTCAAGTTGTTTTTTCAGCTGGTGACGTTCCTAAACAAGAAAAGTTATCATTCAGTTCTCCATGTATCGAAATGTAAAGGCTTCACAAAGCACATTTCATTGCAATTCAAAACATCATTTGTGAAATTAAAATAGAAACTGATTAAACAAAATTCATGCATTTCCTATAGCCAAGGAGGACAGAATACATAATAATAAAATCAGTTTCCCAGCTATGCATGGAAACAAGATCAATTTTCAATTTCCTATGTGAAGATGTATGGCTGTACTTGAAACTGATTTTTTTCGTTAAAAAGATGAGTCATCAAAGTCTTTAACTACATAAAGTCAAATTGTCCACATTACCACTCCAAAAAGATCTCCCAATCCAAGGCTGAGCTAAAAGGTACTGCTGCATTTTCTTCCCCCAGAGTATTTCTGTTTAAGTGCCCACCATCACAGTGCTTATGAAGATCTGTGAGGACTTAGGGTCTGAGTCAAACAAGTTAACAGAGAAATGTAAGTGTTTTATCCACCTTGAGGGCAATTTAAGAGGCATTCAGTCTCACTGGGTGAGTATGAGCCAGGTAAGAACAGATTAAAGAACTAAAGTGAAGGAGCTCCTCTGTACTTGTGAACTATATGCAATCCTACATTCACTGCATAACACTTAAAAGCTGTAGGCTGAAGCCCAGATGAAGTTAATGGAGCCACTAGAGGGGCTATTATTAGGCTGAGTAATTTCTCAGTGTAATCATTAATTCTACTAATGGATTTGCAAGCATTAGACAAAAGGGACTCAATGCACATTAGACTAACAACTCAAGCCAAAAAGACTGGCTTATAAAAATCTACTTCTCAGTAGATACTGATATTAAATATGTACTACAATAAAGTGAAATTAGTGAAAGAAAATCAAAGAAAAACACTTAATTGGGAAGAGCAGAAGATTTTACTCCCTCCTAAAAGTGACTAAAACACTCTCTGCTCTTGTATTAGACATAGTGAGGCACGAATCTTTAAAGATGTCTGCTATTGAATTAAATGAGAAATGCCAAAGTACATCCAAGACCATTTCATAGTCACTGCAGCCAAGGAAGCCCTTGAGCTTCACATTCCCCAGCAGCTGCTCCTTGTTGGTGAGAACAAGGTCTAGAAAAGCACCTCTCCTCACTGGCTCCTCTATCAGCTGGAGAAGGAAATTATCATCAACACATTCCAGGAACCTGAATTGCTTATGCTCTGCTGTGTTGTCCCTCCAAATGATGTCAGGGTGGTTGAAAATCCCTATGAGGACCAGGGCTTGTGAACAAGAGGCTGCTCCCATTGTCTGTAAAGGGCCTCATCCTTTCAGTCTTCCTGGCTGAGTAGCCCCCCACTCTGATGTCACCTGTCCCTGCCCTCCCTTTAACCCTGCAGGTTCTTCATCAACTTCTTACCCATCCCCAGACAGAGCTCTGTGCACTCTATGGACCCACCACAGCAACATTTCTGAGACTCTGGGTCATTTATGATTATTACTTGATTAGGCCTAAGACACCTTGCACACTGAATGGTTTTTAAATTCTCTCTTTAAAATAATGGTTCATTTCCTAAATAAATGCTGCCCTGTAAGGACCACCTGGAAGAGAGAACCACCTCCTCATCACAGGGTCTCTATGGCAGTCCAGGACCATTTACTGATATAAATACTAGGATGCAAACAGCTCAGTATGTCACTGAGCAGGGAGCTGAGCAGCAGAACAATAACTTCTGGAATTTCCTCCATGCTCTTGGTGCATTTCCTGTCATGCAGCAGTCAGCTCTCCTACCTCTTCCATGCGTTCAATCAGCCGGTCCAGCTCACCAATTCTCTGGTCTTTCTCCTGTATGCTTGTTTCTGTAACCTGCATCTTCTTGTTTGCCTCTTCAATAGCCTTCAGAAGTCGATTTGTTTCCTCCTAAAACAAGAACATTTACAGTCATGTTAGCATCTAACATATTCATGAGGAATATTTCTTCTTGTTTCTGGATCTAGGGCCAGGCTAACAGCTCTTAAACAGCTCAAAGCTTTTCACTACACCTGCTCAGAAATCTGGAAGAGTGATGACCCTGAGAGAGAATTTTATACAGCAAAAAGATACTTTGAAATACACAGGAATTAGTAAAGCATCATTATGACAATCCAAGAGAAACTTTTACCCATTTCTTAGATAGCTGATTTCCCTTCCCTTGGGAATGGAAGGATGCTGTTAAATAACACCATGAGAAAAATATGCTTCTGCAAAAGACAGCTTTCTAAACACCCTAGCTGGCCATGTTCAGCTTTGTACTTTCCTTACATGTAGAGCAATATGAATAAAAAGGAGCATCTATCTTCAATCTCTATCATTATCTGACTCTAGAATTTTAAAAAATGCAACAACTGATTGCTCATAGAAAGGTTTAACTTGAGGTGGAGGGAAATTTGGGGACATTAGAGTTCTTGCTCCAGTAGCATCCAGTGAAGTTGTTTCCTTTCTCCTTCTTAAACTGTCACTTGTTAAAATTGGACATTATGTCTTCCGTTTTTAGAGAATCAAAAGTTTAAAAATTCTACTTACCCCATTTCAGATTTTGAAATCTAGATTATCATTGATATTACTATGTTTGAATACATATTTTTCTTAGTCCTACAACCCCAAATGTTTGGAAAACTTAGTAACTATAGCACGACTAATCACAGAGACAGGAGTGGAGGAATTTACATCAACTCTGGAGTATGAAGCAATTGAGAAATTACATCCAAGCTAAGCACGGCTCTTACAGACTGGCTCTACATACCAGGAGCATTTCTTTCTCAGCCTTGTGTTTCTGTTCCTCTTCTCGCATTTTCTCCTCGTACTGACTATACAGCTTTCTGGTCATCTCTCTCATGACTTCAGCATTGGCTTCCTGTGATGATTCCACCTATGAGAGAGGAAGGTTGCCCCATCAGTAAGTACAGTAATACTAATATTGCTGGCAGCAGGAGAAAGAGAGTTCACATGATGAGAAAATAAGAGTTTGAAGTTAAGCTCCCCCTTGTTATAAATCTGGCATTGCAAAAGTAGGCTTCCATTTGCATCAAGACCATTTACAGCCTTGTGCCAGAATTCACATAATTTGAATCTGTAGAAGTTACTGTTCCATGAAGTTCCATGTTGTCTGAAATTAGCTCATTTAGTCATTGCTGATCCAAGATCAGGCCATGCCTCTCTGCTGAACCATTCCATAACAGCCTCCAAGTTACTTGGTTTGTTTCCCCATTGAAATGATACTGTCTCCCCCTGCTCTACTGAAGCACGGACTAGACTCAACTCCTCTTTCTAAATGAGCATGAACACTCAAAGCAATACTTTATTGTGGTACCTTCCCTGCAATCAAACTGCCAATTCTCAGGTGTGTGGAAGGGTTAATTTTTAACAACAGAACCAGAAACTTTACTAGAGCTCTGGGGAAGAGGGCAGAATGGTCATTCAGAGACAGGATTTCCTGTGTTGGCTGAAAACACTGACTTAACCACACCCTCAGTAATTAAACACCAGATAGGATCTTCACAGCTCAGGTACATCTACTGTGTAAACCACAATAAAAGTGAAGTAAAACAGCTAGTACAGAACTTAGCTCTCCTCCTAGAGATGCTGTGAATCAGCCATGTGAAATGCTGTGGGTGCTACAAAAGTGACAGGAATTAAGTGCTCCCTGCTGATCACCACACTAAACACAGCTACAAAATAGAGCTCTGATGATTGAGGTTTTGGGTTGGATTTTTTTTCTAATTCAAGGACCAAAAGGTTTAGTATACCCCTGGGTTCATCCTGCATGGCAGAAACAAGCTTGTTTAGTACTCTGTAGAAAAACAACAGTGTGCTTCATTCTTTAAAAAGGGATGAGCCCTGAAGGACTCCACTTGTACTGCAACTGCCCCCTCTGTCATCTCACCTAGGCCAACCCTGGGGCACTGCTAGTGACCTGCACTTCATGAGATGGTGTGGAGTTAAATGAACCTTCCACATTTCAGGAAGCCTGAGAGAATTGTATCATTTAGAGAAAGCCAATCATCAAACCCCAGATTCCTTAAGATACACTGAACTGGAACAGGATCTCTGGCCCTTTATCGCCATCATTCCCTCCCTTACACCTTGAGCAATGAGAACAGTAAAAACAAGCATTAAAAAGTGACTGTGTCAGGGCATCTGTTATAATACACTTAAGCAACATCTCCACTCTAAGTTATTACAGATTTATTAATAAACCAAACCTCTTTAATAAGCCCCACAGGTGTGTTCTCCACCCAGACTGTAATCATGGCACACAGTAGTTACTGCTTTTCAACACTAACCTCCCAGATGCCACACCATCCCCTTACATTCACCCCTGGAATGAATTCCAAGAACTCGTAGCACCTTTTGAGACATAATTTTATATTTAACTGTCAAAGACAGTAGTGAGGTATATTTTTCACTAACTTGGTACTAAACCTGAAAGTGTGAGGGCAAAATTTACGCTTTTGCTTTGTAAATGCAGGGCATGTATTCTGCAGAGCTTGACATGCTTGAAGATAAACAAATCCTTATGCATTCAGTTGAACTGAGACCTGAGCTGCAGGTCCTTGCCCTTAGAAGCAGACATACCTTTCCCTGACTTGCTGGGGCATGTCCTTAATATTATAATGAAGCCCAAATTTCTGTCTTAAAATCTTAATATCATCATCTTTGCATCTGTTACTTGGTTTTTCCCTCTTTTTATTTTCTGCTGACAACAGCAGGTGCAAAATACAGCTACTTCTACAGCCTGTAGAGCTTCACTGTGAGAGGAAAGCAGAACATGAAATGCACTTATGTTTTCTTGTTTAACCATTCATCATTAAGCATGAGTGCTAGTCACTAGCAAAACAGCCAGAAAGAAATATCTTCTCTCACAAGATCAAACATGAATGTAGCTACAGTCACCTTAATTTCAGAAACTTTATCAAAAATGGAAAGAAATTTTTCAAAATTTGACGAATTCTGATGTATTATATCCCAATTGGTCTACTTTGAGCTATTTTAAGAGAGACAAAGGTTTCCGGCAGGGAGAGGGTATTGTTTGGTTTTTTTGGGGTTTTTGTGGGCTTGGTTTTTTTGAGATTAAAGGAATACATTTGGCTGTGAGGGGAGAACATGGTCGAGCTTTCTGTCATATCAAACCTTGCAGTTTGTGTTTTATTTGCTTGCATTTCTCTGAAAGAAATAGCTTAATTCTCTTTTGAAGATGCTTGCTGTTACCTGCTGACCACATGCTCATAAGACTTAACAGACTACTTATTAAAAATGGTGCAATACTAAAGAAACAACACCAAGAAATTCAGGTAGCAATGTGCAGAGTTGTAATATTCTTTCACTTAACAATTATGGACACTAATAACCATTTAATGGTTTGAATTTTCACCTGCCAACATCTCTGTCTCTTATGTTACATCCCAAGTTATGGGAAGACTGCCTGTCGCCAGCTGAGATTCTTTGTTATTAAGCCAGTATTGATTCACAGGAACAAGGGAGCTCGAGGGCATGACAAGGGCATGAAGGATGAAGAACCCTTTACAAATAAGGCCAAGGAATTTATTTTAAATCCACCTAATGCCCTTACTGTGCAGTATTTTTAGGGGAGTTTATATACCTTTAACTTCAGTAACTGATTTTCAATTTGTGCCGTTTCCAGTTGCTTTTGCTTCTCTCTCAGCTTTTCCATAGATTGCTCATGCGTATGCTTTAAATTCCTTATTTGTTCCCTTATGTCTGTGTTCTCCAATGTAACATCCACTAGAGTTTTCTAGAAGAAAGAGGCAAAGCACATATTAAAAATCAGAAACAATTTGATAAATTAATATAGGCAAGATATTGTGAAACAGCACATTTAAAGAGCTTTCTGACATATTAATGCAGTGTGAACAGTTTTGCAAGTTTTAACATTTAAAATTATGGCTTTTGTTTTTGCTAGAAGGTGTTTCTGTGAGGAGCATACTCAGTGAAATCGAGTCCTGGAACACAATTTAAAAAAAAAAGAAGGAACATGGATACATTTCAGCATGAATAATCTTCCCTTCTCTCTGAGGGCCATGCCATACATACAAAATGCAGTAGACTGAAAACATGAAAGTAATGTACAAGAACATAATATTCTTGTTACATACAAGAAAGCAGGGACATTACATTGTTCAGCTCAGATACATGGGAATTTGGAAGTCTTTAAAAATTAAAATTCATTCCCACCTCATCCCCCCCCTGCATTTCACAGGTATGTAAAATCTCACAAGTATCTGGCACCCAAACATGCCACTTCATTTCTGTTACCAGCTGAAGGCAGAACTAAGGAGATGCACCATTTTGCATTATACAGACCAAATCACATTTTCACCTTAGATCCTTCATAGAGACATGACTTGTGCTATTAGTCTGCTGCATATCAGTATCTCATTATTGCACATTAATTTTAATTTTTTTAAACACAAGAACTTCTGGAACGTTTTTCTTTATTTCCTAAATTAGGTGCTTTAGATATCCAAGACAGTACTTCATAGGGTTGCTTAGTGTCAGAATCTGTATCTGTCACCCATGTTTTCTGTATGCTTTGAAATCCATGTTAGCAAAGGCAGCTGTGAGCTGGGAAGCAGCTGTGAGGATGTACCTGCAAGTCTATTGATGCTGATGTCAAGGAGCTGTTCATTTCGCTAAAGCTATCTAAGGCTGCAGCCTGCACTCGCACATGATTCTCTAAGGACTCCTGATGAGCATTTGTCACCTGAGCAGGGAAAAAAAGAAAAAGTTTTATATAGTTTATGATCAAGTTTACCTATTCTTCCCAAGAGAGCTACAGAAGAAAAAGACACCAAGGTCGTTTTCACAGTACTAGGATGCTTAAAATATTTAGGCCTCAGAGTATATTCTTACAAACAAAGAAACAAAACTTAAAATCCAAATAATCTAACAGAAATAAGGCATGAGTATCTAAGTTTATTGTTAGTCTGCAATCACTCTAGAAGCTGTTCTTTTTGAAAGGACAAGAGGACAACAGGCAGCTGTCTATTCAGACAGATTACATACACAGAGTGGGCAGATTGTAAAAATTCAGAGTGAAAAGCAGAAGAATGCAAGAAATAAGGAAATCTAGAACTGTGAATTGTAGAAGAGCCTTAATTAAGAAGGAACTGACTAATCAGGTACATGGAGAAGCAACATCAAGAAGACATAAGGATGAAACAGTACAAAGCAGGAAGGGGAAGCCAGAGGACTTTGTTGTGTGAAAATTAGACATTTTTGATAGGTGCTCACACACATGCTTAAAAACTGAGAGGGGGGAGGGGAGAGACACAAAATTACATCATTCAAGAAGAGACTAAAACTCAAACAGTGTAAATAATTGTGAATGATCCAATAATAAAGAGGAAAAGAGTGTTACTAATGAAAGCCAGCCAGCTCACATTCTTAGATGGACCAGATTTGCTTCTTGATAAAAAGAGAAGAACACCAGGGACTGATACAGGGGGCAAGTGTGCAGTAACCAAGCCATACACAGATTAGGTCAGCACAGGGAGTAGAGGACAAGTAGTCACTGTTAACCTTCCATAAAGGTGTGCTCGTGTAAAACAAATGAAAGCAGAAATGCTTTGGATGGATTAAGAAAGTTACAAGGGAAGAACTTGTGAGAAGAAGCCCAGGACAGGATACTGGAAGAGCAAATTTCAAACAAACTTTATGCACAAAAAGTTGTCCAGGAAATTGGAAAGATAAAAGCACAGTGATTGAAAGCTGAAGCAAAGAGTATAGAAAGGATTTTAAACAGGATTCAGAAATAGCACAAAAGACAACAGTCATGTAAAACCAAAATCAGCTCCCAAATAACCAACCAAACAAAAAGCTCACATTAATAGGAAGAACAACATTTGTGCTTCCTTTCAGCCAGTCTAGAGTACTAAAAAAAGGGAAGGATGTCTCCTAATGTACCATTTGTATCAGAAGGAAGCTTCATGAACTGCTAATTTGCTGGAGAACTAGATATTCTGTCAGAGCTGGTCAGAAACCTTTAATTAAAGAAGAATTTCTGACTCATGCAGGATTTCTACTGGTCTGACAGAAGTTCTGGAAGTGCAGGATATCATCACTGCTATTCAGTAAAGATCAGCAGCAAAGACAACAAAGCTGCACCTGAATCAGCAATACCACGTGCATGCTGGGGGGAGAGTGAGTCTTGTTGGCAGCATTATGACTATTTACCACACTTTGCAGAAATTGAGGTTTTTTTCTCTCTTCCTCTCAAGTCAGGGTGATTTTTTTTTCTATTTTTTGAGACCAGTTGCACAGAATGAAAGTACCAGTTTACAGCAAGTTCTGATTTTTGTACCTAATACAGCACGCAGGGAACTGACAGCCTCCAAATGAGGCTGGCAGAAGGGCACAAGTCAAGGTCCCAGTCTCTTGAAGTTAGAATACTTTTAATTGCCAGAGCTTCCTCGGAACCAGGGGTGTGAAAATCAATGCTGAACATCAATTCAAAGCAAGTTTTCAGGGGGATTTTTTGGATCAAACAACTCAGCAGTTTAATATGAAGGCTATTTACAGCTTTTATTGCTAAAGCAGCATATCAGAAAAAAGACAGGTCATTGAATGACCATTGAAATGTTCCATTAAAAACCAAAAGGTAAGTAATTTTTAGCACTTTAATACTAACGAATATTGCTACTTCTTTTACTTAATGTTTAAACAACAGAGTCAGTAAAACAGAGCAAAGTGTTGAAATAATTCCAAGTTATCAGTTTCTCCTAATTATCAATTTTATTTTATTCACTGCAAGCTCTTACATCCATCTCCATTAATTACCAATACACACTGGCACTGGTATCAAAATAATTCTTTTATTTCCAAGAATTTCCGGCTAGTTAGTAATTTCATATGAAAAAGCATTCCTGTCCTGCTTTCCCTTCCTGGATGGAAAAATAAATAACAAAAGAAAACTACAGATGTCACATAAATCAGTGAATTGGAGTGGTTTGGGAGATTACTTCTGTTGTGTTAAAGCAAAAGAAAAGTTTCTAGATAACACTGGGACAGTTTTTCCCATAGGCTTTCCCTGCAAATGAATGGGTACTTACTTTCAGTTCATTTGTAAGCTGCTGTATTTTTCGTTTCATTTCATCATATTCACCATACATTTTCTTTCTTACTTTTTCCAGAGTTGCTCTCACCTGGTGTCAGAAAAATCAAACGCCTTTATCAAAATTTTGGATTATACTGCTCATACAGTAGGACATGATTTTTTTTCTCTGTGTTCTTCATTGTTACTTTCCATAATTTCCATTGTTAATCTACCACTGCATAACAGCAATTTATTCTCAAGAAAAAGACAAAAACTTATGTCTCAAGACTTGTCTACATAGGGATGATACAAATAACTGTCACTATGAGTAATTCCAAACCTCTCTGTACATGCTTAAACACTTGTAAATTAATAATTTAGATAAATTCATTTCAATTAAATACTCATAAGTCATTCTAACCTGATTACTAAATGAATTAAAGGTCATTTGATAATGTATTGTTTTATTTCTGAAAAAAAGCACAGATTTTGTGTACCTCCATACTTTTAAAAGTGGTTGGTTTCCCCTGGGTATCCTTTGCAGATAAACACTTTTAATTTCAGTCTTTTAGACTGAAGAATGGAGAACTCCACTTGATTTCAAGAACTATGGATGCAAATTATTCTTTGCCTTTCTAGGGAAAAAAAAAATCACTCCAAAAACCCCCAAGTTGGCTTCCAGCTTAGCTTTGCATGCCACTGCAGTCATGTTTGCCTACAGCTTACATAATTCAACCTCTTTTTTTCCCTTCCTCACCTCTACCAAGCACAGGCTGATTGCAGATCATTTAGGTCAGTGAGTTTACTGTGTCTGCACAGCAGGGCGAGGACAGAGCTTCAGCAGGAGATGTTTTTAGCAGCTCTGCACAGAATCCCCCCCTGCCTTCCAGAAAGAGGGGCACTGGCCACCAGAGCTGTGCAGGGAGTGCTCCCTGCCCACGGGATCCCTTCGGGATGGGGAAGAGGGGAGGGAGCTGCCTCCTGCCGGCACCTCAGGGAAGCACCGCTCACCCTGTGCCTCCCCAGCACAAGCACAGGCACACACCCTCCTGCAAGATACAAATTTGACTCAGGCAGAGGAAGCTGTCAGCAGCTCTGACATGGCCCATCATTTTTGGTCTATCTGAGTCAGCAAATACATGGCACAAGCTGAGGACTCTTGTTTAAGGCTCTGCTTTTAAGGACAACACCACTCTAGCAGACCAGAGATCACAAAGTAGCAGAGCTGAACACCAGAAGACAGAAGAGCAAAAGCCAGCATTTCTCCTCCCCTGTCTTTCCCATTTTTCCTGAAACCATCAGTACCCTGAATGCACAAGCAAGACATGCAGTTCACCTGGTGTGATGTGTCCCTCCACAAAGGACAGACAAGGGCAGGGAGATGGTCCCAGCCCAAGCAATCCCCAGGTACCACAGACTGCAGTTTGGGGAGCTGGCCCTGCTGTGTGCCAATTCACCTGTCCCTTGACACCACCCCAGCAGGGCACAGAAAATACCTAGGCAGGAAAACAGCAGCCAAGGCAGCTTGTGTGCCTCAGCAGCACCGCAGCACTGCCAGACCCTGCCGGTCCCTAACCTCAGCTCGAGAGTGGTGAACACCAGAGCCGGCAAACTGGGTGTACCCAGGGAGAGAAGCAAGTGCTGATAGGCACGGAGCAGGCAGGCAAGGAGCACACATGATACAGTGCTTTGCACTGCTCCCTTGACTCAGGGCTCCTCCCTTCTCTATCAGCTCAGTTTGCACTTGAATGTGTGTAACACAATAAGCTCTGACCAACAGCCTCCTGGGCAGTGAAGGTGGATGGAAAGAGGTCAGATGATTTGCCCTGAGGTAATTAGGGTGTTACTGCCACAGCCTGAGAGCCAAAGACTGATGGGCAAAGAGATGCTGAGTTTCAAGAAGGGAAAAATTTCAAGCAGGATCAGAAATGCATTTTTTGTTTTTCAGGCGATCTTCTGCCAACTGTGATAAATGAGCAGGCACAGAGAAAGTAGTACAAAGATCCTTATTAGGCTGACTATTTTGAGGCCACCCCAAAATATACCCAAGTGACTTTACTATGTCACCTAATTTAGAAGCCTTTTCAAAGCTGGGAATTTTGGGGTTGGGGGAAGCAGAGGAAGAGAGAGACTTTGTCCTTTCAGGTGTCTCCTTACATAGCTTCTTCCACAGCAAGCACAGTTCCCAGGTATAGAGCATGCTTTTTTCCCCAACTCAAATACTACCAAGGCCAGCCTCTAGCTTCAGAGTAGGTTCCCAGTTCAAACTGAGATGTTGGGCTAGATATCAGTCATCCCATTATATTCTCACAGCTCTACATATACGAAAATATATGGATATATGGAAAGGGTATTTAACAAATTTTTAGGTCAAAGTGTAACTCACTTCTTTAATGTAATTCATCTCCTCTTTCAGCTGATCAGCTGACCAGCCATAAACCACCATTTCTCTCTTATGGTTGTTGTCAGTTCGGTGCACAACACCATACACCATCCCATGAGAGAGCTTCCCTGGAGACATCCCATTTGGAACATGGTAGAGCTCCTAAAAATTAAAAAAAAAAAATCAGTACTAGAATTAAAAAAAAATAAAATAAAACCACAGTAACATATAACTCCCAACACTAACTCCCAAACATTTTGGAGTCAGCCTTCATGTTTTAGGAAAGAGCAATGACCAACTTAGAATTGATAAAGAATACAGAGATGTCTAATTACCACTGCCTTGAATAGAAGTCATGTAGGCACAGCTAGAGACAACAGGCTGACTTGTACAAGGAGAGGTAAAGGCATGTAAGAAAAGGTTAAACTGGCTTATTTTCATTCACCACCAGATGCTACATTTCTGCATTCTTGCAGAACACTGTCAGGTCGCTAGTTCCCTCTAAACTCTTGCAACCAAAGAAGTATCCCTCATTTCCCAAACTCCCTGCTGCAGGAAACAAAAATTCACAAATTTACTCAAAAAACATAGAAAGTTCTAAGAAACTGAAATTAAAACATTTAGGCAGTGCTCTTTAAAAGAGAAAATATCTGTTTCTCTTGAAGATAAAGCAGGATTTGGAAACACAGCTGTTACTGATAAGCTTTGCACATTGTGTTTGAAAGGTCAGTTCTAGAGAAAAATCAGGCATAGATTGTTTTACTGAACTTACTTCTTATCCTGGATATACCAGATACAGGTCCACTTGAGGACATTTATTACATTGACTTTAGAATATGTTTTGGTTTGGTTTTTTTATTCTAAGCATTGTCTAAATACCCTCTTTGACACCAAACAGAGGCTTAAAGAGACAAAGCTCAGCATCTTATATCCATCTGCAGCTGCCTCCTAGAGACCTCCAGTCCTTACCAAGACAGTGAAGAGAGGACACCATCTGCAGCCTAAAGCAGCAGCACTCTCAGTTTTTAGGAGCAAAATCAACACAACTATGCTGGCAATATAAGAACAAATACTTCTTTAGGTAGAGGGGAAATTAACAGAAAAACTTACTTGTATTAAGAAAAATTGACAGACATTTGTTTTCTATTGTGTCCTTCCCACATGCCACTGACTGATTTTCCTCAACACTGGAAATCCTACACGCTCTTCTTTACCACATCATTAATAGTTTAAGCATGTTGCTGAAGCTCTGTGTGTGTGTGTGCAGGGCTGGGAGGGGAACAATCACAGAGCAGACACCCAATAAAGAACATTTCAGGCATAGACCAACAAAGCTGTAAGCCTTCATTTGAAAAGAAAGCTTTAAAACCACTTAATGAAGAAAACATTGGGCAACCAGCCCTACCTATACATGATGTAATTTTGCACTTTGAAAACATTATATGAAAAGCTTCATATCCTCAAAATGAGATGTTTCATAATTATGTATTATTGGGGGTTTTGTTTTGCTGTTTGGATGTGCACAAACAGAAGTTCTACACCTCATACTTAGAAACAGAGAAATACAGAAACCAGATGGAGACATGACTCAAAATTTTGTGTTTGTTTGCTTCCAGGGTTGTACAGTTTCTTTCATAGTTCATTGCAGCTCCTCCCCTGCATCTGGAAAAAGGGATTACACACAAGTTTCCATCTTCCTGATAACAGAATGAATAATCACTTTGATTGTTTAGAGGTTACCAAGGCACCAGACGCAGAATTCATAAATCCATACCCTTTGCCCATGCTCACCCATTTTTAATGAGGTGAACAGCTGAATGCCAGCAATACCAAGGTTCTTTGTGCCTCTGAAACATTAGCAGAATTGTCTAAAGTGCTGTTTGCAGAGCTCTGGCATAAAAATTCTATCCAAGTTCCTTATTTTTAGGTTATGAACACATTCCTAAGGAATGCTTTGAAGGATGCCCCCTCTCCCAGCCTCCCCACTCCCCAGGAAAGACCTACAAATTCAGACCAATGGGTTTGCAGCTGGAGAATCACCCATGGCACTTACATATGTATTTCAGAGATGAACAGACACTTAAATTTCCATTATAATGGACAGTACATGCAGGATTAGGTTCACACAAAGGCAGACTGGTTACATGTCTCTTGCAACAATGCTAAACTTGCCTGTTATCTGTATGTGCACAAGCCTCCTAAGATGCCTTTGTTACTTCTCTTTCAGAAGATTAAAGGACTCTCCATCATCTGTTGACTGTTCCAGTTCTATGAGCTACTTAAAATACAGGATATTGTTTTTACCCTCTCCTTATTCTTCCTTTGTATCACAGTCTCCCCAGTGCCTGTTAAAATTTCAGCTCTTGCTTGTTTTAAAGATGTGTGAGCCAACAGCTACACAAGTAACCGGTCTCATGTTTCCTTAACCTTTTTCATTGCTGTTCTGTTCTAGCCATGCTTATCTTCTACTCACCCTTTTCTGTTTAGTAACTCTGAATTTCTTCTCAGTGACTGCTAGTTTCAGGGTTCTGTATAAATAGCCCAAAAAAGGGCTCACCTGATGCAGTCTCCTCTTAGGAGAAAGGTTACAATCAGGGCTGAGATGGTTGCTTTGTTTATTGACTACTTTTTGAACACAGCTTTGCCTCTAAAGGAGGCCTTGCTGAGTAGCTCAGTTCTCAAATATCTCCACAGAGCTGCAGCATAAGAATGCACTGGGTATACTTCTGCCAGTCTGCCTCCTCTCAAGCTACTTTATCCACCTTTGTCTATCATTCTCCCTTCACTGTTTTTCCATTTTTGCCTTGTTCTCTTTTCTTTCTCTGATACATCCTCTCTGCCATGCTTCCTCTTTCACAAATCCTGGATTTTCCACATGCTCAAGAACTACATAACAGTATTAAAGTCAAATACTTTCCATTATTTTCCTCTGTGTCCCATACATACCCACTCCCAGAACTCAGATATTTTTCCAAGGAGGTCCTCAATGGTCTCCACTCTTACCTGCAGTGAGGCATCTCAGTGAAGATAACAGTGTAAGTAAATACATGCAAGAATTTAGGAGCAAGTAAATACTGTAAAGCTAACCAGAATAGTGCTTTAAGACGGAAGAATTCATTAGATTAATCAACCATTGCTGTTTAAGGTCAAAATATCAGCCAAATCCCTTCTAATGTGAGCTAATGATCTGAAAAGGCAGAGTTAGCTTAACCAGTTTGTGAATATTTCTTTGCACCTACAGTCAGTTGTACGAGAGCCCAAGGAGACAGCAAGGACGCGTGCTGAGGATGATCAGCCTGCAGGAACGTGTCCTGTCTGTGACAGCTGCACTTGGTGTGCTCACACAGAATGCACCAAAGAAACACAGACTGTCTGCACCTAACTAATAAATATTTAAAACAGAAGCCTACACGCCAAGGTTGCAAAAGTCTTGATAATTGCCATGCATCCTGTTTATGTCTCTGTCCAAGGAGGCAGCACAAGTTGCATGAAAGAGGTGAAGACATTACAAACCTAAACCCTGAATTTAAGTTTTTAGCTGTTTTTTCAATGGCCCATGGTTTAATTTGCATTACATAAATAACACTGAGGGGTGGTCTGCTTCCTAATCTACCAGTTTTATAAATGAAAGTCAGATAGGCTTATTTATTGTACTCCCTGGCCCAAAATTGAAAGCAAAAGCACAGAAGAGACATCTTTTTTGAGAATAAAGGACATCTAATGTACTGCTTAACTCAAGTCTGTGTTAAGTATCCCTGTGGCCTTAAAATTTTCCTGACTCATGATCTTCTGTTTACCTACACCATCAAAAAACTGTAAACAAGAATTATATCAGTCAAACAAGGCTTTATCTTTCTCTTAACAGCCACATTCCAGGCGTTTCTAAAACATCCAGTTATCTTTTACCTGTTCACTAGTTACACAAGGAACAAGAATATTCATGTTGTTACTGAGGTTACATATTTTCTATTCAGTAAAATGACACATTTATAACATTGAGCTCACCAAGAAAAGTTACTGTGCTCTGTCAAAAGGTAGCTCTGTTTTTATGTCCTTTCAAATTCCTCTACAGCCCATAAAAATGGGAATGTTTTAGGAATGTTTAGGAATGTTTTACATTAAACTCGTATTACAATAGGGAAAACATGCCACAACAGACATGAGTGTTCTTAAATTCATGAAGAATGCAAGAAGCGTCACTGAACACTTTCCAACTTTGAAGCTCCTTGGATGCTGAATTTAGGTGTCCATCTCAAAAGAGAAGTGCCAGACATTATACAAAGTGCTATCTAACCCCTGAAATCTGTACACACAATGCCAGCGTTTACACATTGGAAAGCTAAGATACAACAAATACAGCAGTAACCTCAGAAGTCAGCAGAATTCTTTCTGTATTTTTAATGTAGTGCTCTTTTTAACAAAGGAGTTGCTTAATTAGTCTGAGTCAAAAATCAAGGGACCAGTGCTGGAGAGGCTGAGAAACAGTAACAACACCTGTAGCAGATGAACCACATTTTTTCAGGTACAAGTTCTGCTCTGCTGACAGGAGTGGGCTGGCAGCAGCAGAGAAAATAGCTGTCCTAGATTCCATGTGCACCACAGCCTGCACAGCCTGTGCACTCCCTGCACTCATATTCTTGAACCAGGCCTGACAAAAGTTTCTACTTGATTCTCACCACTATGTACAGGAGCAAATTCCCCTTCTGGCTTCTTTACAGCCTACTTTTTTTTTGCTGGGAAAAAGAAAATTTGCCATGCTCCTGTATTCTTGCTTAGGAAGTAAAAAGAATTCCACTTCTTAGTTGTGATGTTTAAAAAACCAAGAAAATTAAAGTGTTTGAGGATATATGGGGCCAAAGTACCAACCTGAGTTTAAGACTAAACACTGCTCAAACTTGGCTGAAAGCCACAGATAGTAAAGTGACACAAAATTCCAGAGTGTTATCTCATTTTCATTCTCTTGTCCATGTATCCAAATGAAAAAGAAACGTCTGTCTATACATATCTTCACATTCTGCCCTCAAAAGCTTAGCTGCAGCTTCCAATGACACTTCCAAATTTAACCATGACAGTGAAGAAAGAGACTGATGGATAAAACAAGCCCAGTCCCAAAGAGGGACAATACAATTGTCTGGTAGCCCTTTATTATGCAAGACAAGAGAGGCTTCAGGATATGCAGATTTTGCATACAATCTGCCAAGCACAACATTCCTTTGTACTTCATGGTGAAGTAAACAGCCTCACACTACTGTCACCCATTGTCTATCATGGACAGGAATAATGGAACAGAATCAGAATAGTTTTGATTCTCTCTACCTAAAGTACTAAAAATTCAAACAACCCAACCAACCAGCCTCTACCTGTGGGTTAAGTTCTCATATGCTTCTTTCAGAGTCTCATATCCTAAAAATGAGTATAAAAAATTCAACCTGACACAAACTCACTCCCCCTTCAGTTTCTGAGATCAGTTTCTAGCTCTGTACCATCTGCCAGCCTGTCACAAAAGGCAGGGAGAGGCCACCCTAGTACAGTATTGCCTGCAGCAATTTTCTTGCAACAAAACCACCCAGATCCATAATTTCATTTTTAATCTCTTACACGTTCATTTTTATTCAATGGATGCATAGCAGTAAAAAAGTTAATCTAGAAACTTACTTCACTGATACAGATTGAATGAAATACAGCATAAATTTCCTGCCAAGTTTGGACTCCAATGAAAAAAGCTAATGCAAGAGCTACCAACAGAATTGATAAAGAATTCCTTCTGGCCTGACATCAAGCAGCAAAACAAGTTATTGGGAGGATCAGCACTAGCAAGGGCTGCTGTGCAGCTCCTGATTCTGAACTGAAACACCTCTTAATGGTACTGAGCCTGAGAGATGCAGAAAAGTAACAAACACAGTGAGCCAGCACCATGTCACATTAGGGCAGCTCAAAATCACCTCCTTCTAATGAAAGATTTCAAGGAGGAGATTACAACCAAATGTCACACCATGGTGTATTTATAGTTTTCTGGCATTCCCTCCGACACTGCAAGGTCTTTTCTCTCCTCCCTCAGCAGCAGGGGCAGAGACTTGTCCTGCCCAAACAGGAGAGCACCTGCAGCCAGGCTCTGACCGCCTGACTTGGCTGAGAACTCCAGCAAAAACTGTGCAATCCCACAGATTACCCCTGCAGTTCATTTCTGTAAGTCACATTAATGTATTGTAAATACCAAAAGCATTTTTCATGCTCCCGTTTTCTTAGGAGTCAGCACTTAAAGTCAGCACAGAACACTAGATTCCAACAAGGGATCTGATATTAAATTTGATTCTTGCTGAAGCTGGATTTTTTGACCTTAAATTGTAAAGTGCAATGCAGAAAACAGAGCAGTTCCCTAATTACTATTATCCCTATTTCCAAAAAGGGGCACAGTTCTCACAGGACTGTGTAAGGATTATCTAATATTTGTAAAACTTGTTCTCAAAGTGCTTTAAGCTATTTTATTAACATAAAGTCAGCTGAAAACAAGTGATCAGCAGATACATTATTACTGTTTTTAGAAGTTTTTTTTTAATTAAACTGTGCAGTAAAAGCATCACAGCATGACTAATCGTGAGGCATTTGTGCACTGTAAGTTACTGCATAACTAATTCAAATACACGAAGCAATTGATTACACAGACAATAAAAATCTACAGGTAATACATTGCTGTCTGACTTTAGAGACACAAGGAAAAACCAGTTCATGAGCAGTGATTTTTTTCTAGCTGCTTCCATACACCATGGCTATTTTTCTTCGTCACACAGAAATTATAAAACACAAGTAGTTGGCACAATTCCTCTGTGTTTTTTAATTGCTATGGAATTGGCTGAGTAGATCCCACCTAGCTCTGAAGCCTGACTTTTAAGTCTTTCAATTGTCTCAAAGTACTAAACTTTAGAAACTACTCAGAACATACAATACTTACATTGCATATGGTTTTTTCTGGTCTCAGCTTTAAGAACCCATCACTTAAACATCACTGTTTTGCACATAGAATCAAATAATGTATTTTTTATCTTCATATCCTCTCCTTAACATTCTCTGATATAAAACCCACTTGCCTTTACTTGTATTTTGGGGAAAATAGCAGCTCATTAAATACATGGTACCACAGAGAAAAACCTTGGTTACATAAGAAAGTCACTACAAATTGTCCAGCCCTAACCCTTAACAATTCTTTCTCATTATCACATTACTCAGAACCATGAAGTGAGTAAGGCATGAGTAAATACCTATCCTCCTCAAAAGCAAACTCGGATTCCTCTTAGGGCAATGGGCCCATAAACTTAGGCCAGTCTGAGGGTTGCTGCAATCTCATAAAAGCTGACAAGAGACTGACAGAGAAGTTACTCTAAGTGCTACACCTAAACACCTGTGTACAAAATGAATTATTACTATTTAATGGTAGCCCAAATATAGTTTGCATTAAGGTCTATTTAAACTATTCTGTAAGTAACATTTCTAGATGCTGAAGAACCAATTACTCTGCTAGACCAGTGTATGAAAACCTGAGTGTGCAAAAGATTCCAGGACAAAAAACAACTGATAACCTATCCTTATCTTGAGAATTTTACTTTGCAATTATTTTTATTGCTTAGAATGCCTTTCACAGTAATTTTTGCCTTTAATTATCTCGTAAGAAATTATTTCTACTAAAACCCATTATTGTCTTTCTGTTGTCATACTTCCTATTGTCAGACATTGAGTCTAGCAAACTTCATCAACTTGTTTAATTTTGGTTTATCAGAGTATAAATGTGATGACGTTGTGGAGCCCTCCAGCTTCCCTTTTTAGTCTTCATCCTTAAGACTAATTAAACATCATCTCTTGCAGTGAACAGTTCTTATAGAACAAGTTCTGCACCAAAGGAGATTGTAAATTTTTTTTCTGTGAGCACTTCTGCAAACAAATGGCCTTCTGAACTCTTTTAAGCACATGACCTTCAAAATCGCTTTCCTTCAGAACAATGCTGAATTCTTTAATTTCTTATTTGCACATCATCCTTTACTGAAATTAGCTGGCACACACAAACATCAACCGTCCCCAGCACACCAACTACATTAATGCTCAAATCTTGCACATGAAATATAAAGCGCTCTTTTAGGATCAAGAGGATCCTGATCAAGATCCTGTTTAAGACAGAACCATGTTCCTAGTAGCAGTTTCCTCCTCTTTGATACATAAATATGAAATAATCAAGTTTTAAAGGTATCTCAGTCACAAATCATCTACAATCTCTGTTGTTCCTCTACCATTGGTCTATTTTGCATGCAGTTCTGCCATCCCTAATTCCACAGTTTAGACTCAAAGCTCACACCCAACTTGATGGCCTTCCACATGTTCTTAAATCTTCTAAGATGACCGGGCTTTGTGCTGCTAAAACAACAAATATCAACACCTATGGAGGGCAATGTTTACTTCTTATTTATAGAGAATTTAACTGTGATTTTTAAAACTTACACTTTTCTTTCTCTCGGTTTCCTTTGGTCCCTGTTCAGGCTGTGGCACTTCATCAGGTGGCACTGTTAAACGTAGCCTACACACATTCATCTGAAAGAAGAACAAGATTTAGGTGTTACAAAAATGATTTTAAGAATTTGCTTTACAGAACGAAGGGTACTGAGATTCAGCTTTGAACTTTCTATTTTCTGTTTTCTACCACACAGCTTATTATTATTATCATTATTATTATTATTAAACATTAAAGGGGTTTTTAGCTGGCAAAACATAATTCAAGGGCATTCCCATAATTACATAACTGAAATAGCAAAAATCCATTTCAATCAACAAATTGTTCTTAGGTACTCATAAATGACACTGAGAGCTGAGATAACAGAACAACGAACATAATTTTCTACTTTCTGAATTTTGCTTGCTGATTTGGCATACTTTTATTCTTCAAAAGGGATTATTTAGAAACACAGAGTGTATTTTACAGTAAATTCTTCTTTTCTGCTCAGCCTATAGCCAAGTATTTAATTCAAGGATACCTCACTACTGCAACTGCACTAAATAGGAGCATTCTTGAAATCTGGTACATACAAATTGTTTGTAAAGCTTCAAAACACTTCAGAAAAAAAGTTAAGAGGTGTTGTTTCCCATCTGATTTTAGAACAGCCATTCTCTTGCCAGCAGGCATGGTACTGTTCTGTACCCAGCTGCAGTTTGCCTTGCTTTGGGCCGAGACATCTTTGCTTTAATGGTGTTTTCCAAGCAATACATTGCATACAAAAAAACTTGGTTAAAACTTTCAGTCTTAGTCCTATTCATGAGACTTTTTTGTGGAAAAAGCTCTAAGTCCTAAGCAGAGCATAGCAAATGATGAAATGAGAAATTTGGCTGTCCAAATTCAAAGCTGTACAATACTTTCCTGTAAAATCCCAGCTGTCTGCTGGAAACAAAGAGAGCTCTTAAAGCTCTTCCTCTAAACCTCGTAAGTATCTCTTTCATGATTACTGTGGGCCAACATCACTGTTCTACAGCCCAGCATCTCACTGATCTGGATCTCTCCAGTTTCTCCTGAAGTCATGCTGAATGTGTCTCTCTTTCACACCCACCTTCCCACTGCACTTGTCCCAGCTAACAGCTCACATCTTGGTCATTACAGCACCTCCTTTTGCCTTGAAAATGGCAATCAATTCTGCTCACTGCATTCAGAGCACTGCAGCAAAGCCCTTCCCATGCACCCCAAATGTTACCATTTCACAATTCATTGCTTCCAACTACCTTTCAAATCATTTAAGCTGCCTTGACTGCATTTTCAAACCTCAACCTCTTTACAATACAACTTCCTCAGAGACCACTATTCAGCATCACAACGTCACATCCCTATTTTCCATTGCCAGACAAAAGACTTTTTTCAACTTTTCAAACAGGCTTTAATTTTTTCTTCTTCCCAAGCAAAAACAATTGGAAGAACTATCTGCAACTTCACTATTTTTTTCTGGCGTTCCTTTGAATCTGTTGAGAGGACAAATCAATAGCATTTAGACTACTGGTATGTTCTCAACTGTATTTTAGAAATATTAGGTACTGCCTTCCATCTTCATCTCAGTTTGGTCTTTCAGGTCTGCAAGGACAGTAAGAAACAGTGTCCTAAGATAGATAAAGTTCTTACAAAATATGAGAGATGTGTATGTATTATAAGGAATAAAAAGGGGGGAAAGTCTATAAGAAGATTAAGGTGAAATATAACCTTTTCTGTAGACATATCTGTAAAATCAATATTTTGTGCAGTGGCCTCCTCCCTGTTAATTTATCATTTATCTATATGCTAGAAAATCTAGGACAAGAAGCCACAAAGTGACATAAAGCCCCCAAAACCTAAAAGCAGTTTATGCTTTCATATTTGCTAAAGAACACTGAAACAATGAAATGCATTCTAAAATTATGAAACTTGGTACATTGGCTTTTGATACTGATTGGCTGCTAGGTTTGTTCTAAGAACACCAGACTGTCTCCATATACTACAGAAGCTGGTGGTACTTCCTACTTACAGATTAGTTATCCAGATAATAATAATAATAAATTCCTCATCTTTAGAACTCATTGATTCATAAGGTAATTAACTTCACCTTTCCTCATCTATTTCCTCATGCCCTTTCCTCCTATTAGCTTATTAAGGCTCTTTCCTCTTAAAACATTCCTGTTTACAACAAGAAGGGAAACACAGACTGGCACTCGTCCATGTAGGCAAACAAAGGCCAGAGCCATAAATAGGAAACAGAAGTGAATTTGTGCTGTGCAGGTGATAGATGAGGCCACCTTTTTCTTACAGTGATTTTGAACAAAGGAAAACTGGACAAAATGGAATTAACATATTGCTAGGATGAAACATTAAAAAAGCCTGAAATAACTAGAAGTAGATAATGACTGGCAACTCAAAGTTAGGAGAATGAGGCTGTGTATGAATCTCTGAAGCAAATAACTTGCCTATTAATCAGTATGAGGCTAATTATAGCTAACAGAGATGCACACTGCAGTGATTGTAAATAAGTAATTATCTCTGTACCTGTACACCAGTGAGTGAATACGACTGCCCTTCACATCACAGGTGTCACAGGACTGCTATGAAGGAAATCACAGAAGTCCAATACAGACAGTAGTCATGTTGTCACAACTACACTGGAAATATAAATTAACAACAGTCATTTGTTGAGACTAAAACCACTGTACAACACAAGGTTGTCATCATTTAAGCTGTTTTTTCTTGCCCTTTTCACCTTGCCTTATCTATTACCCCCAAATGACTTACCCCACCCTACCCCAACTGGCAATCATAAGGATTCCAGCCTTGAAGTTGTGCCCAGCAAGGCTTGTGGCACAGAACCACCCAGTTCCTTGCTAGAACAAACTTACACTGGCTGTACTCTGCCATTGTTTACAACAATGGGACTTCCTCGGCATCCCTGGGGAAACAGCACAAATGTATAAAGTAGCCATGCAGTCCTGCTCCTCTGGGCATCAGATGATGCATTCTACCTAAGGACAGGACTACAGATCCATCTGCTAAAATTCAGAAACACTACAGAGACTGGAAAGGAAACCCAACAGGCACTGCTTTTTCCTCCAGCCCCCAGAAGCAGTTCTGAACACTGCACATGCACTGTTCTTGCTCTGCAGGGCTTCCTGAAGGAACAACACACTGTGCCATTTGGCGGTGACTTTCCTTACCAAATCAATGAGCAGGCTCACATGGAAATCACAGCAAGCCCTCCCCACAGCAAACACTGCTGTAGTGATGCCTTAAAATGGAAATGAAATCCTAACAGGAAGAGCCTCGACTCAGTGCCAAACAGTGGCAGGATAACGTGCGACTGAGGATGAAAAAGTAATTTCCAGAAAATGGGGAGGAGAATGAGAACTACTCCAACAGGGACAGAGCTGCAATTCAATTTCCTTCATCTGCTTACTGACAGTAAGAACAAGTGAGAGAAAACAGGGACAGACATGACTTCCACCTTACCTTAATGTCATTAACATTGTAACTTTGTGAGCATAAATTTTAAAAAGAAATACTGGGTAGAAGAAGAACAAGGTATCTTTCTAACAGTCCTACAAGACTGTCTGACTTTTGTTTAATTTGCAGCATCTGCAGCTTTGGCAAATCAACATTATTAATAATCTTAATTGTGCCAACATTTTATGCTCACTCCTGGCTTTTTGACACCAACAACCCATGAGTGGCATTTCCAAAGCTCATCTGACATCATTTGTGAAACAGAGACACAGACAGGAAAGCAAGGACTGGAGAGGTTCACCTCAACACAACACCACACCTTGGAAGCTTCCTGACTGGAATGAAAAGTGATAGGTGAAAATATGGTTTTTACCAAATTTCTAAGAGGCTAGTGGGACAGCACAGAGGAGAGCTACTGCAATATGGCAGTTAAGAAAAAAACCCAATCTAGTTTAGTTTAAAATGTTGAGAATCCATGGCCCAGATCCACAATCCACATGTATGTTTACCACCCTACTCAAATCACTAGGGTGCAACTTAAAACAAATACAGATGACAGATTCAGTTTAAGTAATGTTCTTCAGCCTCCTCTTCCCCCTTTCCAAAAAACAAAGCATCCAGAAAGGCATTAATCAGAATTAACTATAGGCTGAAATAATTACAGATTTTTTCATTAAAATTAATTGTTAAATTAATGATCAATGCAATGCTGTTACAGAATAACAAAAGTTACTAGTACAGCAACAGAAAAAACCAGGCTATTCTACTAGCAACCAGTCTCTAAGCATTTTACAGGACCCCCATAGATAAAGATGTGGTTCAATATTGACCAAGCTTCAAACCAGCCCTGGAGTTCTATATCACCAGAATTTCATACTGCTGATACTGACAAAAGAAATGGGGATAACATATTTGTAGAATAACTACCTACTACCTTATCAGTTCAATGGCTAAAAATCCTTCCCTTTGACTAAGTGTTGGCTTTAGACCTTTGAAGGTGAAAGCAGACAAACAGTGCTTGTTTAATTTCAGTTCTAAAAAGCAAAGAAGAAAGTACTTTCTTTGGTCATTTATCTGTTGATTACCCTGCTCCATTTATGAAATCTCTACCATGAGATTCCACACACAATTAAAGGGCACTTTCCTCTGACCACAGGCACACAGGGATGTGACACACATCTTCCTTTTATTCAGCAGTTATTCCAATTGTCTCTTTCCCCTCTTCTGACAACTCATGGTAAGGGAGCCACACTTCACTAAAAAAAGGAACAGCTTCCCAGTGGGTTGTAGTCACAAATTAAATTCTTACCAGTTTTCTTAAAAGAATGTATCAAATGCAGTTCATCATTCCCAATAAATCTATCAAGGGGATTAAAATAAGAAGTTTATCACCTGAACAGAAATTCCCTTACTGTAAATTCTTTAAGAAATACTAGAACAGGGAAACTTAATTGGAACACAGAAGACATATAGGGAACATACCTATGATTTTCAAGTCACTGTAATTTTTCTTCTGTATGAGTAATTTCATTTTTTATGAAGACCAGGGATCTTTTTGTCAGGAAGACCACACTGACTTTCTTGCTATCACGTAAAACCATTCTTCATTTTTTAGATTATGAACTCATATTTTTGAAGCATCAAAACAATAACTGCATAATTAAAGAACCATCATGGTCACATAGATGTATTTTTTTTTGACGATAAGATTATCACTTTTTTTTTTATTTCTTTCTTCTCATTCACAATGATATCAGTGTAGTTACAGAAGCAAGAAAAGGGCTATTTAAAGCTGAGTGGCTGTAGAGACATTCCTATCATATCTGCCTTTGTTTTAACAACTTTTTAGAAGCCAAACAGATTAGGAGATGATTGTTATTTAGTGCATTTAAGAAATTTTTTTTAAATCAGCAAATTACATATCTGCATTTGAGGAATTGATTAAACAGTTAAATTACTATTGCCATCTAAATCATTACAGTGAGCTTTCTCAGGATAGGACAGGCGAGTTCGCATTGTAAATATCCAGGCACATTGCAATGATGCGGGGAAAGTCTTCAACACAAGTACACCTTCCTCGCAGATTTACAGAACAGGCCAGGATCTAGAACTACAAAAGCCTTGCAGGACTCCCCAAAAACTCTTCCTTTCCCACACCTAAAACAACGCACAAAAAAGATGCTCTCGCACACCCCAAGCTTCACCCGAAAGTACTGAAAATAAGGAAAAGGGGGGTGGGGGTGTTGAAAAGAGAAAGGCGCTCCGCAGGTAACTCCACGAGGGGGGATGTCGAACCTCCGCTTCGCCCCGCGACCCCGCCCGCGGGACCTCCCCGCCGCCCCCCCGCGCTGCCCCGCGCACCTTCCGCCGGGAGCGGCCGCCGTCGCCGGGCGGCCTCCGGGGGGTGGTGGCGGTCACCGTGAGTCCCGAGCTGTAGCGCAGCATCCCCGCGGGCCGCCGGGCCAGCGCTCTCTGCGGCTCCTCGGGCCGGCGCCGCCGCTCCGCCCCCGCGCACTTGGCCGCGGGCGGCCGCAGGGGCCGGGCGGGGGCGGGCCGGGGCTGCGCGGGCTCCGCTTCCCCCTCCGCCCCGCGGAACTCGCGGCCCCGCGCCGGCTCTCGGGCCGCCCAAGTGCCCGATTGCCTCCCGTGCCGTGACGCTGGGCAAAATCGCTGTGGGACGCTGAGGTGCCAGGGCAGGGTGGCGTTCCCTCTGCTCACGGGAATATTGGGTGTCGGGGTGCAGCCTGGGGAGAGGAGCTTCGAGGGCAGACCCAGAAAGGTCCATCTGTCACACAGCCACCCCTGGCACCGCAAAACAGGGGTTAGGGCTCGCAGGAGCCATTGGCGGCCACTCAGTCCCGATCTCTGGCACCCACCTCTGAGCTCTGTAAGTGTTCTGTGAAAGCTGAACACTGTCCTCCTCTTCTTGCCACGGCAATTCGTGAGCCACCCAGGCTGTCAGTTGCTGTCCGTGCTCCAGGAATGGGTACCAGGCTCATCAGAAAGCACGCAGATCCCAGCCAGCCTCGGGGTTGACAGGCACCAAGCCGGTGCAGCTCAGTGCATGGATGGCAGCATCCGCCTCAGTGCCAAAGGTCCAACAAGGTGAGCGTGGTCTGCCCGAGCCGGCTGGCCCCGAGCCAGAGTGCAGGTGTGGACTTCAGCATTTCCGATGCTCAGTTCTTCCGCGTCTGGGCATATGGTTATGCCATAACCCATACCGCCCTACACGGCCTAGGCACACAGTCTTCATCTGCAGCCCTGGGGCATCTGTCAGGAGCACTACATTCCTCAGTAATCAAGGGAGTTATAAGCAAAGAAGATGCTTTTGTTTGAAATAAATGGCAGAACAAATAACTTAAACAATATTTTAAAAATAATTTATCTCCTGTCTTCATGTAATTAAATTAAGACCACCAGAAAACAGAGTTATGGCTTTGCAATGTCCTTACCTGTTAAGATGGTAATGACCAGAGAGCAGAAGAGAGGAAATCTGCATTGGAAAAATAGAAACTGCATTGAACTGTGGGTGCCTCACCCTCTCTGTGTACAATGCCTCTGCTCCCTTCCTCCTCTCAGCTTTCTGTCCCCAGGGCAGGATATTGAGCTATCAACATGACAAGGATCTGAGCAAGAGAGGAAGAAATCATTGCCCAGCACAGAGGAATGAATGAAGGGTCTGCATTTAGTACTCAGCATCTTTTTTGCTGTTTTCCCAATTACTATTCTCTTCTCCTCCTGGGGAAGGTAATATAGCCCAAGGCAGATGAATTAGAACATCCACTTGTATTTGGATTTCTCTCAAGGCAAGATTGAGTGTTACACATTTCTTTTTGTGGCAAAGTGTCTTGTTCCTACAAACAATTGCATTTCCCTATGAATCACCCCCTGTCTTAAGTCCTGATTGTAATGCTGCTTTTGTGGGTTTGCAGGTGGATAATAGGTGTGTGATCATCAACAGGAACATGGTCCTTCACAAGTATGTTGTCTACCCGTGGGGTTATCCCTTAGCACGTGTTCCTGGTCATTCTGGTGAGTCTATTTAAATTCTGGTATGCAGACACCTGGTGACCTCTGTGGCTGCAGCTGAGAAGGATTGCACAGACCTGTGAGATTGCTCTGGTTAGTCTCAAGTTGTATCTTCTGGACTGTATTTCCCTCTGGAACAAGGTGTGTATGTGGGGCTGCCCAGTCGCTGCAAGGCACAAACACAACTGCTTTTCTAAGAACAGTCAGAGACTAAACTTGCAGTACACAAGGGAAAAGGACCTCCCTTCCTATATGATAAAAGTATGGCACAATAATCATTGACATAAGAGAGTAAGGCACAATAATCAGATCTCTGGGAAATTTTTCAAGGTCTGCATCAACTTTGAGAATATTGATAATTTTGATGGAAATCTTATAAGTGCAGATGAGGAAAAGACTTGTCCATGAATAATAGACAGACAATAAAAATATTATTTTCTCAGTTGCATCCATTTTAGTTCAGCTCTCTCCATTTCTTGGAAAATAGCAGAAATGCATGTTTATTTGATTTACCAATATTAGTTTGAAAAGGAGCATCTTCATTTTAATCCTCAAATTAGTATCCTCCAAGAAAAAATAACCTACATGCATGGTGAGTAGTCTCCCTATTTTGGACACTCAGAAACACCTTCCCTTCCCCTGCCAACAAGATGCACAAGTGTAGTAATGAGAATAATTTGTTTGCTGCCTTGCTACTTGATCATGCAACCATTTGCAGTCTCTTCACCCCTTGTGTAGCCTGTGTGACCCTTCTGCATGAAAGCAACATTTGGAGCAACTTTTTCTTCATCCCCAAAGCTCTGTCTACACTAAAGGAATTATGTAGCCAACCACTGGTATGGAGTGAACATCTGGGACTCCCCAGGTGGCAAAAAGAAAGTTTAAGAGAAGCTGTTGAAGCAATATGGGACATACACAGCAGAGCTGAGAAAAAGAACTCTAGAATTATTTTTGGATTAAGAAAGGAGAAGCGAATTTGTGATCTTCGGCTTGGACAAAAGACAGTGGCAGGGAATGAGTGACAGAGGCATAGAAGATCATGATTGGTATGCAGAAGTTAACAGGGAATAGCTATTCATTATTTCCTACCTTTGAGAATAGTGGATTTGAAGAAAACCGGGCACCACATTTCTGTGTGAAAATTATGTCAGAAGAATCACTGATCATGAAGAGTTTAAATGCTCCCAAAAAGTAGCTGGGTAAGCTCATGGAAAACAAGCTATTAGGGCTATGAAACATGAAGACAGGCTTACAACTCAGAAGGTCCCCAGAATGTGGGTTTGCATTGTTGATACCTCCCCAGTCCAAGGACCTCTGACACTCCCTTGTCCTCCTGGGCAGGATTGACTCCCCACCAACAGTACTAGAGGTGACAGCTTCTAGCAAGCCACAGGACTCCTCTGCTCTGCCAAGGTGCTCCCATGCCCAGCTTTGCTTGCCTTGGGCACACTCTGCACATATTCATGGCTGCAGCTCATTACTCCATGTTTTCCAGTCTCTCTCACCCCCTTTGGAAGTTTAACACAGTCACTCCCTCTTTCTCCACAGTCTCCCTCTTTCGCTCCCTGACACCTCAGGGAGAAGTCTCTGCTTGGTTTCAGCTTGTCCCTGAAACAGGTCCCATGACCTTACCTCCTTGGTTCTGATAATCTGAAGTAGATTTGCCACAGTTTACAGCTCTTTTTTCCTGCAAGAGTCGTTGTACATGCTGGGAGCCCTTCATACTCTGCTTGGGAGATGGCAGTAGTTTACAGAAACAAGATGGAGGAATAAAAAGTAAATCACTCCTTGGGAATTAGTTTCACTGAAATAACTCCATTCTGCTGATTTTTACAGCTGGACAGACTGCCCAAAACATATACATTATCATACAGACTGCTCATAGACAATATACAATATGGTGGCAGAACATAATCCAACCAGGATGCTGAGCTTTCAGTTCGAAACCTGCTGGTGCTTTCTGACTACAATGGTCCAAAGGCACAGTAGGTCAATTACACAATTACACTACAGTATGAATATCTGAAGCAATAGTTATTGTGAAAAAGCTAATATAATTACATGGAAACAGCAAGAAATTTGAAGTGTAGACACTTTTGGTTTTTGTAACTACCCTGTTTCCTATCACCAGCATTACTGAAATATTTTTTTCCCAGGAGGCCCAAAGACTATTATGCTGTAGGAAAAATGAAGTGGGATGGCACAGGATCAACAGGCTTTTCTATGCAAAGCCCTTGATCACAAGATGGACGTAGAGCATGCAGTACATGGAGGAGGAAGGTCTGCCCTCCTAGAACAGCAGGAGTGGGTAGCCTGGTCCTACAAAAACAAATTGCCTAAATGTAGACACGCTAAAAGGCTGATTTTTTTTTTAAATCAAAATCTCCTGTCCATCTTCAGGTTAACTGCTGACATAGTCCAGAGGAAAAAGAAAAGTTCCTGTAACACATTATCAAGTGGAATATTAATCCTATGAGATTTGGGAATAATTGCAGTCACAAATTGTACAAGAACTCACACCTGTGGTCATTAAGGTTATAAAGTCCTGTTCGCATTGCTACAAAAATGAGGTTATAATTAACTTCTAATAGCCTTCACTTTCCAGGGGGATTAAGATCTATTCTGCCTTCATCATCCCTAAGGCATGAAACCCATTATAGCAGAGATTATCAAATGGACAGATGCATGTAAAACATTTCAGAACCAGACTTAGTAAGAACTGGAGGCTTGATCAATGATGTTTCCTGAAATCTATTTCTTTTTTTCTGCCAGCTCTCACTATTGTATTCTCAAACACACATTTAGCTGAGCCCCATGTAATTATCAGGCTCTCTTTTTTGGATATTATAATTCATGTGAAAATTTTAGCCTGCTAAAACAGCCTGACACATATCAGTAACTGAGCCCCCAAAGTCAGTTGCCATAGATGCTCTTATATGCAATATACAAACCAATATATAATACTGTGCAGTTTTTCTCTTGAGTAGTATTTTGTCTTTCACTGGTAAATACATCTTGGCTGCATTTGCACCTACTGTTACCCTTTTGATTTGATGTAACACATACAGCTACCTGAATGTTCAGCTTGGTTTAGCTACAAGCATCAAATCACTTCTCAGACCAATTGATATAACTGTTTGCTCTCATGCTTGGTACATGGCTAATATAAGATTAGCCATGTAAGATTATAATAAAAAACTCAGAGAGTTCCTGCTGATCTTACACACATAAATCTATAATTAGGAATTCCCTCATAAGGAGTTTCAAATGCAGAATACACATTTTATTTGTGCAAAGCCCTCAGTATGTATTTTATGTAATAATTTCAGTTATGGTTGAATTGAGTAAAAATTAAATTCCTGGACTTACCTGCAATAATACCTTGCTTCCATCTTTACTGATAATGTAGAGTAACAGACTGCAATTGTAGAAAATCTTTCTTTTAATGTCTTCTACTTTTAATTGTCCTACTTTCTACTCAAAGTCCATCTTCCTGTTGAGTTCTCAAAATACTTTTTAACTATGTACCAACAAAGCAAAAAAATGCTAGATAGGTCAATAAGTAATACAATGCCACATGGACAGTAATTTGCCCTGGAACAGACAGAAGGGACAAAAGGGAATGGGTTAGTCAGAAAAGCTGTGTCTGGGCATGACCACAAAGCAAGTCCACTGAAGCCAATCAGGTAATGATAATAGTACCAGGATTCTGCTGTGTACCTTTATGCATCCATGTCAGTGCATTTCACACAGTTTGTACCCTGAGCAGTGGGAAAAATGAAAATTACACCTGGTTAATGTGATTTTTAGAGCCAGACTGTTAAAAGCAGTTTTTTATAGAGAAACAAAAAATACCACTACTAAGATTTTAAAGAAGGCTGGAAAGCCCTAGAAGGGCAGGTTTTTCAATAAAAAGGTATTTTTTACCTTTATTTGGGAAGGCTTTTCATTAAGCATGTGTATAGATCGTAGTTGCATAATTGTACACTTCTATAGTCATGACTTTTGATTTATTAAATTTTTAAAAAGACTGAAATTTAAAATCAACTTAGAAATATTAAATGGATTGAGACAAATATAGGACAGTTTAATTTATCTTGTGTGTCAGTATCTGAATGAAAAGATAGCACTCTAATTTTTCAGTCACAAATTCTAAGGGATCTAGATAGCATCACTTCAGATGTTGCTGAAGTGTATAGGGCATCAATGCAGTTCTGATTCAGCAGAAAAAGTACCACCCCCTGATTCATCTTCACCATTTCCATGTAGGTCTCCCATTCAGTCACAAGTGGGTCACAGCCCAATGTGGCTGGAGATGCACATGAAATGCTGGAAGCCTGTCACTCACTCTCCAGCAGCAGGTTTGGTTTAGTCAGCCATGCAAGCAGGACAGTTCAGCAGAGATGTCATATAAAAATAATGCAGCACAGGAGCAGCAGCATTGTTCACACAGGGGTGTGGCTTGACCAGGTCATGCAATGGAACCTGTTAAGGTAGGTAGGAGAGTAGAAAACAGGCACACCCACTGTTAAATTGCCAGGCAGCTGCATTTAAAATCATGTTCCACTCCCTAGAGATAATAGCAAATGATAGATCTCTTCTGATTCCAGCACTGTCATTGTTGCAGGAAATAAGGAAATTTTAGAGGCAGAAATAAATTGTGGAGTGCAAGTTCTTCCACAGGTGTGAGGAATGGACATATTTCAGGGAGTGGGAGCATTAAGACAGGAAATCACTATATGCATAAAAGAAGTCACAACTGACTTCTTTTAGTTTTAAAGGGGAAGATGAAATATTTCATTTTGTTTCTCCACAGGAAAGGAAACATAGAAGAGTAAGAGGGCAAAACCTATATTCTGCTTCAGCTCTATCTTATGATAGAAGACCAGAATAGCAAGTGGTTGACTTCAGCCCTGCTTCAGGGCAGAGGATGACGGAAACCAGGCATTTGTCTAGAACATCTGTACAGATGCCATGTTCTCTTATATCAGAATGATGTACATGGGAATTTATCAGTCCTTAATGGACTCTCACAGCCCATTGCCTGTTCACACACACAGCTGGGACAGGAAGCTGTCCATAAAAGTTGTTTAGTGTAAGTGAAAAATCTTCTGTCTGTTCTATAATTTATTTCCTTTCTACATACTAAAAATAAGTTTATTAGAAGTCATATAAAAAGAGGAGGAAGGGGAGGTATTAAACCATAAAATAGCAGGTCATATCACTCATGAAATCAGGGGACCTTCAAGAGGAAACTTGGGTCCCTCCAGCTCTAAAAGTATTCTCGCAGACATCTCTGTATCTACTGTATGATGAAATTTTCTAATCCTCTTACCAAGAACTGTCTCATTTCCTCTGTGCATAAGTCATAATAATAGAAAAAAGTAAAGTCATAATCAATACAGAAGATATTGTTGGGTCTAACTGGACTAAAGTTATTAGGAGGGAACGTAGGAAGGACTAAATAGTTAAGGTACTTAATAATAGCTGAGCCAGCATGACTAAATATTACCTAGGGGACTTCCCTCTAAATTGGTCCTAGAAAGGAAATGGATTTACACACCTCACCACTTATATATTTGGTCACACACTGTATCTGTGAATCTGGATGGCCACTCCCCAGATTTCCCATGTGTCATCCTTCAGGATGCTGCAGCCCAGAAAGAGATAAAACTTCTGTCGTTAGCATTAACTTGAAACTTGCATTTCACTGAACAATCAGCTGCTGTTCTTTTTGTCATAACTTCCCTTTGCTTAGGCATTTTGCTGCAGTTCTGGCCTAACCAAGTTACTTCCTTGAGAAGTTTGTTACAGGATAATAGAGCACCATTCCCACCTCAGGAAATCTTTGAGAGGAGTTACTGAAAGACTAAAAATTTGCCTGAGTGGCTGGACTGACTAACTAATGGAATTCTATTAAGCCTCCTTGAGTTGGCCTAATAGGGCACATTTTCCTATATTTCTTGCTGGGGCAGAATTGTATCACCTTGCAGGAGTAAACAGAAATGGTATATCAAGAGGTGTGCTTAAATTCTCTGTTGCAGCTTTGCATGGAAAGCAAATATCATAGGGCTGCTGTATTTATTTCAAAATGCAGCTTCTGCAAGGGGTATTCTTTCCCATTAGCTTTCTCTAAGAAGAACTCACAAAGCTTTTTAAAATTCACACACACACAGTCACAAGCGTGACAGTTTGGATGTAAGCATAGAAAACAGATACAAGAGGGGTATGGAGAGCAATGAGTGCTCAGAACAGACCTGTCTGAAACACCAATTCTCCCTGGTACAGAACAAGAACAGAAAGACACCAAAAATCATGACAAGAAAATTGCCCTACTTGTGCTCTCATTTTTTACTAGCATCTACCTGATAATAACTGAAAAGTAAACGGAGATGCTCTGGATATTAATGTGGGTTAATAGAATTAAAGTAGTACAAAGGAAATATCTTATTGCCTGTTATAATTAACCTGGAGATCCAATGCTGCCACAGGTCACAGAGTAAAGAAGCCCGGAAGGAAGAGGTTGATACACACATGGTTGTGGGTGGGTTTACAGGCTCAGCTTTAGGTCAGGCAGAATGGTTGCCATGAAATCAGCCTGAGTTATCAGCCAGATTTACCTGAGAGAGACTGACAGCAGTCTCTGACACAGCTGACATGGGGGGAAGGAAAGGAGGGGATCTGCCTTCCTATGGGGCCCTGGGAATTAGAGCTGTTGAAAACAGGATGTTAGACCATCAGTGTGCCTCTGGAAATTTCTATAATCCTACCTTTTAGAGAAACATTTACCCAATGATTAATATAGCAACACAAGATCCAATCCTCCTCCCTGTATAGTCCATAGCCAAATTCCCAGCAATTTCTACTTCTGTAGAACAGAGGTTATAATATATTAATAGCATGCACTGGGTACATTGAAAACACCTGATGATTGTTCATTTTCTAGCTTGTTTTTAGTAAACCATATGGAGGAGAAACAAACACTTTCAAAACCTTAATCCACTGTCCTATGACAGTGTATTTTGCTAAAGAACTGGAATGAAAAGTACATCAAAATATTCTGACAGCAGACAGGTTAGCAAGGTCTTATTAAGACATTTTGGTACATTTCCCACTTCTCATATAACTGGAGTCACAGAATCTCTATGAATTTTGGGGTTTTCCTTTGTTAAAACACACATATAGTATTTTGATGGAGTAACAAGAGAAGAGAGCACAGACAAAAAGATCCTATAGAATTTGACATTGGAATACATAATTGTATTCCTGCTGAACATTTCTGTAGATTTCTCAATAGATTATTGTTTTCCTCTCCTTGGGTTATGCAAAGACAGTGCCCAATGTGGGCGTAAATTGCAAAGGAAGATGAGTATGACTAGAACACTTTATGCATCCTACCCATACAAACAAATCTTCCTGTTTAATAGGATGCCTTTTCTGCATAAATATGCTGTAACCATAAGCAGGATTTCATCATCATTTGGAATAATTTCAGTTTAAAGGTGATTTTCTGACAACAAAGGAAGCATCTAGAAAAACATATTTGGCTGAAGTTTTGACCCTGATGGGAACGTGACATAAACTTCCTCATCTCTAGGCTGGATGCCTGCAGTGCAGGAAAGGCACACAAGCACACGTACAGATGGTATGGTTAGATTGATCTTTGTCTGGCATAACTCCAGCCATCACATTGTCATGAATAATGGGTGTTCTTACCAGCTGTGAGCTTCTGTGTTTTGATAAATTATCACCATCAAGACCGGTGTGTCTAATCATGCTGTATATTTTTTTTTAAACTACCAATTTTTGTTATCCTTGCTCTATTCTGGAGGTTGTCACCTTGTTACAGTGTCACTGAACAGTCAAGATGAGATACTCTGTGCTTTTTCTGTGCTTCATAAATTAATGGTAAATTTCTTCATACTCAGAACCATTCCATTTTCTGTCTTCTTACAGAGTTTTACAATAGTATCTGAGTACTTACAGCACCAACATTTTGATAGGAAAGCACCATCCTCCTTCTCACATCAGTCACTTCATTTACCTTAACACCTTGAATGCTACTTTGACTATGGTTCTACACTGAAAAGGATTTTTGTCGAGCAGCATGGCACTTTCTGAACAGACTACTTCCCGAAGGGAAACCTGGCAGTTCTGTCTCGGATTTCAGCAGAGAATTGATTTCCGCGGAGGAGGCGCCGAAGACGCTCAGGGCCGAGGGGCCGCAGCCGCCCCGCTCTGCTGCCCCCTGCGGGCCGCGCTCCCCGCGCCTTCTGCCCGCCCTGCTGGAGCTCAGCCGAGACCCCACTGCAGTTCCCAGTTTAAGATTTCCAAACGTCTTACGTCGAAAAACAGTATTTTTTTTTCTCAAGAGCCAGAAATTCCAAGCTCTGCTAAGCACAGAATCGTTTCAGAGGAGCAGCAAAGTTAACTGGGTGTTAATATCCCATTTTTCCTCTACATTACTTCTAATTCGTAAAAATGGCAACGGTGGTAAGAAAAATTGCACTGACAAGATAAAGTGCCAGTCAAAGTTAAAACGTGTTGCTTGTATCTGACTCTATCTCCACTCAGCTCATCCTCAGAGCATCCTCCCAGGGCTCACAGCTGGCAGCTGGGCACACTCACAACTGTGGTAAGAGGCACAGTTCCTCTGTGCTTGGTTGATAATTTAATATTCTTGAAAAGAAAAGCTAAAATGACTAGACTTTACAAAAGTTTGTGGAATAAAAGCTCAATTACATGATATCTAGTGCTCCAGCCTCTGCAGGTATAGGAAGTGCAGGACTATATAGTCACTCAGAGTGAAGACCTATTCAATGCAGGAATTGCCCTGTGCACTGGTGCTGACACCCCACAGAACAGAGCTGAGCTGACTGCAGAACCAACTGAGCTTCCCGGTATCCAGTTTCCTCCCTCCACCTGCACTGGCCTTCAGCTGCAGCTGCTAATGACATGGATGGGTGCTGCAGTTTAGTCACAGCCTCCTGAGGCTTGGGTAATCCAGCTTTGAGCCATAAGCACCTGCATTCCCTGGAAAAGCATTGTGAGGCTTTACAGTAAGAGCCACCAGGTGAATACAAACACTCACCAAGAGGCAAGGTAAGCAGCTACTGCACAAGTAAAGAAAGCTCCTTATTTTGCTCAAATAAAGCTGAAGGACAGGTGTTTAATGTCATGGCCACAGTGCATCCTAACATTTCCTGTGCTACCACCCTGGCAATGTCACCACAGCAGACTGCAGGCACTGCCTGCCTCCCACTGTGCTTGTGGACATGGTCAGCAAAGAGTGAAGTCAAATAAAATCCCAGGCATACAGATTTCACCCACAAGGAGGAGAAGAACCAGCAGGCACCTGGAGAGTACATCCAGGACAGGGGTGTATTTTGGGCTGTTTTTTCCTTTTCTATCCTCTGACCAAAATATCCCAAAACTCTAAACTTGCCAAAAAATGCAGAATGTCCCAACAGCCGCCCATCAAACAGCCACACCTTTCTGTCAGCACCTGGGAACATTACCTTATTCATTGCTGTGAATAAGGAAAGGTTAACTCATTTTCCCAGACATCTGGTGGTAAGCTCTCTTCACATCCTCTCTGGCCTGATCCATCTAAGCCACACATTGGGTCTTCCAGCAGAGGCTGCACTTGTCACTGATGAAGAACCACAACTGGGAAGGGTAAGAGAGACCATCAGCCAGGTACTGTGTTAGAAAGCATAGCAGCACAGTCTGGCAGTCCTGACACACTTACCTGCACCTTTATGGGGCTGCTGTGTTGTGGGCAGCTGGCCCAGCAGGGTCTCCAAACAGAACCTGTTTCATTTAGAAAACTGAATTTCCACGTTTGAGAGCATTTTGAGTTGGTCTATTATATCCTCACAGACCATAGTTTTCCACTGTGACTCAGTAATGCTTCACAAGTTCACACTTGGGAGGGACATTCTGATCTAAATTACAAATTTGATCTTATCTCTAAAATAGCTGGATACCATACACAATATGTCCTGAAATAGCAAGGCACAGTGGGCTGTGTTTAAAGTACACACAGCCTAATTCAGGAAGTTTCCTTTCTTTAGTTGGCTGATTTTACTGCTTTTACATAGTTTTATTGGACTCACTTTATTATTTCTTCCTTTCCACTTTTCATAGCCATTCTACCTGTTTCACAATAAACCATTTTCTTGTTTGAAGAAAACCAGATTTGAAACTCCCCATAAAGCAAGGAAATCTATACTTAAGGCTGTTGTTCTGCAAAAAAGATACTCCACAGAGCCTGCTGGTTACTGCAGAGCCAGACATTCAATCTCAGATGTGTGCCAGGATCCTTAAGAGTGAAGGGACGGTCAAAATCAAATTAATCAGAACTGGATCCTGAGTTGAATCTTTCCTGCTGTGGTTTTTTTTCTTACTTCCCATTATGCCTTTTGGTAGGGTCCATCCTAGCCAGCCTGCATACAACCAAGATGAAAGGAGTACTTGAAACTAGTGAAAATAGCTTGGTAACCTAACACATGAAGCACTGTTCAGAAAGCCCATTCTGCTCTAAAACAGAAGTACACAGAAGGCAAAGCAAAACTCAGGTTACCTGTAATGGAGTTACCTGCAGTGAGTTCCTCCTCTGCACTCACACAGAAGTGTTCCTACAGCTTTCCTACTGACAACTTGGAGAGCTTAAGCTCTCATCCTCCACCTGTGCTCTGAATTTAAATATGTTTTTTTATTGCCTGTTTTTCTGCTAATGGCATGAAGCTTCAGGATCTAAATAAAGCAGTAAATTGTTATTAGAAATGGAAAAAAGATCAAATGTTCCAGCTTACATAAAACAGTTTCTACTGAACTCCCTGGTACCAACCATTAAAGGGTTGTCATGCTGCTGCTGAGGTAGGTGAGGCAAACTGACTACAGCACTTGGCCTTGTCTGCTGAACTTCACTCCCCTTCTTCTTAAGTCTTTCCTTTCTTACATATTAAAAGAAAAACCTGTAATACAAAAATATCTATTAATTCTACACCTTTTTCTTAATAGCCCAGTGCTCCTGAGTAAATTTTGAGATGCCAATGAAATTTCCCTCAGTATAACACAGTAGGGTCAGGGGGTTAAACATGTGACCTAGTCAGAACCTTATGCAAAAAAGGAAATTAAATGTGTAAGAAACCCTGGCAATTTCTAAAGAATGTTGCTCTTTCAGCAAAGTCTTTGAACATTTTGCAATGTTACTTGAGAAGTACAGTTGGTAGAAATTAAGCAGCTGAAATGTGTCGCTCTACTCACAGGATAGGAAGCTCCAGTAAGCGAAAAGAATCAACATTTAATTACTAAAATATGCTGTGTGATCCAGAAAAGGCTTAAAAGCTGAAGCTATTGCACTATGTAGCTCACTCAGCAAAGCACACAGCTGGTCTGTAAAAATTAGGAAAACACATGGCTTCTGAAACAGTTTAGAAAATAATTTATAAATCAGAACAGATTATTTAATCAGGAAAAGGGAAGAATTAAGTTCAGAAGAAAGAGGATAAATCAGAGAAATACACAGATTAATCAACAAGTTACAGTCTCATCACACAGAATTGTGGGGGGAAACGTGCCTGGTGATTGAACAGTAAAAAGCACAGTGATGAACTAAAGTATTTGCATGGTACAGGAGTTTCCTTAAATAAAGTGCAGTGAAGGGAAACAGGTACAGGGGACAGCAAGATGGCAACTTCTCCTTTTTACTTCTTCAGGCACTAACAAGAGATATTATGTCTGAAAGATCTTAATGCTTTTATGAAAAGGGATGCCTTCCAAACTCAATGGCATTAAAATGCATTATTGTGATGAGTATCTTTAATTTCTTTACTTAGTAAGTTAGGAGTCTATGGAAGACAGGAGGATTTTCTTCACTTGCTTAACATTTACATATTTTGCACTGTACAGAAGCTGCCATGTAAAGACTGGAGCACTTGCCAAATGCTGCTGATTTAAAACAGAAAGAAACCTCTTGTAGAAGTAATTTGTCTTCTCCTATCTACCATAACAGACTCAGAAAACCAAGGCCATTAATCCCAGAAAGGACCAAAAGTTCACTGTTCACTGTAGATTACTTACACTGAGAGACAAGCATCCACTATAAATGTCATCAGTTTAGACGACATAGAAAACATCATTTAGCTCAGGTCTGTTTGTTTAAGAGATACTGAAGTACTGTGGAAGAAAACTGAAGGTCTGTACAGCTCAAAATTCCAGCCATGTCTCCATAATACACTACAACTCTGATGTTTATACAAACTTCTAGGCACTAAATGTCTTTTAACCATATTTCTTTACACATACCCCCCTCTTGCTTCCTTTTATGGGTCAAGAGCTTCTGCTGAAATGAATTTTAAAAATAGATTACATGAAAAAAAAAAACCAGGAAAATTTTTCTAAACTAAACTTTGAACATGGGCTTTGATGAGAGCAAACAGGAGGTGAAGTGAACAAATAAGATGACTGTAAGTTACTATAAATTTTGTTTGTGGCAATGAAGATGATTTTACCATCACCATAGTTAACAAGTATCGAGAAACAGAGCTACCAACTGCTTGGTGAATGAACTGAAATATCCTTTTCAGTGTCTTAAGACTTTTAGTCATATTATTTGAGAACTCTAAAGAGGAAAAGCCACTGGCAAGTCCAAGTGAAGAAACTAAAGACAAGTTCTTTTCCTGAAAAAGAAGAGGTTTACTAAGAAGAATTGCTGCAACAATATTGTCTTCCTCCTTCTAAGATCACATGAGGAGTCTTCTAGATGCTACACCTGCCACCTGCTTTACAAGTTACAAAGAAAGTAGCTATCCAGAGAGAAAAAATGCAGAAATTTGTTTACAGCATCAATATTTCCCAGATAATTATTTTCTTGTGATGTTTTAAACATGCCTTCTATTTGAAATTCAATTATCATATCAAGGTAAATGCACAAAGTAGAACTGAGAGCACTGACTGTTTATTTTAAGTGAATTTTTCTTTTACAGTTTAGTGTAACTGGAGGTAGATGCAATATTAAGTGATTTTTTTCCAGTGGTTTGAAATAAGTCATCTATGAAAATTATAGGATAGAGTACTGGGGATTGGAATCAGTTGCTTGAAGTTAAGTCTACATAACCACGCAAATGAAACAACAAATAAATCACAGCAGTTTCTGTGATGATTGTCAGTACAGACCTTCTTGGATGAAAGGCTGTTCCTGTGATGTCAAAACAGTAATGCCAATACTGCAAAATATTCCATGTGCATGCTACTGGAAAAGATACGAGATTCAGAGACAACTTTGCCATTCCAATTATTTCCTGTCCAACTCAAATGAACAAAAGCAAGTTGAAGGGAATTCCATGGCAAAGAGTGTGTGATCTGTTAAGCAGGAATGTATTTCTGACCTCGCAGGCAGGAGTTTCATTTCATGTAACTGTATGAAAATGGACACTGCCATTGTCAAGAGTTTTGCTTTAACCACATCTGCCAGCCTCACTGGCAGAGCTGTTCAATTTGTTCTCTGCAGCAGATTCCTTTGTGGGAATAATGGAAGCTCCCAGCAACTTCAGTTCAAAGTATTTTTTACAATTCCATGATTACTTGATCAAATCAATGAACAAGTGCTCGCTAACCTGTAACTGCAGACAAATACTGATAAATAGACAGGACCTAACTATGGTTTATTAACAAAATTTTGTAGTAATGCCCTTTCCTTAGAAGTCTAGATTTGCAGAGGAGCAAAACCAGTCCGGTGTAATACAAATAGCAAAAAATATTTTTAGCAACAAAATAGAAAATGTTTTTAAAATAAAATCTTCAATGCTTTTTCTTTTAAATTTCCCACAAAATTTGTTGAATAGATGGAAAACCCAAAATACAGATACTTCTGTAAAATGAAATACCAATATTTCTGCAGATATGACCATGCACTGCAATATATCACTAGTAGATGGTCAAGAACTTAGAAAGAAAAATCACATTACATGCTTTCTGCTTCCTTGGTGCAATTTCTTGCCAGCAGCATAAAATTTTCATATCAATTAACAGATTTAATCATGTACTTAAGTCAAAGACCACAAGTAATTTTACTGGAACAAGTGGGACTCTTTAGAAACTTGCAAGATAAGACTGTTCCAATGTCTTCAAATCAGCAGGCCTATAACATTCTGCCTCTGGCAGAACTGAATTCCTTTCAGGAAATGGAAGATACCAAGAAATGAGTGGCATCATTCTCACCCTTCCCTATGGAGAACAGAAAGCTTCCCAAATGAGGTTGACATGGAAGTTGAAGCCAAGCCTCTCTCATCATGCAGATGTGATGGTCCTTTTAAAGCCAACAGGCAGGATTAACATCTGACCTCTAATATACAGAACACATACAATAAAACTTACACTGGTGTTTAAATGTCCTTCCTGGCCCAGGAACTATCAATCTGCTCTGTAGTGCATGAAATGTATTCATTTTCATTTGTTTTCCTCTTAGTGAAAACCCCAACATAGCATTCAATATAAACTTAAAGATTTTACATATCAAACGGATTTATATAATATTTGAAACTTTACAAAATAGTACTAAAGTAGTCAATAAAAAGATTAAATTTAAAATATTACATTTTATACATAATTTCTCATTACTTACAATTATTAAATAATCTTCCATAGTTTCCTTAATTTTAGGGAAAAGCTTTTAATAACTAAAAACTAATTTTGAATTAATATCAGATGGCTTTTTACTTGAACAGAATTTTAGCAAAATCCCATTTCCAATGTGAAATATTATTCCCATATTTTCAGTAGCAGTTTATACATATATATAGTTTTATAGGTGTTTTATAATGCAATCCTGTTTTCTATAATGAACAGTGGAGCTCTAAATAAGAAAATGGCACAATATAAATGGAAACATTATATTCCCAACTCTTAAATCCCTTTACGTCATTTGGCTTCTAGAATATCCAGTTTCTTGATAACTTATGTTATTCTTCCAGTACTTTCAAGGAATTGCATCCATACTTATTTAGATTTTTGTGTCCTCATCTTTTGAAAAATTATTTCCTGAAGGTACTTCACAGAGACTATCACCATCCGTGCTGAAATCATCATCATCGTCGTCATCATCATCAGAATCAGCCAACACTTTACTTGGTGACTTCTTCAGTCTACTAAAACAAAAATACACATATTTGCTATTAAAACACCACATCTACACACAGAACACTAAAGAGAAAGCTTTCAACATTGACAGGCAGGAGTTACATTTTTGAAGGATGTCAAAGTGCTGCAGCAGGGGTTATCATAGGCCACATCTTACATGAAGCAAACATGCACAAGATCAAGCAATCACATTTTCAAGCACCTCTAAGTAAAGTGGCAGAGAGAGGAAACTGTAAACTTTGCACATTGGGATGTTCACAGATGGCCAAGGAAGACTCACACAGGATGACTGTACCTCTCAGCCATTAGGGAAATTTTTACGGCTACAAATGGTAAGAGTGTCAAGTCCCACCATTTTTTCCATTTTACATTCCCTGCCTCAATGACTGTATTCATTAGGGAGATCTTGGAAAGAAGGCTGGGACACCTGGAGAGTTTCACAGGTCTGTGTCAAACTGTGTGCTGATGCCAAACTTGCAGAGGAAGCCCTCAGTTTATGGACTACAGCAGCAAGTGGTCAAACGTGTGAGAAGTGGTGTGATACAGAACTGCAAGGTCTGACAACTCATCCTACCTTAATTCTTTTTTTGCAGTGTTAAGCTGTCCTTGCAATTGTTCATTTATGTCTAGTTGCTCTTCAAGTTCTCTCTGAAGTTTCTTTTTAGCATTTTCCAGTCTGTCTATTTCTTCTTCAGCTTCTTCAACTTGACGTTTCATTGCTTTCAAACGCAAACTCAGCTGCAATATTTACATGTCATCTGATTAGAGGACTATTTTAACAAAGGAATTTTATTCTTCCAGCATCTATGAGAGGGAGAATAAAGACAAAACTTTGCCAGTGTAGTGACACTGTAATCCTCTGCTTCAGAAATATTTGAAAGTCAGCATTAGACTTTAAGAAAAAATATTGTGATACTTTTTTTTTACAGAGAAAAACCAGCAGCAAGCAAAAAGAGCTTTGGTAGAGTGAGACGGTATTATGTGATAGCAAGAACTGGTTATCAATTACAACAGAGTAGAGTTATAAGTGTGTCTAAGTTAAGCAACTTTAACAGCCAGATACTATAAAATACATTCCAAAAACCCAGAGGATTGTTAAAGATCATTTCTGTAATGGATGTTTGCAATTTGAAACACACTGTTCATTCTTGAGGCAGAATATTAACTGTTGGCTCAGGTGCTGAAACAAACCATGTTTGAATCCACAAAGAGCACAGTAATGGTAGAGCCCATTGCTGTTGGAACATCAGTGTGTGCTTAGACTTACAGCCCATATTTAACAGTAAACAGGTTTTTTCTTTAAACAAAATTTTATGGTGGCAAAACAGATTACTTGTTGGTATATTTACAGGATCAATAACTGTCTGTTATTTGCTTTATTTCTTAAATTAGCATTGCTTCTGTAACTTTCTTTTAATAATTTTTTAAATTAGTAACAATTTAGTACTAGACAAAAGCACATGATGCAATGACAGCTGCAAATATCACTAAATGGGAGTTCATAAACAGAGTAATCAGAATCTACCCCTATTTGTCTTGTATCTTTTATACATGACGGTTTAGGATAGTAGGATTGATATCAGATATTTGCATATTAGTCTTTCCTCCTACCTGGTCCTTCTGATCAGTCAATGACAGATGTTCATCATCCACTTGCAACATTAACTCCTTCACTTTTCTCTCAAGTCTGCGGTTGCTTAGCTGGAAATTGACTCTATCCCTAGTAAAGAACCAAAACCAAGAAAAGAGGTTTGTGAAAAAGGAACTGAAATGCTACCAATCCTGATAATTTAATTCTTTAACAATCTTATAAGAATTAAACAAATACTTAGGCTCCCTGCTTGGATTTACTGATTTCATGCAACATATTGGGAAATTGGTTCATAAGCAGAAATTACTAAGGAGAATTTCTTCTGACACCATAGCAACATTTAGCAACAAAAGTATACTCCCCCAAGATTAAACATAGTGAACATGAAAATGGATGTTACAGTACAGTTAATATTTCTAAACCTGCTCCTGATATTAGACTTTTATAAAATAAGGAGCTATGGAACCATGTGCCCAGTTTTAAATTTTAAGACAAACTACTGGGCTTGCAATAAAAAAGAAAATTTGGAATACTTTTATGAAACAGTAACCATTTTAATTTGGTGAAACCAAAACAGGTTAATTGTAATAGAGATTTAATATTAGCAAAAGGCCATAATAACAAGCATAAATATGCATGTTTTGATCTTAACATTACTGGTTTTACCTCTCCTCATTTGCCAGTCGTTCTTCCAGCTCTGTGATCCTTGCCTCCATCTGAGCCACGAGTCCCTCCTTGCTGGATCGGTAAGAGCCCTCCAGGTGAAGGATTCGGCTCTTCAGCTCCTTGTTCTGGGGTTGGAACACACCTGGTTAATACACTCCTACTGAGACTGACAAATATCACCTTAACACCAAAGTCACGTCTCCAGAAAAATGTGTCAGTATGTACAGTGAGCAGTATGGTATTCAGTGATCATGGAAAGTTATTGAAATTTTCCAGTTTACTACAAACAAATTTTCTGCTTTGGCTTATTGAAAAGAATTTAGTGTGCAGCTTCAGTTCAAGTTTTAGGATTAAATGGACGCTTAAACCTCAGGTGGTTGCAGGCCCCTTCCAGCAGTACTTTCTAATGTGCCAATTTTTTTTCAAATGCTTTTTTTTTTTTATGCTACACCAAATTCTTTTGTAAAATTCTGTGTTCTTGCCCTATAAATCACTGGTGTATGGCTAGAACAAGTAGACAAGGGAATTATTTACATCCAATACCGCTTTACTTTATCAAAGCTATTACTGGGGTCTCCCTCTACTTTCTGTGGAAAGCCAGGGCACCTGGAATATTTCTCTTCCCCCTGACTTTCTTAACTCTCCAATGATATTCCTACTACAAAAATAGCTCAAAAAAGATTTGTAAAAGGAGACTTTTGGCTAAGATTTATATTTAAATTTTTCTGAGGCTAGGTAATATAGGTTTTCAATGGGGACCTAGTCAAAGAATTGACAGAAAAAATAAAAACCACAACAATTAAAAAGTTACATGATAACCAGAAAAATAAAGCTCTTTGTTACAAAAATTCAAAACATGATCTCAGGTCTCAAACACAGAAAAAAGGACTATGACAGGAAGATCAGAACTAAAGTATAAGAATGTACATAGTATATACCAGTAGGTGGCATTCTTTTTTCTCAAACAATTAAGATGAGATCAGTGTCACATAATGGAAGGCACCTAATTAGGTGTGTTGTACTAGCATGCTCTCTAAATTCCCATTACAATCTGTTTTATGTCCTTGAGTTTTTAAATAATACTATGGCTTGTTGAGATATCTTTCCTCTGGATCTCACCTAAGGGCTATGATAAGTAACCTTGCTTTCAAAGACCACTGAGCTGCAGAAGAATTGTTTACTACTACAGAAGAAAACACTCAACTAAAATCCCAATTACTTTAAATGATATCTTCAGCAGCGTTCCTGAAGGGCTGTTCAGCCTTGGCAGAACAGCTCCTCTGAAAGTGGTTATTTACAACCAGACATAATTACCTGTCTTTCCAAGGAAATTTTGTCACACTCCAAGTCTTGCTTTATAGCTCTCTCCTGAAGTAGCTCTGTCCTCATTTGTTCAATCTATTAGAGAAAGAAGACAGAATTTTTTTAATAAGAGACTTAAATTATATTTATCTGTATGTGTATGTGTATATATAAACTACATATACCTATGCAATAAGCAGTGTGTTCTTTCTCATAACTCAAGACATATACATGATTTCAGATGAGCTTTACAGCTACAATCTTGGACAAAACTTGCTGCTTCAAGAAGTCCATGTTATTTCCAGTACTCATTCTAGGCATTTCTCACCCACATTGGATATTGTTGATGTTTACCATGTATCTTCTCTAGCAAGGAACTCAATTCTAAGCTGTTCTATAAAAGACACATCACTTGGCAGGACTGAGGTCTGGAACATCACATCCCTCTTCAAACATCTTTTCCAGTTGTTTTCTTCATACCTAAGTCTGAACCTCTGAAATGGTACCTTACATTAAGCTGCTGACTTGTCTAAGTAAAGTTTCACTTTATTAAACAGAACCTGGTGCCTGCACACAAGTGCCCAGAACTCAGTGAAACACTCCACAGAGAATTGCAGTTTTCTGTATGTGTGGGAGTAGTAAAATCTCTTCTTCAATACTCTGCTGGATGATGGATACAAACATTGCTCCCCTCCTTCAGTCAATGTCATGTCTCTTGTACTGGAGGGGCACCAACTTCTAGATTTGGAAAGGGGTTGGGTTTTGCTTGTTTTGTTGAAAGACGACTTTTTCTACAGTTTCTGTTAATATTTCTGCTCCATATTCAATAACCACAAGGAAGATATATTCTCCATGTGTAAAGATGTTAAAAAGCTACCTAATCAATACAGACTCAGGATAAGAATGCACAATTAGTTTGTTTTACCTCACTATTGGATTTGATTGGAAAAAAAAATTGAGCTCAGAGAAAAACTCCAAACTACCTAAGAGCTGCTACTGAAGCTTTGGTGCTGAAGAACAAAGTTTGTGTGGCTTTGGAAATACTTATCTTGCTTCCAGTCTTTCTGAGACTCCCTGCAAATCTCTAAAGATACTTTTACAGGCACAGCAAATGCTACCACAGCGTTTGTGGTTTACACTGTACAGGGCATTTTATGATAGATATCATCTGGGGAACACAGTGAATATCTGTATCAGTTACTGGCCCTGCAAAAAAAAGACTGATAAAGATTTCAGTGGCCACAGCACTCTTCCCTGCTTTGCATCAGTTACACATGAACTTGCATGAACACACCTTCCCAGTTAAGCAACCCTCAGTTACAGATTTATCTCAGTAAAGGACTTTCAAATGTGATTGGGAATTCTTGCATAAAAAAATCCAAAAGCAATGTTAAGAATGTGAAGGTTAAACAAGTACAGCAGATGAAAATTTGCCCTAGGCCTTATTTTTTTAACCACAACATAATATTAAAAGATACATTTTTAGTTAATCATGGTTAAAGGAAGTAATTTGCACTTTTTCTGGAGCTTGTAAATTGATATATGAATACAAATAATGGCATCAGCACATGCAATTGCATATGTTATGTCACAGGATGGGGACAGAGTAGTAGAAGGCATTCCTGAAAACTGAGGTCATAACAGCTCCTAGAACACCAATGGCAGCACGTGGCTGTGTTCTCAACAGCTGGGTGATTTCTTAAAAGCTCTCATTGTCACATGGAAGCCTAATAATAACAATGTTTTATATGTTATATAGTAAAACATTATCTAGTAAAGTATTACTTTATAGACACAAATTAGAATCACATGTGTATAATAGCTGTATTTATTAGTGAAATATATGAAAAAAGTTATAATGTGAGGGATTACATAGAATTTATTCTGCTGTAATTGCTTTAGCAAGACAGACACAGGAAAAAAAACAGCTAAATTTGTGGTAAAATGAAGGACTAATTAAAAATGTAGCTGTTAACTGAAGAAAGGGGTTTTGTTTTATGTAGGAACTTGCTTAATGGACCACTCTGAGGTTCCACTGTGCTCTTACTGTGCTCAGAGGCTGTAACAAATTTGTGCAGCCTTCCCAAGATTCAAACTAAGGAATTATTTAGAGGACAATTATTATATTTCCAAGATGACTGCTACAGTTGTTGGACAACTCTTGGTAAAAGCAACCTCACAGAAAGGTAGTGGGGGAGAGAAAAAGATCCAGGTCTGATTAGGATCAGTGAGTTACATACAAATATCTACAGGAGCTTGTTAAAAGAAAAGGGCAGCAGATAGAATTTTTGCTGGAGGAGATATAAACTGTTTTGTTCTTCTGTTTTTCAACAGTTAAACAGTTTTAAAACATGTAATTAACATGCACAAAGGAGAAAAAGAGTTGTGTGACAAAATGTGCTTGAATTCCACTTATTTCACAGCAGTGAGATTTACACCAGTTTTGTGGCCATGCTCTGTGTATGTACCATGTGGGACTCCATGTTCCATGTTCTGCCCTTCCTATGGCTAATATCTCATAACTGTGTTAAAAGAATAAACTATTTCTGCAGCTTAAGGCAACACTTATCACAGCTGGATTTGAAGAATGCTAACAAGAAAAAAGCAATTGTATCAGATTTTACAGAGCTTTATCATTTTGTGCCATCTTTAGGATTAAAAGCAGCTGTTGAATTCATGATAGTGAAAGTAATTTGATTTCTAATAATAATGCAGATGCCATCAGTATTGTTTATCATCTCACAGGTTTACAGCCAATGTTTCCTATTAATTCCCAAGTAGTGTGTGTAATACATATATATGTATATAATAGATACCTTATACAATTTCCAAGTATGTGACCAAAAAACCCAGTGATTAATCAAGAAGAAAGTTAAAGCTAAAAAAATCCCTTTGATGCTTCAAAATTGAAAAACAACCTTTATATGCAGATTTTAATTTCTTTGCTACCCACAGCCAGTGCCAACTAAAGAGCAGCTCTCCACAGGGAACACTTTACTAAAAGGAAGCAGATTATACAGCTCAGTGTAATTTTATCCCTATCTATTTATTCTAAAATTGTCATGAAAACTAACAAGTCCATTCTGCACACTTACTGGAAACAACTCTAAGGTCAATAGACTCTTGCTTGCATTGTCACAGAACACAAGAATTATTGAGGGTATCATGAGGATTTTTCAATTATGTTTGTGAAGTCAATATGGCAAGAGATACTTCATTTCACTTGTTCATAGAAAAACATCACTTATTAAAATGTAATTTTGGTTGTCCCTGTTCCCCATGCCTGCCCCTGCCCAGAGGCCTTTTTAGACTCAAAGAGCAGCTGAGTGCTCTAGCTTTCTATTTGTGTCTGTGTTAGTGTGGTTTGAGCATTTTGGTCTTTCTAGATTTACTAATACATTAGCATTTAAAAACTAATAGGATTTGACCCACTTTTCCCTAACATTTTTTTTCCTGTTTCCACACTGTTGTGGTACTTCTTAGAACAAGGCAAAAGGAGATGAGAACAGTGTGTCACACAGCCATTCAGATTCAAAAGGGTGTTTAAATTAAGAAAGAATAACATTTCATGGCAAGTGAAATGTGAACTATTATTCTTGCCAATGTTTATTCAAACATTCAGCTTTATGTAAAATAGAACCAGTTGTTTAAATTTGTTTTTACTGGAAATTTCAGTATTATAGTTCATTATCAGTATGTTAAAATAATATATTTATAATAATAGTTTTTAAAATGTAGAGGAATACAGATATTACCAAAATAAATCCATTATAATTTCTCATGTCATTACAAATGCTTAGCAGACCCTGAAATACTCTTTAGTAATTTGACTACTTAGTCATTCTGGCATAAAATCAAAACAAAGCAACCTTTATAACTCATGTGTGAAATGAGAAATTCCAGACCTCAAAATAAACATGTCTTTTACCCATTATGTAACATTTTAGTCACCAAACTGTATTTTAGGTTTCCATTCAGTTAGCAAATTAACTTCCATGGCAGCTATGACTAAAGCACTTTCATCCCAGGTTTACAACACAGGCACAGACTGCAGTATTAAAGACTTCCTGATTTAACAACAGCATGACCCCACATTATTACAGGTCCTTCATATTCTATTTCACCCACTGGCTCTGAGTCTGAACAATATCAACAGAACAATAGCAGAAAGTTTTTATTACAATCAAATAGAGTCTCAGTAGCCCGAGTTCAAACAAAGAAGTAACGGTGCCTTGGTGCCTCAAGGATGTGTGAGAGAAAGCTGAGCTCCACCTCCCTTTAAACTCTCCAGCTGTCTCAGTGGAACACACAATTTCACTGAAAAAACACAAAACTAAGATTTTACTTTCTGTTCTCCCTCTGAAGCTACAGCTATTCAAAAGACTGTCAGTAGTTGTTTGGTTTTGGTTTTTTTTTCCTGGAGAAAGAGAAATGAGAACAGAACAGATTATTGTGGGTACCTCAATGGTAATTGTCCCCTGAGCTTTTAGGAATTACTGTGAGCTGTAGTACTTCATGTAGAGTTACAGCAGCAGATGTGCTGTAAGGAGTTATGCCTCAGTTTCACATCTTCCAGAGAGCCAAAATAAGGCAAAGAACATTATCTGGACCATGATGTTCCAAGACAGCCACATCACTGTATTTTTTTCCATGAACTATTACAACATTTGCATGATCCTGACCACTCAGCCATGCATGTCTGGCTACTTTTGCAGTAATTAGGCCTATATTCTACTTTACTAGTTTATTATAAATCTTTGTTATAGGACCTACAATTTCTTATTTCAGTTTTTGCAGAAATCTTGAATAACATTATTAAGGCCTCTGTCCTCAAACCAATGAACTCCTACTTCTCCTAAGACTTGGTAATTTGCAACTCAATGGTCTCATTTCCAATGAACTCACACCAATTTCCCCCACCTGCACGTTCATGGGCTTTACTGAAGACAGAGGTAAAATGTTCCTTTATTTGACAGGGCAAACCTGGATTACTTTTTATCTTGACTGAGGCCTCATCCTACAGTCTCCACAACGTCTTCCTTCCACTTATACAGACAAAAACCTTTTTGAGTTACTGTGATAGGTCTCACTTAGGTTGGCAAGTATTACTTTATCTTTACATTTTCTGCCCCATGAGAAACAACTTCATTAATAAATCCTTCTTCCCCTCTTTCTGGTCCATCAATTTATATTACATTTCTGGAACAAAAGACTGATGTTTTTATGTATAAAATACTTTCCAGTTGTCTTGCCTTTGATATATGTAAATCAGCTTTTACACTTGTAATGAAAATAAAGCTTCCTCTCTGTTGCAACTGGCTAGCATTCTTGATTCAGCTGATTTCACTAAGTAATTCCACAATTTTCTGAAGCTCCTCCTCTTCCTTCTTTGGAATTAAGATTCTATTATGCTGAATTACTTTTCAGTATGATTAAAATAGTGATCTTTCAATATAAGAGACTCCACAACAGGCTTACTAGTCTTCAGTCTTTATATATATCCTGTGTCTGTTTTCCAGTTAGAATAACAGGAAAAATGGTTTGTGATGATGTGGAGGGAGCATATTTCAGCATTTTTGTGAACCTTGGTGATTTTGGATTTATATGCTCTGCTCAAGTGTAGCATATAAATCATATTGCTAATTATTATTTAGTTGATCAATATTGATTGTGATCCTAACAACACTTCTTCATAGAATCATTAAGCAAAAGCTGCAAAACTTGTTCAAGTACCTGTTCTCTGCACCTGCTGATCCTCTCAGACAACAAATCCGAATTATTCTTTTCTTCATCAAGCTCAAGTTCCAGGTGAGACAACTTGTCCTAAGTGGAACAAAGAAAAGCAACCTCAGCACAGATTTCCATCCTCTTCAGATTGCTATCAGGGCATTCTTCTTTAAACTGCAAGGACCCAAAGTGTCTGAAAGACTAAGCTTGAAAACTGAAATGTGTCTTAAAACACACAGCAAAAGGTAGATAAGGCTTTAGAGTGAATTTGTTTGACAGAAGTAAAATAAGTGTTTTGTTTCCTTTTTTTAAATCACTCTCAACAATTTCAAGAATATAAGATAAATTCTGTAATGTTTCTAGAGAGTTTTTTTGAGTGTCTGCATTACATTATACATTTTTGAGTGTCTGCATTACATTATACATTTGGAAGACAAATTTCTTTTTATCTGAGTACAATGACATAGAGATGTTTGTTTATCAAAGTCAAATGACAGCCTAGCTGAACTGAACAGTCATGAACAAGTAAAAAGTTAGAGGCACAATGTTATTCAGACTCCTGAAATGAACTGATATCAAAGGCTAAACAAAATTTACACCTTTAAATACTTTTGAAGTTCTGAATGATGGGCCTAGAAATAAAAATCATGCAAATCTGTATGATAAGCACTAGATAAAATTAATTAAAAAGAAGTTAATTAAAAGTATGAGAGAAAATTTTAATTTAGAACATATCATGTTACAACAGATATGCTAACAAATTACCTTTAAAATACACCACATTCATTCCTGCAGTAATACTACAATGATTTTCAAAAACATGAAGCTATATAGATTCCTTCCAAGCAAAATCTATGTGAAACAAAATTATTTTTATCTCTTCAAAAAAGAAACAAACTCTTAATATCTTTTACCTCCATTAGTTTGATTTGTCTTGCCCGATCATCTTTTAAGTGGTTTTTGGCTTCCAGTTCATACTCCAAGCTTTTCACAGTCTGTTCCAGTAAGTGAGTTTTTGTTACTGCCTCATCCTGGGCTCTCTGGTGGTCCCTCAGGTTCTCTTCCATCAGACGCAGCTGCAGCAATGAGATCAGGGGAATTCACTAAGACTGGGCTTGCTCTGAACAAGGGATGGCAGCAAAGGGGACTCGCTGCAAACACACAGATCTGGAAGCTTGACAGGAATTCCATTGAGTTACTGGCTTTTCACAGTAATTCTTGTTTTATCCACCAGATGGCACCAAGAAAATAAACTTGGATTATGACCTATAATGTCATAACTGTAAACATAGTGTGCTACCACTGTGTAAACATACATTTACAAATTTTATTTATGCATTAGTGTAGATATCTACATACAACTTCATTCAGTTCAAGAGCTATCTTCTCAAAATCACTGTTTTAACTTTCAATTTTCATCATGAGTCTTCATCCCTTTACAAAGGCTCTCCATCCCTGAATGGAATAAATATAAAAGGAAGACACAACAATATACAGGAACTACTCTTTCTTCTATTGTTGTTCTTTTAAATTTAATTTAAAACAAAGGCAAAATAAGAGTTCTAAACTGGAAAAATCCTACTACAAAAATATTCCATACAGAGAAAACATCTGTGACCAATGTATTCTCATAATTTTTCCACCTGGAGAGCAGGTATATGCAGATTCTTAAAAGACTGGACTGTCTTTATGACAAAATTTACATACTATGAGGAAGACACTCAAGACTAGTTAATTCTTGGTTGCACAGAAACCTTTGTGATTTAAAGCTCCACCTTGGCTCATATGAAAGAAGAGGAGAATGTATGTTTGTATGGGTGATCATTTTTCCTAAATAACTGGTGGATTTTTTTCCCTAATAAAAAATATTTGTAAATTCTCAATGCCTTCAGAAGCGGGCATTAAAGAGCAGCAGATCATCAATGGAATCCTTGTCACTTCACTTGAGGTGCATTCATTTGACAAACACTGCATTTATCTGTCCTAACAGGAACCCCCATTACCCCAGCAGAAACAACAGGCTGAGCACCACCATGGAAAATCAAACCCAAAAGCACACTGAGATCAGCCTCTCATGATGTACATGAGAGTACACAAAAGCATGACAGCAAACATTCATTATTGTGAAAACTATCTGCACTGAATTCTAGGTCAAAGCTGAGAATTTCTCACTGAATTTGAGTCATTACCTCATCTTGCATTCTTATGTTCATCAGGCGTGATTTTTCTACCTCAATGTTTTTCTCCTTTAATTGCCTCTGCAGATCTACAAATTCCCTGCGATTTTTCTCCTTGTATTCATCAAGCTGGCTCTGAAGCTCCAGAGTTGATGTTCTTGAGATCTCCACCATTTCAGACATCTGGTCAAAAAGTACATATACAAAAGGTTCTGTTATGCTTAATAAAATAAATGGTTTTTTTCCTCCAGTTTCAGTATTCAGCTCAGTATATTCAAACAGAAAATTTATCAAACTTTCCCAAATAAATTAATTTCTATGTAGAAGTGGGAAAACACAAAACAGTAAAGTTAATTTCTAATAGCATGTGTGGCAAGACTATTCTCTTTTTGTCTGTCAGCAGTTCTTCCAGCTGAGTGACACAATGAACTGCACTCACACTTCAGTATGTCAGTATGAGCTGCACAGTTTACACACACATAGCACAATCAATCTGATGCAGAAATTTTGAGAATCAGCTGTAAAACTCTGAAATATCACTGTACTGTATCAGGTCTGGGATCTGGTTTGTACAGAACTGGTTTACAATGCCATTTTGTAATAGTGCTGTTCCCATCATTGTTCCTGCCCTGAAAGCTTTTAGTAAGAGCCTCTAGGTTAAAGAAGCTAAAACTAAACTTTTCATTTTACTTTCTTTTACACATTTAAAAATATATAATTCTTTGTAATTTGTCAGTTCATTTAGTTCTATCTGTTAAATATTCAGATCCCTGCAGCCTCTTGGGCGTGAACTCATACCTCCTCCTGTAACTTCTCAACAGTCTCGTTCAGTTGCAATCTTTCATTCTCCATTTCATTCTTTATCTGCTTTAACTGCTCCTTCTGCTGAGTTTCATCTTTTAATTGCTGACTTAACTGCTGTCGTTCCTGTGAAATGCAACGGATGTTCTCCTGCAGTAGATTAAAAAATACATGTAATGAAATGTAGACCATCTTTTCTAATGCCTTAAAGGTATGTTACTTATCACAGTAACACCAGCAGCTGCCGTAAAATTAAGACAATTTTCAGGTTTTACACTTTGCTAGCTAGTACAGGACAAACACTGATATGTCATGCTAGAAACAACTGAATGTCCATTTATACCTCTTTTCTTTACCATGATGCCATGGGAATGTTGCTATCAACAATTCAAATGCTGCAGTTTCCTCAGTGTCTGCCTGTTCAGTACTAAACTGAATTTCAGTATTTGAAATCTGGATGCCCTATAGGACAATTCAATGGTCAATTTAAGTAAAATCTCTAATTTCAGTGCCCTTCATGTACAAAAATCCTGGAGCACTTTTCAGTGGAATTGGCTGGCCTGTCACAGTGTAACTGCAAGTCAGACAAACAGCCTGTCAGTTGCCAATTTAAAGCCAATCTTTAGTGGCAATTAATTACTTTGTGAAGAAGCTAAAGTGTTATTATACAAAAAGAGAACAAAAGGGGGAAATGAAAAGGAGTAATTTGTTTTCACACTAACCTAAATGATTATTCTGATATTTCTCTATTTTTTCCAAACAATACTAGTTGAATGTTCTCTTTACAAAATCAATAATTCATCTCAGCTGAAAACTGAAAATTAAGACTGTATTTCAACTTACAATGCTCTGCAATGCTAATTCTAGATGCCTACCATTATCTACCACAATGAAAAGATAAACTTCCTGGTTTTCCACCCATTGAAAGGATCCCATGTTCTGTTGTTTCATTTAAAAAGCACAGATTACTTCATGCTGCCATCCATAATGTTGGTATAATTATTAGTTTTTAACATATCACACTACCATGTATGCTATGGTTATAGGGCATAATAATTAGGTCATTTCCCTTCTCAGTGGTACAAAAATGTTGAGATGTATTTCATTTCCTGAAACACTGCCCTACACAGAGGTGGCTACCCTAAAGCAGAGGTTAGAACACAACACAAAATGCTACAGAAATACTCCTCACTTCTGCATCCATAAACAAAATTTCAATATAGGGGATGATTTTAGATGAAAGCACTAATGCAAACTGTCTGTTACAATTAAGTGCATACCAGCTTTAACTTTCCTGACTAGAAATCCAGAATAGAGGAGGAATAGACTTGGCTGTTTACAGTAACTGTTACAGTTCTATTGGTATTGTCATTGTCTTTCTTATACTAGACCACCATTACAAGTAATTTGTGTTATGTAAAAAATCAAGATGGGCCAGTCAGGAATTACATTTCCACTGGGATACACATTATTACAGTGCCAGTTTGTCGTCTCAATTGTCAATGGCAACACAAGGCCAAATCAACCTACTGCACAACATTATTCATTAGAACAACTCTAAAGACAGAAAGGCTGAATTGTTCTAAACAAAAGGCCCACTGATTACATCCTGAGGTCTGTTAGTGCTCATATCCGGTGGACAAGAGTGCAGAACCAGAAAAAGGATTAAATTTAGGGTGCCAGAATTTAGACATAAGTTGTGAATAAAACGTCAGGACAGGCTCTCCTGTCACCTTCCCTGGAATTCTTTCATTTGGAGACCCTGCTTGGAGGCAGTTCATTTGGCACAATGCCCTGAAGGATGCATAAACAGAGAGAAAATCCACACTTTTCAAGCATCTTGCCCCAAAGCTAATCAAGATGCAGGAGGTGTGTATGGTGCATTGATCCATGTTACACAGCAAGGCCAAGTCAGACTGTGACAGAAGGGAGTTCTGAGGGGAGTGTGCTAAATGCAAGCCAGTGATGAGCAATGCACCCTACAGTGATTGTGCACATTATCTATCAGTGATGCAGACAAGCAAACGAGGAGAAACAGTGAGGGGAGCAGGTACACAGATTTGAAATGAAAAAAGTATAAACATTAAGACAACCAAACACCAAGCCTGACCAAAAGCTTCAGAGGAAACGCTTATTCATAAAGTTACAACAGCTTCAAAACATCATTTTGTGAAAACAAAACTCACCCATATTGTTCAAACCTTATATTCTTGAAGCACATTAAATTTTAAAGACATAGAAGTATTTTATTTCTGTCGTTATTTTTATTTTTTACCATAATTAATGAACCATGAGAACATGCTAGTTAACACAGTCTTTCCTGGGCTTTTAATCCACTTAGAGACAAGTTTCATTTTAAGATTTTCAAAATAGAAATGTAAAATTTACATTGAAGACAACTGGGGAAAACATCCATCCAATATTAAACAGTGGCTCTAGCAATTTACATGTACCTCACTTTTGAGTTTGACTTCTTTGATAGAATCCCTTGAAACTTTAGCTTCTAGAAGCAAAACTAAGAGAATTCTAAACTGATACTTTTGAAATCAATCATTTGGTTTATGTAAAAGGTGAATCACAGAGAAGAAAAATTAGGTTTGTAGCTTTTGCAGACACCAAATATGAGGTAAATAAGAACAGCTTCAAGATTTATACACATTCCTCTCATTAATAAATAGATGTGAATTTTCTTGTGATCTGAATCATCCAGTCTTGACTCATACACAACACTGCCAGCATCTCTCTCCACTGCTTTGAAGTAGATGCATTCCTCACATGTTTAATTTCTGGGCTAATCTGAGGGAAAGCATAACCTTTCCTGGACACTGGGGGGACTAAGGAGCAGGGTGGAAAGAGGATTTCATTCAGAATTTAAGAGGCGGCAAATCCTATTGATACATGTAAAACATCTCTGGTTTTGTGATTAAATATTCCAGTTCCATACAACATTTGCAAATAAGACAGGCTCCTAAAAATAGAGAAGCAAATGTCCTGATATGTGTCCATTAACAATATTTTTGTTCATATTCAAGTACAGCTTTTTATTCTCTTACATGTAAATACCTTCATGAGTTGCATGATCATTGAAAATAACAGATTTGTGAAACCTGAGGCAGTTTTTTTATTTGGCAATTCATTTCCCCAAAATTTTGCTTGATCCATGGAAATGGGAAAAAAAACTTCATCAAGGAAACCATTTTAATTTGATGAATGCTATGGTTTCATTCCAGATTTGAACACTGAAGTGAGGCCTAAACTTTACAACGAAGTCTACTTCAAAAAGAATGAGATGTAACTCTACAGAAAGGAATAGTGACTCAGGTAAACAGAAAATTTAAAATTTAAATTACCCAAATTCTTCTTGTTCTTACCTGCATATCTTTAAGCTGGCTTTCCAAAGCTGCTCTTAACACCAACAATTCTTTTCCCTCCTTTTCAGCATGTTTCAAAGCTTCTTCTAATTGTTGCTTCTCTTCCTGCAATGATGCAATTTGATACAATTAGAAACAGTGGCCAGGCCTTTAATCTGACAAGTAAAGGCTGTAAAGTCCTTTCACTCTGGCCTGTTACTGATTTCCCCAGTCCCAAGGTGTGACTTGGTTTTACTCTGCTTTTTGATGGGAAAATCTTTCCTACATAAGTCAGGGCTTTCCTTACCCTTTCCTATGGCATTGTCCATCCTGCCCTTGGTCAGTTTTTATTCTACAATGAACACATTGCAAACAGGAAGACTACTTAAGGGGCTTGTTTGCTTAACTTACCTCATATGTCTTTAATTTTTCCTTCACTGAATTTTCTTCTCCTTTCATATTATCAATTTGTTTGTGCAGCTCCTCAATTTTCCTCTCTAGCTCAGTAAGTGTTCTCTTCAATTGTTTATTTTCCTCAATCAGCTCTTTGACTTGATTTTCTACACTATTTCGTTCCTCTTGTGCAGCATTTTTTTCACTTGCAAGGACAGCAGCACTCTAGTGAAAACAAATTATGTCATGTTTAGGAAAAAAAAAGAATTGATGCTGTTTTCCAACAGGAGTTCCATAAGGCATCACAGCAAATACAGCTAGGATACAACATTAAAATATCAACAGAGACTAAGATTTAGCATTTTTTCTCCTTGGGCATATGAACAGATAAAGTAACATATGACACCTTAACAGTCTCATGCTTGTCATCTCATATTGTCACCTTAACATCTTCCTCTTTATTGCACTAAAATATTTCATTACCAATTCCCATTTAGGTGATTGCAAGTAAACTAAAACATTTAACAGATAGAAAAAGCCATATGGATCTTTAAGGAAGAACATATTTATAAAGAGTGTCTTCTACAACAACACAAAATTTAGGTAGCATCACCCCACTGATGATTCCAAGCACTAACATGCAACACACTACATCCATGCAGCTACTGGTGGGGCTGCAGAGTAAATGACAGATAATATACAGAGATCTTTACACTAAATAAACAGTGGTGGTTCCACTTGTATTGAATACCAAATTCAACTTGTATTCAAAACTATACACTTTTTTTTCCAGAAACTCAAATCAATACATAGCACAAACACAATTTATAATAATGAACAATACATCACAACTTGAGGCACTGGATTTTTGACTTTTTTTTGCAGGACAGCTGACTGCAGCATGTTACTTTTCAGAGCTAATCATCACCTTACCACTTACCCTCTAAAACACCCTACCATTTACTGTGGAAGCCATGAGTGGAAGTTTTCTGTCTATATTGTTATACTACCTGTACTCTTGTAACACAGACCAAGTATGCACTCATAAACATTTAATTCTGTAAAGAGCGGGAAGGATTTCACCCTTTCTCTTCACTGACTTTTCATTCAGAACCCCCTCCAAAGCACATAAAAGAACCCAGGATATACTGGCTGGTTCTTGTTTCTGGGCATTCAGGAGCTGGTACAAAACAATATTCTGTACAAAGATCTGGTTCCCAAGTGCAGCCCCACTGTCTTCTACACCAAGACCTCAAACAACAGCAAGAACATCAGAACAAACACAGGAATCAGTCTGGACCAGGATTCTCTCTCATGGCCATGGCTGATGCTTACAGGCAACAAGAGGAAGAACAACTATGAGGCAAGCCATTCATCATTATACACTCCCAGCTCTCACTGGTTTTCTTCCATGAATGTATCATCCATTAATTTCTCTAATCCTTCTCAAATCCTTTTATACCATTGGCCTCTACATTATCTGGTAACAATAAGAAATTACACATTCATTACCGAAGCACAACTTTTTTTTTTTTTTTTTTTTTTTTTATGTGAAATTGTATTTATCTGGATAAGAACAAAAGAAATCCTATCAAACTAGTCAGAAACTATTTTGTGAAGTATTTTATGAAAGCACGAAAATCACTTTTCATTGACACTATTTTTGATTGTCGGTCCTGATCTTCCCCTCTCCTTACCCAAAAGGAATAAGTAAAGTTATATAAAAGGGTGTTTACAAAGAATGCCCTCACTAGACTGTTTTCTAGCAAGCAGCAGCTTTAAAATCATGCAAATTAGATAAAGCAGTAACTCAGAAAACACTCAGACTGTCTACAGGGTCAATGAACTTATTATACAAAAACTGGCAGCATAAGCAGGCTGACAAGTTCTGGTCTTTTGAAAATCCTGAAAAAACTTGTTCTTCTAAATACATGACTGGTTAAAAGCTCTGAAATAAATCTCTGCTGATGCTTTTTCACGTACTGGAATTTCAATAGCATTTATATATTCCTTTAATTTTTGCTTTCTGCAAGCAGCAAAGTTTTACTAATTAGCAAGCACTCCACCAGTGGCTCCTTTTAGTCTCATTTCTCCTTTCTGGAGCTGAGTGAAAGCAGCTGAGGCACGCTGGGGAGTTCAGGGAAAGGAATGTTGATTTGTCTGTTCTTTTTCATCCAACTGCCTACACGGGGCTGCGCAGTAAGAGAGGAGTGCAGCAGACCCACATCAGACCCGGAGATTCCACTACACCAACCATGGTTTGCTCTGCTTCCCCAGCACAGGAAGCAGTATTTACCTAAACGTGGATGCACACATGCACAAAAGCAAACACCACAACAACCCACCCCACAGATCCATACACATATATAAACACAGAAGTAACATCTCTATATATATGTTATTTAACCTAAGAAGTTCCAACTAAGTTCAGATTACACTGATGCCATCATATCCAGAGATGTGCTCCAGCCTGCTTTTTGTAGTATGTATCTTAGGATACAGACACTTAACATTAAACTCAACTATTATTTGCTCTCCTTTTTCACTATATATTTCAGAATGTTAGCAAGAAGTTAGGTGACTACATGTAAAATGTAGAGAAGCATAAGGAGCAAGTTGCAAGTATTGTCTTTATTAACCTAATTTAAAATCTTGGAAATAAATTGGATCTATAAATAAAACCTTGCTAAAGTCCCAGCTGATTGAGTGACCAGCACTTGGCCAGCAGATATTCACAGGTCTCTAATGACCTTGGCATCATTACAAAGGTTACACCTGCCAAAGCAAATTCTCTAACAAGTTAAGGACAAAATTCCTTTCTTTCACACACACATACTTTTACAAGACGGTAGAAAACTCTCTTGGTATATATGGGGAGCTGCACTGTATTGGAGTTGGACAGTGAACACTTCGGCTACTTATAATCTGGGGAGACTACAAGGAATTTTCTTCACAAAGTGGTTTCACTGTACACATTGTTTCAACATCTTTTCAAGTTGTTTCAGGCAACACTGAAAAGAAACACAGGAGTATCTACCTTATCAGTTTACCCTAACAGAGCTGTACTACACACATAAGGCATGGAGGATCACCCTGAGGATACTAGACAAAACAATCCAAAAGTATCTTCAATTTGATAGTGAAGTTTAAACAAAGTCAAGCCATACACATACAGTTTAGATGTATCTTGTATAAGAAAAAGCACACATAGTATAATTTCTCCAAGAGTCAAATTACACAGCTGGGTTTAGACAATAAAAAGCTTATATTCATTTTTCCCTAGAGCACTGAGAATTTCATGCAGAGCTTCTTCACTGGCACAAATGAAGTTTCTGGATTATAAGAGCTTTTGGCAATGTATGCCATGTCCTATAGCATGTCACCACAGAAAGCTGAAATATCAAAAGCCTCCACAGCTCTTGCCTTGTATTCTCCATTGTCAGTCCTCTTTAGCGCCCCACACTACCCTCTACCTCCCCTCCAGGCCTGCTCTTGGGAAAACACATGAGCATGACAGCAAACAGCCTGGGGATCACTGGAGAGCATACACAGAGCACACAAGCACTGAAATGCAGCTCTGACAGACCTTGTAGCAACACCATTAGGGGAGACCCTGGTGGAGAGAGATCCCTGTCCATATATTGAGCACTTACATAAGGCTCAGCTGTCAGGCCATACAGGGCACTGTGACGCACAGAGGGATTGCTGTGTCCTTCGCCATGGAAGCCCTGCACACAGGCAGGGTGTTCCTGCAGTCCCACCCAGCTGGCAGGCAAAACACCATGTACAGACCACAGGTACAATTCTACACTGTCATTAGGGATGGCTCACTATACTCTGCAAAACATTTCCCTACCAAAACATGGAAGTAAAAGATATAAAAACCACTGCATTGAAATGACAGTGAAATTACCGTGTATGTTGATAAAGTCTGAATGGTAATTGCTGTGCCTCATAGGTTAAAGCTGAAAGTGGCAACAACAAGGACAGCTGGAACTGTCCTACAGTATTTGCCAGCAGCCAGGGGCAATCTCTGGGGTGCTGCCTGCATGAGCAGGGATGCATATTTTCACTGAAAATTCAGGGACTGGCTTACACACTCAAAACAAGGAGTTGACAGCTGTTAGCAAAAGCATTCAATTAATGGGTTAGAGTGATGAGGATGAAAGGAGAAAAACTGGACACTGAAGGGGTAGTAAGCACAAGTGAAGAAAAAGCCAGTCAGGGAGAAGTTGTGCTGTGGATCCATTTCCCTCAGTCCACATGTGACTTGTTTGTAATGGTGCTGGACATAAACACTTCAGTTAACTCATGATCCTCAAGGCTTAATGACACAACATCAGTTAATAACTCCTGTTGGTGCCCATTCATAAATCCTTTACATTTATTTATTTGGGGATGTTGGAAAAGTTTTGGCAATTATTTTAACTAAGTTTATATAATTTAACCCATGGTAACAGAACTAGGTGAAGGTCACAAAGTAATGATTTAAGTTGAATATAAAACATTAACAGACATTGTTAATATAAGAACTATAGTTCAAAGAATTGTGGATGAGTCTCTTCAGAAAGTTTAAAGGAGATTATGCACATAAACATACAGAGCACAGAACAGACAAAACTGGTTAAACAAGATTCTCGTCAACAAAACCTGGAATGAAATACTCTATATTCAGACATATTTGCCATACAAAGGAAAAAAAACCCAAAAACCAAAACACCTCTGCAAAACCTCAAGCCCCTCAAAAACCAGGAGGAGAGGGGAGCAATTTCATCAAAAATTGAAGTGGGCTCGTTTGGATCTTAAAAGTAACATATGTGAATTGAAATTTTGCAGTTTCTTCCCTAGGATATAGAAAATGTTTATTTCTTTTTAGTCCCACTTACTAGTTGTGGCAGCATATTTTAGTAAACTAACATCTTACTGTTACTATTTACAGCATTGTATTACAGAATTATACTTACACAAGTAAATACCCTATAGCATTTTGCTTATTATGCTCATTTACGTGCATTTGTTTTGTCTTTCCTTTCAATCTGCCTGCCATTGCTCTGTCTTCCAGGGCATTCAGTGCCTTCTAGTGCCTACATTTGTAGTGTTTTACGTTCAGCTACTCATCTCCTCAATCTATGAAGGAACAACACTTTTCTCTTAATAACCACATCATTCCAAGACTTCTTAACCACACTCATATCACCTTCTTATTCATTACCTTTGAATCCACTGAATATTTTATTATACTTTCTCAAATTTCATAATGTTTAAACTCCTTATTAAGAATATCTAAACCTTATCAGCAACATTAAGCTAAAGAGATTAGGGAAAAGGAGCTGGAAATGGGTTGTGAATTTCTGGAAAAAGCTAAGAATAAAGAAAAAGAAGCTCATCTAGAAGAATGAAAACAGCTGTACAGACGTTCCCACAATACAAGGTCCTCTGTGACTGACTGAAGATGAGCTTCTGCATTCTGATGTTGTCATTGTGCCACAGTACACATGCAGTAACTACTCATTAGTCCAGCAGGGGACACAAACCAAATAAAACAAGTTATCAAATCCTAAAGGAAAGATTCACTGAAAAAAATCTGTTTCTGACCACAAAAATAGATCATACATTGCAGAATATAATCCATAGTGTTCAATACTACTGACTCTTTAATAGTTCTCATACATTTTAATACTGAAGCTTAAAGGATTAGTCAATTAGCTTAAGAAGTTCAGAGTTTACAGCAGAAATGAGAGAAGCAATAAAAAGACAGGACAGTTTCACAGCTAAGGTACCCAAAACCAACCCTAGAGAATCTGGAGTCTGTTGTTATTTCTGCCAAAGACCTCCTGAGGCAAATCACTCAGCCAAATTTTTCCAGAGCATCAATAACCACATGCTCCTTAACTTCCCTGGTGTTGGAGACACTGGGGTTTGGTCTCCACTGATTTGAGTGCACAGTTGCAACTGAAGTGAGCAACAATTGTACCCTGAATATATGAGGGAATTTATGATGACGAACAATGTTACCCTAGGTAACTATAGTTTGGACGTGCACAACTAAAGGATCCTCTCAACACCAACCTCTCTATCTCTCATGTTCCTGTATTTAATACAGAGAATAACATTACTTAGAAGATGGCAGGAAAAGGAATGTTGAGAAAAGGAATTTAAAAAATCTGTGAAAAAAATGTCTGTAATTCTTTCTCCAGAAGATGTTTTTCATAGTATGTACAAGTTCCACTTAACTCCAGGCAGATGAGAACAAAGTGAGCACACATATATTTACATACACATGTAAATACATATATTTACATACATATATATGTGTGTGTATTGTTTCATTTGGCATGTACACCTGATCTATAAAGTTTTACCCAGCACAGTGCTTATCTGAGCCACACAGTCACAGCTGCTGGAGTTTATATGCATGTGGCATTTGGTTTTCAGCTCTAGGCCTATGGAACATTAGGGAACATCAGCAGTAAAATACATTTCCCTCACCTTTCATCCTGCTCCTTTCAGGCATTTTGCCCAACAAGAAATTAATCTAATAAAGCTTGGGTTTGTGTCCTTTTATGTAGTTATATATGTGTCCAGAAGTATTTTTAAACATATTAAATTTAGTCATTTTAACTTACAAGTTAAAATAAAACAATAAATATTGTTCCAACTCCTTTGTTGCAGAAACCTCAGTAAAGCAAATATATTTATACAGTATTCTACTCTGAACTTTGTTGCAAGCAATGAACAGATAGTATAAAAGGCATCAAAATCTTTCCCACCACTCATTATTGTGTAAACCCAAAGAAACTGGACAGAACACCCATCAAGGTCCTTGAGAGGCAAATGAAATGTTCAGTTTCAATCTGAAAACAGAAAAATACTTTTGAGTAGGAATGCAGAAAATATTCTGCGGCTCCACACCTTTTTTTTTTACCACACCCTCAACATTGGCAAAGACATGAGAGAGGTTGTGTAACTGATCATTAAAAAATAGTTTTGGCTGACTTCAGTGCTGTAGCTGGTGAAACTCCCCTTTGGCAGTGACTACATACTATGGGATCCTTAGAGTCCTTTTACAAAATAAAGGAAGACCTAAAGTGTGTGGTTTTTAAGTATCTCATTTGCCATGTATTAGAATCATTACATTTTGGCTACATCCAATGTTGATCAGGCAAAAGTCAGCAGATTCTTCTAAAAACCTTTATATTTCTCTTCAGAATCCAGTTCAGCTGAATATCGGGAATTGCATGTCCAGTTCTGGGCTCCCCAATCCAGGAAGGACATTGAGGGGCTGGAGCAGGTTTAGGCTTGACTTCAGAAAGAATTTCTTCTCAGCCCCCGTGATCAGACACCGGACCAGGCTGCCCAGGGAGTGAAGCCACTGTCCCTGAAGGTGTTTAAGGAAAGACTGGATGTGGCACTTGGTGCCATGGTCCTGCTGACACTGTGGTGTTCAGCCATAGGGTGGATTCAATCTCAGAGGCCTTTTCCAACCTAATTGATTCTGTTATTCTGTGAAAATTGTTTCAAACAATTAACTGTTTGTTCGTTAACAGCCACACTTGAAGAATAAATCTCTATTCAAAATGAGTTGGGGCACAAACTGGAGCTTTTCAATGGACATAACAGATTTTCAAATATTTTTTTTCATATTCATAATTGTGCAATCTAAGTAAATGATAGGATAATGGTGCAAAACCTTCTGAAAAAGGGAGATGGTGTTGCTGCTCCCTTCATTCTATTCCTGGTGTAGAACAGTTCAGGTATCAAGATACTGGCTGTTGAAATCAGCTCTGAAGACTCAGGGGCCACTTTTTTAGGCTGATGCTGGACTAGTTTAACTTAACTTAATATGTTAAGTTTGATGTGGCTTCAGGGATTCATATCTACCCAGCTCCCTCAGATGATCCAGAGGGGGTAGCAGTCATGGAGATATCAAATACCTATTGTCTTTTCCTCTTCTTTTTTTATGTAAACAAAACAGTTGAAATAAAACTAGACACTGATTTCCTTAGGTAACATGCAGGTGATTTCCAAAGAAAGGAAAAAATCTCAAACCTTTCTGCACCCAAAGACTGACACAAAGGGTAAAAAAGACAAACACAGGGACAACTCTTTAATTGTAATCATTATTAGCTCTTCTGTAAAGGGAGTTTCTGAAATCAGTATTATGCAGCTACAGTCATCTAGTTTTCAAAGTTCATGAATGCAAATAACAGGTCTTTATTTCTGCTTGTAGTTCTGGCATTTTTACCCACTGTTTACCTTTAGGCAATTCTTCTAACCCAAGACACTATTTCTTAAAGCAGTGGAAGCCTTAGGATGAATACCAGAGTAACCACAGGACAGCATGGATAATTAAATCTCGTATTTCTACAAAAGGCGTACCAAAATTCCTTACAAATGGAGTGTTAGGCTACTAACTCACCCAAGCCATCCTACCTACTCCCCAAAAAAGGTAACAACCAAACCAACAAAACTTCTAAAAAGAAGTCTCAATGGCTTCACTTACACTTTTTTCTACCTGACACTGATTATAATAATTCTTCCCATAATCTCAAACTGAGGCCTAGCCAACTTTAACACATGGCTATGCCTTTGGAAGTTAACTATTACCTATTAAAAGGGTCAGTGACTTTTTCCCCTCTCTTCACAAGGTACACTGCAACCAGCTTAAATTCTCTGCTGTACTTCAAGAGATTATTCAGTAAGCAAGTGCACAAATTAACAAGCAAGTCAGACTGGTCTCTCATTTCATTTCAGCTAGAGCCACTCTATAACTTCTTAAAAATTCACTGGTGACAGCTTAGAGAAAAGGTTTGTTTTCTTAAAAGGTCATTTTCACTGCTTGAAATGGTACCATGTCTTAAATATTACTTCCAAAACTATTTAGGTTTTCATTTATGAGATATAATGAGAGATTTAAATACCTACATTTGAAGGCTGAGAATGCAGCCCTCTTTCACACAGAGCGTATGAAACAAAATTTTCCAACTTAGGCATGACCTAACGTTTACATAAGTTATAAAACCCAGGGCCAGGAAAGCATTAACCTCTTAACCAGTACCTGCATCAATGCCATGTTATCCCCCTGGCTATGTAGCATGACATACTCAGATTGGCTTATAGTAACAGTCTTTTGAAGGTCAGAAGTTGTTGGATAGACTGGAGTAAAATATTAACTAACTCTGTGCTCACGTTGTTCCCTCTGTTTGACAGAGTCAAATACTTCCCATACATACACAAACAAACTTACACTGTCACGAGAAAAATCACCTGAACACATACACTGCCTTCTGCTAACAGGGATTAGAGATTCTCCTGATGGCATTAAAGAAATAACTGGCTGTACAAGCTCTTGCAAAGCTTCAGAAACAAAGAACATGGAAAATCACACAAACATCCCCCTCCCTTCCCAACCAGACTTACTGAAGTAGTCCTAGCAGACGAAGGGCCACAATAGTTAATGACTATTTCAGATACACAGGATTAATTTTTTATTATCCTATAGATGTGGTCCAATCCAACTCAAACAGAACTGTGCAGGACAATTTTGCTGAGAGGCTTTCTTGACTCTACATACAGTATAAAACCCCCTAGCTGTAGTTTCATGGAACTGCCTGCACCCAAACCCACACAGGTATCCACCAAATAAATGGAGGAGTAAACTGCAAGGAAATGAAGGACTGGAGGAGGTGGAACTTAAAGACACAGTCACCAACTTAGGTATTCAGAGTGCTTTAGAGGCACATTTTATATTACTGTTGACAATGCTAGTATTCTATAATTTGTTTGGTACTTCATTAAATGGGTCCTGAAAACATGCATGATGCTATTACCAACTTCCTTTCCACACACAGAACAGACACACTGGGGAAAACAAATCAAATCTGTCTTCCAAACTTTTCCTATACAGTTCTAAAATAGGTGTTTCCAATAACAATACCTGTTTAAGGAGTGTCTGCAGCTTTCCTTCCACCATCACACATCTGTGTACCCTCCCTCTCTTTCCCCCATCCGATCTGTGTTTGCAGCACACTGAAAATCAATCAGAATCTTACCAGGCTTTTAGAGGGCTGGTAAAAGAGGGCAGAAAATGAAAGAGGGAGAGAAGTTAGGTCATGAAAGATGAAACATTGACTTGGGTCACTGATTGCACCATCTGACTCTGTACACAGTTTAGACCTGTTACCAACCAGCTTCTAGAATTGAAACAAAAAAGTGTTATTTCAGCATGACAAAAGCTGCCTCAGGCAGGCAGAGGAAATAAAACATCCACCACTGGTGTTTCAAATCCTAGATTACCTTCTCTAAATCTTTTTCAATTGTTGTGTATCTTGCTTGAGGTGAACATACCAGCCTCAGACACAGCACTCAGGATGCAGATTCACATGAGTTATGGATGTATGGATAAGAGCACATAATGATGTTTCCATGCCCAAGTCATTCTTATTGTATCATTTGTTTCTTTCACTGCTATCAAGACCATGGGCTTTTAGCATGACTCATTATAGCCCCAAGATTTCACCTCAGCTTGAAACAAGGCATAGGGTTTTTTTCAGATATATATATAATTTTACAGTTACATACATTAAATCATTTAAAGCACCAAAGTGGTTTTGCAATGTTTCACACTTATACCTTCACTTGTCCCTGAGTAACTCAGCTAACCACTGTTCACTGCACAGTATTATTCCAAAACAGGTTCTCAGAATATACTAATTCAGTTATGTTTCATTTTACATTTCAGCTAATTCCAAACCATTTCTATAAAAAAAGACATACAGAGCATACAGAGTATATCTCATTTGGAATGCTGAAGCCAGTTTCTAAGTTTCTGCTCTACATGGGAGATTTTTATTAGTTTCGAGGAAGACACATCATATTACCAAGTTAAGTAGAAAAAGATTCAATAGTTACTTTTCATTTCAAAGTTCTTTACACTTTGTGCTAGATTCATCTAAATTAACAAGATGAGAAAAACCCAAACCCAAAGGTACTTCTCATGTATAATACCAGAGATTTATATTTTTTTCTTATTTTAAAGGAGGACCATTTTAGTTCATAACATGTCCAGAAGGCAACCACTGTCTTTTGCTGTTCCTACATTTGCTCTGGTAAAATTCCTTCTTCTCTTTAATTATAACATAATCATATGTAACACACACATGTGTTAATGGTAACGTGATCACCAGCTTCACTGCATTCTTAAATACCTTGATAAATTAATCAGCTCTGAACTGAGTGTCTGTATTGTCACTCTGAGAACAAGGTCAGAGATACGACATGCCAAATAAATCAGTCAAGGTCAAGTTCAGATAAGCCTCTTCCTAACGTGATGATTACAGCTTTTTCTGAACAACATCATTTGTTCGGCTAGCTTCCCTAAATACAGATGCAAATTTGAAGTGCTGTGCAGGTTGCAACTGCCCTCCTGAGCTGATACAATTTCAGTGGAATTAGAGCAGCATTAGCTGCAATGTGCTAGAACCTTTTACCTGCAGCATTACATTCCAAAAGCTATTTCCTAATTTTACTGAAACAGTGGCACTTCATCTACAGTAACAGAGCACTCATGGTTAAAACAGCACAATCCTGGCCTGTTGTGTTGTAGAGTCAGATAAAATAACAGAAATTTTTCTCTGACATTAAAACTGGAGTAGAATTCATATTAATCTCTGTTCTAGCACTTGCAGTTATGGAGAAATCTATTCTTAATCAGAAAGACATTAATTTTTAAATTTATTATTAAATTAAAGGTAATTATTATCCCATAGAGGTATGTCATGGAAGAACAAAACTTTTCCTGTTGTTAAATGGAAATAGTCTGGTCTGTCTCAACAAACAAGCAATGAAGTCAAGAATAGTGACAGCCATTTCAAGCCCACCACAGGCAAAAGACTTAACAGAAAAATAAGTTTAAAAGGTAAACTGTAGCAAAGAAAAATAATATCTTAAATATTTGTGACTTTATTTCAAATTCTCTATTAAAAAAAAGAAACCATAAAATGACAACAATAAAAACCTAACAAAAAAACCCAAACTAGCACCATGTTAGTGAGCATGAGAACAGAATCATGATGACAAACAACTCTGCTCTTCTATCAGATAACCTCGAGTATGTTTCTAACATGATTTGCAAACAGATCTGTGTGGCATTCACACACTAAATGCACTGCACATTACTTGCCAACCTATCTGACACCTCCAGCAGATGAAAATTCTGTTGATTTAACACTGGCATAAAAACAACTTCCTTTCCCCATGCTGAACTTCCTTAACAGCCCATACATCACAGAACACCTTTATTCACTGCACCAATCTGGATGATTTAGAAGCTACACAAGAACAAACACTCTTGTACATAGAGGTCCTGATACAACCTGATCTATCAAACATCCATATCCACGTTTTTTGTATGATAAACCACTATTCCAGCATTTACACTCCTGGTTTGCTGATAAAATACAACAGAATGGCCCTTCCCACTAATCTTTGATGTAGGTTTCTTGTGATCTGCCATCAGGGAAGAATTTTTCCAGCTTGCAGTAATCTATTAAAACAAAAATTAACAGGCCAAGTAGCTTCAATTGTTTATGTCTCCTGGGTATTTCAGATTAATTAGTGACCAAATAATGAACAATATATATAAGATCACAGCAGATCAGTCAGGAAACTTCCTGCAGAGAATGGTTATACTCTCCTGATAATTGAAACATCAAACTCGACAACAAATCTCAGCCAGCAGGCTTAAAGATAAATATAAAGATAATGCTGTGATTCAAGAAATCATTGAGTACAAACACCAGCAAAATTTTAAAAAATCCCTCAAAAATGAAAGAAAACACCTCCTTCCAATTAAACATGCTAAAAGTTTTACTTCAAATAAAAGCAAAAAATTCAACTCAAATGGGAAGAGAACTGGTACTTAGACCAACATTATACAAGTAAATTTCACTTTTGTACATCTTATTAAATTTACCATTAGATAGACTATGTCATGCCAGTAAATAAATGCTATTTATAAATATCTCTAAGCCACAGCAACCCAGTCATAGAGCCATTTCCCAGACTGTGTTATTGTTATGCCAAACAGACTCCTCTTTCATTTCTTGTCAGTCGTAATTACAGCTCCATAATTGAAATACAGTAAATTACCATGCACTAACTTTGAAAAGATGGTTCATTGAGGTTGAGCTGTCACTACGATTACTGTCTAATAAAAAATGATAATTTAAATGTTCTACTTTTCTCTCAAAGAAAAAAACTAATTCAGTTCATGCAGCTCAGACAAGTCAAATATCTTCATGATGATGTAAAACAAAGAGAAACAACACATTTAAGCAAAGCTGAACAACCTCAAGTACAAATCCTAGGCTGCATAAACAAACTAGCATTTATAAAATTTTCTAACTTCTGAAGAAGATTGCACATTTAAAACAAACCTTTAAGAGGATAAAATCTTCTGTCAGAATTCAATCATACAATACCTATCCAGCATCTTCCACATGAGCTCCTACTTTGCTCATAGAGCATATAAAGCTTAGAAACTTCTTTCCAGCTTCAAGCTTAATTTCCCCTCAGCTCTGTGTAACAACCAGCAGGATAACTACAACCCACCTAAGACCAGTGTAGGTAACAGACACAAATAAGCATGGATATCTCTAGGCACAAAACTGGGCCTACAGTTCTGACATATTGGTGAAGCCCGGTTCACCTGCAAAAATATTCTCAAACATTTGAGAAATAAAATGAGGGAATACAGAAAAGACACAAAAAGCTGTAAAAAGAATGCTCAAAACTTTAAGAGAATTGTCCTCATACCAAAAAAATCTTTCAATATGTTCCTACCTGCCGTCTCTATAAAGAAAATTTCACAAAGGCCATCTTTTGGAAAACAATAATAAATACGCACATCTGAAACTGTTCCTATTCTCCCCCTCACAAAGACTTCCTGCAGATGCTGGAAGAGGCAATTCCTTCAGTTCTGTTTTCTTCCTGTCTGATTTGAAACACCCAAATCCCTGCTGTTTTCTTGTGCTCACATTCCTTTGACTATTCAGTAAACAAGCATAAGTTCAATAAATGAAAAGGACACAAAATGAAACACAAAACCCTGTACTGATAATTGAGAATTTGAATGGGCAAGGTGGAACAATGCAGCCAGGGAACAGGATATGACACAAGAAGCTGAATGTAGGAACAGTGGGCTGCAAAGAACTGCAGAGAACTGCTAGAAATTCTCTCAACAGTATGACTGGTAAAGCACACTGGAGCCCTTCAAGGGCACCCTCAAGGTTTTGGTGACTCTCTTTAACCCAAGCAAATGGTTCTCTGCACTATACTCCCATCTGTTCTCCCTCAAAGTCTGCAATTAAGCAAATGCAGTAAGTGCTTGAAGAAAGGACCACAACTTCAGCTGGGACAAACAAGCAAAACATGAGATGTGCATGAAATAAAACTTAGTATCAGTAGCCAAGAACCTCCTGGCCTAAATAAATCTTTGCCTACTTTGCTAAGAAAATAAGAGTATCTGAAAGCATCTGGTTTACAGCATCTGAGAGAGGCAGAACCTTCCCCTGTAGAGGTGACTGCTAGCACTTACGTACCTCTGCTGCTTTCTGCAGGCTCTGCCGTAGATCCAGCAATTCTTTATCGTGCTGCTCTTTAAGTTTGTCCATCTCTGTGTCATGGCTGGATACCTCTTCTTTAAGTGCTCCCTTCAAAGCTGTGAGCTCCCTCTCTCTCTTTCTCAAAATCTCTTCTTGTTGATCTTTTGCTATCAATACTTCTTGCAGATCCTGCTTCATTTGCATCAGCTCCTAAAGCCCAAAATTAAACACAGCTGTGTGTCAAATAGCCCCTGTGGATGTTCTGTTTATGTCTCACAGAAAGAAAGCACTTAAGCTCCCCAAGGACAACTTTGTTCCATATGACTAATATATTTCTTACAGCTTTTATAGTAAGCTAAAAATCTGTTCAACTCTAATATTATTAGAAGTATAACACACAGCTGATATTTTATATAATAGGTCAACATATTTGATGCTGCAAAAAACTATCAAAATATTTTAATGGTGTATGTTATACCATCTGCAAATAATGTAGGAGTCACTCCTACGTTGTGCTTTCACTAGCAATGAGACAGATAAGAACAAAGATAAAGCATTTTCCCCCAGCTGCAAGAGAAACAAACTCAGTGATAATTCTTTGCTTTCTTTTCTGCTGGAAAGAATAAATAAAGTTGCTTCTTCAAGTGCTGAAGACAAAACAAGTGCTTCCCAATCAAGCCCATGTCTTCACACCCTTCCTCCTCCCACCAGGGCAACCCTAAAAGTCATTTCCTCACTTGAAATCTCTGGGAAGGAACTGGAGAGTCAGTGAATCTGAAGACTGAAGATGCATACAAAAACACAGAATAACAGAAACAATCAGAAATGTAGCACTTCAAGAATTCTCTGATTTGGTATTTCTCCAGCTGTGAATAATTGTACTTTCAAAGAGAATGCAGGCTTCCCCTGCACTGAAGGAGGATCAGGACATCTAAACCACTCCTGACACACGTCACCCACTCTGCCATTAAAAGCCTACAATGGAAGGGATCCTACATCACCCCAGGCAGCATCTTCCTCTGTTTAATTATCAGTACTAACTGAAACTTTTTAACATTTTCTTTAAATCTCTGGAGCTAAGTTTCTCATTTCTTACTCCATCTCCACACAACATGGAAAAATTGATCACTATCACCTTTACAGCAACATTCTGTAAGATGTGGTTTTGACTCTTTCCTCACTTCTCCATTCAGATTGAAGTCCTTCAAAGATAATGTTTTTCCAGTACTATCATCATCATCATTTGTGATATTCCCCTACTTGTGTTCAACTTTCAATTACAGTGCCTGAGATTTATGACACTCATTTAAGAGTAATCAAATCTCACCCATACAAAACAAGGTAGTTACTCTACTCAGCAGATCTTGCCTGCAAACATCTTTAATATTTCTGCACTGATACTCTTACACATCCTTATCAACAAATTTAATAAGCTGTGTTCTGTATTTCATCATCAGTATATTAGTATAACCAGGGCTACAGCCAATTCCTCTTTCATCCCAAGGTGACAGAAACTCTGTAACTCTTCTGCTCCTCTCCAGGCTCGTCCCTTCTCCCCCTGGTCCCAGCAATAGCAAGTAAATAATTTAGAGACTGCTTTCTTGAGTTCTTTTAATTTTTTAGCTGAATCTCATGTGGCTTTGATAACATATACATCTTCTTTAAACTGACCTTCCCTGCTCTTACCCCAGCTCCTAATTGCTAAAACTGAGATTATCATCTGGTAATAGTGGATAGCTCACCTGTCTGTCAGCCATTCAGACATCTGATCTCCTGCTCCATAAAACAATGGTATTTACACTCTGTATTCCTTTTAGGGTTAATGTTAGGTTAACCCTAACATGCTTTCTTGGGACCCTAATAATGCTACATTGATTTGGATTAATAGCAGAGGAAAAGCAAAGGCATGTATTTCTGTACCTTAATCTCCACTTTTCATGCAATTTTTCTGATCCCCCTTCTGATGGTTCCTAACTTACCTCAATCAGAATCTCTTTCTCCCCTTCATCGGTGTGTTTGGCACTATCCAGTTCATCATGCATCTCAGAGAGCTGGTCTTGAAGGTCTCTGATCTCAGTCTGGTGTTTTTCCTGCTCCATCTTCACTTGAAAAAGCCTCATCAGTAAAAATCAGACAGGAGTTTTTTAATTTGTAGAAATACTAGTTTGTTCATTCAAGTACTAAAAAAACCACACATTCCCGTCTTACCCAGAAGAGAATGGGATAAAATGAGGGAGAAAAAATAAATGTCAGAGGGGTAAAAATGAGAAATCTTCTCACTAGGTATTTAAGTGGGGAGTTGTACTTTATTTCAGACCTGGCACTCTAGTCATTGAACTGTTTCCACACTTCAAAGACTTCAACTATATATTTTGACCATGAAATATTAAAAGCAACTTGCACTGAGAGGAAGATTGCTGAATTTATAATCTTTCTCTTCCTTCCAGATATTCTAAAGACACGACTCTTTTAAATGGTATAAACATTTCCTACAGGAACAAATGTCACTTGTCTGGTTCCATCAACATATTCTAGAGACACAGGTCTTTTTAATCTAAAAGGTTTATGAAAAGGTAAAATTTCAATGATAACTTTGCTAGAATTAACTCACTCTTCCAGGTTTTGCCTGAGTTCCTTCTCATTTTCTTCCAGCTGCTTTTTTAAGGCTTCCTTTTCACATAGACTTTGATCAAGCTGCAACTGAAGATCTTTCAGACTTGCTCGTGTAGCATCTCTCTCTTCTTTGGAATTTTGCTGATTCTGAATTTTGTACACCAAAAGTTAGGCAAAATAATAGACAGCAGCTACATGATTAATACAGTTTGTCTCTCAGTCTGTGTCTGTCTCACTGCAATCCACAGATTAACATTTACCTCAGCAGATACTGAACAAGTGCATTGTGCATGTGCTTAACACTTCTATTCTCTGCTCCAAACTCCTTCTCAAACACTAAGAACAGATTTGTTACAAAGGGTAACAATGTTATGACCAACCACCCCTTAAATAAAAGTCTTCTGAAAAAGCACAGGTATATCTGGATTAAGAAGAATATGAAGCAAAAGGGAATCAGCTGGAGGATCAGTTGTCACTTATTTTAAAAAGCACATTTAAAATATTCAGAAGCTTTATAACAATAAAGTGCTGTACCCTAATTTCCAGTTCCAGTTTTTTCTCCAACTCTTCCACTTTCCTTTCAAGTTCTGCTTTTTGTTCCACCAATACTTTTACTTCAGCTGAAGAATCCGAAACCTACAATTAAATAGAGACATTTATTCCCACAAAGCCAAGATGTTCTTTGAGAACAATTTCTTTTCTGTAATCTAAAGCAAAGCTACAAGCAAGACTAACAAAGCGTGGCATCAACTGCCTGAGCTCACCAGGGATTTTTCACATGGGTCAGGCCCAGCTAAGATTTTCAAAGGAACCATGATTTGGTTTTCATAAAACTTCTTGGAAATTGCTCAAGGCATGTTGACAACAAAACACAAAATATACAAACGTAAAGAAAAATTCAAATTAGGCAACATATGACTCAAATCATGTGTACTTTGGGCCAATTTTACTGAGATATCACTAATTATGAAAAATGGACATCAAAGGAAAGCATGCTTATATGTTGAGACAGGTTTTCAAATACATTTTTTAGGTAATTTTCTAGGATGTATTTTGCAAATAAATAATGCTGTCATTAATAACAAAAGCTACATGAGTCTCTCATGCTATGTCTGTCTCACTGCAATCAAAAGATTAACATTTATCTCTGCAAATAAAGTTTATCTTTACCCAAGAAATTTTATGTGAGTGTGGCTAACATTTTTCTTCATTGCTCCAAACTCCTTCTCAAATAGTAAGAGATTTCTTCAAAAGGTTGACTGTGCTGTGAGCAACTACACTTAAAATCTTCTGAAGAAGCACATGTATATCTAGATTACCAAGAATATGAAGAAAAAAAATGTTCATTTTTACTAATTATACCCCAGGATAAAATAATAGACAATAATCATTTAATCCTTCTCATCCCATCAAAATTAAGCTCTGTTCCTGAGGGACCACATGAATAGCCTAGTAAAAGTCACTAAGGGGATTCAGATTCTTAAGGCCCTGTCTGAATATTGCACTACTTTGAAACAGGCCAAAGCAAATTAAAAATTCTTTACCTGTGTCTTTCCAGCAGCTCTTGACTTTAAAGTCTGAATTTTCTCAAAAACCAAGTTTACTTTCCTCTTTGTTGCATCGTCATTATCAGGACTTCTAAAACAGACAGAACAAATAAGCAATGATATGATCAAAGTTACCATGTGGTTAACATCAAACCAAATTCAGACTGTCCAATCTAATAAAAATCTCCACAAAAACCCCAAAATACTACAAACAAATCAGAAATTATCTTAACTATGATTTGCTAAATCTTCAAAGAGAGGAGTTAAAAATTTGTATTCCAAATGTTTTCTAAAAAGCCAACCAAACAAAAAAGAGTACTGAACTCTTGAAGTGCAAATCTCTTTTGTAGGATTGTGACTGGGGAAAGATAGATATTCAGCATGTTTATTACTCAGACATATTGAAATAAGAAGTAGCTCTAGGTTTTAGAAGTCCTGACTACTGCAACATAAAATAACACTGGAACAGGTCCCAGAACTTGCTATATCAGGAATTAAAAGAAATTTAAATGCATTGTGTATTTTGAATCAATTTAACCTTCCTTTACATTTCAATAAGTTATCAGTAGAAAATACCAAGAGTTACAGATGCACAAAGTATTAAAAGCACAGAGGGTTTCTGCCAAACCTTAGGAAATAACACTTCATTGTTGTTGTTTAAAAACCCAAAGGCTTAAAGTTCCATGAGGCCCTATTTGAATTCTCTAACAACCTCTACATTATTCAAAGTTTAATTCCAGATGTATTTAAAAGACAAACCATATTGTGATTCACAAGTTTCAAGTGCATTTAATCATATCCTATACAACACCTTATGTAAGTCCTGGTAGCCTGGGTATTTTGACATCAGATAATGCCTTAGAGGACACAGCTGGGATACAGAATTGTGAAAGAGAAGTTTCATTTAATTATAGGTTTCACTTTACTGTTTCACATTTCAAATGTAATAGAAGACAAATATTGAGAAAATGCAGTTCCTTATCCAAAATTTACATATGGATACTGACCCTTCCTTAAGGTAATTGTAAAGAATCTGCTTAGCAGTCTCTTCATTTGTCTGCTGTGCAAGATCTTGCTGGCCCTTTAGGAGATCAGGAGTTGCCTAAAAGAAAAAATAAAATGTCAAAAGATAAATATCCTGTGAGAGTTGTAAATACAAACAGTATAATTAGAATTCCCCATTTTATCCTATTAATGAAAACTTCTATGTGCTATGGACCTGAAGTTCTGAAAGATCCACTGGAGTTTTGCCTTACTGCAACAAGAAACCATACTCCACACCAAAAGAAAAAACAAACTGATTTTGCATACATCTTTTCACATTCTACTTTTGTGCATGTATGCTTAAGAATCTTGATATCTGTTTGGCCTCACCAGTTCCTTTACTCATACAAAAATCAGTTGTTTTACAAATCAGGTTTTCTATACTTACAACAACAACAAAAAATTATATTTACATTTCTCCAGAACAATCCCATTTGGAATTATTGTATGATGGGAGTTTGTTCTAATAAAGACCAGAAAAATACACAATTAACAACAGGGCAGCTTTCATGTGCAAAGTGCAAAGGACAGCTTAAAGAATGAACTCAAAATTACCTGTATATTAGGGACGGATGAACATGTTTTTACAGAAATCTTCTTGGCTCCTGATTCAGGTGTAATTCCAACTCGGTTTGGCAACAACAAAGTAGAAGTTACTGTTTTAACTTCCTCCCTCTTACTGTGTCCTGGGAGTGTAGCTGATCTACCCATCAAGCTTTCTGTATCTGCTCCATTCTGTTTATGGTGTTGCAAAGAGCTGAAACTGCTGCTCTGGGTGTCTTTAGTGGGCATTTGCAGTTTTCCAACACTTCGAGCAGAAATCTTTGTCTCTTTGGAAGGTGACTTTTGATCTCTGGATAACTGCTTGTGAAGGCAAACTTTAGATGGTCTCAGCAAGTGCTCAGTTGACTTACCCAAGCTCTTACTGAATTCACCTAAATAAGCTGAATTTACATCAGCTCCTAATGACAAGGCACTATCAACGCTTCTTGATCTTTTACGGTCATCTGGATGAATTCTGTTCCTTTTCCCTGACCTGCCTCTTCTGTGAGCATCAACTTTCTTATCAAACTTCTCAATTAGCTGATCTACTCCTGGAAGTGAGCCAGTGTCAATATCACGACCAGTGCCCGGCAAGAATGGAATGTATCTCCTGTTTTCATGGCGGTTCACGTTGTCCGCGTAGATGGCGTACTCTTGGTCATCCAGCAGAAACCTGTACAAGGAATTGGCAGAGGTGGGAGTGGCTGATGAGGACGAGGATCTTCGGGAGTCACTCAGCAGCGGCCCAGAGGAATCCTGCCTGCGGAAGGGAAGAACATCTGGTCTGGGCTTCTTTGTCTCGGGGTACGCAGTGGGACTAACACAGGGGGACCCTCCTGCAGGTGAGAGTGTCTCTGAAACACACACCTCACTGGGGCTGATCGTGCTGCTGGGACAATCCTGCAGCTGCTTATTTGCATCTTCTACTGACCTGCTCAGATGTATTTTTTTTGAATTTGCTTTCGTTGACTCAGCAAGGTACGTATTTGTTTTCTGTAGGGACACTACTTTAGATGAGGAAATCCAAGGCTTTGCTTCAGTTTTTTCATCTGCAAAAGACTTAGATTTACTGCATAGAGAAGACTGGTAATTTTCCATGTTCAAGTTATTTTTTTCAGGATCATATGGCTGCAAAAGTTCAGGATGTCTTTGAAAATTCAACAAATTTGAGGATTTTATAGTTTCATCTTTAAAATCTGGCATTCCACTATCCTTTTCATGGACATTGGTTATCTGCAGTTTTTTAGGCATAGAGGGTTGCACGTGCTGTGTTCCAGCAAACTTTGTATGGTCACTGGTTTTGTCGTCCAACTTCAAAGCAGCATTGGAGTCCACGGCTGGCTTGTGCACAGTCTGAGGAATGACCTGCTGTTCTTTTCCAGGAGGAGGAGGATTTTCTGGCAAACATCCTTCTGTATTGTTCAGTACTATGTAAGGATGTCCATCGATTCCTTGGACTCTAATGCTGACACCATAAGATCCCGTCCTAGAATTTAGTGCATTTTTAGTTTTCTGAGTCTCTTCACTTGCAAGTTCAAGAGTGACTTCATAATCCTGCTGCATGTGCTTAAAACCAGTAAAATATGGCTCCATGTCTATCAGAGGATTATATCTGAACAGGAGAAAAATTACAAAATTCTTATTGTTTTAAGCAAGTTAGATTATTTCATTAATTATTTTGTTCTACCATTCAATGTGACAATGAAGACTAATGGCAATAATGCAGGGAAATCAATATCCAAGCTCTGTCAAGCCCAAAGCGAATACACTGTGGTACAAAGACAAATGTCAGACTGACACATTCTGATCAATGTAATGTCATTTTACGAATGTTACCTTCACAGAGCTTGTGCTCATTGCTTTGGAATCAAATTATTTTAAATATAAAAAGTCTGGTACAATTTTGTTGAGCCAAAGCACAACTTCTGGGTATTTCCACTACCCAGAAGTGGAAATTATTTGTCATCTCAGAGTTTAAAAACACAATTTTCATAAAACAGAAGCAATGACTCTGGTAAAGTTTTAAATATGTGAACGACTGTCATTCTATTATGAAACCAGTTCCTATCTCCTATCCTGAAGTCATTACAACATCACATACAAATTAATCAGGATGTAAGAAGACTGTACCTTTCACAAACCATTTTAAAGCCAGCATTTAGTACCAGCCATTTAACATTTAAACATCAGCCCAGGAGAGCAAAACACAACCAAGCAGTTTAAGGTTTTATGAGTTTCAGGTAACTAAAGCACTGCAAGGAAGGTCAACATCCTCATTCCTTTGAGTTGTCTTTTTTACATACTTGGGTTTCAACACTTGTTTCTAATGACATCTTAAAAGAAACTTTTTCATTTACTATCTCGTTGTCATCCCTAAGAATAACCTTTCCTACATCTCCCAAATGCAAGCTTGTTCAAAAAACTCCAGTTGCTATTTTAAAACAAGATACTTGCTGAGCAACAAAAATGGAAAAACACTGCTCGTATTTCCAAGGCTGACAGTGCCTTTTTCAGATCCAACAGGAATGCTAACTCCAGCCTATATGTGCCAAAACTGTTTCAATCTAGAATACAACAAATTCACCCTACCTGTGTTTTTAATGTTAAATGCCATTCTTTCTTTTTCTAACAGCTGGGTTTGCAGGCAGATTTACTCTAGTCTGTTGCAGATTATGAGCCAACTGTCTGTGGGCAGAGGCAGTGCAGGGACAGTACGAGTGTGTCTATAGAAGAATGGAACACAGGACTGAGAGTCTGACACAAAACCTGGAGGGAATAAACTTTTGAACTGAGCTGGGGAGTTGAGTCATCACTGCGGCCTGACAAACCCCAGATCACTGAGCGATGGTATCAGCAAGAGGAAAGCAAAACAACAGGATGTCTCATGGAAAAACAAGCCTCTGCAGGCAGTTTCACTCTCCTGTCTATCTCAGCATGAAGCACCTCCCTCAGATACTCCAGTCAAGGGCAGACTTCTCATTTTTTCCTGACAGCAAATGAAAACGTTTGGCTCAATGGTCACAGTACATTAATTTCTACTAAATCCAAGCAGGAAAGTTCCCCTCAAAAACCTCTTCCTCTCTAAAAACCAACTCCAGCACCTCCTCAGCAGCAGGCTTATAAATTGAAGTCGCACATGGCACATTGACATGTGAGCCTTTGAGAGAAACCCCTGATTTACACACAGTTGGTAGCTCATCTGTAGTGGAGGAGTGTGTGAACATCTTTGCTAAAAGCTCCCCCCTCAGCAATCCCCGCCAGATTAGAAATGCCCCCAACACAAACTAAGGAGTATATGGAACTGCACACTACACCTTCAAGCTGTATTAGCAGATCTAAAAAAGAGTAAAGTTTATCTGAATTTTTCAACAATGGCAACAACTAAAAAAATATAAAAAGAAGTCAATAAAAATAAGCCTAAAAGCCAAAAAATAAAAAGTATTTGTATCAATCAGCACAAGGAACAAATAAGCAATACATTGCAATACAATTACAATATGTCTGTTTGGGGGTGACTGCAAAAGCAGTCCTTTCAAACTTGTTGGAAAGTTGCTAAAAATATTAAATAACAAGAAAAAAAAACCCAAACAACCCCCATCTCCTCAAAAGTAACCACAGAACACCAACTCCCCTACTATATAGGGGAATCAATGTTTAGGTTAATAATCTACCTTAAATTAATGTGTTTCATTTGTCTCTAAAACCATAAAGAAGTATGTGTATTTGTCTTGTTCACATGTATTGTACTAACAAAACTCTTAATTTTATTGTACAAAAGGAGAAAACATTTAGAAATAAAAGAGCTAAACAAAAAATTTTTTCAATGACACATTTTAGCTTTCTGGAACTGTGGAAAAAAAAGATTACATTTATAAATTCCCATGACACCAACAAGAAAAGACAGATGACCTTACTATTCAGATATTTGAAGGTTTTACATAGAATTTCTATTTTATAGGATGTCAAGCTGTGTAATACTCACATGAACTACATAATATCAAACAGTTGCTTTACAAGACACAATAAAGTGGTTTTGCAATTTTGTAAGCAATTTTAAATTAAAGAAAAAGCACTAGTGGCTTTCATCACACAGAGCCTTTCTGAGGAAATCCTGAAACGATGTTAATGGATTAATGACAGTTACAGTCACTCTCCTGCACACGCATTGCACAGTCACACCTCGGGCTCTGGCAGCGTTACAGCACCAGAGCAGGAGCAGAGGGCTGAAGCTGCTCCTCTCCCATCTGCCCCACTCCTCTGACAGATGTCACCCTGCCACAAATGGCAACATCTGAAACCTCTGCTGGCTCAGGGCACACCTCAGCCCCGGAAAACCTCAGCTTGGCACAGTGGGTAAATGAAATCAGCCTGTGCTCCCAGCTGTGACCGACTGAGATGCTGCCATCGGATCCAGGGCAGGAGCTGACAGCTGGGGGCCCTGACAGCTCCAACTGCCCGCGTTTAATCTCCTCTAAGGCTGCTGAAGCCCTCAAATGTTATGACAAAACAGTCTGTTTACTCTCCAGCTTATGAAAAGAGGTTAGATAGTTCAATGGCAGCCGGGAAGGCAATTTCCCTGTTTGTGTAGCTCTTTGTTACATACTTGTAGTCACTTAAAAAAATGAAGAAGCTTTTTTTTGAAATACAGAGTGATATAAGTTCTAATTCCAGGTTTTCCACCAAAGTAATTCTTTAAATTTCAAGCAATACTGCCTTGCTAGTAATTTTATTGCTATTTCAGAGTTTAAAAATACAATTTTCAGAAGACAGAAGCAATAACTCTATTAATAGGTGAACGACTGCCATTCTATTATGAAACCAGTTCCTGTCTCCTATACAACATCACATACAAATTAATTGCGATGTAAGAAAAGACTAGTTCAATTAATTATTTTCTTTTGAAAATATTCTACTTGCTAAAACAGATAATACAGCCAAGGACAGAGAATCATCAGCATCTTGCTGTCAGGTCAGCAAGTAAGGTACTACAGAACGATGGGATCACATATTTTGTCAGCAACATGGCCTTGGACTGCTTGAGGTGAGCAGAAAATTTCAAACTGAATTTGTGTTTTAACTTCATTGTCAGGGATAGCAACCTTTAAAAACTTCTGTGAACAAATAAACAAAACTGGCACTCAAAGCTCCTCAAGCCTTTCAGTTTTGAGATTTCTTCCCAAAGTAAGACTTTATAAAGGTGCTTGAACACTCATTTTAAAAACTGACTTCAGTGGCTATGGAAGTCCCACATTTTATCATTCCTCAGAAATGGTTCCATTTTTCTGAACAACTTCTTTTTGCCAAAAACAGAAACTATGACATTTTTTGTTTATAAAGAGAACTTGTCAGCAGAGGTTTTCATACCTGAAAATCCAATACTCTGCATGTTCTTCTGTAGCACTCTGTTGTACAGTGGTGATATGATACTCTACAAAGAGCCACAGGAGATGAACGCTGAAGGTTTAACAGGTCAAAAACTTTTTTTAAATTCCTTAAAAACATTTCCTTTCACAGCTACTTTATAGCTAGCTACCAGGAGCTATGTGAGACCTGCTCACAATGAAGGAAACCTCTGTCATGTGGAACCCTGGCTGCTCTCCCTGCAAACAGAAAGGAGTTCCTTTGAGAAACATCCTCCTGTGCCAGACAGGTCTCTCCCCTTCTTAACATTACAGCATCACAAAGGCACGGAATTGTCTCCACCACCCATTGCAGTTCTTGAGCCAAATCTACAAGGCAGATTTATTCAGAAAAAATTGCTTTCCCAATCCTGTTACATGGCAAACTCTGCATGGGAAGCTTGCTCTCCTGTATCCTGCCCACACACCCTCACCACAAAGTACAGCCCACCTTGAGCTGCTCGGGACAGACAGACAGACAGCGCAGGCAGAGATGGTGACCAGCATGGGGGGACACACTGTCCCACCAATGGATATGTCCCCTGGCCCCCTGAAGGAGCCACACACCCTTCAGAGGTATTGCCTCCCATTACACAGCTGCTCCTTTTGCACCCATCCAGTGAGGGAATATGGAGAATAAAAGACCTGACTTTTTTATGGCTCTAGGACTCCTCCCTGGCTCCCTTAATGTGAGAAAACCAGGAACTCCCCCACATCCAATATCACAATCCTGAGTCTCCTAAGACTGCATTACCTGAAGATTTTTCATTAAAGGAAGATGTGGACATATCCTATTATCTCCTCTTTGGAGGAGAGAACTTTAAGAATTCTGAAAATTTTAAACTATTTCAGGCTCAATTACAAATGATATTTCGTTCCATGTAAATTATTTCCAAATTTTTATTACCATAAGAAAAAAAATCCTCATGGCCTGCATTATTGAGCAGTTGTCTTTTTTGAAAAAGCAGGATGTAACAATTTATGAATGTTTACTTCAGATATTTCACATGCACAGCAAAATGTCAGGAAGGAACTATAAAATTTGTTCTCCAGCCTTACATAACACTGAGCTTGCTCTCCAAGCTAAATAATGGATTCGCTGTGCAGCTGACTATTCAGAAAGTATCAGCAACATCACACAAAGTGGGTGTTAGGTCAATAATAAATGACAGTGTTATGGAAAAAGGACAGGAAACAACTTTACGAGAGAAGAGGAAGGAAAACTTACACACTGTGAGAGTAAAGAAAAGGAAACAGACAGGATAATTCATGGGAGGACCAAAACTGTAATGGTTTCACACTTGATGGAAAACATTCTCACAAACACGCCTTGCAAGTATGAGGGGAAACTTCCTCACTCTCAATCCTACCCACAATTTGCTTCTGCCAGGGAAAATGGGCCTGGGCTGCTGTCCCTTTTAGCCCGTGGGGGAGACACCTCTGCAGTAGGATACATTTATTTAATCTACTGCTTACAGAGAGCAGAAGGGAGAAAAGTGAAATTTTCAAATTCTAGATATGGGGCTGTAAAAAAAGACAGTAAAACTCATTTAACAGCAAACTGACAATATCCAACAATAGAATGGCATCTGAAAACAGTCTGCCATTTTTCCAACAGATTCCTTATTCCCATTCAATATTTTTTCATACTAGAGTTTTTAAAATCTATATAAAACTAATTTTTATCTATATAAAACTAATATACATTTATACTTTAATATAATTTAATTACAAGTTATATTATATTATAAATTTATATTAATTTTCTATTAAATTATAAAATTATATTTATAGCAAATGTGGCAGTTACTGCTCCCAGTTATTAGAAAGAAAATTATGATAGTTACAGTATACAATGAAAATGTCACCTCTTGTTTTTCCCCAGCACTGTCTGTAAACTGCCACTCCCTATTGAGTGGTCAAAATTCAAAACTTTCAAAAGGCTTATAAGAATGGAATTTCTACATATGGTGTCATTCTATATCTGCTGGTATCAGTGAGGAAAATAAACTACTCAGATTTATTTTATTATTGCTGTTGGTGTTTCTGATGTCAGCACCAAAGACCTACCTAAAATTTCTATAAATTCAATAAGAAACAAACCACTGAGTTTTTCAATATTCATTCCCTTTTAAACCAACCCAAAAACTTCATGTCCCATCTCTTCTTCCTACTTGTTGGAAGGAAAGATATGGTGACAAATTCTATACTTGAAAACAATCAGGAGTTCCTGTGAACCCAAGCCACACAGAATGCATTTTTCAAAGCTCCATGTACCAGTGCTAGACTGCAAGGATTACACTTGGTATCACACAGACACAAGACCAAATCAAGGCATCTCTTCGGCATCCAAGACAGGGCTGACCTACCACTGTGGGCAGAATTAGCCTTATATATTTCATAAAAAGCTAGCAAATGACATTCTTCCAAAAGCACTCTGTCTAAATGCACTGGGCACTGCATGCCCTGCACCCCCCATGCAGGTGCATTAGTGACTGTGCAGGGCAAAGGGACAGGAGCAGCTTTGAGCTGCTGCACCCCAGTGTGGCTGCAGGGCTGTGTACCCAGCCCTGCACGGCTCTGCAGGGACATTGACAGCACGGCCAGGCCCAGCTGCCGCCCTGCCATGGGGAAAAGCAGCTGCTGGGGAGCCCCCAGCCTTGCACACTGCCAGGGCCCATGCAGGCCTCCCTGGGAGAGCAGGAATTGCAGCCCCCACACCAGAAGCCCTGGAACTCTGTGCCCTCCATGAACACAATATGACTTGGTTTCTTTCTCCTTCGACCAAGCTGTGATTAAGTGTGGGAGTCATATAGCTTTGGGTGGATAATGAAGCATGAAGTCCAGCCAGGAACACTGACTCAGAGAAATACCTTTTTATAGGAAGGATTTCAACATTTCTCAATTAATTGCTTTCATTTTTATTCCGTGAAAAAAATCTCTCTTTTCTGATTTCAGATGGCAGTCTATAGATGACAAGTCAGAATTTCCTGCAGGATGAAAATCCCAAATAATACTTTTCTTCCATACTGTTAGTGAAAGCCAACAGCCATGCTTCAGTTACTATGCATTACAGATATTATTTTATTAATTTCTCCCAAAATGCAGTACAGTAAACTGGATGATCTTTGGGCTTGCTGCCTTAGAGAGGAGAATTTCAGTTTCAGTTCACCTTATTCAGAGAGCCAACAAAACAAAACATTAGCAGTCACCTTTCCAAGGAGAGGAAGAGGCTGTATTTAATAAGGACTGTCAGCAGAAGGAACAATTAGATGCAGTTAGAGCAAAAGATACTGTTCACTTCCTTGAAGTGAGGTTCATACACTCACTACAGCTGGGTTCATGCTCCCTCTGCCTGGAAAATGTTGTGTGTGAGGAGGTCTCAGTGTTTGAAATGTAAAACATCTTGTTAGTCCTATGAAAGTATGTGACAGATCAGCCAAATGCTTGAGCTGTGTGACAACTAGCAGGTTTTGTTGGCTTATTTGTTGGTTGTTTTTTTTTTTCCAATTGAAAATCTGCTTCAGTGGCTGTAAGTCAACAACAACATATTTTGGCAGATACTCAGGTCACAAAAATTTTCAGAGTTTTATTGAAAACAAGGGCATAATACATATATCCAATTTTCTTTATCTGCTATGTATGAATTCTTGTAGTCATAATTTTACAGGATTTATCCCTAGAGGAAACAACACATGACCTGCTAACTTCACTTACTGAGTGCAAAGTAAAGACTTAATTTTGTTGATGATGAAAATGCTAAGAAACCTCCAAATTTCTCATGTAATATTCTAAGCTATTACCACTGCATTATATACTGTGTATCATTATTTAAGAGCTCTCTTTTTCTTTACTGAAGTAATGTTTCCATATTTTCCCAAATCATAAGCAAAAGGGAATCAGAAACAAAATCAAAGACATTCCAAGTATACTAAACCAGAAGTGAACCTGTACATGAAACACAGTCCAAGCAGGAATCCACGATGGGCAGTGAGCAGTCCAGCCCTGCAGATGGGACAGTGCTGAAGGCCCTGGAGGCAGCTGGGGAGCTGCCCTTGTTTGTTCCTGGCTCCTGTGCACAAACAGCTGCCCGAGTGCGTTTGTGCCACGCTGCTCTTTCAGCTCCCACACAGCTCAGATAAAGCTCCTGAACAGGTTGGGTTTTGCCACTAACAGGATCCAGTTACTGGCGTTATCTTGTGAGCATCTGACAGTACTGCACTACAATTAATATTTACAAACTTCAAATACAAAAAGCAAGTAACAACAAAATCTTATGCTTATTTCAGAGTTGACTATATACACAAAATAATCAATTTTCCCTCTCTTTTCTTAAAAACTTGCAAAAAAGGTTAAAAACAAGAAAAAAAGTAATAAAGTCACTAAGAGGAAATCTTATTATATATACTCTTCTACTTTATCAAATTCTTGATGTTTGTATCTTTATGTATTGACAGAAATGGTGGCTGAGAGACACAAGGATACTCACAGATTCTAAAAGTGGTTTGTGATTTCAAATACAATAGCTGGTTTTCATCCAAACATCTGACATGAATACACTCACTCCACAAGAGATTCTGTGTTGTTTCATTACATTTTCCTCCAATTGTCAGTGTTAGAAACTGTATTTTGTTCCAAAGGAAATTATCTTAGAACATCCCAATGACATCATTATTGCTTAAATAGAAGAGAGTATCCTTTTAGTGGCTTGAGCAAAAAATCTCAGGTTTGTTAAGAGTCTCTTAAAAAGCCCTTCTCAAAGGAATGGACACAGCTAGGGCAACCTTTGCTAAGAAGTTTTACAAGTGCTTCAGGAACACATTATTTTATAAAATCATCTTACATAATTAAATAAAAAAGGTTCCTATACTTCAAACATTTTTTCCTTCACTTTAAATGTGACATTTCAGTGGACATTCTTCTCATTTTTCCCATGAAAACTATAATCTTGTCTACAGGAACTACTTTTACAACCACCCAACATATGCAACTTGCATGACCTTGATTATATATGATTATGTATGTGTAACTTATTCCTGAACAAAATTAATAATGAACTATGAGTACAGCTGCTTGCAAAGACCAAGGGCTCACCAATATAAAGACACACACAGCAGGGTTAATCTCTATGGAGATGCAAGTATTTAAGTACAGAATCTACATGTAAAATAGGCTGTAGGAGTCATATTTACACAGCCAACATAAGGCCACAGCTTCATGTGTATTCAAGCTACTTATGCCTTCCATTTTTCTACTGTTAAACTTTGTCTTAATTACATTGTATTCCTTAAACACTTGGCTTCACACCCATCTAGTTTCTTTCAACTAACTCAGCCATGCGTTTTCAAATTTAAATATGCAGCCAGAACTGCAGGCCCTGAGCCCAGGCCCCAGCAGACAAGATGATATCATCACACTGTCTGAGAGACATGAGCTGAGTATAGAAGAGAGAGGTTCAAAAACTCCACAGAGGAAAGGAGATGATGGTGAGCTGCACTGAATCACTCAGCAGGGCTCACAAAGCCTGTGCAGCCAACGTGACCTGCTGTGGGCCCTGCAAGCACAGGTTTAACCAGCCACCCTGAGCTGCCACACTCCTCACCTTCACACTGGAATAGCATAATTACCAGGGAAATGAGAGAGGCAGGGCTGCTTCTTTATGAAGCTTGAAGTGTTTGTGGAATTCTAATGCAACACTACATGCCAATTGTTCTTGTAAATAAAGGCTGCTACTGCTGAACACTTGCTCCCTGCATGTAACAACTAATGGTGTGCAAATAAACGTATGAAGGCATAACCCAGCCATTTTCAACAAGGCCAACAAAATATACTGAGCTTGACTTACTCAATGAAAACACTCCCACATATCTATATAAAAGCTTAAATTTTACCCTACTTCTTCATTATGCTTATGTTGAAGCAGAATGCAAATAACTACCCCCTTTTGCACATCTTTATGTACATTAAATACACCTCCCATTCTAATAACCTCCAACAGTTCTTAGAGATATCTTTCAAAAGAATTCAGAAGAGGGTTAAAACATTCCTAAAGGCTGGTAATCACTTACCAGGCTTCTGCAAGTGTGTATGAGAGTTTATATATACACTCACAGAAACACAAACACATGTGGGTATGATGACTATGTAAGCATGGGCAGCCTAGACAATACATCTCCTTTTCACACTGTATTTAGCTTTTGTGTCCATATTTTAGCTACTTTTAAATGGTGCATGCAATGCACATGCAACTAAAGTATCATGAACTGCTGCAGATGCCTGGAGTCAAAGCATGGTCACACTCAGACTGCTGAGAGTCCCATCTGAGTGGTCCTGACTCCCTGCAGTGCCTGGGGACCCTCCCAGAAAGGGGCCACCATGGCAATCACTGCAGCATCTCCCAGTCTTCCCAAGCTCCCTGGTGGCTTCTTGCAGTCTAAGTGCTTTCTGAGACATTTCTCCAGTCACATTTATTCCTCATTGCTCTCTTTTTTTTAGCAAAATCAAGAAGAATGTGAAAAGTTATTACAGAATATTAACTTTACATCTCATACTGTCAGCCTGATTAATGAAACTCTTAAATACAAAAGATGGACTAATAGAAATTAAAATATTTCATTTGGCTAAAAATTAAGAGGCATTCTTTGAAAAATGAAACTATATACCTAAAATGTCTGGCTATGAATCTTGCTAGCCACTTCATTTCACCTAAAATGAAAGGTTATAAGCCTACATTTGGATAAACTCCTCCATGGAGGCTGCCAGCTGTGTTGGCAGAGATGGTAAAGATCAGAAAAAACACAGTGAGCTCTAATCCCAAACAGTGGCAACTCCATGACTACCACTCCACTAAATCTTTAGCACATACATTCTTAACATGTCCATTTTTGGGGGTTTAAGATTAAATTTTCATACTTGGCTACACTGAAAAGTATTACCATTTTGATTTAACACCATTCAAAGTCAAGGTCAAAGCAGCTTCTGAAATGTGTCCATGTTTCCAGATAAACATGCCTGGAACAAACACTCCATGGACACGTGAAACACCTTCCCTCACACATTAACCTGGTGAGTGAGGGAGTGGATTCTCCATTCTTCTGCCAATTAGAAGAGAAACAGCAAAACCCAACTTATTTATTGTATTTTTGCACATCCTTCCAACGCATCATTCAACAAACAGAATTACCAAACCTAAGTTCAGGATGTGTCAAGTCTGTACCACCATCCTCTGTGCAGTTTGTTGAGACCTAGCAACAAAATCAGAGAAATTCAAACACCTTCATCTCATCCTGGCCATTCAAACCATTTGTTAATCTCAATACTGTAAGGATGTAATTCCTTACCAAGCCTGCCTCTGAATGGTATCACTGAACTGATCAGGTAGAAGATAACCTCCTCCTACCTCTAAAAAAAAATAAGTGGGACAGATGGAAGAGCACAAATTTCTTAAGCCTGCTTTATCTGAACACGTGGGCAACAGGTTGCTGCAACATTTCTGATGCCATTCAGAGTTGCAGAGAGGGTGCAGAAGTGAAAAAAATGCCCCATTATTTCAGTGTTCATTGCTATTTCTCAGGAATCTGTTGGTACCAGTGATCTTCAGCAGATTCTTTGCAATTCCTTTCTATCAACTTAGGCAGATGCTGCTACAGGCTGAATGTTGTTTTGCACAATCAGGCCTGTGTGCTTGGTATTAATACACAGATTTCAGGTTACCTTCACAGGTAAAAAGGTTCTAAAAATAATGACACCATCATCAGTATGACTTCAAAAGCAGAAATGGTAAAACAGCAGACTGTAGCATGGAGCAGTGATGATCTACTTTTGTTTACATTTTTGCATCTGCAGAATTATTTGGTGTCAAAATACTTCAGTAGCTATTTTAAAATAAAAACCTGCCCACTATGATCCAGGCTGAATAAACTCATAGCACATATGTTCTTCTATTACTCCATGACAAAAGATTTAAAAATTCACATTTGAGGTCATGTCATTCCACCTGCACACTCCAGATGACACTGCAGAACCCAGCCAAACCAGTTTCACCAATACTCCCAGAATAATCAACTTCCTATTACACAATGCACACCAGAAGAAGGAACTGTCACCAATTCTTTTCTGCAACTTTGTCATCGTCTTTTTGAGGTAAAATTCCTTATACAGGACATCCTGTAGACTATTTCTGCAGAAAATTAAATTTCACATCTCCCATAAAAACCCTGCCAGGGGAACCTAAGAGCATTCTCAGACATTTTAGTAATGACAGTGAGATCTAATAATGCAATTAAAAGAAATTAAAATAAGCTGGAGGCAATTCAGGCAGCCTAAGCAGTCTAGATTCATTAGTTTTAAAAGCAAAATGTAACTAAGTCCGATAATGAGAATAAAATTTAAAAACCCAAACAGTTGTGTGATGCACTCATGGAGTAGACAGGCTCTTGGAAATATCAACACAAATTCAGTAATCAGGGGGGTCAGCAATACAAGGCCTTTTAGGCCTGTCACAACATTAGTTACCTTTGTAGCGTGTATTTGCATTTAGGTGGCATTTAGAAACAGTTCATGTCAGTTGCAACTCAAGGTGTATGCAAACCAAGTAGGAATACTTTTCCTATGATTAACATATTTCAGAAACACCTCTAAGTTGTCAGCACACAGGTAAAAATATTGGTCGCTTCATAGATGCTTCATTTGAAACACTGTATTTTTTATTTATCTTAGATTATTTTTAAAAACTCCATTAATATTAAACAACCAACTGTCTGCTTAAAGCAACTATCTTCTCTTATGTGAACGATTATCTTAATATTCTAAGAGAATTCTAACAAAAACTAGAAGCATTGCTTTCCTATTTTACAGAGCCTTCTGTTTTAGAAATGTAGCTGTGTCTCGAAATTAATAACATAAAATAAAAAGCAGCTTAATTGCCTTCCATAACATGACAAACTTCTAAAACATAATGTTTACTACATGTTAATCACAGGCTTCAATACTGTATGAAAGATTTCATTTCCATTTATAATTCCAAGATTGAGTCTTCCAAAAGAAAACACTCAAGTTCAAACTAATCATAAAAAAAACAACCAACCAAACAAAAACTTATAGCAACTTGTTACACTTCTACATTAATCATCAGTAACCACATCTGGCTTAGAACACAGTGTGAGCATAAGCAGATTTCTCCTGGGTCTAACATGAGAAAAAAACCCAAGACAATTCAGTGACTATGACATTTCTAGAAAATACAATTGCTAGTCAAACAATTTCTTACAAAGCACTTTAAAAAAGTAAACAGCAGCTTGGTTTTGCCATTTAAATTATATTTTTATATAAGTTTTCAAGGTCTGTTAAAACAAGCTCTATAAAGAGATTTATAACTACAACACATCTGACAGTTGTCAGCATGGGCGTCAGGCACTGAGTCTATCAAGTTCCCATGGGAGTAGCAGAAGTCAGGATACACTTAGGGGATTTCTGACTCACCTACAGGGTTCACTTCTAGGAGTCTGCACAAGATAAACACAGGGTAGATGCTCAGAAAAACGGAACAAATTTCAACAAGAGGTTTCCACTATTTCTGTTCTGATAATCATTCAACTTGTATTGCAAAAGTTTTTTTTTTAAATATCTGCATGCTAAAAAAAGGGGAAAGATAAAATTCCCAGCAATCGTTCTGTCAACTGCTAATCTAATGCAAACTCACCGCAGAAGTTTTATCGCAGCACTGATCTCCCCATAAAGTTGTCATCGAATTGGAAGGATATAAATTACATCAGATGCAAAGTTAATTGGAAGAAGAACAAATGGCAGAACTGCCATTCTAAACTTTTCCCATGAAAAAGAACACACACAACGCGGACACACCCTTTCGCAAAAAATACGCTAATTCACGGAATAAAAGGGAGATAAAGAAGTCAAGAGTGCCCTCTGCCCAGGAATGCCAGGAATCCCCGGAGGAATGCGTGCGAGCAGGCGGTCTGGGCGCCCCGCGGGGGCTCCGGGCCCCGCCCGCCCACCTGGAAGCCAAGGCCGGCAGCGGCACCTCCAGCTGCGGCAGCCGGAGGGAAGACCCTCTCTCGTGACTGCCGCAGAGCAAACGAAGAAGGGCTCCGGGAGTCTGTTCCCGCGGCAGCTCCCTCTCCGCTCAACCGCTGAGCTCGCCCGCCCCGGGACGGCCCCGCTCCGCTCGCCAGCGCAGCCCCGAGGAGCGCCCGGAGGAAGCGCTGCCCCGGCACGGCCGGCGCTCCGCCAGCTCCCCGCGCGTCACCCGCCGGCGGTGCGGGGAGAGCCGCCGAGTTCTCGCCTCACGCCCGGGCGGGCCCGACGCCCTCGGCCTTTGGAAAGGCGCGTGTTTAACGGAGCTGAGGGCGCCTCGGCGCCGGGAGCCACTGCCACAGCCGCGGGCAGCAGCGCCTGCGGCACCGCACGGCGACGGCTCCCGTGCCCGCCACGCTCCAGTGCCACAGTCCTGTGCCCACCCGGCCCCGGCCATCGCGGCAGGGGAAAGCGGGCGACGCGGTGCCCCCCTCAGCTCCCAGACCTCCTACTGCCGTTCTCCTCACCTGTCCCGAGCCGCCTCTGTCCCACTGGGGGATCCCCGCCAACTCCGCGCCGCTCTCTCCGCCGCCCCGCCAGCCGCGCTCGCCGCCGGAGATCAGCGCGCACTGCCCGCCCCCTCCAGCGGGGGAGGGGGCGCAGCGGCCGGGCCGGGCCGGGGAGGAGCCAGGCGGGGGGCGTCCCGCAGGTGAGCCCGGGGCTTCTCGCCGCTTCCCCGCCCGCCCGCGGCCTTTGCTCTCCCTGAGGGAGCCCGCGGCGCGCACGGGGCCCCCGACGGACACCTCCAGCGGTGAGCTGAGGGGAGGCCGCCCTCCTCCTCCTCAGCCAGGGCCGCGGCGAACCGCGCCGGGACGGACGGGGGTGGCCACAGCAGCCCTCTGAAGAGGAGAACCAGCCCTGGGCCCGGGTACTGTCGGCTGGAGGCCGCCTGACAGTCGGGTTTGTTTTCCCGGGCCGTGTGGAGGCGGCTGGCGAGCCGCCCGCCCGGCGGGAAGGGCTGAGGCAGCGCAGGGACCGGGCAGGGCGGGCGCGCCTCGCCGTGAGGAGGAGGTGAGGGAAGCGCAGAGCGGGGCTGCAGCGGGGCAGCGTGCCCGTGCTGCTCCCAGAGCGGCGTCACAGCACCCCGGGCACACCTTGGTGCCTCGGGCACTTTGGGTCATTTCCACACTGACTTCAGCTAGACTGGAAATACCGCAAGGTGATTCCAGAATATTCCACACATAGAGTGCGAACTGAAGTGCTGCCGTACTGCAGTATGTCTCCCTCATCCATCAGTGAAGGAAGGGTAGGTGAGTGTTCACAGCTGTCGTCCAAAAAACAGTGTCTGCAACCATGTCACAAGGAATGGGCCTCAGACAGTTGCTTTCCATGCTTATAAAGTCGTTCTGAAGGTTTGAACAACATTAACCAAGGAGCATAGTGAGAAGGAAGGTTCTACTGAATCTACAGGCAGAAAAAAACCACAAGATGTGATATATCCTTACCTACAACAGAAAAATGCTGGGCAGTGAACATGAGAAGGAAAAATGTAGTATATGAGTCATGGAAGGCATGTCAAAGTTGTTCAACAGGAGGAGCATGGATAGGAGCACATCCTCTTCTCAAATCCAGCAGTGCTGGAGGTCACTGCTCAAATTTCTGTCAGAGCTGTTCAGATACCTGTTACATGTCTGTGAAAACAAGCCCAATTAGCAAAGACCACTGGGTATATAGATATGGAATTTTATATAATTTTATGGTTTTTCTGTAGAGAATGGCCCTGTCTTAATTAGAATGTATAAACAGAAGAGGTTCAACTGGAAAAGGCAGTGTTCCAAATATAACATCAGTATTAACACTGCTGGGACACTGTATTCAGCTTTGGGTTCTCTGTTGGGAAAAAAAAAAAAAAAGGTAAAGTTCTCACAAATCTACCCCAGAAAATTAAATGCCTTTTAAGAATTTTTAAAAATATGTATTTTGGTAGTATTACAAGTCAGTATTCCATAAGAGTCCTGGAAGGGTCCTGGAAGAAATAGTCAAAAGCAAAACAATGAGACAGTTGTGTCTGGCAGCAACTGCTTGTGATAAAGTACTATATTGATAGTTAATCAGTAGAAAGAGCTGTGAACTGTAGGAACTGCATAAATTATAGACAGCTCTGAGGAGGCAGCTAGTGAGGGGTTTGCAGACTACTCACAGTGTTTGCTGAGAGGATGGAAGTATTCAGTGGGACAGGGTCTGTAAAGAATTCTGTTGCATGTCTACATAAAGCACTAAGTTGGTTCTCCCTCAAAATGGTTCTTGAGAAGAAAGTCATAGATGTATGGAGTTTTCTGCCCTTAGTATTAACAAAAATATGTTCATGAGACAGAACAGCCCAAACTTGTGCTGCCATCTGATCTTTTACATGCTTTGCCATTTAACATTTGCTTTTCATATGCATTTTTTTCCACATAACCCCATAAACTTGGAACTGTGTAAGTAATAGGGGCATAGAATTTGCTTAGCTCTTTTACCTGTAGTTTTTGGGAAAGCACACAAAGCTTATACCCTCACCCCACCTGAAAAACTGGGAAACAATGAACAGAAAAGAAAGCAATCAAACTTTTTTTTTCCTCAGTTACATGAGTTGTGTGACAACATTTCAGTTGAACTCACAGATATTATACAGACATTTACAATGGCTGCATTTTATTACAATTAGAGTGTTAAGAAACATGCTGACAGTTTGTTCAGCCTCATACTGTCGTTTGGTAAGATGTGAAGGAATTGCACTTAATAGAAAACAAAATGCTTAATTAAAGAGGTGTATACACCTGTAATTTTCACATTGTTGTTAAAGGTTAATGAAGACTGTTAATCAATGATGTTGTACAATAATACATTTCCATTGAATTTAGATGCAGCAAAAAACCCATAATTTCTGGCTAAAACAAGCAGTCTGTGATGACTACTAGTCATTACTATATAGTCTATAATTAATTTTTTCATTATATAACTCTCAGGTAACAGCTTAGGAGACAATTCAGTTGCTGTCATGCTCAGCATTCAACTGCTCAGAAAACCTTTCTATCATTCTGTACTGAGTTTCAGAAAAATAGGCTGAGGCATTTTTCTTTATTTCTTTCTTTCATTTAACTTTATTTTTCTGTATCAAAGATGAGGGGATTAAAAAAAAAAAGAAAAATGTGGGACAAGCACAATTGCTAAATTACTTGTATTGGCTGTGAGCATCCCAAACCGAAGTTTTGACTGGATTTTCACAAGCTCTATCCTGCACTTCTTGAGCCTTTGAGAGAAGTTTATTTTGACCCTTTGAGCCTTAAAACTACAGTTTTAATGAAATACTAAGTCAAACATTTTGTCAGTTTCTTGCAGATCTTTGGCATACTCTGAGCACGAGTTTTACAAGTACGTGGTTATAGTAATGCTGCAAGCATGAACTGCTCAGTAAGAGCCACAGTCCAGCTGTAATACTGCAAAAGTACAAGGTTATCCAGTGAGGTAAGATTTTTTTAAGGAATGTATACAAACCCAGCAATAAGCTAAAATTGCACTGAGGACAGGCTTAGGTCACATACAGAATATCATTCCTTTCCCACCCCTCAACCAGTTATTTTTCTTTTCCTTGCCTTTAAGTAAAGGTTTTGGTCCTTGTTTACAAAACTGGTTGGACACTGTGATTGATGTCTCTCTGTTCAGGCAGTGTATTATCAGGCACTTGTGAAACACAATACAGAATGGAGTTTGCAGCTCAAGCACAAACAAACAGGATTGGCCCAGCAGCCTGTGCTGTAGATGAATTCCAGCTGCTGCCTGCTCCAGCACACCTCAGGAGCTGAGCAGCTCTCCTGCATTTGTGCAGTATCTGTGCTGAAAGCCTGGTGTGTCAGTGCTGTGCTTGGCTCCCAGCAAGATGCACCTCTGTCTCTGCTGTGCCACTGCACACTTCACTGAGTGCTGGCACTTCATTGTAGTCCCCCATTGCCTTTCAGGAAAGGATCTAATCCAATAATCACAGTAGAAAGTGGGGTGGGGAAAGTCTGGTGTATTATTCCATTGAAGCATTGCTTCTGACTTATCTTTACAATATATGTTGGAAATTTTCTTTATGATCAAAGATTAGATTTCTGTTGCTTAAGAAATAGCAGTTATCCTTCTTACTACTATAGTCAGTGAGCTGCTAAATAGACATTTTTATCCATTTCTTATTTCAAGAAACACAATCTTAAAAATTCAGGTCTTTACTTTCAGAGAAGGAGATGAGGCATTTGAAGAAATGTAATGATACACTCTCATCAGATGCTTTTTAATGTGTGATCTCTGGTTTCTCCTCAAATACAACAAAAAAGGAGGCCTTTCATTTTCTGCCTTTCTTATATTCCCCACACCTCCCCCTTTTCACAGGGGACTTTCTCTCTCTTCTCATCCTCTCCTCTGTCTCTTCCTCCCTTCTTCCCCTCCTGTCCCCCTTTCCTGTTTGGGGTAGCCCATCTTTTACATTTCTCCCATTTCTCTCTTCTCCCACATGCAGCTGTCAAACACAGGGCCCTGCTGACAGAACCCAGAGTACAGGGATTCTCTCTATCTCTAACCCTAGCATTCCATGGGCTCTGAAACAGCCTTAATAATCCTGGCCATATATTCAAGAACATTATTTACATTGCAGGAGAATAAGACTAATTTAATAAAATGTAGAAAATGATAGATTAAATTGTGAAACGAGAGATTCATATTTTCAGATCACTTAAACACTGGAAAATACTTTATATTAGCTAATGCATGGGATGGAAAAACTTAGGAGGTGAAGATTTAAATTGTAACTTGTCTTCTGTAGAATTTAATTTCATCTTAGCTCAAATTTACAAGTACTCTTCATGTTGAATATAAGACTGTACAATTATTAACCTTACTTATGTACATAGAAATCAAGAGTGAGGTGAAGAGAAGCTACCATTGACTTTAAAAGCTGTTGAGGGAAAAATGCACACAACAGAAAGTTTGATCATAAGTAATATGATAGTTTCAATATTCAATATTCATTTAAGAAAAAATATGTAGTCAAGTCATTAAGTAAATAATTAGTACTGATATGAATTTAAGTTGAAGATTTTGGACACTGTTCAGCATCTAGCCACAATGAGGGTTTCTGATCTCCTGTTCTTCTACTTGGACAGCTTTGGCCAAATCCAAAATCTGTGTTTTTCCCTTCACTTTAATGACACAGCCTTGCCCCCACGAGACTCATTTCAGTAATCCTAGCAATGAAAAAGTTTTTTTCCGGAAGGAGCCTGCAAAAAGCCTAAGTACTACCAAATGCATTAAACTTCCAGAAACCATTGTAGTCATTACCTGCTTGGCATGTGCAGCCCTCCTTGGCCGAGCCCAGGCTGCAGGAACAAAATTTTTTAAGATTAGCATAGTCTGAGCCTCTCATTTCCACAAATACAGAGTGATTTGTTGACATTGTCAGTGTATTTATTTGAAGAAAGCTTAAAGCTATATTGTTTCAGTCATTGCAGATGTAAGCATTGGTTCATTTATCACAGAAATAGTAATGTAGTAAATGCAATGGCTTCTATGCTCTTTATGCATGTAGCTCTTATTTACATCAATAGAGAAGCGAAATGTTAAATTACCTGGGTCTAAATCTAAGCATCCCTATCCCAAGGAAAAATTAACTTTTTTTTTTTTCTTATAGGCATGCATGGAAGTCTTAGCAATTACGGTTTGGGGTGGGTTTTTTCCTACTTTTGGACGAAGATAAGGAAATGTTTGTGGGAGCCTAAAGCAGTTCCTGATGCAGGCCCTTGCCCCGGCTGGGGTTGGGGGCGCGGCCGCGGGCTCTTGTGCTGCGGGGCAATGGCACCACCTGGTGGCCTCGGTGATTGTAACAGCTCCCTCCTTCGACACGCTCCCGAGCAGCTGGGAAATAAAAACCAGGAAAAAAGTATTATCTTGAATGTTTTTACGTTTGTTTTTATTTCCAGCTACTTTTCTTAACTGGGTGAGATAGCACCATTTAAACAGTTTCGTGAAGCAATATTTTCCAAGAGATGTAAACATTTTATTGGTGTCCAATTACTTTAAGAATCAACTTAGAGATACTACCTACACCTTCTCCTTGAAAGAAAAACATCACTCCTGATTCACCTGCAGTAATTTAGCTACTGAAGCACTGAAGACTTAAGAAAATAACTGTATGTTTGCAAACCTAGGAAAAACACAGAAAGACAATTTAAAGGCAGGTTTTAGAAGAGTGAAGCTCTTCTAGTGCTAGAATGTACATGTGTATAATAAGCATTTCATGGAAATGAAATTGATGACATTTCATTTCAGCATTTCAGTTTTTTGAAATTTTTAAGTTCCACTTATGAACTAAGTACTCAATTTTCACAACTCTTAATAAAGAGTTGGACAAACAAACGAAATGAACTCAGGAGAACTAGTTCATCCTGGCCTTTACTATGGTTTCTTCCTCACTCTCTTTTGAAAATAACAGTGTATTTTATGTGTTTCCATTCCAGATCCCACAGCCATCCATTGCTTTAAGAGAGGAAGCTTACAGCCTAATTATGAGTCAGCACAGAATATGTAAGGTATTTTAAATTCTCAAAGATGGAGGCTTTGGTGATGCAATAGATTCTGTCTTTGGCATTTGTGCAAAGTCTGCTCCTTTTTACCAGGAGAGATGTGTTTATATAGATCTGGCACTGTGCTAATGAACTAAACTGCTACTCCAGTTTTCAGTTCATACTATTTTCTTTAGGAAGAACTCTTCCTGGTTAGTGTTTTGTGTCTGTAGAGGGTGCTCTTCAAATACTGGAGATGGTGCTAATATATGGCAATCAGTTTCTTTTTCTGTAAAGCTTATCAATGTTAGGATGTTTATATTTAGCAAAGGACATTGTAGAGCTCGTGTGTTTTATTTTTGATGTGGGCACAGTCACTATCCACATTTGCATCCAAAAACATCCCTGGAAACTTTTTCTGGATTTAGTTTATTTTTGCAAGTATGTTTCTACCAAACAGTGATAGTATCTTCTGAGAAAACTATTGATGTGCTCTAAAACAAGTTGAAAGAAATACGAAATAGAGTTTATTTTTAGTTTCAAGGCCATTGAGAGTTGAATAAGAACTTATTGTTCCAAACAAGCCATTTAAATATTTTTAAAAAATCCTTAGTTACATGAAGAAGATGCTTCTACATTGTGCTATCTGCTATTTTGTTGGGAAAGATTCAACTTTATTTTACTTTCATTTGTCTGTAGTTCTATTGATTGCCTCACTATACTCCCAAGCTGTTTTCTTGTACTTTTGTAATTAAATTAGCAAGTGAAAAAAATCCTAGGCGCAATTGATGAAATCAAAATGCATCGTGCTATACTTTTCCCTCAACAGTACAATATTTTTTTAAAATTCAAAATTTTATGTTCCCCTCAGTACAGCCAAGAAACAATTGAGTTAATTCTGTGTGCTTAAGAAATGTTGCTTCTTTCAAGTGAGAGTGGAGTCTATAAACCTCAAAAGTATAAGACTTTTGTTTTTTGAAGGAATGTATACAAACCCAGCAATAAGCTAAAATGGCACTGAGGACAGACTTAAGTCACATGCAGAATATCATCTCTGTTACTGCCCATTTTAAATCAGTGTAAGGAGGACTAATATTCCCTAGGTGAGACCAAGATGAAGCTCCAGACTTGTGGCAGCCTTGCTCTGAGTCAGGGATATGGGAGGTGGTCCCTGACTGACTGGGCTGTCAAAACCCCTCTGCTGGAGCAGCCCTGCAGCTCCAGAACTGCCCTTTGCCCTCAGAGGTCACGAGCCTGCAGGACATGAAACAGGTACTTCAGAAGCAGAGTTTTCCCTATTCAGACTTTTCCTAGCAGCAGCTACTCTGCTTCTTACACTGGATTTCTATCCTTCCCATGAGATGGTACTGTTAGATGTGAGCTCAGTCTGTTTTCTAGGACTTCACCAGTGATCACTCATTGGATTCAGTGTCACCAAGACTGTGACTCTTTGCTCTTACAGCAGCTCTACTGTGGGCCCAGTTTAGAGCACAGAAGTCAGTGCATCTTGTTTTGCCTGGAGAAGCCCTCTGAGCATTTTTTGGCTAAATTCAGCAGTATCTATTCTAGGGAGACTTTGCCAAGACCACTACATCAGGAAACCTTGTCAGCATGGAGCAAGCTTAATAGCTGTTTGCTGGCTTCCAGTGAGATGAACTTGTCCTGTTCCAGTCTCCAGCTTCCACATCAAATTCCTCACTAGCAGCTTGCAGGTTAGAGCATGTCCCTGGATCATACAGAGGGGACCTGGTGTTACCTAGCACAGTGACTGCAGGCTTGCCATAGTCAAATGAAATTCTTTGTGAGAGCTGGCAAAAATTAACTATCGCACTCATCAGGCAAGTCTCCTCTACAGAAGAAATGTTGCTGCCTGGGGTCTGATTGAGGAAAATATTTCTGTTCCAAGTCATGAGCACAATGATTGGCCAGAGACAAGGATTTTGTCTCATAGAGCTTTCCTTCTCAGGATTAAGTAGAGATTTGGCCAAACAAAACCTAGGCCTCATCCAACCTTAAGCACACAAACTATTAAGACAAAAAGTCTTTCTTAGTTCTCTTTCCATTCATGATATTTCTGGTGGCCAGTGTTCTCACTTCCCTAGGAGAAATTAGAAGTGTTTCCCCTAAACATCCCTTGTACTGAGGCTCTTAAAATGGAAAGTTAGAAATGCAAATCTTATGCCCACAGAGTCAAGACCTGAACACAGACTTCCTCTGGTAATTAATCTTTTCCTGACTGAGCTATTAGATAAAACAGATTATACTTTTCCTCCCATTTTGTAAGAACAGGTTGACTTAAATTTCTAACTAGGAGAGAGTTCAAGAAAGTATTTTGTAGATTTTCACACCTCTGCAGCTCACATTAAAGGACCAGAATATCAGAAACAGATGGAACTCCATACCCATAATCTTTTTTTTTTAATGGCCAGTCAAGATGTAACTTATCAACTTTAGTCATTCCTGTAGTGGATTCTCTTTTCCTGAAGTGTGAAAAGACCAATGCACTTCATTTGGGGTTGGAACTTCACAGCAAACATCACAGTACCTCTAAGCTGCAGCCACTTACAAACCCAACACGCTCTACATTGAGTCTGCCTTTACTGGTTCACTTCCTACAGCACATTCTACAATTCTAGAAAATCTTAAAAGCTCAGGGAAAAAAAAATCTTGCAATGTACAGTACTTGGATGTTTCAAGCAGTGAAAGCTGTAAATGATGCACATGCTGGAGCAACAATAAGACAAATGGAAGTTTTCACTGGGAAAATACAAACCAGAAGACAGATAGTTTGTTTTGCTTTAGGCAAAGCATGAATGCAAACATTTAAACTGGAGAAACTCCTCTTTCCTTCTGTGGCCCCTCTGAGTCATTACATTAATTACTTGGAACTATTTACCTACTTCCCTTCATTTAGGCCCCAGGTGCAGAAACTGGGTACAGAAAATTATTTTCATTCTTTTTTCTGGAATGAAAAAACAATATATGGAAACACTCATTTCCTCTCTGAAATCCATGAAGGTAAGAAGGGGTGGGATGCTAATACATACATTGTGTTTTCCTGTTTTTAATACTCTATAGCAAATCACAAGAGTGGTAGGGGGTGTCAGTGATGTTTCTCTTCTGAGGTGCAATGAAAATATTTGTTTCATTTTGTTGCATTAGCAGGGGCTGCTGGCAGTGTTTGCACTTATGCATCTTCTGGTACTTCACTGAAGGGATACCCCTCATTCTTTAAGAAAGATAAAGATCTTATTTTTACAAATGTGCTGACCTGTGCTGATGCAGTGGCTTTGACAGCCTCTCTCTGTGATCAGTGTTACACTGTCTTTGAAATGTGTCCTTGCCCAGCCACATCCAGGCATACACTTTTCCATATGTGAAACTAGGGAATTAACAGAGGCATTGAATGTTTAGAAAATAAGCAATGAATCACATTAGAAATTTTTTTTTTAAATCATAGAAGAGGCTCAAAACCTAAATTTCTAAATTGGTAGCAAAGAGGTTCAGTTTCAATATCTACAGCTCTTTTTGGCAAGATAGCCATATCTCAATGCTCTTGCTTAGAGTTTAATTTCTGACTCCCCTCTGGGGAAAAAATTAATTTAACCTTTTCTTGTACTCTCACTGATATATTCTTCTGCTCTTCACTGTTTTGAAATGCAAACAGCAGACTGTAGGACATGGGCTGTATAGATATCTTTAAATAATAACTAGCAAAACCTGTGGCTATTTTCACAAAGTGTAGTCAACTTCCCCCTTCCTAATGAAGAGTCTCAGTCAGTCCCAGGGTAGCCCAGGTCATCAGGGGGTGGCTACCGAGTCTGGCTCCCCCTGTCGCAGCTGCCTGGCAGTGGGCCCACCCCCGGGAACAGCCAGCTGGCTCTGCTGCACTTCTGCTTCCTCCAAGTCTGCATGTGGACCTGGGAGGCAGCTGAGTGTATTTTGCCTGATCGGCTTATTTGTTGTCAATCCAGAGAGTTTTCCCATTGCCATGAGTGCTGATGATGCAGTCAGTTTTCAGCATGGCCCCTCTGCTCTGTCATTTCTGCTGCTCTGCACTGGCTCTTCAAAAGATCAGATCTGTTTCACAGATTTTTCTTGTTTTCAAGACAGTTCAGCCTTCTCTCTTCTGATATGGCTTGTCCAGATGCACAAGTTTCTTTTTGCAGTCTGCCAGGTTTTGGCCCTGAGCAGACTCAGACTATGAGAAAGACAAGTCCTTCCTCTACTTTCTCTTCTATTCCAGCTGCATACCTGTGAAACTGTACAAGCTGTAGGGTGACCCTTCATTTAGAAGATCTCCTTACAGCATGGATGTGTGTTCATCATTAATGACACATCTCAGACTTTACTCAGAAGTATAACTCCCTCATGGAGCTGTAAGCAGTAACAATGCAAACAAAAGCAACCTCTCCATGTTCATCCTCTGAGTGTCAAAAGAAGAACTTAAATAGCATCTGCCACAGAAACAGAATTTTAAATTCTAGGCTGCAAATACATGTGTTCAAGGATTTTCGGAGGCAATATTAGGATTAATTAAGGAGACTACCTTCATAAAAATAATTTTTTAAAAGAACATTTTTTTAAATTAAAAAGATTATGTATAGCCAAAGAATGCAGCACTTTGTCACAGCACATGCCACAGTCGAGATGGCCATGATGCACAGAGTATCCCCATGCAATGTCAGCAGGAGCAGGCTTGAAGCATTGGCCCGTACAGAGTAACATCACATCACATCAGTCACAATGTGCCTTGCAATTCATGCACTGCCCCTGAGTGCCCTCTGTGCCCTCGGGTGTTGGTCAGTGCCCCTGGGCACTCCCTGGCTCATTGCTGGCAGTGCTGCTCCCCTGCTGCTCACAGCTGTGCCCACTGGGGGTGAGCTGCAGCCCCACTCCAAATTACCACAAACTGTGCATCTACAGCACTTTCAACTCCCAATTAATAAAGTCTTTCTCTGAAAGATAAAGTTACTTGACCTAGTGAAGATGATATTGTAATCCATTAAATTATTTAGTAATATTTTTAATCCCATCAGATTAATATCCTCTTCCATTTAGCTACCTAGATGAGGGAAAGCAATATTTATAAAACCATATTTTAATATCTGATCTTTTTTATTGTATGTTGTCTTCTTATTCAGTAGGACAGCAATGGAAACATTGGTACTGATACTCATTGCTTTATGTAACCTCATTGTCTTCGTTACTTTTTGTCTCAGCTCAGTAGCACAAGTTTTCACAAATCTGGCACTACAAAAGTCTCTTCAGACTGTTTTTAATCATTCTCAGTGTCTGGACTTTTTCTGTGACTGCAATATCCTTACTGAGATGTGAATTCAAATGAGGAAAAGCAGTCCATTCCCAGATTTCAATATCCAATGCAGATGAATTTGAGACCTTGCCATGAATCAGTAGTGGCCTTTGTAAGCTGGGTTTCTGCTAAGTGCAAGATGGACCATTACTCCAGCTTCATTCCTCTCACATTTAAACAGAGGTGTTCACAGGCATAGAAAGAGAGAATCACTTGTTAGAGCAGCCACTTCCATTCACTTCTGACCAAAGAATGTCAGATCAGGGGCAGCCATGCCTACTGGATAGGTGCTTAAGCAACCACTGAGAGGCAGGAGCCATGGCCTTCATCACATCTACACACTGAGTACTTCCAACAGGCACCAACAAATTCCATTCAGTGCTCTTCCAAACCACACTACTTGGAGTCATCTCATTTTGTATTAATTATTTGCCTTATTTATATTATTATACAGCTGTACTCAAATTCATCTGCTTTTTAATTGATTGTTCATGACCTTCCAAATCTTGTTGCAGCTTGTCAAGAACTTCCAGGGGCATAGCCCATGTTAGCAGTTAGCACATTCAAATTTGCTGGCAGGTAAATTTATTACAACCAACCTAGTCAGGATGACACCTGAGTGTGTGTCCAACCTAGGTGGACAGAATTCCTCAGATGCTCGAAACTGCTGGCACTACTCCTGCAGAAGTACCTTCTTGAAATGGGGCCTTTATGTCTGTAAGGATGGGTAGCTGCTGACTGGAAAAAAAACAAACCCCAAACCCTCTGGTATGGAAATCTCTTTTACATTCCTTTCAAAATGTTCAATACTTGACTAATTCTACCTATACTGCATTCACACATTCTGATTCAAATTCCTGTTTAGTATGATGTGTAAGAACTCAGGGCTAACATGGAAGTGTAAAAAGTAAATATATCTGGGAAAGAAAATTTATTTTAAATTTTAAAGTTGTGCTTGAAAGTTAGTGTTTACACTCTGCATGAAGTCTGTGATTCATGATTATTTCTGATTTTTTGCTTCAAATGAAATTGGGTAGATTATGAAGAATGTTACTGAATTCTTCTGCTTATTTATAAAAGAAGTTGGAATTCTTGGAGGATATAGAGTGCAATCACTATCATAGTATTTGAGGACCGGGAACTAAAGAGTCTGAGAGATCTTTTCCATAAATACAGTGTTCTTCAGGCACAAAGACTTGGGAAGGAAACAATTCCTTCTAATTAGGAAAGTAATTTTAAGCAGAAAAAAAAGATGTAAAAGCTTAGGGACTGTTCTTGTCAGAGAGAGATGTTTCCGAGAAGAATTAGGGCAATAGAGGATTATTGTTTTGTTAAGCCTTTGATTGAGATCTCAGACTTTCATCAGTTTTGTGGCAATGCAAGCAGAGATCTAAGGCTCAAATGCATCTCAGAAAAGAGGTCTTGGAGAAAGAAATTAAAATAAAATAATTTTTCTTTTAAAAACAACCCAGACTAGGATTTAGCTTTTGGGTATTTTTAACACCCAGTTTATAGCCGGAGGGAAGTTTTTCTGTCATCACCCTGTTACTTTTAGAAACAAAGGGGGAAAAGTGTTGCTTTTGATTTCTAAAAACATTGTGTTAGTTACTTAAAATATTCCAGACTTGAGCATGAAAGATCTTTTAGAGGAAAACTCCAAAGCTGTTGTTTAGAAGCTGCCCTGAGTATAGTCAAGATTAAAGCCCTTAATGAAGGCAAAGCTTACTTATCTGATCAGATTTTAGCATAATGTTCTAGCATGTGATATTATTTTGTAAAAGTTACATAACTTTTCGTTTAAGAGCATACTTTACTTTCAAGCAGCACAAACAACATTTTTAACCTGTTCAGATCTTTGAGAAATGCAAGCAGATTTGAAGAAAAAAATTGAATATTTGTTAACAAAAGAAAATCATTCCTTTCTGTGGCTTGGTTAAGATGAAAACAAGACAGGAAACTAATAAAAAGGATCAGAGAACCTGGAAATAAATGTTGACAGGCTTGTGCACTGGCAGTTTAAAATCACATATTATTAAGCATTAGCTTTCTGCTTAAGTGTTTGCCCACAAGATTGCCTTTCCCTAGGAAAATCTAGAGATTACCAACAACTCATTTGTGTTTGCAGGTTTTCTGTGAGTATGTGTGGGTACATCCTACCATTTATCAGCCACAATGCACCGAGGTCACAAGTCCCCTGCCTCATTAAAAGACAGTGAGCCAATTGAAAAACAACTCTGCTCTCCCGAGGAGCATCTGGACATCTGGTGCAGGAGTAGTCTGCTTAATTTTGAAACAGATTAATCTGGGAAGAAACTAGGCAGTTAGACAAAAAATGGGTAATAAAACCTTGGATATACAGGGTTTTCCTGTTTTGACAATAGAATTTGTGGATTACAGCTTAAAGCTTTTTAGGGTTTCTCACACACTGAGAAATAGAGTTTAAAACTTACAATATTAAATAGTGGGACAAGAAAAACAAAAGCATGACCCTACACCTCTGTGGAAAGATCTCAGGGCTTCATGAAATCATCAACTGAATATTGAGTGCTGATAGAGCCAGCACACCATGGTGTAGGAGCATTTATCATCAGGGTGTTTGGTACTGCCAGAAAACAAAGAGAAGGAGAGAAGGAGGTGGCTTGGCTCCTTATGTGCCCAATAGAGTGCAGCCTGTCACATCCCAGGGTGTTCACAAGCCACAATACAGGACTGCAACCACTGCCAGGGCACTGCCACAGGCACAGAGTGACTGCTGCCATGCCATCCATCCCACCTTTTGCACTGCCATGAAAATACAGTGCTAATTCCTGCACTTCACGCTGCTTTTGGCTAAAAATATTTACTTCATTAAGCTTTTCACTAATCTGTTCTTCCATTGGTTTGGGGAAAGTGCTCTTGTACTTGAGAAAAATTATGTACAGTCTTTTCCACACCAAGGAAGTGCTTGCTGTATTTTCACTCATCTTTAAAAGGGAAATAGTCACAAAAAATTTATATTTGAATGCAAACTTCAAGAGTTTTGTTCCAAATGGTCCTCCAAAGAGCACAGTGAAAACAGTATCTCTTGGGGAATCAATGGAGAAGCTTTCACCAGAACTGAGAATGCAAACATTCATTGCTTCTACAGCCAAGTAAATTATCACTATTTTGTGACACAATATACTCAATCAAAATAAAATTACTGTTCGTTTTCTTTATTATTCCTTTTTCCTCCTCAAGATGTCACTTTCCCTGTTGAATATTAAATTTATTCTGGTTAACCAGAAAACAGCAGAGTTACCCAGCTGGGAAAAACACTGCATTGCCAAATAAAAGGACACAGCTCTGCTCACCATGATCTCCTACTGATGTAAATAATAGAGTAAAATGGATAGCAGCACTCTTCTGTCAGCTTAATGCTACAACTTCAAACTTGTGTGAGAAAAGGGCCAAAAGAATGTTAAACAGTACTCCTTAAATCTAGCTTTCCTTTCTGTTAGATATAAGCTAATTATTTTTTTGTTATATTCTAAACTAACAAGTGGGGTGAGGCTTTGTAAAGCTCCTCCTACCACATTTGTACAATGAAAGAATAATACCAACAAAGAAGTGTTTCTGCTGTTGAAAGAAGGGAGGGAAAAAAGCTGAAACCAACATGGAGGTAAAAGAAATTAAATATATCTTTTCCTCCCTCTTTGCCAGCTGTAGAGAGCTCAGTGATGGAAAGAGAGTGCCACATTCAGTTACTTCCTCCCACAACACAGCAAGCAGCAGGGTAACTGATTTTGTTGTCCAGTTCCAGGAACAGATGTGGTTTGAATTTCTGCACACATGGGCCCGAGTGCCTACGCAGACTGAGGGATACGTACCCTGCTCATTTCCACATGCTCACACTCGATTGAGAAGGACTACCTGTAACTTTTTCAATCACCCACAGCCTGTAAGCTGTTCAAGCATAGCTCCAGAGCCAGGCTTATGCTGTGTCACCAGCAGAAGGGCTGTGATAATGCATGATTAGTCCAAATCCCTGAGAAGAAGCGAGACAGCTGGGACTACTAAACCTGGCACCGCTGGTTTGTAGTGATCAAGTTGTGCACTGGAGTAGGGAGACACCTGGAAGCCATTTCCTGCTTGTGAACTGTTCTCCCTCCCCCTTCCTCCCAAAGATAAGTGCATGCCATGTGGCTTTTGGCCACAATGAGTTTTTTTTGAATTCGTAACATCAGGAAGGTTTGCTTTAAAGGCACAAATCCAGATCTTGCCTTGCATACAAAACTTCAAAAGGCTGTTTTTTCCCCATCTAATGCTCCCCCTCCTCTCCCCCCCAGTCTCTTCTGACTTCAAATTTCTCCAACTCTGAAATAGTCCTTGCAATTTCATCTTTAAACTGGCAAATTAACAGACTAGAGAGTGCTTAGGTACTGGCCTTAGTTTTCCCAGTTCCAAAGCCACTAATTGTTGTTTTCTCACCATACTTTGCTAACGTGCAACAGGTTAAGATCTCCACACATGCACACACCCCCACCCTTAAGTACTTGAAGTTTCCTTGGCTTTGAAAAGTAAGCACATATTTTGTCCATGAGAATGCCTTTGAGCAGTATCTCTTTTGTCAGTTTGCTTTCTCTTGTGCATTGTAAATCTTTCCAAGAGCCATCTCCTCACTTTTTTCCTTATTATTTATTTTATTTTGTCTCTGGAAATGTTTCATTCAACAGAATAGTCTCACTGTTTTAGCCATTGGGCAAGATGTTGTTTCCCCTGAAATCAACAGGAGCCACCAAATTCTAAGATGCCTGAAGTTTTAACTTCTCTTTAAAACCACTGAAGTCCAGAAACATGCAACACTTCACCAGCCTGAGGTGGCTCCAGCCTTCTCTCAATATTTTCTATGGAATTGTTGATCCTAGAAAAACTAATAGTAGAGGTGGAACACGCCTGTATTTTGACACAACTTTGCAAACAACCTCCAATTTTTTTTTTTTTTTTGGTTAAAGGAAATTCTAGTTTTCATAACTGAAATCTAGAAGTTTTTGAAAACAAATTCAAAAAGAGAGACAAATTGTAATAGGCCAAATAAAAGGTTTTGTGAAATCTCTTATAAAATGTCACTCAAGTAGTCTTCAAGGTTTTGAGAAAATTACACCTAAATTTCAATATACAATTCATTAGTATTATGTAACCATACTGTTACAGTAGTTGTAAGATTTTATTAACTGAATTTCATCTTTTAACCAGTAGTCTGTAGCTGCTAAATCTGAATGCAGACTTAGCCTTCAAGTCTTACTGGAGAAGTAGGACTCTATAGGAAAGTCACACTCTCCCTCTTAAGAACTAGAAATGGTAAGATAGAGTGATCAGATCCCAGCAGGGGCTGGCTCCCACCAAAGAAGCCAAACATGATTTTACAGCCAGCATGGTGGAGGCCTTGTCAAGCAGAGCTGCATCCCACAGCAGCACAGCAAGAGCAGGGCAGGCAGCAGGGGTTAAGCACGGTCCAAAAGCCAGGGAGCTTGCCCTGGCAAAGCAGGTGCAGCATCACAGCAGGAAGCCCAGGGGAGGGTCAGCCCAGGAATCAGCAGGCAGGACCCTACACCTGAAAGGCAGCTGGGAAATCAGCTCAGCTCATCATCTGATCAGCAGGGTCCATGGCCAAGCACAGCCTCACCTAAGATGTAGCTCAGGCAGAGAGAGGCTAAACATCCATGGCTGAGCTTCAATGAGCCCATCCATGGGCAGGGCTGTGGGTAGAGGTCCCAGGGGAGGCTGGTCAGGGCTGTTAAACCCTATTGGTTCACTCAGGCCTCCTGATATAAGTCAGTGGAACATTCAGACTCATATTTTCATGCATAAGCAAGAGAAGAGGAGAATTATGATTGTGGTTTGACCTGTGCTGCGTTTTCTGACCCCTGAGTGCCTGATTGCTCAACCATGGTATTACAGTAATGCTGTGTCTACTCATAGTTTATATAAACACAGAATATGTTAAACAACTGACTTATGATGTGATACTTTTGTTTCCACTGAATTCTAGGCCATCTGTGTACTAAAAAATCTCTTGACTTGGAAAGAAGATCCAATCTATTCCATTTTTTCACTAAGTAGTTACAGATACTACCAGAGTATTCTGTATGTATACTTTGGCATTTATATTTTATTCCTTTTCTCATTGCAATTAAGCCTCCTCTTGGATCACCAGGCTTGGTTGATACTTCTGTACTTCCTAAATATCTTCTTTACTCATCTTAAGTCTTTAAGGTTCTTTATTCACATGCTGTTCAAATTATGAAAATTAATGCAGTCTTTAAGAATTAGAGTTGCTGTAGCAGAGTTTCAGGTCACCTGATTTCTGAGAAACAGTTTCATCCATGTCTATTGACAAGCAATGTTTTCTTTTTCGTCTTTCCTAGCTGAGGTAATACATAGTCTTATCTCATGTTCTAGGACACAAAGCAGGATGTCAGCAGCATTGCAAGATACGATTCCAACAGGCAGTCTGTACTTCTTGGAATAACTCCTGATCAGTATTTTAAGTGTCCAGTTGGCAAACTGTGTACCCCACTCTATAATTAAAAAATGCATGATTCTCCTGTTGGCAGAGAAATCCAAAGCATACCAATGTCTACCAGCTTCTCACTTGGTAGTGACAAATCTGGCAGGCAGGATCCTTTCAGTGCCTCACACAAAGGGTTTGAGCCCAGCAGACTGTTCAGCAGTTACTGCAGTGCTGTCATTGCCTTCCCTGGTGCTGTCTGACCAGGGCTAGAAGCAAATGAGTAACACCAGGCTTTGTTCCAGGTGACAGGAGGGAATTGGAAGTTAAGGGCTGGGGCAGCCCAAAAGCCCATCCAGCTCAGTACCCTGTTGTGAAGAGTGCTTCAGGGTGGGTGCCTTGCAAGAGGGAAACACTTTTCAGCTTTTCCTTACAAATACTATTTCCTTCACACCTCTTCTTTAGAGAGCCACAGTGGGCAAGACAACTGCATAAAAGCTAGTAATTAATGTTTTATGCAAGATAAAAGGGATCCAGATCTTTCTGATAAAAACAGTGTGGCTTCAGTGCCAGTTATCTCTGCTGAGGATATTACCTAAAAATTTTACAGTCTAAATGAAGACATTACTCAGTAGCCATATCAGACTTCATAATCTGTCTATATTTTATGTCTTCTAGCAGATCATAGCACTGCTCTGTTTCTAGTCTGACACTTTGTTTTGATTTTAATAAAGCTAATAGGAATTAAAATAGCAGGTGCATAGCAACACCTCTTTAGAATGAGTGTTTGATGCTAATAACCATGTTAAGCAAGACTTTGCTGAGCCATGGCTTTCATCTCAGTCTGTACAAAATATATATGATGAAAAACCACTTAACCCCTTAGCTTCTGGCTCAAGGATTGTGAAAACCACATACCAAAGCAATAGACAAATTCTAAATGCAGGAAGTTATGGGAGGTCATTCAGAAAATAAGAATGATTCAATATGATCAGTTGACTAATGTCACTGTACTCTGTATTTTCGGTATAATGCTGCCCACACTGGAAGAGCTGGAGGTGGTCTGAGAAAAGACTAATGCATGTAAAAGGATCCAAACACTACAGAGAAGGACTCTTGCCCAGTGTAATAATAAAACAAGAATCTGGGCACAGATAGAAGCAATCTGTAGTTACATCTAAGGGAAAATTGAGGGCTCACTAAGTGAAAGGGTTAAGGGAGGGATTATAAGAATGAACTCCAGGCAGCCAGTGGATTCAGTTCCTGGAGATCGTTGGGAGAAGGAAAAAGCTGAATATCTTTGTCTCTTGTAATTGCTTTGTTCATTACCCTCCTAAATCCCCAAAACAAACAACAAACAATCCAAGCCTTCCCTTCACACAGATACAGATATTACAAAGGTTCCACTTGTATAAACCACTCTTGTCTATTTCTGTGCTTTTTAAACTTTTTATCCTCTTACCAGGTTGAAGGTCAACAGAACTCACAAAGAAAATATTGTAATTTGTTTTGCTAGCAAACTAGTACTTTACTGGAGAGACATGCTGCATCAGAGTGTTAGTGCAGACTTCATATTTAACCTGAGTCCAGTTTAGAATTCAGAAAAGACAGCTTGGTTGGACCCAATGATCTCAAAGGCCTTTTCTAAGTAAATGATTCTATATTCTGTGTTTCTACTACAACAGCCTCAGTGTATCATTTAATTTCTCTTCCAGCTTCTGGGGCAAACCCTATGCACTCCATTATCTTAAACAACACATAATATGAATTCCCTGCATTACTGAAGTTCCCAATTTCTCCATGACTTTAGTATATTTAATGTCTCTTGTCACAGCACATGTCACAGTTGAGATGACCATGATACACAGAGCATCTCATGCAATTTCAGCAGGCTTTAAGCACTCACCCATACACAGTGACACCTCACCTCATCAGAAGGCTTCAGGCCTCTGCCCATACAGAGGAGCATCGCTGCAGAAGGCTGCAGATCCCTGCTCTCTGTTGTTCTTTAGCCCAGCCTTTTATCCCCTCCTGTTGATGCACTGCACCTGAGTGCCCTCTGTGCCCTCTGGTGTTGGTCAGTGCCCCTGGGCACTCCCTGGCTCATTGCTGGCAGTGCTGCTCCCCTGCTGCTCACAGCTGTGCCCACTGGGGATGAGGCTCAGCCCCACTCCCAGTCACTACAAACTGTGCACCTACAGTCTCACTGGATTATCAGACCTGCACCTTCTGATAGGAAGCACCAGAAAAATGGCAGATATTAAGGAGAAACCCAACACACATGGCAGAATAAGAAGGATTTCTAAAAGCTGCTTATTAAGTTCTGGGGTTCTTTGAAAGATTGTTGGGTCTTGGTTATGACTTCGTGTTAGAGGCATAATTGCATTAACTCTCAACAAGGAAACAGAATTTCCTTTTTCTTGATTTAGTCTCAGTTTGGATGAAACTGTTAGTAGGCTGAGTTCTGCAGAAGCATCTGTGATTCCAGTGAATCCAGACACAATGAATGCATATTTTACATAAGTAAACCTGACTATTTGAAGTCAGTGAGCCTAAACTGTGTGGCATAATTAGAGGAATGAGCCTCAGATTGCTTTGTCAAAACATTCTTTAATTGCTGGATTATAGGATTATTGGATTAGAAGATTAGATGGAATGCCTGGAAATCTTAAATTGGAGCATCCACTAAAGTAAGACTTCTCATGAATCTGAGTTATAATGTATCTATAAACCTCACAGTTTGTATAGGTTCTTTTAGCAATTGTTCAAAATACTTTCATGGTAGGACAATGTGGACATATTAACTGTGTTTTCTCTGACCCTTCTTTTTAAACACACTTTTAATATTAAGGAACTTTTCTTCATGACAATCAGCTGCCAGCTTCCATGTAGCCAGGGTGCTAGAGCTGCTCTGAGCTCAGTCTGTGAATCATGCCCTTCCTTGTCCATAGGATCTAAAATACCAACCAGACACTGCATGGCATCCACCTTGCAGTGTGTGCATATTATTTAATTACATCATGATCACTAAGCACAGCTATAGCACAGCTATGTATTTTTATGGCATTCTTACAGGAGTTACTCTGTTGTCACTCAATCTGTGTTGTACAAACAAGAGTCACAACATGGTGCACTACAGGTGCTCTTCTTCTCAGAGCAATATCAAGTGTGGAGTCTTCAAACATGGCACACAGAAAGTTATTCCATTCCAGCTTATCTCATTTCCTGGGAACACTTTGTACTTCACTCCTTCAAGTTTCTGTCATCAAGATTTCTCCAACTGCTGGTGCTCCCCCTGCTTGGTTCCACATGTCACATTCTGCACATACCAGCTATGAAAACCACAAGTATATGTGTGTACAAGTAGAAAAATAGTGGCTCAGGGAGAAATAGATGACCAGAGAGAAAGGGAAACTTCAGGCCATGGTTCAAATCCCCCTTAAGGAAAATGCTATGAAATTGGTCATGTCAGTATTGAACAGAACTGTCTGGTAAATTCTGCTGGAGGTTTTGAATCTATAGGTTCAGAGTGGATGTTCCAAATGGGACAATTGATGTAACAGTACTATGTCCTTCTTTTCTGAGATGGTTTTGTAAATGTTAGGAAGCTTTCAATTAGGATATTAAAGAATTTTGAAAGTTAATAGTAGTACTTTGTCATATAATTCTGTGAAGCAAACAGAAGAGGACTTCTGTTCACAAGCAATATGGAGACAGCTGTGTTAGCTGTATTCTCAAGCCATTAAACAGAGTAGTCATCAGCACTTCAAAGCACCGTATACCCATATCCCTTCATATTTACACTGCTAAAATCACAGCAGCCAAAGCACTGAAGTGTCCAGTATGATGGAGATCAAGACTGCCTGAACAGAAGGATCAAGGTGTAAATCATATTCATATTTTCTGGGGTCAAACCCCAAAACACTTTGGCACAATTTTGACATCTTTTATTATCAATTGTAATTTTTGTCACTGATTTCCACCAAGCCCCAACTGTGCTTTTTGAGTCTGATATTCTTGTCAGGATTTAATATAAGCAGAATTATATGTAGTCATGGCTTTTATATTTTCAAATTGAAACTGTAGGAATAAAAATGGTAATAGTTTGTCACTTCCTTCTTCCTTCTTTTCTTTCTCTTATAGAGCTCTAATAGAGCTCTATGAAAGAGAAGTGCTTTCACTCTTCCAAAAATTTCTTTATGAGGTAGCACAGAGCACTCCAACTTCCTTTAAAATAATGATCTTTGATTTTGTTTAACCCAGGGACTGATGAAAATGCTTATATTATCAGATGGCATAAAATAACAAAGTAAATGGCTCAACAGATATTCAGTGGGGTACCTTTTTTCTGTATCATGGCTGGCAGCTCAGTACCTTTGAATGGAAAAGCAGAAGCCCAGTGCATGGCCAGACTGGAAGGGGAGCCTGGCTAAATCTTGTCCAAGGTGAGAAGCAGAGGAGTCCTGGTCACAGGCAAGGAGGGGAGCTCAGTGTAGGGCAGGCCTCTTGCAGCATGGCCTCAGCCTGCTGGCAGGGATTGCACTCTTCAGTCCTAAAGGTTTTTATATTATCAGAACTTTTACAAAAAGAGAGAAAAGTGTAGAAAATTCTATAGTCAGTGTGTGAATCCTGCCATTTGGATTATAGAAATACTTTTGTAATCAAAAATATCCTTACCAGAAACAGTTTCAGGTTTCTTTGGTATTTAGAAATCCTTTGCTAAACAAAGTAAAAATGAATGATAAACAAAATCGAGTTTCCTTTGAGCCTGATGTTCTTGCAGCTGCACTCCACTTTTAAGAGTAACCTATTAGCAATTAATTTAGAATGACACTGGCAAGCAGTCCCCAGACTTTAATTAATATCTCTTTGACAAGCTCATAATCTTTCTAGTTAATAAAGTCTCCCTTAAATTAGTTTAACTCTTATTTCACTTACCGCTGTAAGGAATCGGCATCAAATCTAGGGTACTTACCAGTACTTTCTCATTTCAAATGTCTTCAGAAGGAGAAGTTAGTGTTAGATTTTACAGAGAGTATTTGATGAAGGTCACCCTCAATCCAGTGGCAGTGCTGGAAGGAAAATCTAGGTTCCTGCATGCCCTTCTGGTGTGCAATTGATTAAGCAATGGCGCTGTCTCCTGTCTCAGTATCTTGCAAGGAAAGGATTAAATTCTGATTCCAAGTTGCACAATTGATTCTTTTCCTTTATGCCAATATCAAGATCTTAGAAAGCTACAGTATAGTACTGTAAATATAATACAGTGAGTCAATGTAAAAGTTACTTAAATAAAAAGTATTAGTATTGGACAACATAAGGAACAACTGCTTATTTAATTTTAAGCTCTTAATATCCTTCTGAAAACTTATCCTTTAAAATTGTGTCAGTTTTACCCATATGTCTGAAATGCAGAACCAATCTACACGAGAACCTTATACAGCCACGTTACCATGTCCTGTGGAATAGGAGACAATACTGTGAACTGGAAACGATGCTGAGATAAAATCTCCTTTCACCTCTTGGTTAGTCAACAACTTCTATAGAAGTGTAATGAAATGTGCCATATACATGCCTGTTGCATATGTGTATTATGAGGAAAAAAAATAGCTATAATGAGGTAATTTTTGATACATAAGATCACATCAACCTACCTTTCTTTCTACTTTGCCTGCAAAATAAACTGAGAAATGCACAAATTACTGTCAGGCTTTGAGTCTGATAGGGTTTTTTCAGAATTGAGAAAATTCTAACTTCCAGATTGTAAAGTTCTAAACTGATTAAATCTACAAAGAAAGGAGATCTTCTCATTTTAAAGGTAATCAGTGGTTTGTATCTAACTAACAACTGTAAGAAATATCTGTGTAAGCATTAATGACTCTGCTGTAATGTCCTGCCAGGGAGACTGAAGTAGGACCCATTTTGCAGGTAATTTTTGCCAGGTGAGGATATTACAGCCTTAATACTTAATTAAAAAATCTTTCTTATTATCAAGGACAACGATAATCAAGATGGCTGAGAAAGGTCAGTTATATATGCAACTTAATTGGGATCCCAAGGCCAGGAGACATCTCACCATCTCTAAAGTCATGAGCAGTCTATGCACTCCAGAAGTATTTCTCTGGAATACATAAAACTGAAAATAGCACGTCCCAAACGCTCTTCAGAACAGTTCTAGTAGCAATAGGCACGAGCCTGTACCACTGCCTTAGAATACTGACTTTGTACAAAGAACTTATTTTGTGTTGCTTCTTTGCTTTTTCCTCTTCTTAAGTCAACAGGGGGAAAAAGATGAAATAGATGTTAGCTAGTGAGAAAAGCACAAAAATATTTTCAGACAGCAGCATATTCTTCAGCTGAATTTCTACAATTTTTCCTTAAGCACTTGCTGCCTCTGTCAGTATTGCTGAACCAGAGGCCTTATTGCTATTCCTGTGTTTCTGTGGCAGTGATAATTCCATCCCAGAAGTCACAAATCAGAAAAGAGTTTCTTCCAATGAAACAGCAAATGAAACACAACAAGATCATCCTCCTTTCTCATGCGTGTAACTGTAAAAAGTTCCTGTGGTCGGAATGTGGCTCTGATTACATTTCTCTATCCCAAAATAAACATGGTGCAAAAGAAAAGGATATAGGGAGGGGGGGAAAGCCTGTCACTGGGCCACCCTCAGGAAACCTCACAAGATCTACTGTCTGTCTGTGCAAGCCATGGAAGAGCCAAGGAAGTGATCCCAGCTTGGTGGTCTTATTTTTAATTAAAACAAATGAGGCTCTTTCAGCTGTTGCAGATAAATATTTGATGAAAAGAGACAGGAACAGATGTCGAAAAACTGTAGTAAATAAAGAATAAGACCAGAAGAGCAAATGTTACAACAGTATTTTATATTTTAAAAAATATCACTTTACAGATTTCTGTCAAATATCTATTTTTACTAAGATCATTCCATAAGTGGGATGACAATTTTTTTTTTACAAAGTAGAATTGAAATACAAATGCATATAGATAGTGAAAATTTTTTAAGTCAACTTGTTGCACATTAGAGGGTTAAAGTAAGCTTTAGTTCTTGGGCCACTGATGAGACAGAAGACTTCAAAGTAATTTGTACACTTCCGTGAGATTTATGTTGATTCTAGAGTCATTAGTAGAGTTTTGCTCTATAATTTGTGTTAAGGCTGCACAGTGAGAGGGTGCCTAGCAAAATACAATAGCAGCATCCCTGGTGCAGTAATCTGTCATAATATTTGTAAGTCCCATCCTTTATGGATGGTTAATTTTATGCAGGGTAACTCCATAAAATTTATAAAGTTTATAGAGAGGGTAACTGCTGTCAGGTTCCATGAAAGTGCTCACTGGGCACGGCAGTACCAGGCTAACTGGGGACATGCTGACCTTGCCAAATCCTATCAGTTTCTGCAAGGGTCCCTTAAAATTCTCAGTGTCACAGATCCTTGCAACTCACTCTGTGAATTCTCAACTTGGGCACTGCTCACCAAAAAATCCTCTCACATTTCTTCTGTCCTAACTGGGCACTGAGTTGATTACAACTGTTCTCAGAGTTGTTTGTCACCTTGAGCCTCACTCAGCCTCCATTGAAATCTGCTGGGCTTTGTCATTGACTTCAGCAGAATTAGGCTTAGGCCTTTATCAGAAAGTTTGCTGCTTGCTGCAAGTCTGATTTCCATGTGATACATCTGTAAGCTTTTAGTTATCATGCTGCCTTTGAAATGGAAAATTGACAAACTGTTATCTCTGGGAGCTTGTTGGGTTCAGATTGTTTCCATGAGATCACAAGGAAATTGGCACCAAGCAAGGTTGCTATTGAGTTCTTTGTGTTTGATCCCCAAATTAAAAGCTACCTGCCCCGTTGGTGTGCACTTGAGACTCTCGAGTGCACTTGAGACTACCTGCTTTTGTCTGAATTTGCAACAATGGAAAGGGAAGGTCTTTTGCAGGACCTGTGGATTAGGAGTTTTGTGTCAGCTTCAGAAAACCTCTAGAGGACTGAGGTACAATGTTATGCTGAACACTACACATTTGCAGGTGCTGTGGCCAGAAGAGATAATTAGGAGACAATTGTGATAGTTCATCTCAACTTTCTGCAAAATACAAACGCCTCGTAGCTTTTATAAAGGACCATACTTCTCAATTTAACTAGTCATTACAATTCTAGCTGATTTAATTTCCTCCAGTCATGGAAAGTTTGTTGCAATCTAAGGTTTCTTTTCCTCAGTTTTTAAAATTTGTTCCTCATCTCTCATGTAAACCTGTTAACTTTCATTTCATGTCTCTGGATGTTGTTCTGCTTTCACCTGTGCCTGCTGTGGGACTCCAGCTCTGTAGTATCCCATGCAGACCCTGATGCAGTGCAGTCAGTCAACTGTTTACTTTTTCTTCTCAACCATCTCCAGAGTCAGGTTTATATTTCAGGTCTCCATTCACTCCTAACTCCAGTATACATATTACCAGAATTCAGATTATACCAGTTTATCCAGCTTCTGGTGATCCAAATGACTACATTATTTTAAAACATTATCATTGAAACACCTGTGGTTCACACTCTCTCAGTAGTTTTGTAAGGCCAACTTATAAAATCAGTTCTTTCACATTCAGCTGCTTAATTTACATTGGACTCAATGGAAACATCCTTTTTGGGATGTTTTTCTTGAATGACAAGACCAGACCTTAAACTAGCAGGCAGTGCCAATGTGGTGCTAACAATGAAGATGTTAATGTTGAAGAGGCAGCTATTGAGATATTTCCTCTATTTCATGACTCAGCTTTCTTTTATAGCCTACCTTTAAGTTATTTCAATTATATCAGGTTTTTTTTCATAAAATGCTATAAATGCATTTGCTAAAAGGTAAACTAATTTGGAACCAATGCTCTCAAGGTATGGAGTAACTGAAATGGAAAGGGACCTTTGGAGTTCATCCTGTAAAAAACCCATTGAGAGCAAGGTGAACTTTAAAGTTAGATCCAAGTGGACTCATAAGTAGAACTGCAACTACAGGAAAAGGTTGAATCATAAGTGACATGTTTTATAGAGATTTACTTCTGTGAAGACTTCTGTGATGGGTGAGAAAGAAGCAAAGAAGAAAATTTTCTCCAATTTCTTGTTAAAAAATGGCTAAGGAGAAGGCTCTAAAATAATATTCACTCCTTTGTGTCCATTACAGATGAGGGTAAGGTAGACAAAAATGAAAATACTTTCCAAGATTGTGCTACACCGTCAGGATTTAAACTCAGAACTTCTGAATAGAGCCCCAGTGCCTGAGCCACGCATTCATTTTCTTCTCTGTATTCCCCCACAACCCTAGGCCATGTGGCCACTGTTGGTGAAATGAAAAACAGGTGCAGATCCATGAACAGATGGGAGACCAGCCCTGGCTGATCTCTGGAGGATAATACAACGTTGTTTTCCAGCAAAGAGGATTCCAAAGAACCACAGAGGCAGCACCCCTGCCCTAAAACTAAAGCTGCTCTGTCTCACACTAAATGTTATCTCTACCAGCCCAGCAAGTGGGAGTTTTGAGGAATGGTCTGATGTCTATCAGCAAAGGACACTGCCTCACTGACCTCTCAGATTTGCAATATTGACATCTCTGTTTTTCAGGCATGCCTATAAAGATTGTAGAAGACTAATTGCAATTCCATTCTTAGCAGTAACTGCAGCCAATGTTTCTAAGTTGCTGGAACACAAAATTTCTTCCCTTGAGTAGACATCTTTGGAATGTCTAACTCTCAAAAAATGCCTTTAGCCATATGCAGCATCTTTCTCTGGGAAAATCACTAGTGGTATGGGACAGATCTCCAGGTAAAATGAATAATATATTTGTTCTGGATCTTTAAGGAGAGATCTACTTTTAATTTCCAGTTCATTGGGAGCTGATGGCTTATTCCACAAGAAGTGGTTAAACAAAAATTTGGACTGTTTTCTTAATGGGAGAGTGATGGTGGATTACTGACAGGGCAATTGCCTGGGCCTAAGCACAGGGTGGAGAGCAAAGTATTCCCTGCCTTGTGTGACCCTTGTGTGACCCACAGTTCTGTCCCTGGAAGATACAAGGACACATTTCCCCTCCAAGTGTCACCTGACACATCAGAGGAGGCAGGGCAGCCCTCCCTTTGCACAGAGCACAGCCCAAAAGGAAAGTACAGAAAGAGGACAGGGGAGGTTTCTTAGGATCACAGGGTTGGGATTGGACAGGACCTTTAGGGCCATCCAGTCCCACCCTCCTGGCTGTGGGCAGAGACAGCTTCATCTGGATAAGGTTGCTCAGGACCCCATCCTACCTGACCTTGAAGATTTCCTGGGATGGAACATCTTTCACCTCTCTGGGCAACCTGTTCCAGTGTTTCACCACCGTCATTGTAAAAAAACCTCTTGCTTGTATCTCATCTGACTGTACCCTCTTTTAGTTTAGAGCCATTCCCCTTGTCCTGTCACAACAGGTCCTACAAACATTTCAGCTTAGATCTACTGGGTCCAGTCTTCTCATTGTTTTCTGGTTTTGTTTTGTGCAAAACCACTCCTGTAATGCTGTGTCCAAGAGAGATTATTTATCCTTGCTAAAGCTGCTTTTACAGCAAAAATGCCTGTCTACTTGTGCCAAGACATTTGAAGAGAACCTGTTTCCTTAGACTCTGTTTGGGGCACAAGACCTGATTTGAAGAAGTAACCCAAAACCACACTGCTGACGTGCATGTATTCTGCTCAACTGTGAATCAAAGTCATTGGGAAAATCTGTCTTGTCCAAGTGTTAGTCAGGTTTTGGAGAGGAACATTCTCCACTGATGACACAAGCAGAATTAAACAACAAAGACCACCCAGGACACTGGGAATTTCAAATTTCTTGGCCTCAGTTTCTCTGATTTGTTCTTCCCAGCTTCATGTGTGCTCTTTGAGACAGAAAAGAGCATTTCCTTCATTTTGAACTAATATTTGTCTTGCAGTGAAACATTCGTGAAAGCAGCTGGTCCCAGAGGTGGGGTGTTCCAAGCTCCCATTTTGGAGCCAAGTTCGTACGCTGTGGAGTCAGTCATGACACCCCTTTATAGAGAACAGACAATGACTTTTGGATCTTGTGAGTACCTTTTCTCCCTGCAGAAAAGTTCCCTTCCCCCATTCTTTTGGAAACATCTCAGGCTGTATTGGAAACAGAGGATGTAATTTATTTTTATCGCCTTCCCTGTCAAACTGGCCAACTGCCACAGGGTTCTGCTTTCAGATGTAGCAAGAGGCAGGAGAATCACAATGAAGAACCATTCATTTCAGTGGCTCCTCCTCTGTTTCCTTATCTTATTTTGAGGCTACCTACTGCGCTGTCTTATCACTCTTTGTAATCCTGCAAAACTTCTCTGCTGCTTGACCCCTCTGCAGAAAGAGCTGACCTGCTTGGACCTCCATGCCTCTCCTCTCCTGCTCCCATGTCCACAGAGTGTGCTGCTCCTTCCTTTGCTGCTGCAGGGCTCCTTTCTCACTGCCTTCTTACCCCTCACTCCTCTTTTCCCCAGCTCTGACACTGCCTTCCATTTCCTAGCCGAGTGTCCATACAGCTGTGTGGGCTCCTTGGGAATGCGCAATTCCTCACTGTCCAGCCTGCCCTTTGATGTCTGCTGAGGAGGGATACATCTTCTTTTCCATCTCTTCACATGTGCCTATTAATTACTCTCTTCAGAGGAACTGTTTACTGACTATCTCTCTGTTTACAGTTGAATACTCCTAAACATTTGGTCTTCACAGTTCCCCTCTTCTACACCACCCACCCAGTTTCTTCTCAATTGCTGCAAAATGGACGTCTCCAGATCTCTTTATAAAGGCACAGATACAAAGTACTTATGTTCCACACCCAGCCTCCTGCTCTGGGTTTGCCTCACTTGCAGGAAAGTAGAGAAAGAAGCTATATTGATGGTTTTGTCTTCAGGCCTCCAACAGAAAAGAAGCATTGAAGCTTTTGCTGCACAGATTCCTACCTTGGGTGCTGTAGAAAACCCAGAAGGATCTGCAAGCATCAGACTCATGACCTGTGAAGAAATAATACAAACCCAGTATGAGTTACAGAAATGTGCCCGCTGAAATGAGAAGGGCTACCTTATGCATAAACTGTGCATATGTATTTGTGAGATCAAGGCCCTTGGGCAGAGGGAATTTTAATAGGCTGGGGAGGAAAAAATTACTCTAGCAAATATGCAGAAAAGTTGTATGGTTATAATGTAGCAGTTCAGATCTCAGATGAAAATTCCTTCAGATTTCCTCCTTACTCCATATGGAGCTTAAAATATTACTAAATAATATGAAATAAATTAAAAACAAATATGGGATAGATTGTTTTTTTTTTTTTCCCCCAATGAACAGGTTATTGTCAATCATAGGATCATGGAATGGTTTGGGTTGGAAGGGACTTCCAACCCCCCTCCTATGGACAAGGACACCTTCCACTAGACCAGGCTGCTCAGAGCCCCATCCAGGCTGGCCTTGAGCACTTCCAGGGATGGGGCAGCCTCAGCTTCTCTGTGCCCGTGCCCAGCCAGCCTCACAAGGAAGAATTCCTTCCTCATGTGTGATCTAAACCTGCCCTCTGTCAGTCAAACCCACTACCCTTTGTCTCATGTCCTTGAAACAACCCCCGTGCAGCCTCCTGTGGCCCCTTTGGGCACTGAAGGTGCTGCAGGGCCTCCCAGAGCCTTCTCCAGGCTGAGCATCCCCAGCTTGGGCCTGCCTGCCCTGGAGACAGCTCCACTCCTCTCCTGGTGGCCGAGGCAGCCCCAGCACTGCGCCTGGAAGGAACAGAAGCTTTACACTCAGAACCCACAGCCTGTAACCCACCTCCCATGCAACAGAAACAGCGACGGGCTGGGCAGGGAAGGGCCAGGGAAGGAAGTTCAGCAAGGCCTGAGGAGGGACACACAACCAGCTCAGTTTGCAGAGCCTTCCAGCTGCAAAGTGGAGGGGAACAGAAACATGGGAGTGAACCTGTCTGCAGTTAATTTTCATCACTTATCCCAGATAGGAAAAAGAGCCCCAGCAGAAAAACAGACGGCAAAGCCTGACGTGTCAATTTTGGTGTCATTCACACTCTTTTCCCTGATGCTCCTGTAAATGCAGAATCTGCATTTATATCCAAAACACTTTTTAATGAGAGCTTTATTGACACATTTGTTCTACTTCTGTATAACAGGATAATGACGAACAGCTGGCTACAGATAATGACAGGCACTCATTTATATTGGGTTTCTACCTTCAGATTCTGGAGGCTGTTACCTTTTTTTTCCTTTAAATTTTTAGCATTCTCACCCTCTGTTGTACTTGCATTTTATAGTGCTCACATTTACTATTCTTGTGTGCTAGGAAATGAATAAGCATTTTAAAAGCTTTATGTTTAATTACATTTTCAGCTATTAATTAGACACATAAACAAATTAAATGTACATTTAATTAAATGTTACCCATTTAAACGGGTAAACTGGAAGCAGAGTCCATCGACTTTAAAACCAATATTGTGTGCATTTATCTTAATTAGTCAGGTAGTGTTAGGGATTAATGAACTTTAACTGTTCTATTCATAATCAGATGCATTAGCATTTGTGGCACACAGAAGATGAGTTCAGATGGGAGCCCTCTCCTGCTATGTATTGTACAAACAGAATGGGAGGTGCATCTGCAAGACTTTCTCTGCCACCTTGCAAAGGAAATACTGATTATTTTGCTTTTGCAGGTGTGAACTGAACATTCAAATCATCTAAAACTTTCCCCTACCTTGTCATTTCATATTTACACCCAGAAGATTTCTCTTCCACAGAATGGCCATTCAGCATCTTGAGAAGTGGATCCTCATTCTGGCACATCCAGGTTCTAGTCTGAGCAAATACAGCTCATGAGGAAATATTAAGCCCACAAATGTCCTAAAGAACTCACCTGATTGTGAAAGCAGTTATTTCAGAGAAAGTCATTTGGGAGCAGTCTGGAGCACCTGATCTGGCTGTGCAGCAAACAACTGGCTACGTGTTGTCTTCCCAGCCAACACACAGCTCGGGCTGTGATTAATTCCACTTCTGTGATAAACTAATGATTCTGATCACCTCTGTTCATTTAGTGGTGCTGGGAAGTAAAATGTGGAGCCATAGATCCTCAGATATTTCATTCTACAGATGAGATTATAACTTCAAGTTTGGAGAATTTATTTTTATTATTGATACACACACATTCAAGGTCATAAAATTTCCTTATTTGTATTAGACCAATACTAATATTTCTTTTTCCTTTCTGCCCTCCAGGGTAAGTTACAGTCACTATTTTGAGAAAGATATTTATCTCAGCTGGTATAATTTTGTATAAGTTTTTTTTTTTTTAATCAGGTTCTATTTAACAGATATTATTAATTGCATCAAAACATTTTAAAAGTCAGGATTGGGAGAATTGAAAGGGATTCTGTTTACAGCCCAGACAATTTGCAGTTTCAGAGCCTGCTCTGGACGGTTTCTGACTGATACAAACAAGCTGAGCTGACTGCAGTGAGCAGCTGAAGTTCTGAACGTGCACACACCGTGCTTGTGGTAAGTGTTTAGCAGTGGATTTTTATCTTCACCAAAAAATAAACTCTCCCTGTTTTGTCAAGGCATCCAGGTTGACAGAGGGATTAACTTCAGTAAAACAAATTAAGGTTAAACAGTACAAAACAGCCCCCAGTTGGCACCTGACTTATCTGCTCTGCACAGCACAGAGCTGAGGGGAGAGGAGAAGGGATTGCAGCAGTCTCCTCTTAGCACCCTTCTCCCCCAGCCTGGCAGTTCCACCTCCTTGCCCTGGGCACAGGAGCAGCAGGAGGGCAGAGCTGGGCCTGCCGTGCCCAGGGACTCCTCCCTGCAGCCCGGCTGGGGGTGCCCTGGGAGCAGGGCACTGGGAGCAGGGAGCCCCAGCCCGTGCCCAGGCAGGGAGGTGCCAGCCTGCTCCTCATCCCTGCTGGAGCCCCACTCCTGGTGTGCTGCCAGGCTTTAAAGTGCTTTAAGTTCCTTCCTTTCACAGGACATTTCAGTATCCACAGGCGAGGGGTTTTGGATGCAGAAGGTATTGGTGTTCCAAACAAACAGCAAAGTTTACCACCCACTGTCTCGGTTGCCTTTTACACATGGTTCCGTTTTACTTTTGGTCTGCCACGATTTCCAGATGTTGGGGGAAAATGTTTAATTCTTGGGGAAATTTTAATTAATGAAGAATCCAGAATCTTTTTAGAAGCACCTACGCAGTAGCTGGAGGAAAAAAAGGTAAAGTCCATTTTAATACCTCCCAATGCTTTAGATTTACAGGAGAGCTTTCCTAAAATATTCCAAATGCTAATTATAGAACTGTATTTAACAAAGGTATCCCAACATGCATCTCTTCCACACACACACAAAAAAATCAAATGGAAAAAAAAAAGATGAAGGACTTGTGATCAGAAAGTATATGCAAACAGGACAACATGTGGTGAAAGATAAAGGCTGGATTTAGAATTGTTACTGGAGTAAAGTTCAAACTGGGAATGTGTGCTGGGGAAGGCACTGGGCATCTCTGCCACTGCTGCAGCCCTGCTAAAAGGCAGCTGACACGGCTGGGTCTGAGCTCCCCTGTTTGGCCAGGCCATGGCAGAGTCTGTCTCTGTCTCTGTCTCAAACACGAGCTCAGCTGCACTCTGGGTCCCTGAGGTGACCAAGGACACAGTCGGGAGTCAGAAGTGGTGCTGAGCACAGCGGCTGTGCTGACACCCCACACTCACAACCAGCACTGCACACAGACAGAGGAGCTGCATCTTTGATGTGCCTGAAGTGCAGAGCTTCCCCACAGAGCCACAAAACCTCCACAGCTCCATCGGTCACGTCACAATGAACTTGGCACTGCACTTCCCTGCACAAAGGGACTCAGATCCAGGCAAACTCTCTTCAGGATAGGCAGAGACAGGAGTGAGCTGGACAAGAGGCTGTGCCTGTGGATCAGCTGCTCCTGGTTTGCTGTCTGTCTGTCTGTCTGTGCAATCCCCTCCCTGCTCTGCAGCAGCACCCACAGCTCAGGCACTGCTGCTCCTCAGGCACGGGGCACCTCTGGCCTGGCTTCACAGGAGCACCCTGTGCCTGTGGTGTGCTCTGCTCCTTGGGGATGTGTCAGGCTTTGTTCTGATAAAGGCAGAAGAGAGTTCTGCCACTGTTTTTCAAGCACCACATTGCCTATGAGGAGAGAGAAATTTAAAAAACTCACTGATTTACCATGTTAAAAAAAGATGGCACATTTATTGCTACATAAATGTTATATACATAGTGTTTTCTGTTACATTGACAGAAATTTTTTGAACTTCTTGCTGCTGGTTGAAAGGTTTATCAGCAATACCTTGAAATTTGACACAGGGTACAAATCTGCAATAAACCAACAATGGAAACTGGAGAACAAGATGAGAAGCAATTCATCTCGGACAATTAGCTCTTACAATACTCCATAGGTACTACACGGTATGCTAGAACCCTACTATGGTCTTACAATGCTATTGTAAATTTCTGATATTAATGAACAGGTTATGGTAAATAACCCTACATTTTTACTACCTAATATAGTAAAATAAAGTAAGAAACTTTTTACTGAAAACTTTTTTTGATTTCAAAAATCTAGAAAGAGTAATATTTAGAATTCAAGAAATTTTCTTACAAGATTATTGTATAAAAGACTAGCTACAGTGAAAAATAAGCCAAATGTTTTTTTCTTTCTATTTTATGAAGGAAAGCTTCTGGGCATACTGCAAAGTCTAATATAGCCAAAAAGACAACAAGCTTAGAAGGAAAAAGGCCAGGCAGTGGCACGTGATCACTTTCACACGTCATAAGCAACAAATTCCGTTTAGCTGATAAACACTGAAATGAAGAACAAGGCCACAGATATAATCAGGTGTTATCTGATGATATATGCAAATTAAAGTAATAGAAATGAGTCCACTAATTCCACAAACTGTTTTGTTAGGAACCATCCAGAACATGAGCTTAAATTCATTAGTTTATTTTATCAATCCATCTTTTGTTCTTTCAAATTAAACGACTTCATAAAAATTATAGTTTTGTTCCTGTTTTGTGTGTGAACCAATTGCCAGTGATGAAAGATGCACTATATAAACAATAGCTCAGACAACCTTGGCTTAGGAAATTTCCTCCCATGGTCATTGCAGTGGAAGACAGTTTCCATGGAAGTTCAAAGGGATTTTAACCATTTCAACACATCTGTGACAAAGGAATACTTATGGACACTATTCTGGTGGAGAAACATTTAAAGGTTTAATGCTAATATGGCTTGGGACGGGGGTATTTGCATTTGATTCACACTATTTTTCTCCACTGACAAGCCATACAACATGACATGATAGTTAACGTGTACAGGAAGGAAAAACTGGTGACCATTGCTCTTAAGATTCCATTACGTAATAAGCCCACCCGGCTGGTGGTTGTATCATCACACTACCTGCCACGGTGAATTCAGGATTTTACTATTCACCAAAGTTACAGCCTGAAAAAAATCTCCTTTGTATTTTAATGCATTTTGTGCTTACATACAGCTAACACTTTACATGTACTATATGTAGTACTTACTGCTCGGAAAACAAAGCAACTCTAACAAAGTAGATTCTCCCCACCCAATTTACACTTCACGTTACAAGCTTTACTATGAAGCCTAGAAGCCTAAAAAGGTTTTGTTTATAATTAGAAAAAAAAAACGTTTGAGGAAAGTCTGAGGGAAAATAAAAATCACTTTTTAAATCCAAGAAACGTTATGGTCACAGTATTGCTCCAGCCTGCAGCCTTCACGAGGCCTCTGCGTGGCTTGTGGCACAGAGCCCAGTATGGAAGGGGAACTGTGACCATAACTGTTCAGATTACCAGAGATCAAAAATAACATAAAAAAAGCTATACCAAGGAATAGTTTCCTATTGCATGGAAAACACTAGTCATATGGCAAAAGGAGAGGAAAGGACAACAAAAGACTTTTCCCTTCCTTTTTTAAGACACTAATAGGTATGCTGGGAATGCTACGGGTCGACGGTTGTCACTGCTTTGTTCTCTGAATGTGAACAGCTTTAGTAAATGCTGGCATTCAGCTGAAATTTTATCAGCTTTTAACATGTTAACTTTTCCCTTTATATGTAGACCTTTACAGTTCCATAACAATAAATAAAATTTGTAGTTACAATGCATTTGTCAATTCAGTTTAGGCACAAGGCAACTTCCACAATGAGTGGAGAGATCACAACAGTCTCTGATTGTGCAGAAGCGACACACTGCTTGCAACAGAATGATATGTTCAGAGTATCTCATGGGCTGAAATTCTGTCTGAAGATCTTGTATCTTCACTCCTGATGCAGGTGTTGACCAGTAGCTTTGATCATAAGATTGCATTTGGGTTTCTTGCTTCAAGTGTTTTCTCCTGTCAGGTTTGTGTCTTCATATAACGTTAGTTGTCTGTGTCCTTGTGAAGAAAGGTCACCTTCTGTGTATCCTACCAATAATTCTGGAATTCTAGAAAGAAGTTTAGGAGAAGAAAGAGGTTATTAGGAAAAGAATAATTAAAAAGCTTAGTATCAACACTAGAGACCTAATTTGAACTGGATTGGGTGGCATTTTCAGTCATTTAGGTGCAAAAGAAGATCACATTGAGAGCCCCTGAAATCCCCTGTTCCAGAGATATCCTTCTTGAACGTGATATATTGAAGGGATTAAAGAACCTTCTGCTGGGCCTCTCTGCATAAGGGAGAAAGAATAATCTGCACATCTCAGACCTTCAGTTTGTGTCTGACTTTGCTCTCCAAATCAAGCAGTGCCAAGTTCACTCCCTCCTGAAGGTCAATTGCCACGTTCCTGTACAGCCCTTTCTGTCAATGCTGCACTTCAGTCAACCCACAAAGTTACTGCTATTAAAAAAGCAAAGACACCAAACTTTTGAAAGTGGTTCCTTATATTTATATTGAAAGAACAGATTAGGTTGGCTGTAAATTAAAAATTATCTGACAATTCCAAAGTAGCCAATTACTCTTGTATGAAATAGAACAAATTAGAGAAATTCAAAGCATTAAGAATTAGAATATATACAACAACAAGAAACCTCCCAAACCATAAAATTCAGTAAAGTTCTGGATTAAAACAAGGACACTGAACCCAGTTTTGTTTTTTTTTTTTTTTTGAAGTGGCAACAGGTCTACTGGAATACTCTTTTTTTTCCCTTTTAAAATCAAGGTTTCCCAACTATTTAGAAAACCAACCAACAAGAAGAATAAACCCCAAAGACTGATATTCCTGTGGGGCCTCCCCATGAGTGTGTTTCAATGAGATCTTACATACTGGGCTACCCTGCAAAGCTGCAAACACTACTTTCAAATTTTAACTATCTTTACCAATACAGATTGTGATTTGAGACAGTTGCCAGTCTCTGTTGGGCAAATGAGAGGAGTCAGAATGACTGGCCTTAAGCCAGAGAGCCAATCTCTCTGGGATGAGGAGTCCCTGAGACTGTATCAGCACTGGGAAACAATATGTGGATTTTTAAATCAACTAATGTGATATTCAGACCATTTAAAAATGTATAATTCATCTCTAATAAGCTTGGCTTATCTAGCAAGCTGTTCACTGTTCCTCTGATGTCATGCCAAGAAGGCCACCTGAGCCAAGAGATGTAGCCATTGGCAACAAGGCAAGAAAATAGAGAGTGACGACAATTTCTTGGGGTTTTATTATAAACCCAAACAAATCTGCAGCCTTCTGCTGAGATGTGAAAGCACAGACGAGCTGGGTGCTGCTGGCAGCTCAGGAAGTGAACCCCCATGTCCAGGCGTCCCCACGTACCTGGCTGGTGTTCACATATGACCCATAGGGTTGGTAGTTTCACTCAGGCCAGGGTGGCTTCCTGGGTGTGCTGTTGGTGGCTCTGCCGATACGGCAGAAACTTTTTCTTCTTCCCTTCTCTTAAGGCAGGCTGCTTTAGGGTTTAGGTTTCGTTCTGTAACAGAAGGATCAGAGTTCTTAATCTCCCATCCACTGACACCACGGGCAGCATCGATACAAGAACCCTGGAGCAAAAATAGCTCTGCAGCTTCCCCCTTCAGCTGCTGACACCCCCTGCTCACCCACAGGTGTCCAAGGCTGCAGACAATCACTACTCAAAGTCCGGCCAGACAGCTCCTAAACTGCTATTTGAAAAACCCAAAGAGCCAAAAAGCCAAGCCCAAACCTTTTCAGCAGCCTACATACGCCTTCAGAAACTTTTAAAAAGCATCTCCTTTATCAGCATAAGACACTTAAGTGCTAAATTAAAATTGTCTGCAGTTTGCAATATAATAAAATGGAATGCATCCATTTTGTTGGTAGGCTGAATTCTTACCAACCTTGCTGACATCACACCAGTTTCAGTAATGTTGCTGCCTCTTCCTTCCCCGTATGAGCCAGCTGTCAGGGCAGGGGAGGCAGCACCCCCTGAATGGACACTTCTCACCAGCCTCAGTCACCTTGTGCCCATCTTGGTTCAATCAAAGGACTGTGATGACAGTCACATAAGGCAGGAGCATTATTTTTTTTCCAAACCCTATTTCCTCTCACATTAAAGCCAATGCTTTATAATAACCAGCTGTGGGCCAACTATCAAGGTATTTTCATCAGTGTGTTTCCACTTCCCCACTTAGCTTCAATAGATGTAGATTTGGATCTCATTTCCAAATAATGACAGTTTCTAAAAGTCAACTGTTTCTGTTCTTCAAAATGGCTTTTCATGAATCAAATACAGAAGATGTCAATCACAGGGGTCCAAAAGACACACAAAAAACATGTAATATATTCCACTGTGGAATTTAATCAACATTTTAAGGTATTTTCTAGCTGTCAGTACATTCTGTTTTGCAGTTGGAGATGGCAGATACAATTATAACTGCAAGAAGTCTGCCAAAACTGAACAGACAGCACAAGCCCTTTTCTTGCACTGCACAGGCACCCCTCTAGTAACTGCAGTTTAGTGACCCCTGTGCATTTTAGCTCATCTGACAGAGACTATTTTGGATGGACTTGATAGTTCTGCTGTCACCAAAGTCATTATCAGCAGCCTCCTACTGCATTTCCTTAAGGATGAGCTCTCCTAAAGAGTCTACCGGAAAAAAACCCCAAACTGCTAACTTTCCTTAATCACAGTTTTCTTTGTCTAAATGTGGCTTGCCTTGAAGTTTTAAAGATTTAATTACGTGGAAACTTTGAAAGGAAGTTAATTTACAGTGATTTAGGAAATGGAGATAAAAACCCCTGGCCTCCACTGAAAGCTTAAATCTGAAATGGTTCATTTTGAATAGCACCAATCACAAAATGAGAAGCTTCTTTACCAGCAGAGAGAGGAAATTGTTTATGCAATTACACAAAGCACTGTGCAAGCTCCTGTGGGTGTCACACAAAGCTCTGGTCAGTCACCCACAGGAACAGGTGCAGAGGGGGACGGGAAGACAAACGGGAGCCAGGGCCTCTCTCCGGGAGCTCGGGAACGGAGGAAGGGAAGTTCTCATTTACACTGCCCGCACAGTGGGGCCAGCTGGGCTGTAGCACTGACACCAGGCTGCAAGTCCTCTGACCGAGGCAGAATGATTTTATTAACATGGAGCTTCCTGTGAACTCCAGGATGTGTGAGAGCAGGGAGATGCTTTTTTAAACACCAAAACCCATTCCTGATTAATGTGACTTCATAATGCTCAACCTTATCTTCTAGACCAGGGCAACCCTTTTCAGACCAAAACAGTGCCTGAGTTCTAACTCTCAGAGATGCTAAACTGGGTTTTACAACGGCCCCAGCTGCTGTCTCATCTGCAGTTGCTCCATGCCTTGAAAGAGCTCTGGCTGGAGACAGTGTGTTCCTTTACTGACAACTGGATCAGTAAAAGTGCCTGAAAACACAGCATCTCATCCTTACTGCATGAAGTACCTAAGTTTGTGTTTAGTTATTTAGCCTCTTTCAATAAACTTCTAAGTTTTGCTTGGATCTTCTGTGCAAAATGCAAGTAACAAATGACAAGAAGGAAGTATAAATGAGGCATGCAAAAATAAAACATGTTATCCGTCGGTGACATCAGTTATACAAAGATGTAGTGCACTGAACAATACAACCACTGACATTCCACATCTCAGACTTTTCACTTGACGCACTTCCATCAGAGAGACACCAAGGAAGATGGCTGCTAACGAGTCCCAAACAGCAAAACACGAGCAGACTCATTGGGAAGTGCCTCCTCCACAGAACGAGACTATTTCTGTTGGAAGGGACTCCCAGCCACCATCCAGTCCAACTTGGGACTGACCAAAAGTTAGAGCAAGGTGCCCCAGAACTTCAACATGTCTTTGGCAAAAATAATCATGGAGATTTAAAGTCACTGTGGCTTCACCAACTCACGAGAACAGAAGAGTTGAAGAACCAAACGTAATCCCTAGAACCACGTCTCCTTACGAAAAGGAATGACAAAAAGTAGCTTTCCTTCTGCACCTACAGCAAATCTATTGTTTCTGCCTTGGAAAAATTTGAAGGAACCAGAGAAAGAAGATTCATGCAAACCCAGCTCTGATTCAATTAGAGTACAAGCTTCCTCCCTCCCCAGTACATGTTTAATGCAAAATCTTATGAAAACACAAATAAACACACTGCATTTTAATATTTCAATTATGCAGCGTTCAACCTAAAACAGATCTCTTATTGTTGCTACTACAAAACAAGTGCTTGTTCCAATTTAAAGCAAGATGCATCACTATTTGAATAAAAGAATTCACCTTGAAAACTTAAGTGAAGACTACTTGAACAGGAAAATGAAAGGTCAGATTATAAACCTTATACTCACTCTGTTCCCTCTTTGCTTTTTCTAAAGAACTTCAGCATCACTACAGAACAGCAAACCCCCTTTCAGCAGCTCATGCATTCGGCTGAGCAGGTTTCAGGAGCCCCACGCTGCCGCCACAGGGCTGGCCCAGCCCACAGGCACTGACCTCTGACTTGCTGCTCCAGGCTGAGGATCACGGCCACGGCCTGGTGCAGGATCAGCAGCTTGGTCTGCGGCTTCTCGCTCTTCAGGTGCAGCTGGCACATGCGGCCCAGCTCCTTGAAGGCCTCGTTGATGTCGCGCACGCGCAGGCGCTCCCGGGCGTTGTTGGCCATCCTCCGCTCCTTCTCCCGCTCGATCTTCTGCTCGGGGTTCAAATCCTCATCCTCGTTAGTACTGCTGCAACAAAGGGAACGTAACGGGCTATTGAAATAACACCGGTGCTTCATCCTGGTGCTGACTCCAAATAGATAATGAATAAAATCATTCCCAATGAAGTTTTTGCTATTTACCAATGCATCAGCTTATATAAAAACACACTCAAGGAATTTTCATTTCATGCGCTGATTTAGGAGTTTTACTTTAGTTAGAGACCACACTGGCAAATTCTAGAACTATTTTTTCTTCTACTACTCTGTAGAGCTAAACAGTTATATTTACAATTCCTGAACTGCCTCAAATGATATCAAGTTGCAAACCTTTTTTAATACTGGTTCATCCAATTAAGTCTAAAACTGTGCAAAACCTCTGTTCTACTAAAACTAACACACTAAATGCCATTGAACACGTCTTAATACAGATTATGCTGCCTGTGGTAGCGAAATTCTGATTGTTTACTGTTACCTCAAATTTCAATGCTTGTATCAGGCCTGTCAGGCAGATCCTGAAGCATTTCCCCAGTATCAGCTCCAGTTTTGTGTCTGTGGCTTGGGAGGGGACAAAGTGTTTCAAGAGGATATTTAGCCACAGTGCTTCACCTCAGGCTCCAGGTCAGGAGCTGGAGCTCTGCACCGCCACAGACTCACACCTTGAAGGGCAGCCCTGGCCCAGGTACAAAGTATCAGCAATTTCTGATATTGTCCCATCCTCTGTGCTGGGCAGAGCCCTCAATCTTTTGCTGCTTACATGTACAGGCAGACATCAGGCATGGCACTAGCGTAAGGGAATGCACACTTGAGAGATGATTTTCCCAGCACATCCTCTACCTTGTATTTAAATATATACAGATACTATACACTTTTTCTCCCTTTCAGCTGCCCATTGGTGCATGCAGTGCAGTAACACAAAAGCCTTGCAATAAATTTATCAAATGTAAGGACAACGTGCTACTGAGCATTATCAAAGCACAGATTCTCCACGTTATGTCAGCAACACACCTTGTTCTGCCTCTGGAGGAGACCTTGATATCCTTCTGGGAGGACTCATCATCTGATTTCATGTCATCTGATGAGGGAGGTTCATGGATGTTTTCATCCTTCTCCTTATGTTCAGACTTGATTTCTGTTGGACCTATAGCCACAGACTGGCTCTGTAAGCCCCCCGACAGTGCTGCAAGCAGAGAGCAGAGACAGAGTCAAGCACTGAAACTGTGCCCAGGACCTCAGCAGAGAATGGCACTGAGGGGCCAGGGCCAAGACAACAGGAAGAACTAACAGAAACAAGAAATCCTGCTAACACTGCTGCACTTGGACATGTGTCATGGGTTATAAAGCAATCACAGCTCACAGAGCAGCTTGATTGGTAACAGCTCAGTCTAAGGAAAACACTGTTGGAGACAAAAGGACATTGAGTGAAGTAAGGAAATCTGCACCTGATGTCTGGGCTGCAAACTGAAGGGCAAAGCTGCACTGACATCGAGGCTTGGGTTTAGGCTGAATGTGCAACACCCCCTAAATGGTGCTAGCATGCCAATAAAAGGAGCTGACTTCTGTTTTCTGCAGTTTACTTCTTCAGCTAAAAATGGAAGGAACTGTAAACACGGGTGTGGAGTGACCTCCTTCCCTTGGCTGTGCTGAACTCTGCTCTCAGCCCACTCCACAGCTCTCCTGGCAAACTGGGAAATGGCTGCAGCTCTGCAAGTGCATCACGGCCCCTTAGGCTGCAGGAACGTGGCTGTAATGCAGCCTTCTCCTGAAATTATATTGGGATAGTTGAGGGATGCCCTCAAAATTGTTGCAGGAGTCCCTAACAGTGGTGGTATATCACACCTGTTATTAATTTTCATTTTTCAACATTATCTATGCCCCTATTTCTTGCACTGATGACATTTTACCAAGATCTACAGCCTCACTGGCTCTGAACCACTGCAGACTGTCCAGCATTTAAGCCTGGAAAGTTACCTCTGTAGCTGTCTTGTGTTTTATGATTTAGTTCTGTGCTCTGAGCAGAAACTGTACTGGGAAGAACTGAATGGTTGCTGTTGAGGCTGACACCTTCTTCCCGGTGAGTCCCAACCTAAAGCAAGGCAAAGCAAAGATTTCACATTAAACATGTGATTCAAAGAAATAGTCCAAAAACAGAAGTTTAAAACACTGGAAGTATTTGAAACACTGGAATTATTTGCTGGATTAGAGACCCAAGTTTAGATTCTTGCTGAATAAAGGAAAGATTTAGTTGGTAGATGTTGTTATACTGAAACACTTGATTAGACTTACTGGACTGGGCTGTGTCTCAAGCAGTGACCAATCCTGTTTGGAATAAAACAATCCAGGTATCTAACTACTCTTACCACCTATTTTTTCATCTATTCCTTCATAATATATCATGATTTAATTTCTGAGCAGCAAGCATTGAGATGAAGAGTCTTGAAAAAATCCTAATTTTGCATAAACTTGAATTAATGATACTTATGTGAGACAGCTTTGAGTGTGCATACCTAACCTGAAGAGGCAACTTGTTAAAAAACTGCTGCTCAATACAGAATACTGTCATCAACTTCTATTAAAAAATATTTGGCAGAGAAAAAAGGGGTAAGGATACACTGCCTGTATTTAAATAATTTCCATTTAAAGCTTTTGATTTCTAAAGGCACAAAAGTTCTTAAACATTTATAATATAACCAACATAATACAATTAAACAGTTAAAAATGAACAAAGACGAGGGATTCTACTATTATTTATATAGTTACAAAAACTGGCTACAGATGAAGCTTTTTATTGGAACAGTAGCAAACATGTCAACTAGAAGATTAAGCCTTTAATTAAATAGGTTTATTGCCTGGAGTTACACATGAGAACCACTGTTTTTCAATAAATCCTTCAATCCTAGTAAACTGCTGAGCTTTGAATCCCTCTTGAGTAATTAATGCAGCTTTTACCTTTCATGTCTTAGTATGGGTTTTACCCAGAGAGAGATAAATACCCTTATGCAAGTTTATCCTTTGTTTAATATACACTTGTTCCTGTAAGCTAATGCACAGGAACAAAAAAAGAAAGGGGGAACCCTCCCTCCCCAACAACCCACAACTAATATCAGGTCATTCCGGGCTGCTATTTGTATCCATTGTTCTGCAGAAAATCTCCTCTTGTATACTGGGCAATATCTGTTGCTATTTCAAGTATATTTTATCTTGCTCTGCGTGTAATAGGCTTTGTTTGGGAGAAGTTCTACTCTGGGTACAGTCGGCCCTGCGAGCTCCTGCAGGAGTCATGAACTCGCTGGAGGAAGGAGCTGACCTGGGTCTGTCAGCCTCAGAGACAGCACTCTACAACTGGAACATGACATGAAGCTCATTCTCACTCTGAATTTTTCTAAACTGAGTATTTTCCTAATTCTGCCTTGCCGGTTGTGTGTTTTATTTTCTTCTTCTGGTCATGCTTAGTCCTAACACTTGAGGGTGCTTTTATGCAAGCTACAGACTATTAATTGTTTCAGGGCCAGGTTTGTTCCAAAATCTACTTCTTAAAAATGGCAAGAAATTTCTTAAAGCTGTGTACAAACACAGCAGCTGTCAGAACCCTGGCAACTTTCAAATCTAGAGCTAATCTAAAGGCAAGAGATTAGCAAATCAGTTCTGATAAAGGCAGAGACTAGATGAGAAATAAAACCTAAATTCAAGACCATGTTCCAAAGCTTTGAAACCAAGATGTACAAATTAAAAGCATACAATTTAGATTAACAGGATTTACACAGAAATCTTAAGAGCTAAAATGTTACCAAACTGACCATAACAGTGATTTTTATCTGTGATCTATGATATACCAGAAAATCCAATCTGGCAAACAAAAAACCCCAAACAACGTGACTTGCTGAAAGTCACCGCATCCCAGGCGGAGGCCAAAAGCTCTGTTTGCTACAGTTACAACTGATCGGTGGCTACTTCAAGCTACCCAACATTCAAGTATCTTAAACGCCGAGCTGGAAAATTTGGTTTGCTTTCCTTTCCCTGGACTCGCACTGCACAGAGAAAGGGCTCTCCCATCTGCATTTCAATGGAGCACAACCTCGGGCTTCCTTTAAGTCTTCTGAAAGGCGTCCGGGGCCATCAGCTCCGCGGCGCTCAGAACAAACGAGCTCTCGACGTGTTTTATCGCTGTTATTTGTAAGCGATTCCCAGTCAGGCGCTTTCCTAGCGCCAAGGGCCGGCTCCGGGGGCAGGAGCTGCCGGCGGTCCCGCGGTGCCCCGGTGCGGGTGCGGGGATCGCGGCGCTGCGGCGGCTCCCGAGCGCTCCCCATTTCCATACAGCTGCCCCGGCCCGGCCGGCAGCGCGGGCTGTGCGGGCACCGGCCGCGGGACCCGGCAGCTCATCCCCACAGCGAACTCCCTCGGAGAGAATTCATTCTCTCCGCCGCTAATCCAGCCTTGTTTCCACCGCCTCCTCCCTAGCAAAGCTCCAAGCTTCCCAGGCACACAAAATGGGAGACAAACGGAAGGCCGGGCTCTGCCACACCGCAGGCAGGCAGAGCACACAGACAGAGTGCGGGAGAACACAGCGGCGAGGAGCGACCGGCGCGGGCACCGAGCTTGGGATGGGCTGTGAGCAGTGACCAGGGCAAACACCGTGCTAGGGATCTGCTCTGAGCCTGAGCAAACAGCACTCGGGATCTGCTGTGAGCAGTGATCAGGGATCTGCTGTGCAGCACCCACTCGGTACCAACACATTCCCATCACTGCCCTTTGCCTGCTTCCTCCACACAATGCCAACCCAACAGAGGCCTGGTATCCAGTGCCATCACAAAAAACTTACCCCTCAGTAACCCCAGGTTGAGTAAAACAATAGTACTGTCACAACACCGTACATTGTTGTAATTTACCAGGTCAACTGTATTCATTTCTATGCATTTTAAGACTTGCACACAGGACAATCTGCAGCCCCACTGACACTTGCAAACTTAAAAAACTCCAAACCTGAGGGCAGAACATATTTCGGTTGATTTAAGTGGTAACATTTGGGATCTGAAACCAGAAAACCAGTTAAGTATTTTAGGCAACTAAATAAAAACTAGACAAATCATGGGCAGTGATGACACACAACTGCATGTAGGAGAACCGAGAGTGACACGTGGGGAAAGGACATCTCTGTCCTGTTAATATTGGTTCTGCATCTCACACTTTAGTCTGATTATTCATTCTGAGCACTTAGCACAGAAAGCTTTTGAGAACTGGAAAACAAAAATACCACTCTTGGTCTGAGTCTTTGAACTTTTCAAGCCCTACTAGCTGGTCAGTTTGGCTATGGTCATTAGAACCATTTTAGCCAAGGTGTGCATAATTAAGGCAAAGGGCTTTGTAATCTAGAATTTTACACTTCAGACAGCACAGAGTTGTTCAGTGGCAGCACAATCTCCACAGGGAAACAGCAGCTCTGGAAGGGCTTGAGCAAGAGCAGAGGTTGGTGTTGGCAAAGCTGCTTAACTGGCCTTTCATGCTTCTGCTGGAGCAGGCACAGGGCACCAAGAGGGAGAGCACCAATTTTCTTAGATTCCTGTTATACCTGAAAAAACCCTCTGACTGAAAGATTGAGTTTCATCCTTAACTGAGTTTCCAGGCCTTTTATTTATTTATTTTTAATCAGTTCAGGCTGTTCTTTTTCCATTGTATTACAATGACAAATAAAAAGCAGCTTGAATAAGAACAAAAAGTATTACTTCTTAACTTTTCAATAATACATGAAATAAAATACAAATCAACTTCAAAGGCCAGTTAGCAAATATTTGATGAGTTTGAGATATTAAAAATCTATTTGAATAAGTCTAATGGCCAGCCCAGCTAAAAAGAAAACAAGACCATTCAGAGCAAGCAGGAAATGAAGTCAACTAGAGTTGTAAAATAAATCTGGCTCAAAAATTAAGCAAATGTTAAAATAAAACCATGCCTGGTTACACTAATTACATAAAAAGGAGTTAAATTACTCATTTCCTAGCTCCTTCTGCCAAGATCATCATCTTCAAGGGAAATTAAATTTATTTTTTTTTCTACTTTTTTTTAAAGAGCAAAAATGTTTTGTGCAAAGATCCCACCCTCCTTCAACAAGGAAGTTTCATTTAGTGCTGAATTCCAACGAACATTTCTTGACCCTATGTCAAACAAAACTTCAAAAATAGGTAATCACCGTTATCAATGTTGACATTTCTCACTATGTTAGCCCAATTCTCATTATTTTCTTAAAATTTACTGGATGTCATCTCAAGTAAAGCAGTATTTAAATGTGAAATGAAGGCTGGATCTTACAGTTCAGGTCGTGTGCCAAATGCTCTGCTCTCCTACTTACTATTTAAAAAGAACACTACAGTAAATAAGAGTTTGAAATGAACGGAACTGGTTATTGAAGAAGAATTACCCCTGGTACCTGGGGGGCATTGCTGCAATGCAGCCATCACCAACAGAGCCCTCAGCCTGCAGCACAGCCAGATGTGCAGCCCCTGCCCTGCACCATTGCAGGGCTCCATCCCCAGCCAGGCTGAGCTCCTGCAATTGCCAGTGATGTCAAAGGACGCCCTTTAGGGACTGGGCAACACCACAACTGGATGCCTCCTGTTGGAGCCAATTATTCTGATGTAACAAAATTAAGGTTAATCCAAGACATTCTTTAGCTGACTCACTTTACAAGCCAAACTGATCTGCAAGCTTGTTCCACCAAGGGAGGATGAAATGTACAGGCAAATTTTTTTTTTGTTTTCTTAATTTAAATTTATTTCTAACAGACAAGCTTCTGTCAGTCAAATAATTAGATGATAAATTAGGTCTGTATTACATTTAAGTTACACAACTACATTAAACTAGAGAAGATCAAGGAACTTCTGCCCGTTTTGGAGAGTCATTTTCCACTGTCTCCTATTTTAATAAAAACTGAGATGATAAAATATTTATCGTAACTGATTTAAAAGAGAAACTGATATTTTTAGGTACATTTTGGTACTATCTGGATTTATTTGACTATGCCTGGCTTAGCAGTATCAGAAGGTTCCTCAAGTCACAGAAAAAAATTGTCACTGCAGTTTCAGTCACTCACTTTACACCACATCAAGAGCAGAGGAGAAAAACGTTTTCTTTTGTAGGACTAAATTTCAGTCTGCCCTAGAACACGGTAGAACTTTAACAACATTCTTTAAATATTAAATCTCTGTAGGTACTATGAAAAAATTCAAAAGCAGTTATGCATCACTTCTTTCATTACTAAAAGTAACTGTGAACTTGTACAGAAAGCTGAAGTTGGATGTGCAATTGGAAAGTACCCCCTCCCCAAAGCCCCCAAACCCACGCAGCTTACAGAAAGCAAGCAGTTCTTTTTGATGTTTACTGCAGTGGTCCTGAAATTAATATAAATGGATGTGTGACGTGCGAATGGGAGAGCCTGGAACTAATTCTGTTTTATAGAATACAAACCCTTCAGCAATTGGGGTACCTAATTATTTTGATGATAGGTGAAATTTTGCCTTGATCACACAGTACCCAGCTGTGAATCTGTTTTATAACAGAAAATTTCACAGCATGTAACTGGTCTTTAAAATTACGCTGTAAACATGCAAACACATGGCACCACTAAAACAAGCATGTTTTTAAAAGCTCTTTTTCCTTTAAGCACTTTTGAGAAGGGTGGAATGAAAAGGAAGAAAAAGGGAAGTGAGCAATGCTACAAATAGATTTGTTTACTGTGTAATGCTTTTAGCATATTTCTGATCTATAAAAAGCTCAACTACATTTTTTCGGAACAGTTCACATTTTTAAAGAAACAAAAAGAGATGGATTGAATTATTTCACCCTTCTTGGGGATTAATCTGAAAGTAGTTTCCTTTTCATTGTTACTTACACTACAGCTGTGCTCAAACTCCTTTTCCTTTAGAAAAAAAGTTGAAATTTTGAGCCTGCGCACACTATGGTTCCACATTCCAACAGCTTCCTCCCAGTCCTCTGCCAGCATCTGCTATTGAAGACTAGTTCCAATTTACAATAAACAGCTTTTCCAGACCAGAACACTTGAAATTCAGTCCTTCTCGACTGCTTTTCCCATTCAATCTCCCTATTCACCATTTCAAGGAGAAAATGGTTCTGCCAATTATTACACATCTGGAAAAAATGCATGTATAAGCTGAAACGCTCTCAGCAGAAAGTTTCAGCTTTCTGCATATGGTCACAGCAGGATTTTATGGGCCACTGACCAGGCCAAAGTCTAAGTTTTCCCATCTTTTTCCTCCCCCTCATTTCTTCCCACCCCCACTCCAACACTCTAATTGGAAACCCATAGCAGGTGCAAGCTGTCTGCCATCTTTCCCTCCACAAGAATCTCAAGTGGTTTCTTCCTGATAAATATCAGTCTTCCAGCCCAGCTCTGCCTCAGCAGCCTCTACAATAGTTTCAATGCATTAGCTGGAGTTGCTTTGCATAAACATACACATATTTCATAACATCATTACCATGGATGCTTGTCTGCTGGCTGTTACAAGGCTGGATGCTCCATAGTTTGAGTTCAGGCTGCCAATTGGCCCATTGTGGGATGGTCCCAACAAGCTGTGGATGTCTCCATGGGCAGCTGAGAGGCTCGTGGAAGGCCCCACGGCGTGGTTCCGCAGCACGTGGATGGCATCGTCCAGCCTGTCCAAGCGATCCTCCATGCGGGACTGCTGCAACAGGACAGCGACAGCCATTACTGAATGAATCCCCTGGCTCTCCCACACAACACAGTCTAGCTCGGAGGTATTAAAGATACAAGATGAAATGTGGTATCAAAATAGTATCAAAAGATTTTGAGAGCACCTACCAGCACTACAAACAAACAGGAAAAAGAAAATATTATCTGGAGATTTTGTTCAAGATAGCATTCATTCCACAAATAGGTGGCAGCTTTGAAAGTGAAGCTTATTATAAGGTTAATGTTACTCAGCTGCTATTATATTGCATGAAAAGAAAAAAAAGGAATTGCTACAAAATAAGCTAATGCAGGACAAGAAAGAATGATCGTAAAATCAGCCTCACCATGCTGGAAACAATTAAGAGAGGCAGTGGTTTTTTGAGAATCTGCATTACAAAAAAAACTGGACGAAACTTCAAGTTACCATTTTTTAAAATGGACCTTCAAACAGATTAGGTATTTCAGAGATAAAAGCGAGTTGTGTTACTGTCGAAGTCTGTCTTAAAATTACTTTCTTTTAATTACTTTCTTTTATTAAAAGGAATACAAAAAAAAAAAAACCCAAAGCAAAACCAATTCTGACATTGCAGCTCTAGAAACTGAAATAGCAGGATGTTGGAGTCAAAAGATGGGTCACACACTACACTAATTTAAGTTTTTAATGGGGAATCCGAAGGAAGCGTTAATTGAAACACAAAAAGGCACCATCTAAAGTGAAATAGTACCTCACAGACATCCTTTAAGAAGGACATTGCATCTTGCAAATGCTCGTGAAGTTGCTGTTCAACTCGATTTTTCTGGCAAAGTCAAGACAGAACAGGAAGCAAAGCACAGGTTAAGATTAATCCAAAAAAGAGGTGAGGAAACAGCTGATGTGCATGTCAGCAATAAATTGTTAGTCAAGTTAATGCAACAGAGATCTGATTATATTAAGATAAGAAAAGGCTAATATTTAACACTGCAGTTATGTTAGGATTCTAAGATGTACATAACCATTATATTTAATTGCAAAAATACTGAAGAAAAGAAATCTGATTTAACTTATAATTTATTCTTGTTAGACAGAAAAAAATAGAAATTATATCTGTGGAAACTAGAAATATTAAGCAAGTAATCAAAACCTTCCCTCAAATTTTCCCTGTTTCCTTCCCAATATTGTATCGGAAATGTAAGAAGGAAGTCAGTAAGTGAAATCCTCTGCTGAATCCTCAAAAGAAGAAAATTTACAATGCTGTAGATTACTGCCTGTGTGTTTTTCTGTAAAATGTTTAATTAATAAATGAACATTCCCAACAACAAATAATAATTACAAATAAAATGTATTAATACTTTAATAGCAGTGTAATGCACACAAGCCCTGGAGACAGCCATTTGAGGGAGAGAGGGGCAAGCACAAGTAAATGCGGAGGCATGAAGTCTTTATCTTTCTCCAGACTGAACTTTAGATAAGAATTAGCTATGGATTTGTGAAAAGGTACCAGAATCTCATAACAGCGCTTTAGCACCAGCTGTCCTCAGCACAGAAGCCTGATGCCCAAGGAACAGATGGTGAAAGACACACCCTGCACGTCTTATATTGTTCAACTGAACAGGCCATTTGTTAGCAAAGAATTCATTTGTAATGCTATCCTACTGTTTCCTTTAATGATATGCAGGATTTATACAAAACCAAGCCTTCAACTCCTAAGTAAAAAGTACTATGTTGCTTTCAGCAATTCTTACCAAGGAGTGTAGAGAGTTTTCATAGCTGGGAGATGAGGGGGCTTGTCCTCCACTCCTCGACCACTGACTGGCACCTGTCAAAATTGTCTAGGTTAGTGCACAGATTCACACAGCAGAAGTGGGAAGCAGAGACTGTATTTCTCAACATAATTAAACCCAACATATTCTGCATAAAGGTAAGCTAACATATGGGTATACAAAGGAGGACAAATTCCTTCATTCTGCCTTACTGAGGGATAATTTTCATATCCTGGCATCTGCAGGGTTAGATCACTGTCAGTGACAAAAGCGGCGACATCGTCCAAGTACTTCAACATTAAAAAGTGGACTAAGTACACACACACACACCATATTTGAAATACCTGCTTCTGCATGTGTCACCAAAAAAGACCTGCTGAATTCTTCTTCAGATTCTGTTCAGTATATGAAAGTATATGTCTTTTATATTGTATATGTATATGTATTTTATATGGTTAATATAAATACGCAACAAAAATATTTGAAGTCATCAAATAGGCACCAAGTTAAGGAGAACTGGAGAACCATTTTTATGACACCTCTCTACTAAATGCAAAAACTTAAAACTGGATCTCAAAGCTTTATCTAGTCTAGTAGTATACCATACCATTTTAAAATTAGAAGAGTAAAAATATATCTAAGTCATTCCCATTTGGTATTTCAGATATACTTAAGGTAAATCACAGCAGAAGAACTCATTGATTGTGCAACAAATTGACAATTAAATTCGTATTACCTATACACTTCATATTCAAAAACATAGCCATTCTAATCTGACATAAATATACCTAATTATCATGTAAATTTTTTAAATAATTAGATGTGAAATGTAATAACTAATAAAGCAGTACTTTTAACACAAAGCCTGAAGTAGTACAACATGCATTTTTCTCACCAACTAATAATGCATCTTTTATAAAGATACTACATGAAATTCTATGGCCATTAGAGACAGCTTCCTTTCAGCCATACAAATGTAATAATACAGCAATTACATTAATAAATTATGGATATACAATCCAACGCAGCTCATTAAAGGAAGAGCCTGTGGGCTTGTTCTTTCAATAACAGCCAGAGCTGTGCGTCTGGAAAACTGGGAAAAGGTTTAATAACATTACAGTTCCTTTGTTCAGAGAGCTGCAAGTAGTTACCTTTTAAAGACAAGGTTTTATTTAACAAAAAGAGTACAGCTTGCATAGCTATTAAAATTATTAAAATACCTAAATATTTCCTTTCTAATTAAAAAATAATAAAAATCTCCTATTTCATGAAAGTCCAGAGCTGCCATAATTGTGCTGGAACTCTCTTTTAGAATACAAAGAATTCAGTGAGTAAGTTTATAATTACCGATTTTCACTTCACACAGCTACTCTGGGTCTGGACCTGTAGTCTCCGTCTGCATTGCTCTCATTCCTGAACTTGGGAATAATGCTTGGAGTCCCACTTATTTCTGCATAACCGTTAATGAAAAAACTGTGGAGCATTTTGGTTTAGCATAATGTTCAAATTTTTCCTTGCCCTTACTCCATTTTTAGAGACAGGACTGTGGTCAGGAGCACTGCTGCTATCAGAGCTCAGAGCACTGCTCCCTGCAGCACAGGGATGAAGCAGGAGGGTGGCCAGGTGAGCAGCAAGCAGACTGAAATCCCGGGCACCTCTTCCGTTTGTTTGGGGGCTTTAACTGAACAAAGTCCTATTTCTGCAGTGTAAGCCCAGAACAAAACTGTGAGTGGGGCATCTCATGAAGGAGGCAAAAAGAAAAGAAGGGAGGGAACAAGCAAGCCAAGTGTGACCTGCAGCTTTCAGTGACACCTCGGCAGCGCCGGGGCTCCTCCCGAGCGGTGGCACTCTGCCTCCATGGCTGCACGCTGCCAGATGGCACCGATTTCCTGCTTGCCTCATTCCACTCCCCCTCCTAGAAGTTTGTGCATGAAATCCACCAATTATGTTAAAAAGCATCCTGGCACCACAAGCCCTGCAATTAACAACTGCAGCTTTTAGGGCAGCACCAACACAGCAGCATTAAAAAACAAATAAGCCAGGCAAGTGTTAGGATTTACAGGGGTCACCGACAGCAATCACTGCAGTATTGTTCCTACCCCCAGTCTCCCCAACACTAATCCTCTGGCTCCCCTTTCAAACACACTCAGAGCTGCAGAGGGCTGGCTTTGCATCCTCAGAACCCACCAAACCTCCTGAATGCCTCTGATCCTGCACAAGGATTCTTAAAATACCGAGGCTCCCACCATTCAGATCCCTATATAAACTTCACATGCGTGTACACAATCATTAAAACTATGCAAGATGCTCAGCTCTGGGCATGTTTATGTAAAATTAGAAATTAAATGAGGGCAAGGCAGGCAAGACACGCACTATTGTCTCATAATACTTGGGGGTTTTCATCAAGTTGTTCTCCAAGCTTTTACTTAACTGAATTAAAAAACGTCATTAATCCTCCTTCAGCAACAGAAGAGCCAAGGAGTCAGCCATGAGCTTATGAACCCCAAGGTCTCATGACGTTGGTCTGTGTCAGTGCTCCTACCCTAACTCACAATTAAAGCATGGGCAAATTATGACTTAAGCAATCTGTAATACTATGAATGCTAACTAAACAAATACCTAATTGCAAAAGGGGAAAATGACAACGAAGGCTAAAATGCTCCAAAATATATTATTTCGGTACACATAAAACATTTGTTTTATCTGCAATAACTTTTTGGGTCAAGACAGAAAATGGCTACCAGGAGTATAAATAGCAATAAATGCAGTAGTAATTACTTCACATTGTGCTTCACCGTGTTCTTAGTGACTCATCTGGGAATAAAGATAAAAGTCCAGATTCATAAATGAAGGTAATTAACTACTGGAGCAATTTACCAAAGGCTTGATAAATTCTGTATCACTGGAATTAAAGGGGATGGGAAGGCATGAATGTGAAGCAGATGCTAAGTTTGAGCCTGAAAAGGACTTCACTGTTATTTGTTTATGTCTACTACTGTCTTAACCATCAGAATCCAGAATAAGGAACGTAAAGTGCAAATTTTGTACATTTCATACAGGTTGCAACAGGCAAAGACAGTAACAGCAAAAACACAAATTTAGTGACCTCAAACTTGTATTCTAAACTCAGAAATTAGCTAGTGCTTTCACGCTTACAAAACGAGGTGCAGTATCTCATTAGGCAACTCTTGAAAAAAACCTCTTTGGGTTCTTTATAATTTTAAATACTTGGAAATGTCAGAACTTCTTTCTTCCAGCCACAAAATATTTTCCATACTTGCTTTGATGTTAAAAAGAAAATAATAATAATTTTCTGGTCTGATCTGCCTTTTCAGTACAACAGAATACACAAAACATTTTTGTCAACTGTAATCACTGAATCAAAAATCCCATTAATCCCATCATTACTCAATTCAACATGGATTATTCAGTAATAGAAAAGAAATGCCCAAAGCAGCTGCTCAGGTAAGCCATGTCAGATATTCATTAATCCATTACATCCACAGAAAACCAGAGCAGTGTCCATTAAATAGGAGTGAAGCATGAATGATGGAGGTTTTGAGTGACACTGCATATAAAGATATGCATATTCACAGCCATATGATTATGACTGCATTTTGCATGCAATACCTTTACTAATTTATTCATCTAGAGTACAAAAGCATTCAGCTAAGCTCATTCTGTACCCTTTTCACCTTAAGGTAATTTTATGGTTTTATAAGAAGCACAACAATTACAAAAAAGTGACCAATGGCCAGAAGCCTGCAGGGATATATTAAACAACAGAGAACATGGGAACAGACTGTTGTATAAATGTTAAATAATTTAACAAATTGCACTATAGGAAAGAAGAGGGTTAAAGTTACATCATCTTACTTGTAATTCTAGTTCTTTGTTAAACAACAAATTTAAGTCAATGGAGCTTTCACAGTCCTCTCTATATGGAGAACAGCTGTTCAACTTTTACTAGACAGCTGAGGCCACAGTGTCTGTGAAAGCTGCACTAGCACTAATAGCTGTAGGCAGCTGCCCACAGTTCATCTCCACACTGGAATGCTTCTGCCCACATTCACACTACAAATGCACAAAGCACAGGTGACAGAGGTGCCTGCAATACACAGCATTTATTTTAAAAAATGCCAGAAATTCTTCTCCCAGAGAATGAAAACATTCATGAAATATATGAATGAAAAGCTATCTTGTGTACAAGTTGGATAGTCTCATAGCCTACTGTATTTTCATTAGAGGGAACACACATCTGCTGTGTTTGTCACTGAAAGCTGCCGCAGAGCTTTAACATATAGCTCAAAAAACCCCAAATCAAATCAAATCAAATCAAATCAAATCAAATCACTCTTCTTTCCCTCAACAGTGCAAATCCGTACAGATATCTTTATAGCCCTCATATGTATGGTCAGTTAATGCTTCCAAACATTATTTTGATTTGCTAATTTTCCAAGCAAGTTGCCAGGACTCAAGAGAGTGCCCCTAACAAAATGTCTATGAATCTGGATTTATAAATTTTCTTTTTTACAATGGAAAAATAAACAAAATGCACGAGCAGTTATGCAAGGAAGTTAATGCTGATTTCCAACAAGACATTTTCAAAACCACAAGCAAGGTATTGACAAATGACCAGTCTGTACCTGTAAGAGGCGATGGTGACCCAACTGGTGTTGATGGATTCGATGGAAAACTACTGCTGGTATGATCAGGAGAATAAATCTGATGACAGACAAAGAGATTACATATCAATATATGTTATAATACACAGGAAAAACACTATAAGAATTCTTTTTCATGTTTTAATTGTCACTCTTGAGTCTGGATTGATAAAAAATGCAATTTGATCCTTCAATCATAGCTCTGCTTTATTACACTCAAGGCTCTAAAAATGTCCAAAGAACTTTCATTTTCAAGCAGCTGTCCAAATAAGCACAGTCTGTATTTGATAGTGACACAAGTATAACTGACCTTCCTGCTCGTTTAAGAGCAGCAGAAATTACAGCCTTTTTGTCTCTGCAGGGGAACGATTCACATAAGAGTTCACAGTACACAGCTAATTATATCAAACAAAACTTCAGGAAAATGCCAATGAATGATGACTTTCCAAATTTTAGAGAGAGATTTTAGCAGTCAACACATGTTATCTGCTAAAAATTAATCCTTCACAAAAACACCAAGAAAGCATTTAGGCTCTCTTATTATTGGTACCTACCAAATAAAAAAAACTTGAAATTTTGTTTCTCTTGCAATGTATTGCAGCACATAAAATGCTTCTCTCTTATTTCAGTATCAATTGGCCTCTTGAGATACTAAACTTATAACGATTCTTTTCTTGCTAATAATAAAATTAAAAACTACTGGTAAAAATAGAAGACATAATGCTTAAAGCTTTAATTAAAAACTAAAATCTCAAGACACTGGGAAAATTCATTTTATGAAGGGAATTTAATAGATTTAGAGGCTGACTATGGACTTCAGAACATATTTTTATAGGTCATCAGTTCAAACCTGTTTTACTTGAGCAGAGACCAGGATTTGTTAGTCATCAGATGGCAGTTAAAAAAATCTTCACTGGCAGTGTGGTTGATGTCTCTTCACACAGACAATATGACATTTCAGCATTTAGCTGACAATAACTTCATTAAGTTCCATATTGTATTTTCTGAACTGACAAAACCAGGACCTGATAGACCACATGCTCCTTCCTGGTACATTGTACTTTTCCATTAGAAAAGACCATCAGTTCCCTAATGGAAATGCTTCCTCCTTTTCATACATGCTAGAAAGGAAATATATTTAGAACAAACTACCTCATACTACCGGAGGAAATTCATGCATTGTACATCAGCACAAAAATAAATCTTGGGTGTCAGTATAAGAACTGCAGAGAGTTTCAGACAGATAAGATACAAAAAATTAAAATAAAGTCAAAGGCTACAAAGTTTTCTTTGAAACTGCTCATTTTCCACGGGCGTACCTGCCAATTTTATTTTGCTGTATTTTATAACAGGGAAAATCTACAGTACAGCAAAGCCTCAACTAAAATACGAGGTCAGGATTCATTCTGCATGCAGTCCCTGGCTGCTGTGCTGTTAAATGACCAATGATGAACAACCCTGACACCTTCTGCCAGGCTTAAACGGTAACATGACTCATTTTACTGCAACAAATGAGACTCCTCCTCCTATCAGTCATGGTCCATTCCAATCAGTGGGGTGCCAATATGCCAGGGTCTAATGAAAAGGCTCTTAGACAAAAGCTGCACAATTGAGAGCCTGCAGAGCCAAACCTCGGAGCTGTTAGTCCAATTTTTTAAACACTACAGTGTACATTTCAGTTAGGCTTTGTTATGTTAATGTTATTGAGTCTAAAGCAACAAAGAAACTTAATTCATGAATTACTTTTAGAAGTCAACTTCCCTACATTTTCTTTTCTTTTGTGGAGGGACCAGTGGCTATTTAACTACCGAGACGGTACAAAGGCCTTTACCCCAGTGCTGAGGTAGGAATCAAAACATAAGTTATCACAAAGAGGTCTGATATAATCAACAAAGTTAAACAGTCCTCCTGTTTGATCTCCTCTAAATTAAAGACCAAGTGTTTTGATTTGGCATTAGGCAATGAAATAAACCAGATGTTTCTCCTGCCATATAACCCTCCATGGGCACAATCTTAAAGGGTTATTGTTTGGCAAATGTTCAGGGAAACACATTAGAAATGGCACGAATACCCAGATTTTCTTTTTTTTCTATCTATACTAGTTCATTATCCAAACTAATGCATAATCCACAGGGCTTTGGGAACTTTGTGTAAATACTTTCATGTACAATTCTCTTTCTTGCCTACCCTGAGATTAAGACCACAATTATCCAGGCTTAAACCTAAAATAAAAGAACCTTTGCAAATGTATTATCTGGCCTTACATGTTTAATCACATACTATTCTGTATGGTCTTTAATACCTAAACTGAAGAACAAATGTCGTATCCTCTGATGTTTCACACATGAAAGGCCTATTGTGAGATGTACATCACCAGAATTTTAGAACTAGAAATTCCTCTCAACAGTTGCAGCAGCAGCATTTAAAGCCAAAACCAGAAAGGAACACAGTGGCATCTTAGGGGAAAAAAAGGCGGCACGACAATCACAGTATTTGAATAAAACTTTGTTCAAACAGAAAAATATTCTTGATTTCCTAGCTGTCAAAATTCATGTGTGTCAGCTTCACCTGCAGGAGAGCCCAGCTCCCTCCTGGGCCCGCGGCAGCCGCGCTCTCGCCGAGGGAGCGCAGGGAGTGTGCTGGGTGCGCGTGCTGCGGGGTGCGGGGGAAGCAGATGGATGAGGCGAGGGATTTGAAGTGTGCAGACTATGGCATGCACTGATAGAGCAGATGGAATGCATCACCATCAGCTATGACAGAAATGATTTATGGAATGACCTGGCTGCTCCTGCCAAGCAACAACACGGGATGACAGAAACAAGTTTCTATGACAACCAGAGCCCACCCACCAGTTAGATTAAACATTTCTGCCCTGACTTCCACTCGCAATATATTTAGTTTTTCCTCAAAACATCAGCCTGGCTTTCTCAGCTAGTGACTTGGACAAAAATACCTGAAAGGATGAGAAAATCATTTAGGAAAGGAGAGCAGTGGAAAATGTCACGAAGTCCCGCAGGTCTAACTGGCCAGCGTGTCAGACTTAACAACGAAATCTTGTTCCGGCTGCAGAACAGCAGACACCCAAATACATCTGCAGAGCAATGAACAGCCTGCAGTATGTGAGCACTGCCATTGCTAGGAGGAAAAGCAATCCCAGCTCTTTTCTGACAGGTCTCAAACAGAGCAAAAGGGAGCGTTAACTGCCCTCTGGACTCCCAAATTGTTATCTACTTGCTGAATCCCTGAAAGCAACAGGGACATTTTTCTCCTCAAAGCCAGTAGGTCAGAGTTCTCCTCCCCAATATGGACATTACAGACATTATCAGATCTGGTAATCTTTTAACATATGACCCTGTGAGGGATGCGAGGGTAACAGGATCTGCATGAACATGCACATTTGCATTCACTGGTATGAGGTGAGGGATGCAGAACCCAACACAGGGACGGTCATTCAGGGCTGCAAAGTTTGCTCTGTACAAGAAATACGAAGTGCTTCCCCAGCCACCATTCCTAATTCTGAAAATTTCTGCTGCTGTGTATCAATTACTCTTTTATAAAAAGCACATCTGATTGTAGTAATGAAAAAATAATTACTGTATGCATGCATATGGAAACAGAACTTACAGTAGATTGAAGATACTTACCATGTTTTACATTATTCCAACAGGAGTTAAAAGTTTAAATTTATGCATATAAACCATTCTAAAGGCTCTTCCATAGATTATAGCTATACAATACAGCATTCAAAACCTCTCCGTTTTCTAAGGCCATTGAGAAAACGTTTAAAACCTTGAGGCAGGATCTGCTCTAAGACTAATGTTAAAAATATTTGACTTCACCTAAAACACTACAGAAAAAAAATTAAAATCAACTTTTTATGATTATCTTTTACTCTGTCTAACCCGCTTTATAAACCAGATCCGCCTTAAATCTTTTGATCACCTGAAGAAAAAGCAATTCAGAATGAGTCTTCTTCAAATAAAAGCATTTTAGCTTGCATTTAAAAAGGACATTTTTCTAGTAAAAGAAATTGCATCATAGTATATTGTCTTGCCTTCATATGTGAAAATTCCTGATTTGATATTATGAAATGAATGACACATAAATAATAGATTAAAATATGTGTTTCAGATCTGAATATTCTAACTGCTACTTACAGATGCCAACGCCTTTCCAAGTGCATCACCTGTCTGTGAGCTTCCAGCACCATTTCCTCTGTTTCCTGTAATGTGGAAAGTAAACCCAACACTTATTTTTAAAGTTGAAATTTTATTTACTTTTATTATTTTATTCATCACATAGAGTTGAGCAACCACTTTTTAAATTGATTTTCTGAGGAAGTCAGTGTCAATAGAATCAGTTCTCATTAGACTTAAAAATTTAATTAAAACAATTAGATTTACATTTAGATGCTCTTCTCTTAAAAGTCAAACACAGTACCACTGTGATAACTTAAAGACCAACAAGTGAAAGCAGCTAGAAAAAGACAAATTATTTTCTTGGATCATAGTCTAATTTTAATGAAATATGAAAAAGAAAATCAAAATCAGAAAATTACATTATTGCAGCTCATTTTTAAACTGCTATCATGAAGTGCTGCACGTTTAATTAATTCTTAAAGCCAAATTCACAGAACAGTTCCTTGTGTGTCTCCTTGCTCCCCCTGCTCTAATTCCCTGTGTTGTGCTCTCATCTTTAGTTTAAGAAGTCCCTGAAAAGCTCTGATGCACCAAGCTTGCTGTCACCCCTGCTCTCAGTTGCATGTCAGCAGCTTTGCGTGCCCTTTTGCTCCACACACCATTAAGCCAAGAGGAAGTCTGAAGCCCTGCCAATTGGAAACACAGAGAGGAACTGAATCCTCAGAAATATCTGCTTTGCTGTAGAAGACAGACCCTTTAAAAGCAAATCTTCTTTCTCCAATTATCAACTTCTAAAGCCAAAAAATGTATTGAATGTGAATGTAAGCCATTCACATCAGAAATCTAAATAATGCAATGCTCACTGTTTCCAAGTTTGTGACAAACTTGGATTTTCCAGCCTACATTTCCCATGCAGATTCACTAACTGGGTTCTGTTTAAAGATCTTGGTCTAAAACATGTTCCCAAATCAAAGCTAACATAGTCACCCTAACTAAATTACACTTCCTCAAAATGAAGCTAAGTGCAAATCCTATTGAACCAACACGGAGCATCTACAAGCATTTCACTTCTACAGCCATATCTCAAGGTCAGCAAATATGTGCAAGGAACAGATGATCATCCTCTATTTCTTTCTTCCTAGGTGAGCACAGAGGAGGCTAAAGCAGCCACCATACTGGCTACTCTGTAATCTCTCAGACTGTTAAGAGAGGAATTTACGATGCACTTTATCAGCCTCCCCTTGGAAGCAGCCTTCCTGCCTTTCTCCAGAGCAGCTCTGCAAACTTCAGTGCCAGAACTGCCCACATGGGCCCGCACATGTACTGAACCACGGAGGGACAGTGGCCACTAAGTCACAGCCACCCAGTCCCTGAGCACAGGCTTGACTGCGAAAGCAAATAAATGGGAAAGTCTTAAGCTGACTGAAAAATAATTTGCCTTATGTCAGCCATACTGAGGATAGAAATATCACAGTGGTGAATTCTTCCTGATCTACAAGCGTGTCATAAATTAAATCTTACTAATTTTGTGCGTCATGCAGCCCTAAATTTCATTTTCTTGTAAAATGAAAAAAAAAAAAATCAGGAAGAACTTTTTACCCAGAATATTATCAGATCCATTGACAGGTGGAGTGTGTGAGGCAGCTACATAAGGTGAACTGCTGGTACTGCCACGATGGAAGCTGGACATCGGAGGAAGACTGGCATTTATATCTGTAGGTGAGACTGAATGGGGGGGATAGCTCTGCAGAGAAGAGAAGCAGACATAAGACATTAAGTAGTCCTTAAATAAATGTTGATATTTTAAGATACCAAACACGTAACACCCAGCTCTTTATTACAGAAGAAAGGGATTCATCCAACCTCTGAACGGACCACTACACAGCCAGATTTTTATTTATACAACAGACATAACTAAAAGGACATAAATCTAGTAATACACAAAGTTTGTGATTTCTAACTGGGTTTTTACCTGACATACATGAGCAGCAAACGAGAAGTTAATTCTCATCAGTTAGATCTCCATACACAGCTATAAACAGACTAATGTGTGCTGAGTCTTACCAAACGGTCGTGTGTGTGCAGGCCGCCGTAACTGCCGGACTGGGACATGTGGGAAGAGGAGCCTCCAAGCATCCCACCATAGCCAGGCTGGCTCATGCCATTGGATGAACTCCAGAGGTCAGAAGAATTGTGGGTCCCATCTTTTTTTGTAGTATTTTTTCAGCAGAAGAGAAAATAAGAAAAATGCATTTAATGAAGAATACTAATTTCTCTGTTCCTTTACAAGATTATTTGAAACAAATACAGAATTCAGTTACCAAGACTAATATCAGTGGAGAAATGGTGACCAGTTTATACTGCATCTTCTATTTTCATACCACCACACTGTTGCTATATTTATTTTTAAAAAACCAAAGAAACAACAGAGGCTTTATAGCTGAAATATAATCCAACCACAGCTGAGAAAATACCACGCACTTCTGCTAATTACACAGACCTTCAGCAAGGCCAGATTTAAATCAAGAGTGTTGATAAAAAGTCCAGACTGAAAGAAATAATAAAAAAGGAGGTGGAGGGATAAGAAGTTTGGCCAAACAGAACTCATCATAAACATATACTGCAAAACACCTATTTACCTAAAACAAGCAATTTATAGTCTAAGATACCCTAGCACCACAAAAATATAAAAACATTTCGAAATAGCAGATTTAAGTAGCTGAAATGACTACATTACATAAGCCTCAGCCTGTGTGTCAGTGCAGTTCCCCTTCCCCTCTGTAGCACAAGTGAAGTGCTCTGTGAATTCCTGTTCTGAGACACTGAGCTCTCAACGTGCTCCAAACCCTCACCAGACTGCAGCACGAGCTAACTGTGTGACGTGAGGCTGAGGAAATGGATTCTGCTCTTGTTTCGTTCAGTGCAACCCCCTTTTTTCTGGCATGCTGGATATACAAGCATTTGAGAACATAAGACTGTTAGCTGATATTGTACAGTCAAATTCCAGAAGAGTCAATAAGCCCCCACCTCATTTTTCTCTATCACTCCAGTGTGCTGCTCTGAAGCCCCTACAAATCAAAGGATGGGAATTCTGTCCATCTGGCCTGGTGTGTAATCCCTTTAAATTTCGGTCAGCAATTAATGTCATGAGAAAAACTTTACATCAACAGACAGTTCCCTTCATCTAGCTGTTTCAAAAGTATATAAAACCTAACCATAGGCTCTAGCACAATATGCTCTCTTTACACTTCTCCATTCACCAGTAAACGGTGTCTGACTGCAGATTTCTCCCTAAAGGACAAGTGACATTTTACCCACCTTGCATAAAGAAAGTGCTAGCAAACATACTGCTTGGTGGCTTAGGAGATGGGTAACTTGGAGATTCTCTGTTGAAATCATCAGAACTCGGGGATGGTGCATACACCTACATATTGGAGGGCAATAAAAGCAGGTTAGCAATAACTGGGTGTCGTGCATTAAAAAAACCACAACAGCATACAGATATAGAGAGAGAAAGCACAAATAAAAAAAGAACAGTGTAGCAAGCCGCAGCATTTGTTGCCCTTGTTTTATTTGCTTTTTAGCAAGTTGCCACAGTACAGAGGAACTACAGTAGAATGATCCTAACAACACACTTTCTGGTGTGCCAACTCAGCCAGGTGGCCTGATAAAAGCCTGAATGCTGATTTTGCTTTCTAAGTACATGACTCGCACAGACTTGTTGCTCAAGATAAAAAGCAAGATAAAACAACTGGGCCCCAAACAAATTTTATTTTAAAACAACTGTATGCCTATTTGAATATTTAATTAGCTGGCATCCCAACAATCAGAAAGAAAAGAACATCCAGTGACAAATGGAAAGGTTTTAATGCAGCCGTTTTATCACCCATTCAGAAACTTGCACGCCTTTGGAGAGCCATCAGAAACAGAGCATGCATGTCCTCAGGAATAATCCTAAAACTGCAACACCAACGACGTAATTTTCACACTGGCCTAGCATTAAAGAAAAGCAATACTATTGTTTTTTCAGTGTTAACACACCAGTGGAATGCCCGTTCTCAACTTGTGAGCAACAAATATTCTTTTCAAGTTAAAAACGTAAGATGCCAAATAAACATAATGACTCAAAGTCTTTCACTGCAGCAACTCTAAGAAGAAATATAAAGTGTATTCAGGAATAAGTTCAGTAAAATGAACAAGGCCCAGTATTCACAGAGTCGAGGACTTTACCCATAAGTAGTTGTTCTATACTGAATATTGCAATGATTAGTGTGTGTTAGAAGAGAAATTAAATAAAAAGCAAATTAACATATACGACAGCAAAAAATATAAAAAATGTAACATTGAAACTGGAGCATCTTTTTCCTATGAAGTAAAAACTGTGGTATTTTTAACTGTTTATCTTATTTGTTAAATACAGATGACTTACTAAATACATATATGATGAATAATTTCACAACTTTAAGGCTTATATAATGCAGCTTCAAAAATGCACTGTGCCCTAACATTCAAAAGTGATTATTTTGATCCCCTCCTATGCACGTACAGGCACACATATGTTTCTACGGCATTCACAACTCTCCCTGGTCTTTCTGAGATGTTGTTTACCAAGCAAGAGAAGGGCCAGGAAAACCAAGCCAACCAACAAAAAAGCCTAAGTTCCCCTAAAAAAAGAACCATTGTGCTCCCAGAGGCGGACTGTTCTGATAGGGACATTGAGGATAGTGAAGTGGGCAAGTCCCGCTCCATTTGCATCCCAATCCCCCTCCTCCCGCTGCCGAACGCTTTTGCAGCGCTGCTGTTGTGGGAACAAATGGCCGGGATGTGCCTGAGCCAGCGCCTCTGACATCACCCGCGCCCAGGCACGGCGCTCTCGGCCTCGCTCCCAGCGGCACCGCTGCAGCAAAATCCCCGCAATCCCACAACGGGGGAACCGGGACAAGGGCACAGCTGTCGGGATGAGCCCTGCCATGAAAAGGGCAGCAGGTAAACAGACACCTGGTTAGGAGGAGTCAAGTGGAAAACTCAAAACTTTAAGTTACGTGCTTGTTTACCGTTGGTTTTTATTGACAACAAATGAAATTTTTTTCGGAAGGAAAGCCTTTCGGAAAGCTGCTCAATATTTTACTCGAAATTTTTCAGTTTATGGAATAGACGTAAAATAGAGATGCTTACCAGACCTGAGTGACAGAATGACAATACATCCTGAGCAATGTTCGCAGTACATATGTATTTACTCTATATGATGAATGCATGTATATTCCATGCCTGGGACATATTTTAACAGAAATGTCACTCTGTCAAATTGTAAATACTCGCACTTATAAGACTGCAAACATATTAGGTAAAACTGGGCTTAATTTACAAGTTCTCTGTTGTGCAGAATAACACAGCATATGCTATAGCTGATGGATAATCTATCACTGTCACAGGACAGCAGTGGAAACAAAGCTTTATGACATTTAGCACTGCCATGGAGATGTACACTGATTAATGCGAAGTCACCTACAGTGACGAATTCTATTTCTTTTAAACTGCAACGTTATCTACGAGATTTGTAAATACAAGCTTCAGACAGAAATTTTAACATTTTACATAACTGGGTGATTTATAAAAACTGATTAAACACTATCTCAGAAGGGGAATTAAAAGCTCCTACAAATGTATAATTTACAAATATGTATGTACAAGCCATTAACATAATAAAAATGTTATGAATTATATAAACGTAAAAGAGGCCCTTCCAAACAGCTACATGAAAGTCTTAGCACAGACACATAACTTCATATACTTTCTGCTTGTTTTGGTATCTTAACTATAGCTTGCAAAAACATAGCTGCAATGTTATGAAGCTGCACTTGTGCCAGTCTAGATTTTTCAGATCAAAGGGTTCTTGCGGCAAAACACAACTGATGTGGTCTCAAAGACTTCATTAACTCCAGATGTGGGGAAATAGCCAGCCAATTCCACAAAAGGAGCGAGTCTCTTTTAGTTACAATCAGAACTACCCACAAATTAAAACCAGGCCTCTGATGTCATCTGATCACCTGCAGATGAGCGCCGGGTTTTTTCTGGTTAATGACCTAATCATAATTTTTGTGCTGCGTTACTACAAACAAAATTTAAAAGCAAAGGAGAAATTTTACTAAAATTAACCCAAAGTCTATGAGATGCAAAATACAAAGGTTTTAAATAAGAAAGTTGACAAAAGGGATGAAATTTTATTTTGAAGTGGGGAATGCATCAGGGCAAGCGGCCAGCTCGCTCTGAAAGGCCCACAAGCAGTGGGACCCCTCCCCAGCCAAACATGCCCGTGGCTGCTGGCATGGCCGTGCAGCGGCTCCCCAGCAGGACTCGGTGTCCTACTTTAAGGGCTTTCTCTTCTGCAACAGCTGAGTAAGGCAGTTAAAAATATGATGTGGCTGCTCAAGACGGCCTCTTTTAGCTATTAAACTGATAACACTGACATCCAGGAGGCATCAAACCAGTTTTTCCTGGCTGACATTCCCGCTAAGACAAGGAAGGAATACTGTTAAAAGGTCAGCCTGTTAGCAGTCTCCTTGAAGAGGGCTGTCTCCAGCAGGTAGAAGAGGAGCCCATCTTTAATCCCCTCAAAGCACTGTGGCCAAAGGCACCGAGCGTGCCTCCATGCTGACAAGCAAAACACTCTCCCATTATGAATGGGAAATTCCCTCCCGATAAACGCAAGCCAAAACCAGTTTTTTTACATGACTTATCAAGTCTTGGACTCGACTTTTTTGGAGCTGTGCTAATATATACATCAATCCTAATGCTGCAGTGCTCCTGAAGGGCTGAAAGCCTCCGCTGAGGCGAGCAGGACAAACGGGCTGCAGAGGATGTCAAGTCAGAGACCCGCATCAGTCTCTCCTGCACCCTTGAACTGGTTTACATCTCTCCAGAAGGAAAAGAAGGATGACAATTCAGATTTCTTTAGCTGGGGTAGTGGCGGGCCTGACTTCAGAGCTGAGAGACATTAGATGTACGACATCTGATTTTTGATTTGGGTTTTTTTAAAAATTTGTTTGATTTATTTAACAAAACAGAAACATCATCCCAGTTCTGAAATCTGCCTTGGTGATTACCACAGGTAATGAACACTACCATGAAACTTATATGGACCTAATATATCTAAAACATTTCAAATATTACTCACTGTTGCCTCTTTAATAATACAGGTGCCAGTAACTTCAACAATAATTTGAAGATCTGGGTTTACCAAATTTTATGCTACATAAAACTTCCAAGTCTTGTTCTATAAATGCATTTAATAAATATAACACTTGGAGTCCTGTTGGCATCCATCCTCCCAGGCAATTTTCCTGTTTCAAATTCTTAAATATTTATCACCGTTTAATATTAATGTTAAAAGCAGATTAAAAAACCAGCAGTGAAGCAACCAAACTTACTTCCTATGAGCTCATGCTATCTCAAGACCAAGGCTCCCATCACACACACTGTTTATGAAATTATGAATTATGTTACTCATTTAAGCACAGTTATTAGCAATTCTTGGAAGTTCAGGAAAATATTTGTCAAGCTGCTTGAGACAGAATTTTTTGAAACCAGTAAAGATGAATAACCTATTCTGTAGCTTGTAAACTCTGCTAAGTAGCCTATCTGCATTCCATCAGCATCAGTCATGCAAGTGCGCACTGATGAATGATTTGTACATGTGGCAGAACTTTACAGACTATTATCTGCAGGTTTTGCAGCAAAAGCTAATTTTGCTGAAAGGCAGTTCTAGGAAAAGGAAACTTGTTTTCATGTTTACTGTATTTCGAACAAAATCATATACTAAAACTTCAAGAATGTAGAATATTCACTACAGTTTTCCATGTTCCTCTTTACAGCAAGACAGAAGCTTCAAAAAAAAACCCCCAAAATCCAACCAAACCCAAGATCCCATCTAAATTCTTGTCTAACTAATATTTAAGCAAGATGATAAAATGAAGAGCCCTAGTGTACTAAGTCAGTATCACCACATCCTCAAACATACTTTTGTTTCCAATACCAGCTGTAAACGTTCATGTATATAAAAAACCCTTCTCACCATCCAAAATGAAAATAGAAGACTCCTTTAAGAAAACACTCCTGTCCACAAATCAAACTGTATTTTTTAAGGATGGTATAAAATTCAAACTTCTTAGAGTAGCTAAACTGAATTCCATCTTAAATAAATGTTTATGCAGTTTAGGCATGCTATACATGCCTATTTGGGTATTTCTGAAATGCAGAATCCCACTGTAATGATACATAGCACAAGCACTTCCCAGCTTCTTCCCTAGGGAAAGACAATTTTAAAGTCGTGTTAAAAAGCAAGAGACAAACTTAGCAAAAATCTCAAATTCAGTACAGAGAAACTTCTTGGCCTGGTTTGTTTTTTATTATTATTAGTAGTTTTTATTTTTATTGTAGTGTGAACTACAGAGGGAAAGAAAAAGAAGGTAAGGCAGCAAAAACAACATTAGGAAGAAATATGTGTTTATATAGTGCTTGAAGATTCTTTTTATATTTTATTTCCTAAGCAAAATCTCTTCACCACACTCTTCAAATCATGCTGTCACTAAGGGACACATGCAACTATGTCTTCAAAAACTCCTGATTGAATTCAGATTTTCAGGAAACGAAAACCAGAACACTTGAAACTACTCTGCCTGTTCCTTAACCTGTTCCCGGTACTTCAGAAGGCTGCTCGAGCTGTGGGAGCAATCCCCAGCACCAGCAGTGCCCCCCCAAACACGCAGCAGTGACACAGGCCACCTTTTCCATTTGTCCCTCTGCTCTCTGAAGCCACTCTCTGGTCCTGCACCTCCAGCACAGACTATTGCACTTCTCCAGGCAGACCTTGCTGTGCACGTGCTAAAGGGAGCCAAGGCAGGGAGCAAACGGGGCGTGTTCCTCCTTGGTGTGCACCTTCTGAGAAATCCAGAACTGCCCATCCAGCACCTGAGCCCTTCCCTGGCTGCTGTCGTGTGCCCAAGGAAATGGACAGCACCTTCACTTTAAAGCATTCAGAAAGCTTGTTGCAGTCAAGACACCCTTCTGGCAGGGGAGCGCTGCTCAGCAGATTGGCAGTTCAACCCAGTGGAGCGGAGCAGGGCAAACTCTGTTGGGCTGATGAATTGTAACTCATCGTTTTTCAGTGGGATGGAGAGGGGAAGGAAAAGAGCGAGAAACAGAAAGAAATAAAAATCCAGCTGACCAGTGTTTACTACCTCTCTTTACTCAATGTCTACAGCCACGTACCCCTAGAGATTTTCCAGATGATCTTGTATTTGTCCTGACTCACAAATGTTAGCTTTGACCTTGTGTAAGTTGCTGTGGGCAGCATATGGTACAGAACAGCCTTAATTGTACCTTCCTCCCTGTGTACTAGCTGGCCCAGCACTAATAAAAGCGAAATTGAATCTTAGCACCTGGCTGCTCCAAAATTTACAAACCAAAACCATTTTCCATGGCGGTTGGAAGCCTTAGTGCATTAGTGAGTGCAGATCAGGCAGAGGCAGGCACGCTGCCGTGCCAGCTGAGCATCACCGGGATTATCAACGCGCGCTCTGCTCTGCCCCAGCGCTCGGTGCCGGCCGCAGGAAAAACCCCAAACACAGCCAGCTCTCCCCACACCCGCTGCATTTGTTCATCTATGCACATTTGTTCATCTAGACATGTGCTCATCAGCAACATGTCTATAAAAAGCTCTCAAAACTCTCAAGGAAAAGAGTATTTTCTCAAAAAATATCCCAGCATAAGCTAGCTCACCAAAAAGCAAATCACAACACACTGCGTATATGCAAAATACCTAAATCTCCTGACTCTTTTTGTGTCCTTTTTAAATAGGCATTGTAGAAATCTGCTGGAAAAGATGCAGGTTCTCCACCCTGGAGAAGGGCTCAATCTCAGCATATGATGAAAAAAATAAATATTTATTTAATAATAAAATATACTTGTACATAGACTGGTATATTAAATCAACCCATAAAACGCACAAAATAAAACAATAAAGTGAGTACACTCACAAATCTGTTCTTATATTAAATAGTAGTAATAGGTGATATAAAATATAATCTTTTTTGCAAAAATTATTTATTTTGGTGATAACTGACACATTACTGCATTCTCATCTATATTTAAATAATTCTACAGTACATTTAGAAAATAACTAACTTATTTTTATACTTGTAGGTGAACTGAAAACAGTGGAATCATGCAAGTCTATTTTACTTTTAAACACAAAGATGGTATCAGACTTCTATTAAATATCATTTCGGTACTGTTGCACTTCCTAAAATCTAAATGAAATGGTCACAGTGAATGACAAAGTTTGCTTAATTATGCATTAGTTAAAAAAAAAAAAAAAAAACACAAAAAGACATAATTTACATTTGTGCTATTATCTCTACCTAAATATTTCTGCAGGTTTATTTTTAATGGAAATTAGGTATTTGGAGCATCTGGGGGGCTGAGGTCTGCAGCATGGCTCTTGACTGAAAGAGAAGATAAAACCTTATTGATAGAAACAATCTTTAAGTATAGTTTTAAATTTTTTTCCTAAAAGCTCTATACAAAAATGCTGTAAGCTTTCATTAAACTGAGAGTATTTTCTAAATGTCAACAGGTGAAGGGCAAAAAAAGAAACAAAAAACCCCCAAACACAACAACAAAAAAACCAGGCTGCGTCTAGTGCAGTGCAAGTGCTTTATTTTCTTTACGAAACAGATTAGGACTTTTTTCTTTTTGATTTAAAGGGGATTCTTGAAATACATATCTTTTTTTCCTATAGCACCTATCACACATAACAGTAAAATTTCACTCCTCAGCAAGGGATTTGTATTAAATCACTATTTTTACTTTGATGTGTCCTTCCTAAAACAAATTTAAAAAACTGAACTTCTTCTAACAGTAAAAGCCTCTGATTTATATTTCAGGCTTTAATATATGTGCCAGTCCTCACCGAATCTTCCATTGGGCTGCTCCTATGTTTGGTTTTAAGCACAATACTAAGCTTTGTTTTGGCTTACAGATTAAAGAAATTGAAAAAAAGAAAATATTTTTTTCACATTTTAAAGTTTACACATTTTCTACATGTGATTTCTCACTTATTTTGTGAGTAAATAAATCGAATTTTGTATACATTAGCAGGTATTGAGGAATGTCAGCACCCAAAATCTAATACAATGATCTAAATAAAAATCTCCAACTTGAACAATGAGCTCCATGCTAGCAACCACTAATTTATCAGACAATACAAATAAAAGCACAAAGACATCAAAATTAGGGTATGTACTGTTCTCTCACTGTAGAAAGGTTCATACAAAGATTTGGCATACACACCAAGAGGCGTGCTTCAAAAGCTAACACAAAAACCAATCCCACAACTCCACATAACCTCCTTATGTATATTTAAATTAGTAATTTAGGCAAACTTGCAATATTCCTAGGAGAAACAGTGGTAAAAGTTCCTAAGATTTAAAAAAAAAATTAAATAAAACCTTGGGCAACATGATATAGGATGATCATATGATTTGTCATCTATTTACTAAGTTTTCAAGCTCATAAAGGTCACCTCTGACCCATAACAGGCACATGCTATCAATTTTCAAGCCATGCCCTCCTACAGTACCAGCACTTCCATCTACTATATGCCTGGAAATACTTAATAAGATCAAAGCCTTTTTTCCTGCTACAAGAACAAAGAGAAATGTTGTAATAGAGTGATCTGTGCTCTAGAAAGAATAAAATCAAAACTCCCTGCAAGTTATATTCCCTTTGCTTCAGGGGTATTGTATAGTTAATTTTACTTAAGTCTTATATATATCTTCACATAAAACTTCAAACAGATTGTTTTAGCCTAGGAGCAGACATGAAAGAAAAATCATTTCATATTTGAAAGACAGCTGGCATTTATACCAAAGGAAATGAAATAGAGACCAAGCGATTTTACTGATTCCTCAACCTCTCCTCCAGCGTCTTTGCTGTTATTCAAGAAGCTCGTACACAGCGTCTTTTATGAATATAAAGATTCATATTTTAATTACCATTTAACAAAAATCTTGGCAAAAAAAAGTTTACTAATGAAAGCAAAACTCACACAGGCCCACGGGAGGCGGACCAGCAATAAAGAAACAAAACAAAACAAAAAAAAGCCACAAAAAAAGATCAGTATCATCACCTCCCCTTTTCCTACTTAATACTATTTTTAAAACAGAAGAAAGCCAAAACCACATACAACATAAACAGACTGGAAGAAACACACGGTTGCTAATTTACCATCGTATGCTAATTCTTACACACAAAAATCAGAACTGGTCTTCTAATTTAAAAAACAGAACTATCTACCACGAAACAGAAATACCTCGTCCAACTTCCACTAAGTTCAATCCACAGAGACTTTTTTTCTTCCCCCCCTCCGGAATCCGCATTCCCCCCTCCCGCCTTTGCAGGAACATTTGATGATTCCGAAGTCCCGCGGCGAGCGCCCGGCGCGGGCAGGGCAGCGCTGGCGGCCGGCCCGGTGCGCGCCGCTGCGCGGGGCTGGGGCCGCCGGAGCCGGGAGCGCGGCACAGGGCAGCCCGCAGCGCTCGGGGAGGGCCCTGCCTAAAAACAAACCCGAAACAACCCCGGCCAAACCCGCAACCCCGAAAGAAAAGGCGCGGGCACGCAGGAACACAAACTTCGGCGGGTCTTGCGCGGCCGCCCGTCCCCCGCGGCACAAAGCAGCCCCCCGCCCCAGCCCGCTCCCCTCAGAGCCCGACCCGCCGTGCGCCCCCGGGGAGCTCCCGCCCCAGCGCGGCCGGGCTGGCGGGGCCCCGGAGCGAACTTGCGCGAGCCCGGCCCGGCGGCCCCGGACAAAGGCGGCCCCTCACCGTCTTGCCGTTGTAGTAGTACATGAGGGAGCTGCTGCCCACGCCGGGCACGGGGTAGGCGCAGTACATGGCGCGGCTGGCGCGGGCCGGGCTCAGCGCGCCGCCTCCCGCTCCCCACGGCATCCACCCGCCGCCGCGCACATGGAGCGCTCAAAGGCGGCTTATGCAAAGCAGGACTGAACCATCTCCGGCCGGCGCGGGGGTTGGGCGCGGGGGGCGCGCCAGCCCCCGCTCCGCGCCCCGGCCCCGGCCCCGGGAGGAGGCGCGCACGGGCCCGCGGGCGCTGAGGGCTCGGCACACGCAGCCCTACGCGCCGGGGGCCGCAGGGAACCCGCACATGGGCACGTCCTGAGCCCTGAGATAATCGTCTGCTTTTTGTTTTAATTAAATTAGAGCACTTGTGGCCGTGCAGACGCTGCGCGATGCAGCTCCAGCCACACGGCCATCTGGCTCTGTCTAAAGTTGTTTCCAACTTTGGCAAACGTTTCCCAAAGGCGCGGGGAGCTGCTGGGAGCGAGTCCCAGGGGACAGCCCGAGCACCCCGCGCTCCCGGGCCCCTCCGAGCAGGGCAGGATGGGGCAGGGAGTGATCCTAACACAGACAACACCTACGCAATGTGCTGGGTTAAAATAAAACCATGTCTACATAAAACCATGTATACAACCTATAAGGAAGGATTCTCTTGGAAACACTAGTCCAGGGTCCCTTTATATTGCATAATACAGTTTTGTATGAAAAAGCACACATACGTGCCCATACAAGACAGGGCAGAGAAGGGGAGAGGACCTCAGCAACTTTGTCACATCACAAAATCGTGAATTATTCAATACAGCAAACAGACTCCAACTTCCAGCACAGAGATCCCTCAATATTTGCACACTATCAATGCCTGCTAGGCCTTTTTACTTTCTTCACCGAGCAGGGGCATTAACTAACATTAACTCTTAATGGGGCGTACATTTTTTTTTATTCTCTCCAAGTGAACACAGCTGGTTATTAACTGAGTTCTGCTAAGTCAGATACCGACTTCAATCCAGGGAAAAAAAGGTTAACATTCAACCACATTTCTCCACCTCCAGTTGTGTCTACTGCCAATGCTGTGAATTCTCCCTGCCTTCCTCCTGACAAAAGCAGGAAAATATTTCAGGATAAGGAAAAAAATGGGTAAAGTTCAATTCAGCCATTTACAGGGAGAGAAAGCAAGTTGCAGAAGTCTGGTTCATTCTGCCAAGCACCTCGTGTGTCAGTGAAACCCTCTGAACTAAAAAGATCTACAAGGGTGATAAACTGACTGCAGCTGAATACTACAATCAGATAAAAATCTCTGTGTAATGTCCATTATCTCAGGACATAACTACTGTAGTGTCTATAAATATACAGAATATATACACGCTGACAAAAAATATTCCCATCTCAAGCTTCAAATGTTTTTTTTCAGTGAACTCTTCCAGTCAATTAGACTACTGTGCTCAGAATATGTTGGCAAATACATCCTGAAGTTTCCATCTGCTGAAGAACACTTGCATTTTTACTGCAAGTCAAACTACGCATCCAGAACTGTTTAACTATGCAGCAAAGCTAATGATATCTGAACCAAACTCCTCTCCAATACAAAAGGCGTAGCAGCAGCAGCTGCAAAAAAGAACATCACTATACTGCAGACTATTAAATTGCCAGGCCTGCAGAGTGACTGGCGGCTTCCTCCTTCCCTAGGGACCACAAAGACCCATTTCAGTCCCCAGAGAGTCCCTAGGAACCTTTGATTTGCAGCTAACAATGCCGTTCCTTAAAGCTTCTCACTAATGTTCAGGACTCTACAGATGAGACTTGCTAAAAGATCTTCAGATCTTTGCATGTGCTACTTATAGTGCACTAGATTAAAAACACTACTTCAGAATAATGTACAACTTAGAAAAGTTGGAAAAGACCCTTTAGCTCACAGACTTGAAGTAGTAAGAGAATTCTTTAAAAATAATTTTAGCATGCAAACTTTTGAAACATTAGAAGTACTTCCAGGGTAACTGCAGTCAATTCTTTGAAGACTATCACCAACACAGTTGTAATTGCTACTGCACCTCCATGCACACATGCCCAGTTTTCAAAATAGTTGTATTAGAGATGAAGAGCATGATCAACCCCCTTCAAATAATAACCATTACCTGTATATAAGCAACTGGAAAAATATTAAAAACATCAAGCAGAGAAACCTAACTTGACTGTGTAGCATTGGTGGGAGGTTGCTCTGTGTTCAGCTGCCCTACACTTGTAAGAGCAGTGTAACAAAAAATACATAGGTAATATTAACTAGCAATGTTTACTAACACTATTAACATTTATCAGTAGAAGTAAATCATTAACCTTGTTCACCAGCACATGGGTAAGACAAAAGCAACAATATGATCAATAAAATTGAGGAACGCCACTGCAAACGTCTGTTTGGAGACAAACTGGTCCCTCCATAATGAGTCACTAAATGAATTTGCTCCTGGCTTGCTTCCCCACAAATCAAAAGGATAACAATTGCATTTTACTGAAAAGGAAATTATTTGTCCTACACTCACTTACATCATTGCGAATAAAATCTTGAGTGCCCAATGCCTGAAACATATCACTGTATCTACTCTACATTTACTGTATGAAAACATTGTTTCTCACATTTGATACATTCATTGACCGTACTGGATCAGGCCATAATTCCCTCAGCATATCAAACTTGAAACCACATAAATTTACTTTCACCAGGATAAAATATGAACCTAAAATGGAAGAATTTGAAAGACTGCTGAAAAAAATGCTATGTTGTTAGCAATAACTCTGCATTTGCAGGAACTGCTACCAGGTAACTATTCCAAAAGCTCCTGAAGTCCACAGCAAGTTTTTGTTTTGTGGTTGCAATTTTTCTAATCCTCATTTAAGCCAAGCAACAGCTGCTCTGAAATTTGTTTTCTTAAGAGAATCATGTTACAGTGAAATGAATCATAGCTGGATAAGTGGTACTGTACAGGGTACAGTTGTTTACTCCATTTTTCCTTGGTGACAAGTCAAGGGTTAATCTTATGACTCAGCCTGACAAAACAAGTCAGCTGGAGACAGGGCCAATTTTTTAAACTTGATTTCAGACAGACATGCCGTCAGCAGAGGAACACTGAACTGACATGCACTTTGTAGCCCGAATTGTTTCCACTCATGACCCTGTAGTGTGTGTCAAAAACAATAAACTGCCTGTTCCTAAAGTATGTAAAGAGATTATGAAAGCTGATGCAGAGTGAAATACTGACCTAAAAATAAATGAAGCTACCTGTAAGAAAATATTTTCAAAGATGATTTTAACACTAAGAGATTTTGTGAATGAACCACATTCACATTCTCCCTGAAAACAAACTTTTATGTGAAATACATTTTTGTTCCATTTGTCAGAGTCACAAAGCAAATACACCATAAAGCATATGTAATTAATCATTTGAATTTATAAAAAATAAACACAATTTCCACAGATTACTGAATGCTATACCATATGAAAGTTAGTTACATAACTGTCTCAACACATGAGCCATTCTCTAGTCAAACATTTTCCACAAAACTGAAATATCAAAATGCTTTAAAAAGGTTAATGCCTTTGATCAGTTTTGTTATTTTAGATGCTCCCACACAAAAAACACCAAATCTTTTTAGATTATGTGCTACTAGAAATTAAAGCTCCTCTTTCACCAACAAAAGCAACTGTGATGTGCAAACCCATGTATCAAGTACCTCCTTGTGGAGAGCTAGCTTCAGTCTTGTTGAAAAAACAGTAACATGGTGAGAGCCCAAAGCCTGCTTTCCATGGGGAACCCAGATCTTTTGTTCTTACCAACATCCATTGTTTTCTTAGGGGCTAGGTTAACCTTCTAGCTTTGTAAATAAGGCAAAAGCAACTGTCTTAGAACTCTCTCCTTTCCACCCCACACTGTCCAAGGCTGGAACTTCTTATCAATTTCAACCATGTTCAAAGAGGAACAGAAGTTTCACAAGTGATAAAGTTCTTATCAGTTCTAAGAAAACGAGAACCTGAACAGGAGAGACAGACTGGAACTGATACAGAACAACCTGTTGCTATCTAAAATATACGTAGTAATTGTGAGCTGTTTGTCCACCAAAAATTCAGAAAAAAAATCCATACATCTTAGGATTCCCAATATAACCTATTTTAAGGCCAAACATTTATGATGATTAACTATAGCAAAGCCAGAATTAGAACCATTGCTAAGCCATGCACTGAATATGCTGCATAATGTAGCTGTCAGGATAGACAAGATTTCAAGCTGTAAGAAAGAAACCTGGCTGTTTTCAGGGGAAAACACAATGCTTATTATACTGTCCTCCATGTAATTCATCAGCTAAGTAAATGTTAATTTATTTTAAAATCCTGGAAGGATAGCCTTCTGTGTTAACCAGCCACTAAGCATGCTGCTCAGCAGAGATGGAGCAGATGAGCTGTATGGAAGGCAATTTAAAATAACCCAGTAGACTAAATTTTATAGGCAATCCCTCCTGCCAATATCCAAAGGATGATGTTTTATGCAAATTAATTTGCTAATCCACACAAGAGCTAAAATAGTTTGGTGGTTTTCCTTTTCAAAGGGTTTGTCTTTAACTGCACATTTAACATTCATGTTACTATAACCAAGGTAAGAGTTTGAAGGGATAGTGAATAGACAGTAAATACTAATTAAATGGATATTAACTGCTATCCACTGCTTTTACCTTGCATTATTACAAGGTTGAGGGACAGTTGTTGGGGATTTTGTCGTTGAGTTGGGCTCTTTTTTTTCTGCAAAAACTCCAGTTAGCCGTAGCAAATATGAGTAAAAATAACAATTTTTTAATAGAAAACTGCAGCCAGGATTTTTCTGTTTCAGTAGTTCTCCAAATAATAATGAATTTATTCAATGTTTAAGTTGAAATTATTGAATTTTATGAGATATTTGAGTTATTAAACAAGTATTTTCTTTGAATGGGAAGAATGAGGGAAAAAGTGTTGCATATCCCATTTTTCACAATCAATCCCAAACTAATTTCTTAGAGCAAGTTTGAAATTTGTTTCAAAACCATTCAAATTTAACTTTGATAGGATATTGGTCAAGTTCAGAAAGTTTTATTATTTTTCTGGAAATATAAAGCAGTTACAGTTTGAAAGCCCCTATACGAAGGCCTTAACCACCCATATCTGCATTTCAAAGTAAACAAACATGTTTATTATCCTGAGGCAATAAACTCTTCTATCAGAAGCCAGATAATCACCACAAAACGTGCTAAAAATCTATCCAATCTAGAAACCTAGGCAGACCTTAAAAGAGTTTTAAACCCTGAGATAAACCAGCACGGCCGTCACTGAAACTCGCACAGGACTACCTGCAGCACAGATCCCTGCGCACCAACTGCAGCGGGCCGGGCCCAGGGCCGTGAGCAGCTGCGGGGTCCCTGCGGGTCCCTCTGCCGGCCCGGCCCGCCCGGGGCTCCCTCCAGGCCCTGCCCGCTCCGCCCGGGGCTCCCTCCAGGCCCTGCCCGCTCCGCCCGGGGCTCCCTCCAGGCCCGGCTGTGCCCGGCCCGGCCCGCCCGGGGCTCCCTCCAAGGCCCGGCCCGGCCCTGCGCCGGCGGCCTCGGCCTGCAGGGGGCTCCAGAGGCACGACCTGCGCCCGGCCGGGCCCGGCCCGCAGCCGCCGCCGAGGCTGAGGCAGGAATTGGCTGTCAGGGAGCTCCGAACATGGCGAGGCGGAACGCTGAGCGCTGGCTGTGCCTCGGCATGGAGCGCCCTGCGTCCCTCCCCTTCTCCTGTGCTCTAGCTCGCTGCTCGGCAAAACTGCTCTGCGAATGAAGCGAGAGCTATCACAAGCCAAACAATCCTTCTGACATCCAGGATCAGGAACCCGCCCGTGCCATACAGAAAGGAACAACAACTAATCCTAGCTATCAGCGCAAGTGGAATGAAAGCCCACAACTGCATCTCCAAGGCTGAACAACTTGCTTGCTTTATAAAACCTGATGTCACAAGCAACTGTGGCACTAAAAAAGGAGGTAATTTAATTCAATTTCTTTGCTTCATTGTTTATAGGCACATCTACATCTGAAATTTTACTTTAAAATGATGCAGTGCTTTACTTTCAGTACCATTCTTTTGAAAAGCATTTGTTTTGGTTTTGCAGTTGTTTTGGTTTTGTATTGGCCCCTGCCCCGCTCTGGGGCTGAGCAAGCAAGCAAAGGGAAACCTCTCACTTCAACAGCCCATGGAAGTCCAGCAACACAACATTCCTCACGACTTTCCCAGCTCACTTCAAGCATTATAAACATCTTCCCGCCAAAGCCACAAGTATTATCAAGCAAAAGATAGTAAGAAATAGTGTTCAGAAAAGCTTCTATCCTTATCTATTGTTACAAAACACCACACCAATTTGTGGTAATGGATGCATTCATCTTTGAGGAAAAGCAGAGTTGCAGAAATTCTATGTAACTTCTCCCTAAATAACATGAGCTGCAACTCAGTATTTTTTAATAACATTTTTTCTAACTGTGGACAACATTTAAGGTTCTTTTATGCAAATCTATACTCTAATTTAAGAACATCCAATACACTCATTTTGATATGTTATGAAAACTTTAAAATTAAAGTACCTCCAGTAAATCCAAACACAGAGAAATTATTTGACATCATTATGTATCCATCATGGATGTATGTATATGCAGGATTTTCAGAGAAGACCTCTCAATTCAGCAACCTTACATTAGTTCACCGCAGTCAGATGACAGGACAGTTTGGAAAAATAATCTGATTGCAATTTTTAATAAAAGCTTTTAAGAGAGGGTTGCTCAAGTACCTTCACCCTAATTCAGTGAGAAGTCAAGCTGAACTCTCACAGCAGGAATTTGCAATGGGCTGCCTGCTTGTTTAATGACAGCTAAATGTTCTCATGCAGCAAAGAGCAGGTGGGATGCTATAATCTGAGGATACCGCTGTTTTCAGATAGATTTCAAATAAAGGCCATGTTGAAAAAAACCCCTACAATAATCTAACCAGAAAAACAGACCTTTTTCTTATTAAACATAACATCTCAAATATTTTTACTTGGTTTGTAACATAATTTAGAGGTTGGATGTTTAACACATTTGCATTTTGTTCAGGTACATAGATGAACACAGTGTTTAAAAAGCAGTACTGAGCAGGTCCCAAAAGACTTTATTCCATAAATCAAGCAACCAAAGAACAAGCAGAAGATGGAAGACTGTGTACTGAGGAAGAAATCCTAAGTTCTGTGTGGCATTATCCATAAAGATTTATTTACTCAGTTTCATTATTTAAACTTGCTTTCTAAAACACAGCAGTGCAGCAGAGGAGAGGGTCAGGAGAGTTCCTGCTGGCTTTGAGAGCTCTCACTATTAAAGACCAGTGACAGTTGAATGTATCACTTGACTGTGCAAGGCAGTTCAGAACAGATCTGAACAAACTAAATCCTGCTTTTCACATTTGGGCACTGTTTGTGGGCAGTGGGAAAAAAGAATCTTAGCAAAAAATGTCTCCCTAGAAAGTCACTTAAACACATAACAGTCAGTTCAACATCACACAAAGTATCTGCCCAGGATGCTCTGAAGCTTTGATTCAGAGCCACACAGTTCATAAAGTATTCCAGTGGTGTTGCTTTACACCAGGCTACTTCAATACACATGGAAATTGCTAATACTGACAGAGTCCACTCAGTGTGGTGAACATTATATTATTTCTAATACTCTAAACTTTAAACTCTCAAAAACTTGGTTTCAGATAACATTCAGAAGATACTTCCCATTCTACCATTTCAAATCATCTCCTTTTACCCTTTTGTGAAGAGTAGAGGAAGGAGAGAACATAGAAGAGAGTAACATCTATTATTTCTCTTCTTTACCATCAGTATCTTTATGTGACGTGTTTTGAAACATCTCTACAAGCTCAATCTTAAAAGACTGGCAGGAAAACAGAAAGAAAAGTGCCTTAAATGGGAGGTAGTTCTATGCATGCAAACACAATTTGCTGTATCTTTGCACCATAAATAGTTCTTGCAAGAATTAGCACTCGTGGACTATACACCTACCATACACAGTGATATATGAGAAACTCCTATAATGAAACTACAAGTTGACTTAAATGTATTGAAAAATAAAAGTTTGAATTTAGAAAGAAATCCCTGGTATCAGAAAATACCAATTTGACAATCTCTTATTAAATAAGTGCAATTCAAAGTTTAATATTAAACTGAACATCTCAGGTACTATGGAAAGCCTAATATACTCAAAATACTTAGTAGAAAATACACAGAAAACAAGCAGACATTTATGTCTGTATGTCACAACTCATTTTCTGTAACAAAAATCAACAGATAACAATGTATTCCAGTTATTTCTCTGATATGACACTAATTAAATAGCAAAAGAATGATGATAGATATTCACACTATTTTACTTAGAATTACAACCCCATGATAGCCACTGATTATGGCAGTAGTAACAAATGTTAGTTTGAAATATTTCGTGACTCCACATGTAAACAGGAGGTTCCTGCTCGCAGCCCATCCATTTTTGGATGACGATGTCCCTGAGCATTTCTGAGAGCCTCCCTTGTTTGTGCTCTCCCTGTGCAGCCGGAGCAGCTCTCTGGAAGCCCTGACTGGAAGCTGCTGTGCCTGGCCAGGGGCTGCTTTTAGGTCACATGATGTTATTCGTGTCTGGCTTACTTCACTCCTACAATCAGAAGAATTCTCAGAAATACAACAGCTTTCAATCTATGAAGACAATATAACTCACTGAACAGTATTTTCCCCCTTATAACATAAATAGCATAGCAATCTTGCTGTTCACTCAAATCTGGCTTTTAAAAAAATATGGTTTTTAATTTCTATCCTCCTCAGAGTGCTTTAAATTTAGTAGTTGTAGTTTAACATAAATGCTTGCATGTCAACATTCAAAATGTTTTGGGCAGTGAGTCACCACCTAACAAGTTAACAACAGAAAAACTCAAAAATGCATTTGCCTGGAACATTTAATTTTTACAGTAAGAGGACAAATTCAGATTGAGTTGCATTCCAGAAAGAAGCCAAGCAATTCACCATCACTTTTCTCTGTAACTCTTTTTACTCTAGGCCCTGATAAGAAAACATTAAAAAAGATAAACCTCAAAACTAATAATTTCAGAAAATATCATATAAAACCAAGGGGAAAAGAAATAAACTAGAGGAAGGGTTGGTTGGGGTTTTTTGAATCATTATTACTTAAAAGACTGTAATTAAATTACAGTTATCTAGGAAATTAAATTACTGCTGAGTATCCGTTGACATGGCAGCCTTATACTAACAAAAACATTGCAGAAAGCAATATTTTAGAAACTGAAAAATTAAAAAACACAGATTTGTATAACAAAATTAAGTATCATCTTTCCTCTGACTTTTCATATTATAATTAAACTCCTCTGCACTAAAGCAACTTTTTCCCACAATACATCCTGACTTCTTAGGAAAGTACAGTTAAAATAAAGACTACACTTACATAATGACCTAGTCAATTTAAATTTCTCATGATGCTCAGTGAAATTTAGTTTTGTATCATCTTCCACATATGCAATACCTCATTTTTTTTTGTAACGTGTCATTTTACTTCAAGGTTCTATTCAGCAGTGAAAGCATTGAAATACAGAGAAACAGCGCTTAAAACCTGCAGCATCACAATCATTGATTATTCACAGTAACTGCACTTAATTGCACAGATTGGTACAATGTTAATACAAATAAAATCTATCAGCATGTCATTGTCTCCAATCTTACAGAAGAAGAATTAAATGAAAACCATGTCAAAAATACTGCTTGTTAAAATTAAACCCTGGTAAGACAAATGAGAGAAATCTTTCGTTCTCCAAAATGATCTCTTTACCTGGCTGATGCTACTAAATATTAAACATGTAGCGTAAGCTTTATTACTGCCTAGAATTACTGTAATAAATTTCACGAAAATTGCACTGCTATGTGTTTCAGCTTCTCTGACATTTTAAATATATTTTTGTTAATCTAGCAGAAATCATCTGCTAGACTGTAAAGCCACCCTACATAACACGCAACTGTTAAAATGTAAATTGCCAAACTATTTTTAGCTGCTGCTGAAGGGAAAAAAAAAAAGGGAGGGGGGGAAAGAAGAATATTCCTGGCCTCGGGAATAATGATTTGAGGCATTGTGTTCATTTTGTTTATCAAGCAGCTATTCAGCCTCTAGTGGGGCCCAAGTGCTTATGCAAGCAAAAGCTTTTAAGAGTGCCTGCAGCTGCAATCCTGGCTTCCAGGTAGGCTGCAGGTTCAGAGCACAGCTGCCCCAGGCTATCCCCACTATCTCAGCTCCATCTGGAAGTACTGTTAAAATAGGATTTCAGATCCCGGGTTCTGTCTGTATCATCGTGAGCAGGGGGAGGAAGAAGGGAAAGAGGGGAGGAGAGAACAGGGGAGCTGCGAGGACTAGAAGACACCATCCGCAGTTCAGGCTCAATAGGAAATGAAAAGCTCAGCCCCATTTTGCTGCCGCTGTATTGCTGTTCCTGTGCACTGTGTTCTATTCAGCCTATCCGGCTTTGAGTTATGACTCATCCAAGTGCACCTGCGCCCATGTGTTAAGTACTGCCAAATAAAAGCCCAACATCCATTTACACAACAAAGAGATGTATCCCGCAAGGCAGCGGAGCTTCCCCCTCCCCTCCTGTTTGTTCTGAGCAAGGGAAAAAATAATTCTGTCCTTCACTTCACTGGGGATTTTTCACTTCACGTGGATTTTTAAATGCAGATTCATTTATAAACAATTTTCTTCCTTTTAAGAATAAAGCATATTTAATACCACAAAACACCCCTATAGCATTAGATTATCACAGCCATTAATGATTTTTCCACCAAAACCCTTCCAACCTTTTTTATCAAAGCCCTTTATTCTCGAAGGATAAATTTTCAAGCAAAGAGGGATCAACAAACTAGTTGCTTGAAAGCTTTCCTGATGCTAGGCTGAAGTTAGGAAAGGCTTAATGAAGGCTTTAAAATCCACCAGGACTTCACAATGAACATCTGACTCGGTGATTTATGCATATTAATAACCTCAGTCCTACTGAGGCAAGCTGAGCTGTACATGTCCTCCGAATCTTAATGTCTTCAGCTCCACTGGGATTATTACAAATGTAAATTTCTAAGATTCTCAGCTATTAATCTCTGTCTGTCCTCCTGTTCAGCAACATAATGACTAATTAAACATCAAAAGACCTGTACAGGAGATCTTCTTTGACAGCTCCTGGCCCAGCTCTCTTCCCAAGAGAGGAATTCAAATGACAGGGACAAGTGGGTAGGAGCATATGAGCGAGCTACAAATCACTGCTATGAAATCTAAAAATTCCACATCAAATGTGCATTTAGTCCTGCAGAACCACTCCCAATTACCTAGCCTAGCTGTTCATGTCCAGCAGACAGCCCTCCTAGTGCTAAAGGTAAGTAATTGGTATGTATGGCAGGTAAGGAGAATGCAATTTGAGCCAAATTTTTATCACTACAAGTAAAAAATGTCATACTTACAGAAGAAGGCAAACCAGGGGGCACCTTTCTTACTTTCTTTGTCTGTAGAGGATCTGCACAAGAAAAATAGCATTTCATCAAGTATCTACATTATAGGTGAGAAAGAATAAATAGCTACACTGCTCAGTTTTTTCTTCCATGATGAATGTCTTATTTTCCAATTTCATGCGTTTTTTTTTATTCCCTGGCAAAGAGATTTGTCTGTCACATCAATATAAAAATGTAACATAACCATGTTCTCCTCTAAAATACAGCTTTGCTAAATAGTTACTTTTGATTCTTTTCCTAAGGAAAACAGTTATTCCTAAGAACAGTTACTCTGAAGGGTATACCTATGACCTTAGACACTTGCTGAAAAACAAAGTATGGTTTTGATATATACAAGGAGGAGAATGGGACTTATTAGCAAGAGAAATGCTTTATTTTCTGTGCATCAGAGTAAAGACATGTCAAAAGGAATTTGACATGATTTATACTCTAAGAATACTAACATGATATACATTTTATAGTTTTTAGTCTTCCAAGGTGGTAAATAAACAGCAAATTTAATGACCTAATTACTTTCCTTGAGTAATAAAATCAATACATCTCAAATTTGCATGTAACAATGAAGTTGGAGGTATTATACCTGCTTCTTTCTTCCAGTAGGTGCTGTATTATAACAGAAGTACCCAGCAATTCCACTACCTAAACCAAGAACCTGAACCAGTTTATTCAGATGCTAATACAATTAATCTAAAAACTCTGCATGCAAATTACAAAACAACTGATTTTTGAAGATGAGTATCTGGTGATATTACCAGTTCAACAGTTAACCAATAAAGTCTTTAATTAAAACACAAAATTCTTATTTTTCTGTTTTCATTCAGAACATTTATGATGATATGACAAGATAAAGGTGAGATAAGGTGAAATATCTGCTGGGTATCTTTACTCTCATTGTTTCCCATAGGGCATGCTCAGAAAGAAAAGAAAAGAACTTTTGGAAAACATATTTATATTGGATTCAAAATGTCACCTGGAAGAGAACACTGGTTGGTATCAATGCAATTTAATATGAAATTTAACAAGAGCTTGTTATAATCCTGGTCAGACAACTCCTTCTCAGGGATAATTTGACTTTGTTAGAAATTCTCAGGCAGCAGATTTGTAGCACTTAACAAGTCCATTAAAAAAAAAAATTAAAACTCAGACATACTTTCTCAAGCTATTGGAAAAGACTTGGGACAAAAGATTACTTCCTCTTTCTGACATTCCTGGAAAAACATTTCCATGGATTTGTAACCACCACCTGCCATATCCCAGGCTACAAGCTTCAGATTCAATCATGACAAAAAGAGGAATATCACCAGTTTAAACACATTTATACCCCCTGAGCTTCTCTTTCAAAGAAAAAGCTAAATATACTCTGAAAACTCCACACTTCATTTCCATTTATTTAATTTAATAATATCAGAAACTTGCCAAGCTCTGTAGAGTTTGCACAGGAAACAAGAAGCTCATTCAGGACCACCTCAGTCCCTGCACCTCTCGAGCACCCTGTGCCCAGCTCACAGCCCTGCCCCTCCAACCCACAGCAGGTTACACTGCAAGCAGTTCCTCACCAAAACCAATTCAGTGTGGGCTAAACCACCACCAGCAGCAGATTAAAGCACAGTTCTTTTCTCTTGAAGTTCAACCGCCCTCTCAAGCTGTAAACAATTTAAATGTTCTTTTTCTGAAACAGGTGTGAGGAACTGCTGTGTTTGTTCTGGTATTCTGAGCAACAGGAATACTTACAACAATCTTCATAAAGGCAGCCAAACCCAAGATAAATGGCAGTTGGTTTGACAACAAGTAAAAAGATCATCCAAATATATATTTAAAATACATATATACACACATATATTAGCAGAAGAGGAAATGGCCTTAAGTTGCACAAAGGGAGATTTAGGTTTGATGTCAGGAAAATTTTTTCACTGAAAGGAGTGTTGGGCACTGGAACAGACTGCCCAGGAAGGGGTGGGCACCATCCCTGAAGGGATTTAAAGATGTGTACATGTGGCACCTGGGACATGGGTTAGTGGTGGACTGGGCAGTGCTGAGTTAAAAGTTGGACTCGATGGTTTAGAAGGCTTTTTCAGATTAAATGATCCCATAATACATAAGATTATGTTCTAAAGCAATATTTTTTTATTTTAAAAATATTTAAAAAACAATTTCAAACATGTTCAGGACTATTTTAGTGCCCAAGATGTTTGCAGTTATAGTTAATATTAAAGTTACTTCACAAAGCAATTTGCATTTGAAAATTTTATTTTGGGTAAAATATGGTTGGAGTAACATGGTTCCAACAAACAAGATTTTTACTATGGAATAGAAGTGCTATACAAATGAGGGGCATTAAAGACTCAACTATATAATTAGAGAAATTCTCACCACCTGTCACACTAATACCTAAATATATGGTAACTAAGTTATATAACTGGAATATAATGGTAAACTAGAATATAAAGTTACAGTCTCTTTTTTATACCAAAAAGATTTTTTTTTTATTTGCACACCCAATTATTCACAACAGTCTTACAGCAGATACTACAGAACAGCTGACTCATTCTTGATTCTCTGATTCAAGAGAATTAGAAAGCTATAAAATATTACCGCTGTCTGTGACCAAGTATGAAAATTCCATTCACCTCCAGCTATCCCCAGATTAAAATACTAATACTGTCAACAGGATTATAACAATTTTAAGGCAAGTTCCTCCTGCATATTTTGCAAGATAGTTTGATTTTAGGATAAACTACTAGCTTCCAATTGCTAAGATCTTTAAAGGCATGTTGAACCAATTACAATGAACTATATATTGCCCTGAATAAAGTTACTTTTAGCATATAAAAGGATAATTGTTTCCCCTTTGTGTCCTTCCCCTACTAAATAATGGTAATGACCTCAAGGTCAGGCATTTCCAGGAGTTAATGATGGCACGGGTTAAGGGCACTCAGCTGGTCATCAGCTCCTATCCATCTGTCATTATTGCTTTTGCAATTAAGGGTTTTATTAGAGTTTCTTGTTTGTTTTGTAAGCCAGACTGACCAGTGTTGAATCGAAGCTAGCGTCCCAAAGAAAACATTAATAATTCCAGTTTTTCTCTTATATAGCAGTTTGATGTAACTTCACTTGCTCAGCACAATCTCCTGTGCATTAAATGTACTGTCAAAAACCAAAACAAAGCCTGCAGAGAAGCCTTGGGGAGCAGAGCTGAAGTGTGTGTGTGACTTACCGAGGGCGGCAGAGTCGTGCAGCGGCCGGCGGCGCTGGTTGGCGGCAGAGAAGGGGTAGTAGGGGGTGCCAGGCTTCCCAGAGGATGCCAGCTGGGCTGCACTGCCAAGCCCCATGTCAGAACGAAGCAGACTGGACTGCAAAGTACACAGAGAAAAGTCAAATTAAACTCTACAATGCAGCTGTTAATATGCCAGGCTGACAAACTATTAACCACGCTTACTGCTCTTGGCATTTAGAGGAATGTATTGGGATTTACTGAAGGTTCTAGAGCTCAAAAAAATGTAGACTTTTTAAAATCACTGTTCAGAGTATGCACTACTGCATAACTCAGAAAGGCAGAGCAAGCTTAGCTGTGAGCCTCCAGAAAGCCATAACCATTTCAGCTGAAAACATCTGAAAGAATTAATTCATATTTAAATTTTAAACAAAAACCATAATCCTTTGTTTAGTTTGCAATATAACACTTCTTCTATTACACAATATAAACATAATTGATAAAAACTGCTAAGAGTTTATAGCATGACATTAAGTTTTAGCACATACTTAGAAATCAAGACTTAGATTACATTCATAAAAACATGGAATAAAATTGTCAAAAAAAAAATCAAATGCAGACAAGAGACAACACAGTAGATTAATGAACATGAAAAATTGACATTTTAAACCCTTCAAACTAACAAGGTGGCTGAACCCTACCCTTTTTGTTCCCTTCCCATGCAGTAAAAACAAAAACATTCTAAACACTTAACAAGTGCATTGTATATTGTTTGACCTCACATTATTTGGGTTTCCTCTGTAAAACAGAAATGAATGTTGGTGATTTAGAACAACATTTTTTTTTCCATGGGTGATGTTATGCTTAGCTTTATTTTAGTCTGTAAGTCCTGACATAGAGGGAACCCACAGAACTGTCTGTACAGAAAATGTTCTTGTAGCAGGTGGTAAAAATTCACTGTGTTTCACTCCTGGCTGGTGCACACAGCTTTGCTCATGGAGCAGCATCCACTCCACATTGCACTCAGCTAAAGACACACTGCTGTTCATGTCTGCCAGTATTTTAAGGTCATGTGGAAGCAGCAGCCTCATGAGCAATTGGATTTCTTCAGCCATGGTCAGTGCATGGCGCAGCCTTCCCAGACAAGGGGGAAAAGCACAGCTGGCAGGACAAGGGGCATTTTTCCTTACACTCACCGGCACTGACATTTCATTGCCAGCTGATGCTAAGGCAGGGACTGCTAACTGGAGTAAGTTTTATACCAAAACCCCACCTAATTCGTCCTTCAGCCTGGCTGCTCCCAAGCCAACATTCCTTGTGCCACCAGCTGCTCTCCAGGAGGAGCCCTCATGCCCACACGGTTCCAGACGTGTCACCAAACCCACTCACGGGCTGGATTATGGCAGGAACTGCCCCAGTGCTGCTGCCTGCCTGGGCTACAGCAGGTACTCACTGCTCCTGCCTCTCCTCACCTTCCTTCTGAGGCCCAAATACCTCATTCATAAATAAATGTATTTTTGCATTATACTAGATCATCGAAACTGATGTGTCTGGTGTGAGGAGATGTGAAAGGTGAGGTTCACTCACAGAGCTCACAGTAAGGTACTAAATGCCTTCCACCTTGCAGTGCACTGGGATTAGCAGAAAATGAAGACTTCAGACAGAGTTACAGAATATATATATATATCTATATAAAATAAGCTTTTTCTTGCATTGTATCACCATTGAAATGTCTCTCTTTTCTTGTTTGATGACTAATTTGAGCATGAAAATCTTATATTTTAATTAAATAGAGTGGGACGTGAAAGAATTGCCACATCACAAACTAAAGGAAGGCCCAAAAGTGTTAAGTATTTTATACAAAAGTGTGAAAACCAAAATTTATTAAAAATGTTACTGCATAGAAATAGCTTCCTCTCAGCTTAACTTCTTCACTGTTATTCTTACAACAGTCTTTGAAACAGAATTCTTAATCTGAAACTCATATTAAAATGAGATACTCTGATAAGGTGACAAACGTATATAGCAAATACATGCAGGGGGAAATCTGCTGGTGGGCTGTTCTGAGGTCTTCTAATTTTTGCTTTGGACAAATCATTAAGATTTTATTGTTTTGCAGAAAACATGAACATGAGACTATCTGGCTTACTCAGTAGAAATCTGAATTTAGCAAAGACACGATTCTAAACATTTACTACAGTTTTAGAGGCGAACACTGTGCTGGAAACCTGGGCAATGTTTTGTGATAAGCAGCTCCTCCAAACCAACACTAGCCAGAAGAAGAAATGAAACCAGTTCTCACTTAGGCCAACACTTGACCCTCTTGACCAAGAATATCCAGGACTGCAGGAAAACTGCTTAGCATGGCCTGTGGGGAAGGGAGGAAGTGCTGTGGCAGTTGTCATTTCAAGGAGCTGGGGCAAGGTCCCGCTCCCAGAGCAGCACCAGTGCTGGGGCCGGCAGGAGCTCTGGGGTGCTCAGAGCAGCTGCCAAACACAATCAGGAACCACGGCCCGCTCCCATCAGAGCCAGCCCTCCCTGCCACCCCAGCATCTCCCCTGACCACTGCAGGGATTTTGGAAATGCAATGGGATCCATCCTGATGCTTAAAAAAAAAAAAAAGGGAGTGTTCCTAGTTCCTCTGTTCCTCTACTCATTAGGAGATGGGGAAAGATTTTTTAAAAAAAAAAATAAAAAGAACCAACCAGTAAAAACTCTGAAATTCATTTCTGCAAAGTCATTCCAAAAGGCATGAGTCTGTGTCTTTTCCAGCCTTAACCTCCAACCTTTACTTCATGACATTTGCTACTCTTGCTCTTGCCCTAAGTATTCCAGTGTTTGACATTTTCACCAGACCCTGAATTTCAAAGCAGCCTGGCTTCTACAATAACATAAAGTTAGTGTGTAAGCACTATAGTAGATACTCAAGCTATAGTAAATATCAAGCTGTGCAACACAGTCTGAAGAAGTTTTCTGATCTATACTGTGTTTGGGTAAGCATTTTTTTTTATTTGTAAAAAAATTATTAAAAACCAAAGCAATACAAAACCACAACCCTCTTTAACCATTGGCCCAATCAAATGAAACATCTGTTTAGAATTTTATAATTGTTCCTCAGTCTTCCAAAAGAAAATAAAAATAGATGTCATTAGTTCAGCTCATTGATTTTTCTGCCTGTTTGAACCAATTGAGAAAAAATATTGATTAGGACTGATCCTTTCCTAAGGGCATCTGATAAAGAAAGGAATACAAAAATACCACTGAGGATAGCAGAACAGCTTTGTATTATCAGCATCAAGCTCCTCCTGCCCAAGTGCCCGAGGTCCCTGTGCAGAGGCAGATCACTTACACACGTGGCTAGGGGCATTCTCCACAGAGAACCTGCACCCTCACCCTGAACCTCATCTGCCAAGCATGCATCCAATTACCAAAGAATAATCAATGACTGGTTATTCTCTCAATGCTTGGCCAAGTCCTTGTCTGTATTACCATTGTAAATAAACAGGCATCACTCCTAAAAACTTGCCTCTTTGGATTTTATAATGCATATATCCAGTTTCAAGATATACAAAAAGTTATTTAAAGCAACGTTTTTCCTAAGCAATAAGTGTTCAATAACTTTTAAAAAAAAAAAAAAAAGGGAATAAATTGCTTTTATTACAATCAACTAAGAACACAGCAAGCCTGATTCAGAAATGAAAAGAGAAAAAGATGTGAACATGACTGCTTTACTTTTGAGATTTATCCCTTTCAGGGAAGCCAAGAACAGTTTTGACAGCCTCAGGAGAAATAGCATGGCCTGACCCAAATAGGAAAGGCTTTCACAAGGGCCACTATCTCAACAAATGCTTTAAAGGGTCACTTTCCTAAAGAGTATTCTCATAAAAATGAAATGCAGGAGGTGTCTATTCAATCACTGTATGGATGAGGTGGGGGAAAAGAATCATATCTCTATATTGGGGTGGATTTATGCACCTTTGTCACAGGAAACAAGTAACTTTGCACTGCAGCTGCATTTTCGTGCAGGCAAAGTTTGCTTCCATTCAAACTAACAAGCCAATCAGCCATATGCTTATATCAAAATTATATGCCTGAGATAAAAAGAAGGTCCTCAGTCAACTTATTTTAAAATTGTTTTTTAATTGATTCTTTCAAATAATTTAAGCATAAAAGTAAAAAATAGTTTGACTAATTCCTAGGTTTTCTTCTCTCCAGCCCAGCTCTTTGACTCTGCAGATACAATTTGATGCCAAAACACTGCTCTGCCTTCAATGAACTTCTAGGACACCAGCCAGCAGAATTCTAATACATTGGTAAACATTTCTTTGATTTTACTTTGATATTTAAAAAAAAAAAAAGTGGACAAGTAAAGGCCACAGATGTCCTTACATAATATTCCTTGCAGCTCTCGAATGTTTAGGCTCTATGCAAACAGGAAAGCCAAGCTGTCCTGGAAAGCACACAAACAGTTTGAACAAACACACTCCATACACTACCTATATACAGGTTTTTTTTACCTATTCAAAAATGTATTTGCCATAGGCAGGTAGCCCTGTGCTTCCTGGTCTAAATCTTGTCCATGTTCTTTCCTTAAATGCAAACATTGGCAAACACTTTTAAGAATTCAAATTTTCCCAGCATAGCCATAGCCAAACTATGTGATAGTTTCATCCAAATACAACTGTGTGCCTTTACATTATTCATTATTTTCTATCAAAAGAATAATATGGTTGAGAATAAAAGCATTAGCCCATTATATGCAACTGATTATGACAGGCCTATTATGCTGGCATAATAAGGCAGTCTGCTTTGGCAGTGAAATGAGAGCTGCAACTCACCAACTGCAAACTTAGATCTTGAAAACCTCCCCAACAGTCAACTAGATTTGACTAGATTTTATTTTCCTATTTTTTATGCAGTAGCTTCCTTTTCATAAAATTTTTGCTTTCAATCCTAGCAGTCAGGCTGTACCTATTTAAAGCAGGAAAACTGTCTAGAAGTAAAAAACAAATAAAAAGTACTTGAGCTTTCAGTTAAAAATTGTGAGCTTGAGTACTTTACTTTTACAAAATAATGTAATGCAACACCATTCATCTCAATCAAATCCCTCCATTATCCCGCCACAGTCGCTGACAAACTCACTTGGCATCTCTCTATTCCTCAGAATTACACAGAGCAGATGGCAAGTGCATTCCTTGCCTTACTGTAAACTTGAAATGTTGCCCTGGGTAGAGCACAAGTTTCATGTGCATGTCCTTTTTACTCAGTGAGCTGTTTGGATGACTTACAGCATGGATAGAACGTGTCTCAGGATTGCATGTCTTGCCTTATAGATAAACCTGATAATTTGCATAAGCTGGCTTAAAAGAACATAACAAAACAGAAAAGTCAAAGTCTGGTAAACTTGCAAAATCCCCCAGCAAAGTTGTATATTTTGTTATGGTGTTTCGAAAGGAAAACCCAGCAAAACACTAAAACATGAATAATTGCTCTGAAATCCTAGTCCAGCGGAGAGGTTAGGGCTACAAAAAGACCATTCTCTTGAGTTCCACGTCATGCAGTTCAAGCCAAAAATATAACTAAGATATAAAGGGTTGAATTCCACTTTACTCAAGTCTCCAGTCTTTGGAAACTGTAATGAATATGCACTCCAAAATAGGAGCTGAATTTGGAAAAAAACACTGACATATGATGTAAATTCATTTTAAATTTAAATTTTAGAGATATGTTTGCAATTATCAGCATGTTGTTAAAGAATCTCATCCTGAGAATATCATCAAATAGTAATGTGAAATACAGTGTTACCATTTTGAGAACAAAGGGACTCTGAATGAGTAATCAATAGCAACTGGCAGAAAATGAGGCATTAATTATGATCCTCTCTAGTGTTTTGTCTCAAACAACATTTCATTAAATATATTGTGCTAACCTGTACATCTTCAAGCCATTACCAATAGATTTGATCAGATACATTTTTGGTCTGTTTCAGAAGGAGGAAAATACCAGAATTAGAAAACCAAAACAACATCTAAAGTGTTATATGATAACTTGAGCTTTTTTTCCTTGATCAATTTAAAGGAAATCAGGGGTTGCCAATAAAACATCTCAGGAGAGGATCCTCTAACAACATGTTGATAATTGCAAACATATTCCTCATTTAAAAAAAAATACTTAGGTCTTATAATCTCAGTGTAGTCTCTTGAAAATTTAATTATCATCTCCTATACCTAAAGTATCATGCAGGTTTGAGAAGATAATGACAGTCATCCATCAACTGCATCCTGCCAGTGTAATCAGGCTAATCTTGCTCACTGGATTTAAAACCAGCTACCTAGGGTACTAAATACTGAAGTGATGCAACATCATAAACAAAATTACATTTAGCTTTACTGTCTTTCCAATTAATGGTAACTCCAGTGAAGATCAGATTATCAATATATTCTCTTTTTATGCCAAAGCTTTTCCAGATCACCAAGAGCTGCTTATTCATGTGTGCACCTAAGCAGAGGCTGCTACTGTGGCAAATTCTGTTCATGTGTAAATATACTGGGACTGAGCACAGGGACAGAGGAGAGAGAAGAAAGGAGTTGATTCAGAATTACATATATGGCAGTTTTTTAGCCATGAGGAGAGCAAAGATTAAATGCAAAGGGAAGAAATCATTTTGTATTCTTTTTGCCTCTAAATGTCTTTAAAGGCCCTGATTAACACAAATATTGTGAAGAGTCCCTTCCTTCTCTTTTGCAATATTGTCTCCCCTGCACTGATGCTGCATATTGGCAAGACTACAAATTCAGTTTTACGCCTCTAAAGCAGCACCCTGCTGATGTTGTGTCCAATCCCCGAGGTTATGCTGCCTCAGCTTGTCTTCCTTCATCCCCCCGGGCAAGGGATTTTTGCCTTGCTGACTGAATTCTAGGAAGGCATTACTAAGCATTGTGATTACAGGTCAGGCACCCCTCCCTTCGCCTTTGAATCTTTTTGCTACATTATGAAAACAGTAATTTGAACAGCTTCCTTTCTGTGATTATACAAAAGTCTCTTTCTGGAAAATTCTAAAATTTTACAACAGAAGTTGCTGAGTGGTTATTCATCTAGTTTTTAATTTTTATGGTACCACCCTCCTTGCTTTCCTTTATGATTACATGATACTAGCATGAGGAGTCAATATTAAAGGATTTTATGCTGAGCCTTATTTACAGAAGTTAGACTATAAAGGATATTATAAAACAAACTATATTTGCATCTCTTCCTTAGTTCTCAAACTACTCTCTGCATTTTCAGCAAAATTATTTTAAAATATTTCAGACCATTAATAGATCATTTCATGTATCTAGTATGGAAGCTGTACATCTCCTCCCGCACACAACCAAGAGAAAAATCTTGCTCTAAGAACCAAGTCAGAAAATTATTAACATGATGAGGGTATGTTAATTAGCAACCAGTTAATTGTTAGGACTTAACATGGAGAACCCAAATGTTTTCACATATGATCAAGGGAGAACTCAGTTCAGTAGTAGGGTGCTAGGAAATGGCCAGGAGATATCCTAGGCTACAATCCCCTCTCCTGAATAAATGTTATCCTCCTCTCCCTGCTCTTCAGAAACCTGTGCCAGCAGGAGCACCGGGGTCTGGAAAAGCACTCCAGAACACAGCTGAAACCAAAACAAGCTGCATGGTTTAGTTCCATGGAGGAGGAATGTAAATGCCAAATCTTGTGCTTCCTCCCAGCCCTGCCTCAGTGGCCGGGCTGTGCTGTCCCAGCCAGCCCAGGAAGCAGAGCCCAGAACAGGCTGCCCACAGCACCCACAAGCTCCCCCTGCCCAGAACAGGCTGCCCACAGCACTCACAGGCTCCCCCTGCCCAGTCCTGCCCAGAACAGGCTGCCCACAGCACCCACAGGCTCCCCCTGCCCAGAACAGGCTGCCCACAGCACTCACAGGCTCCCCCTGCCCAGAACAGGCTGCCCACAGCACCAACTCCCCCTGCCCAGTCCTGCTCAGGGCATCTGTTCTTCTTGCTGCCAGCTATTTGTGCTTTTGTCAAGTCTGGGAAGGCACCTTCTCTACCTATTAATTCAAAAAGGAAGGTAAATGGGGGCTTAACATACTAGAGTAATTACAGACAAAAGGAATGCACACTTCAAGAAAATCCAAAGGGCAATCCAGCTCATTCAGATAAGCAGGCATGGCTGGGAGTACAGAGCTGAGCTAATATTTTCCCCATCCTCCACTAATACCATATATATTTGTAATTGAGAAGCACCCAGCTCTGAGGCAGTCAGAACAGCTGGACACAAATAGTAATTCACCAAAGAAGTTTTACCTGCACTCTGTGCTGTAGCATATTTTTCCTTCCTTATGCAGCAATATGCGTATTAGTTTACAGAATACCCATAACCTTAAATACAATCAAAAATAAACAATAAAATAAAGGTGGCAAGGAAATTTGCCAAGCCTAAATAGTGTGAGAAAGAGAAGGGCAAAGACAAGAAACTGTTTGCTTGGTAAAGGCATTGAAAATTATTCCTTACAGAGCTGCTCTCCCTTTATAAATAGCATCCCTCCTCCAACTATAACAAATTCCTAACACCTGCTACCCGCTTCATTCCAGGGGGAATGTCTTCCCTGATTAACTTCAGGTGGTCACCTCCAGCGCTGGAAAAAGAAATCTAGCCCATGCCCCATACATTTTTACTTTCTAAAAAGGTTTTGCAGACTCCTTATCTGCTGAGTGACAGGAGATATTTTCCCAATAGCACGATAAGTAATTCACTTCTAATAAATCATGATGAAAAGAAAGTTAATATTGCTTGATTCTACTTGAGAAGTAAAATAAAGCAAAATAAACTAAAGTTCAGGCATTCCATCTGCCCTTAAACTATATATTCCTCTCCCCATCCCAATCTTTCAGGATGGTATCAGCTGGCAGAATCCAGAGTCACTGCTTCAGTTAACATTGTGTCAGCCTTTCCTTCAGCAGCTGCATTTCTTAGAGATTGATAGCTCAGCCGTAAAAATCTGCTTCAGGGAGACACCTGATATCAAAAGTGTCAGAGAAGGGGAGATTAAAAAGAGAGAATTTACAAAATAAAACCAGTTTTTCAGCTTTCAAGTTATATTGGTATTAAAATCCTCACACATGTACAAGCCTTAAATTTTTTTATACTTCCATAACTCAGTATTACTTGGATTTCAGGAGGCATCATGTTCTCTGTTCTGCTTCTAAAACTATGTAAGGAAGGAAGAAAAGCAACTGGTGCCACTGCTTGTAGCCTTTGTAAAGCCCCACTCATCAGAAAGGTGCAGAAAATGATGTAATTTTCTGCCTCATTGGAAAGATCCATCTAAAGCATCTTTAGACACACACCAGCAGTGAGGAGGAAAAGCTTCCTGGCTGTTTCATGGACACTGGCTGGCAGAAACCCTGGCAAAGCATCCCAGGAACAAGTGCCAGGCTGCCACACTGCTCCTGCAGCCCGAGCAGGATTTATCTGTGTGCCTTTGCACCCATCTGAACAACAAGCACCTGGGAAAACACCCTGTGGCACAAAGCCCTTCTCTAGTCTAACTCTTACATTTTAAGCAACATCCCAGCTGTCAAATGCCACTAAAATCCTGCTCTACCCCACTACTCACAATCACTCATCTCTTTCACTGTTGTCAGTTCTGAGGTTTTTGTCCTCACAAAACTTGTATTTCCAATTACATTTTTCATATTCTTCTCCACTTTTCCATTTTTGTCAGTAAATCCTGTTTCTGCTTCCCACACACATTTTGCACATCCTTATAACCTAACACTCACATTTTTGTCTGTGTGCTTAATCTTAGTGCTGCTTAATGTTACTTGATGCTTTATTAAAAACACTAAAATCAATCTTCTCCATTACACCAAATACATATCTTAGTTATAGAATTTATATAACTGTATAAATTAAAAGTATGATATAAATAATAATTTACATAATTGTTAATATAGAAATGAATGTTTATTTTAGCAAAAATTAATTATGTATTGATTTATTTTTAAATAGAATTTATTAATATTATATAATATGTTTTGGAACATTAAAAATACATTTAGGTTGGTGCTATTTTCTGGTATCTATACTCTTGTTTTAACTTTTGCTTGTAATACCAGCCAGTCACACAAAAAAGTTGCCATTTTTGCTTATGCACAATACAAATGAGCTTTTATGTTCTCCCTAGACAGCTCAAATTTCTGGAGTTATACCCTTATTACTCTTCCTCAGCTGTTAGAGAGTCAGCTCTGAGATAACTACTTGCCCCAACATTGCAGGATTGCTCTTTAGGTTTGAATTCTGTTCAAGCTACTTTAAAGTCTCTTTAAATTTTAAAGAGGCAAATTACTGACTATGCAAAGACAAAGTAACATACACTTGCATTCATTTCTTTTGCTGAAGTGATCATCTGTTAAATTGCCCAAGAAATTGATGCTAAAGGCATTTTTTGGGTTTATTTCAGAAGTTCTTATAGTGTTTGTTCAGAAACAAATTTTTTTACACAAAAATAGAACAAACTTTTTAGTCTGTTAAGGATGTAACAGCTAACAAATACAGTCTAACATGCTGCCATTTTATTCTTTAACAAATAGCTAAATTTGCAGGCAACAAGATGCAAACCTTTAAAGTTCCATGTTAAATTGTCAAGAAAGGAGAAATGGGTAAATTCTGAAAAGTTGTCTGAAATCATGTCTTAATCTGTTTACTTGGAGTGTATCCCCATAAGGAGCACTAAGTGTGGTGCTAATGTGCATAAAATGTTACTGAGATACTGCAAAACTCAGGCTAATTTAATAAAGCCTGATGTGCCTTACATCATGCTGCAATGATGCAATAATATGCTGCTAAATGAGTCACCCCACATTAGCTTCATGGCAACAGCAGAGTTGATGGCTACTGAAGGGAAAATGGGGTAGAAATATTACTGCAAATATTGATGGAGCAGCTTTCTATTGGATTTTTCTCATCCTAGAAAAAGCTGCCTTATTTATTGTGCATTACCAACATACACAAAACCTATATAATAGTAGCAGCAAAAATGACTTAGAAATCCATCTGCCACTAAATAAAATCTATGTAGAGTACACAGAGTCATACAGATCATCCATATGCCTTCTGTGTAGTGCTACACTATTCATGCAATATGTATATACATCATGTACTACAGTGTATATTTTATAAATTATTTTACATATATATATGTGATTGTACATAGTCTAAGTGAAATGTATTTACTAAATTCAATCCATAGCTCCTTCCAGCACTCATATATTCTACAGTTTTACCAGCAGCAGCTTTTTCTAAATGGGTTTTATAAGTTCTGAAGTGTCCCATCATCATGTAGACCACAGAGATTAATGAGTAACAAAAATGGAGTAAATTAAGAGAGGACTCTTTATAAAAAGCTACACTTTAAACCACAAGTGCTGAATGCCTCTTTAGTTCCTGCCCAGCATCCATTACACTCAGCACTGGATTCTCCTCCTTTCCCACACACAGGATACAGCGCAGACTTCAAATGATTATGAAGGGAGGAAAAATGTGTTATCTCCACATGTCAAAAAATTCCACATGTCTATTTTTCATGCATGATTGTTTAGAATGAAAATAGAACATTAAAGGGGATGGTCACCAGCAATTTCCCATGCTGAGCCCAGTGATGCCAGTGGGGAGCGCCGGTGGCAGGCAATGAGAACAGGCAACGTGAGGCCAAAGAAACTCCCCCCCAATTCCCCAGGGCACTCTCAGGCCCCTGGGGATAAAGTTACCCTCTGGGAAGACCCACACCAACAATTAGAAGAATTAGTCTAACAGCTACACATGTACTGCACATTTATCTCAATTTCACTTTAAAAATATTGCAGACCCCTGGCTTTCTTTGAGCTCAGAGCTGTCAAACCAATGTGCAGTGACAGCTGGGGACCTTTTTGATGATATTGGAAATGGGAGTAGTGAATTCAATATCTGAAGTCTAATCTTGTTTCTTTCACATAAGCTACTGTTTCCAGTACAAAACCACACAAATGCCAAGAAAACCCTTTTTATCACAAGAAGCTTTCTGAAAATTTAACCTTTACCTGATTTATAATTTGTGAAAACTTGCCATTCCCAAAACTGCAATTACATGGCCGACAGGAATGGTGGAGTTCCCCACAAAAATCACAAACCACCACCTTCCCTTCAATTCAAAGACACAAAAGGAGACTTTTTGTCAAGTCATGTAGCATTGCATTTCATTCTGACAGCTAAACAGAGTTTTTAGTATTTCTTCTAAAAGCTGTCAATTCTTCCTCCAGGTAAAAATTTTTTACATTCATCTAAATCAGCTCTGCATAAGTCTTAATTTGTCATCTTAACCATCCACTTAGAGTCTATATACTTTTGGATGTTCCTTTTTGGCTTGTTTAAAACACCTGATGGAGAGAAAACCTGAAAACCTGCACTTCTTGCTAATAAAATATTTCTAAATTAGCCATATTTATGTTCTTGTGACTAAATGTTACAGTGAATCAGATTCTATTACCTAAGTCACTCAGGTTCCTAAGCTACATTGAAAATCAATCACACTTCACTCCTACAGCCTAAATATAAAGCCTGTAGGTAGCAAACAGTCCCTACAAATCACTGCTTAGATTATTTTCAGTAAAAGGTGAGAATGATACTAAGACTCTGAAATATTGCAGCTTACAGTAGTCTTGAAAATTTTCATTGCAGCCTTCTGTAAACTCAAAGTAAAAATTAAAACTCCTCACACTTCCATACTAGGTTATTAATACCTTTTACACCAGAAACATAAGGAAAGGAGGTAGGAGAAGGATGGGTTCAAGTGAATTTGGAGAAGTTAGATATTTTCAATTTATCTATACCCAATAACAAACTCAGGAGACTGAGTAGCTCTTGCCATTTTACCATTTCAGAAACCTTAGCCACTGCCTTTGAAGAACTCATGGTTCAGAGCAGAGACCAGAAAAGAGTGGGGTTAGTTGGTTTCAGAAAGGAAGAAAAGGAGTGGCTTGTAATTCCTCAAAAACCTAAATTTCTTTTTTTTTTAATAATACTGTCAGAAATAGACTGCAAATGTCAGAAGATAATGAAGAAGTGATACCAATTCAGCTGAAATACCCTATATAAAATAAATTTCTTTCTCAGATTGCATAATACATGTTTAAATAAGGCTTTTACCACTTCCACATTTACAGGTGAACTAAGGAACCAAGGACAACTAAAACAAGTGCTGAATACAGAGAGAAGCTGATTAAAAACAGCTAAGAGTTTATGATCAACAGTGGGTGAATGTATTAGCTGAGACTTTGCAGGCCTCTGTTTTGGGCATCATTCCACCTCTTAATTAGTGACTTGGATGAAAAATGAAGACTACATTTACTGAACTCACAAAGCAAATAACCCATAAGGATCTACAAATGCCGTGCAAGCCTGGAATACAAAATTGCACTGACAAATTTAGAGATGGTAGAAGCAATGTGTTCAAAAGTAAATACATTTTGTACATGGAACCTGTAAACTGAAAAACACAGGGTGAGGAATAGCAAGCTAATATCCCATTACCATAAAAAGGTATTGGGAAATTTTTGATCACCATAATTCAAATATGTATCAGAAACTGGATATTTGTTAGGAAAACAGGCAAGTACCACCCAACATAACATTCATAGTACTGTCTGAAAGATCCAGGAAATGTCTTTTTGCCATGGTGGTAAGGCCCTAGGTGAAAATCTGACCTCATTTAAAGCACTGGAATCCCCTAGAGTTGTGAACCTACTGGAGAGCATTCAGAGCACAGCATAAGCTTTTCCACCAACATTTCAGTCTGAGATAGATCCTGTTACACAGCCACTGTTAAAATATACCTGCACTGCACACACCCAGGTCAAAATTAACTCCAGCTATATCTTATCTTCTCTAAGGACTCCTTATCATCTTCATCATCTAATGGTTTTTCCAGCCCCTACAGGCTCAAAAGAGAGTAGATCCATGTCCACTGGCTGTAAGACAAGAGTTAGCTACTTCAGTTACAGTGATGTTTAGATAAGGGACCAGGGAAACTTGCTTAAAGTAATTACACTTCAGTAGTTGAAAACAAAACCCAGGGTGGTCATGCAGCCTCTTCCATCTCTGGACTTTTTTGAGAACTGACCCCATGAAGCCTCTGCCAGGGCCATTGCAGCTGATTCTTCATTTAGATTGTAATCACCTCTCATGATCACTTTGCACCTTCTCTATGACAGATATCAAACACCGTGGCTGCAATGAGAGCTGTATTTTAAGCACTACCATGCATTCAAACAAACAAGCAAACCAAAAAGATTCAGAAATCCCAGCACAGTCCAAGCTAAATGAATTCAAATACTGTCAGATTTACCTGACAAAAACCAAAATAAAGTACAAACTGCAACTTATCACATGAATTTACATGGAATTAAAATTTAATTGAAAGTTAATTCTATGTTCATTTTTTATTTTCCTGAATATAGAATACAGATTTACCTACAGTAACATTTTCCCCACATACTAAAAATTTTAAGGGAGATTAAATAGTCAGAAGCCTATCAAAGGGATACATCACTTTTTGTTCTGTGTTAATAGAAACAAACATGTGTAAGATTGTAGAGTTAAAAAGCAATATGTAAAAAATTATTATTAAACAGTACTAGATAGAAACAATCCTAAATATACAAAGATATAAAAGGATTTTCCTCACTGAGAAACCGAACAACAGAAATTACACTCATTAGTGCAAAGCAGAGTGGAATTTTTTACAAAGTTCACATAAAACCATTTTCCAATACAAAGCATTAATTTAATGAAAAAGTAATGTGGAAATTAATTTGATTCCAAACTAATGCCAAATTTAAGTTATTATATTTAAATAGAGTACATACAGAGTTATTTCAACAATAGTAACTACACTAATACAATGTTTTACTGTTTGGACTGGCAGTAATGTGAAGCCCATAACTCTCAGGTAAAGAGCTATACTGCTTTTGGGGAGAATGTTGCTGAAAGCTCACCCATACAGCTACAAATGGGTCTTTGTTTGCCACATCTGCGTTGCAGAGAAGTAGTAAAGGCTGTGAGAATGATCCTTTCTTAATAGGGGAAGCACTGCCACATGGTGCTGCCCATTCACACTTCCCAAGCTACTAGTTAAAGACTGAAAACCAAGATGTCAAACTCATGTGCTAAATGTTAGAAAGATACTTCTGAAAATATCAGCTCAAAGGAAATAGTCAACCTGCAGTAAAATTAAAAAATTATTCCTCTTTGAGAAAATAAACATAAATTAATTTCTTAGAATTATAAACATATTAGTTATTTAAATCTTTATCAACAGACACTGAATGTAATCACATGCTAATTATACTTTTTAAGCAGTCAAACTTCCTGTGCATTCAAAACAAACTTTTAAACAATGATCAAAGTATTCTTAGTCTGGCTCATTAAAATAGCATGAAGAATATCATCACTCTGAAATGAAGAAACTCTGTACTTACTTGACAGCCAGGCAAGCCTGTATCCCTACCATACAGTGGAAATGGACCTCTGTCAGAGGTTTTTCCTAAAAGAGAAAGAAATTTAAAATTTGGTTATTTTTAAAATCCCCTAGATGTCCACATCAGTTGTCCTTTTATGCAATTCAGAAAATCTATTAGCATCGTAATAAATTTACAAACATTAAGTTGCATGAATAAAACCAGGTTTTTATATCTGTGTTTAACATGCTCAAACAACACTACAGTAATAGATCACATATTTACCTAATTAAATTCCTTTTGTAACCAGTCAGATACTATAAAATATTCCTATTCAGTATGTTTAAATAAAAAAGGCAAAAGTCCATTTTTATTTCCATTATTAACAAGCAAAGGTAGAGACATTTTCAGACATTTCTCCTTCCTACATGAAAGTAACACTTAGCTGGTATCCATATTAGACAATTAATATACTGAGCAATAAAATCACACCACATGAAAATCAAACAAAAATCTCATTTAAAACACTAAAACTCACCCTTAAACCACAGCTGATTTATTCAGCTCTTGGCACTCACCCCTAAATCTCTTTTTGTTTCATGTACAGATCAGCAGGCACAAAACTCAAGCAATACAAGTGGGCAAGACAGCAAATGCAATTTTTGAGGGTAAGCAGCACACAGAGAACACGGTGCAGAGGCTGCCTTCTGATGTTGCTGCCTCAGGTCACAATGGGTTTGGCAGCTCCAGAAAATCTACTTAGTGCTGTATTTGTTAGGTATGCCACCAAAATGGCATGTTTGTATATGAAAACTCGGTGTGCAGCTTCTCCAGTAGAGCTCAGAAGTTTATCAAGCTACACTTTGGAAAAAATCTTTAATAGAAGCCCACGGAACAATGCCAAGCATCAGACACTCATCAAGTTTGTGCGTAACAAAAAGCACCAAGTGCATGTGCCTGCCCTAATTACAGCACAGTTAGGGCTCAGAAAAACCCTGTACCACCACTCAGAGCCTTATCCAAAGGCAAGCATTAATTAAGCAGATCTACCCATTTGAAAATGAATGCTATCTCACCCAACTAGGCACTCCCTTTGCAAATGATGTGTGTGTTATCCTGTCCTAATAAGAAGAAAAAGTAGCCTCTTTCACATTCCCATTTCAGTGATAAATAGCTCCATGTTATTGCAATTGCACTTCAAGAATAGGACTTCCTTTGCTTTTTCTGATTTTTCTCTCTTACTGCTAGAAGTCCCTAAATACAATTTCATAAGAGGAAAATCTAAAGTATGCTTTCTGTTCATTTTAAAAGTGCATCTTGTGAAAGCAGGGAGGAAGAGGAAGTCTGAATCTCATGGAACAACATCTCTGCAAGGTTATCATCATGATAGCTACCAATGGTATGGTCAACAATAGTTTGCTTGAAAAATGGCAGCTCTGCTGTAACAAAGGGAGAAAAAAAGTTAACATTTTTCTGCTGAAGCAATTTGCTTCTAACAATCTATCAAGCACCAAGCAAATAAAATACCTAGCATGCAAAATTATAAGTAGTAGGATGAATCATGCTGTTCATTTTAAACCAGACTCAGCACTTTCTTTCCAGAAAATGAGAATCTCATATCACATGATAAACAACTTTGACTGAAGTATGCAGTATTCCAGGCAGGCTTTAAAACAAATATTTGTACAAGAGTCAATTACAGAGGCTAGAAAAATTATGATTTAAATTATGGTTTGTGTAGCAAGCAAGAAATTGTTAGATAAGAATGCATAAAATCGTGTTATTTAAATGTTATAATTTTTAAAGTATGGCAGATTCATATTAAAGGAGAAAAGCTTACTCCAACAGCCCAACCTAAAGTAAATTTGGTTCCAAGAAGAGACCAGGAAGAGTCAAAGCCTTCTGATGCTGCAGTGCCTAAATATTTATCAAAAATTAGCTCGGCAAATTACCATTTAATCTGAGTTCAAATGCCCTAGCTTTTCAATGAAGGGTTTGGAAAACAACCCAGGATCAGCCATGAGAGGGCCTTTCATAGACAGTCTCCCAAACACTTTCCCCTTTCAAGCACTCTCAAACTTGCCATAGTGTCATAATATTCAAGGTACACATTTTTTAAACACCCAAAAGGAGCAGTCACACACTACAGCAACACCCACCAAGCCCACACCCAAGTCCTGCTCCTGGTTCCCCCTCAAACCATGGAGCTGCACCCTGTGGTCCCGGGGTGGGACTGGAGCAGGGTCAGCAGCTTCATCTCCACACGGGCACAGCACAAGGATGGCACAGAGGAGGGTGGGGGATCCTGGGCACCATCAGAGCACATCTGAGAGCAGTGAAGCCTCTGAAGCCCCAGGGAGAAAACACCAAGGTTTCCCAGCCTGGCCTTATCACAGGACAGCTCCACTTCCAACACAATGGAAAGGTGATGGAGTACAGACATCAAACTGCTGTCGTCATCTCAACACACCTCAGCTGCTCCAGCCCAGGCACAATGCTACTCTCACTACTCAACCTTTGTACGCTAATGCCACAGGTGATGTTTACTTCTCAATAGAAACAGAAAACACTCAGCACTACTCCACAAGTACTTGGAAGGTGGCTAATGTCAGGTGTGAGAAGATGACACTTCCGGGATGGCTCACAAACAGGTAGGTCCCACACACTCTGTGATCAGTGCATGGGCAGTCTCCAGCATCCAATACAGTTCATAAACATGGCCAAATGTATCAAAGCAGAATCCCTTTGGTGGTTTTCAGCTTATGAAATACATTTCTTATTTACTCATACTCTACAGATTGACAGAAGAGAATAAAAACATAGAAGTAACAGTAAAACCCCAAATTACTGGAGTCCCAGTGCTTATGAGAATGCAAACTCTAAAAATACAATGAGAGTGAGAGCCAAAGCAGACCCTGAAATGACTTGCAGGCTTACCCCACAAGATTTGCAGCTGAGTCTGTAATGCCCTCTCTCAGGCCTTGTCTCAGTCAGTGCCCCTACACAGACAGCAATAGCTTCCTTTGCATTGCAGCTGCAAATTCAGAAACACCAATGCTCAGCATTTCAGGGACATGAGGACACTTATCACTGTGGCACCCGACATTAATTAAAAGAAGGAGAGCAAAAAACACTATAAATTACAAAATCCTTGTTGAACATTAATTAGAAGAAAGAGACCAAAAACCACTATTAATGACAAAATCCTTATTGAACACTTTCATTTGCACAGGTTTGTGCAGAGATGGAGGTAAGGCAGTGTGCAGACTTATCAGCTGGGAAGGTAAAGCAGATGCCCAGATGAAGTTTATTTCCTCTTCAGATCTGATTTTATTTTCACACAACAAAAAAGCTAGATGCTGCCATTTTAACAGCAAAATCTATGCCTTGCTTACAAAGTAGCATCATGGTAAACTTTTCTTCAGGTTACATCCTAGTGGCTCCAGAGTTGTGCATTCCAAACTGATTTGGAATAAAGCAATAGACATTTTTAAAAAATTGAGCTGCTTATATGCAAAAATTTTACATTTGCACAGGTCAATTCACAAGGCATTTGAATCTTTTAATAACTTGGAATTCATGTGTCTTGTTGGGCCTTGGGTTTTTTTTTTTGACGTTTCATGTGTTTTTATCATGAAAAATTTCAAGGACCTAGTCACCACCTAACAGGCTTAAAGTTCAGGGACTGTGGAGTTAACAGAAACCCAACCAAGAAAACCCCACTAGGCATTTTGAACCACAAATATTTCCCAACTGCATAAATTTAAAACCCTGACACATTCTCTAGCAATTCAAACATTAATAGGCATTTAGTAAATAATTTTTTTCTCTTGCAATCACTTGTCTAAATGTGATATGCTCACAACTTAACACAGCCTTTGAATACCACACGAGGAATTGTCCTCCACAATCCATCTATACTATAACAGCTGTGCAGCCTAAATACTCCGAACACAGAAGGAACTGAAACAGCAAGATGCAAAGTGATAGTGAGCTGAAAACAGCGCTGCATGAACTCAGCTGAGGACTACTTCAGTGATTGTGCTATAAATGCCTGCCAGTATCAAACAGCCTTTTCCCACTGCTTCTAGAAAATGCTTGGCTTATGAGAAGATGACAGAACTCTCAAAAAATTATTTCAATTCCCACAGAATTAACCCTTTACAGACTGAAGATCTGTCTGTGCATTGCTAAGAATTTGTGTGGTTGGCAATATGGAAAGCAACAACGTCTTTTAATGAGCAATGTTTATCATCCAGCATGAATGCCACAGTGACCACAGCTGGCAGCTGCTCTGTTTGTCAGACATGAAGTATGTCTGCCCTACTTGTACAGAGAATCTGCTCTAAGTGAACACTGAAGCGTATTTTTACAGTTCCTAAACATCATTTCTTCAATGTAACACTTTACACTGGTCCCCACAGATAGCCTACCCAAAAATCAGCTTATCAACTTTGTTGACAAGTTTGAGAATTTCTTTTTCTTTTCAAGTTATTAAAGTGGTGTTTTCAGTTTAATATTTCAATTCAATTCAGTTAGAAATCAATTATCAGACTGCTTTCTCCTCCTCCACATCCAGCAAAGTATGTGTCTTTGTTACTCACAGAATAAATATATTCAAATAATTTTTCATATGCAGATCTAATGTAACAAGGAGCAAGCTGCACAAGCTACACTGGCACATACAAAAGATGCAAGAAAAACCTTCAACAAAATAGATATTTTTCTACTAATCAATATTGCTTTCCAAATTACAATGAGGTAAAAAGTACACAAGGTTTATAGAATATGATTCTTGTAGGTTCACTCTTCATTTCTTTAAATTTTGCTGGCATTAGAAATTCTTATTCAGCAATTATTCAGTAGAGTAAAAAAAAAATATTACATTTGGTTAAAACACAAATCCATCTCTGCTCCTAGGACTTGGTGTGTTGCCTTCTTTGAGGCAAGACTGACACATGCAGCCATAAAAATTTTTACTACATATCTATGCATTTCCCACAGCAGCAGAGGAATAATTTCTTCCTTTTCTACTGCTATATAGCCTACTCATTAATAGGGGCTGTCCCAGTTTTAGTATCTTCTGTCTAGCACTTTAAAGACCTGTAATGCACACATGTATATATTGTGAGTACATATAAAAATACAACGTGCATTTTTCCTTCTGATACTCGAGCCCCAGAACTCCTGGAAACGAAAGAGAGATCTGGAGCAACACAATTAGAAGAAATGGTTTAAAACAAATGACCTCCTATTCTCTTCATGACAATGTTTAAGTATTATTGGCCGATGTGTGCCAAGCATGCTGCTGGCTGCACTGAGGATGTTTAACAAGCCAGTGCCAACAAGTGCAGCTGCTGGACTTGCAGCACCCTCCTCCTGTTCATTCCAAGCCAAATTACTCACTCAGCTATGAACAATGAAGCAGCAACACAGAAAAATGCCAAGTGCAAGTGAGATTAGTGATAAACTACAGGATCCCTACAGAGGTCAGTGATTAGCAGGTCCCCAGCCGTAATCACTTTGCTAACCCAGCCTTTATCTCATCGCTGCTCCATCTCAGTTCAGACTCTGACTGCAAGCAGCTTCTCCAGTCAATACCCCTCCAAGTCTGCAAACTCAGCCACACTCACACCTTTTAATAAAGCAGTCAAACCTACACAGTACAGAATGTCTGCAAAGTTGTAGGACACATTTTTAACCGGAAGTTTAATAAGTAATTAATATACAATAAAATCCTATTACTGGCAGAATTTTAACAAAGTAACAGAAGAAAAACTACAAACATATTTAAGCCAGAAATGCCCTGCCCAAATGTTGATCAGCAATGCAGTCTCATGCTAAATATAATAATCATGATAAAAATGGTATGTACAGACTGCAACTAGTGAAAAATGTCGGTTTTTTCCCCCCATACTGTGACATCTTGTAAGACCAATTTTCCCAGACAGCAGAAGTAAATGTTTTAGCAAAACTTGGGTTTAACACTACAGATTTGCTCCCTCCTCCTTTTTTGGCCAAAATTTTGCAAGACTGAGATCCTAGAAAACTAATGATTATCAAGAAGTAAGGGCTGCGATTCTAAATGAGATTTATGGGATTTAACAGTCCAATCTCAGGTCTGCCAGTGATCTCCTAGGATTCTCCATGCCATAAATTCTCATTTGTAAGAAGACAGCATCATACTTTTGTTATCAAGTCCAATTACTTATTTGGAGCAAGAACTGCTTTTCACATCCAAATAATCCAAAATGTGAAAAAACTGAAGCTGGAATTACCTGTAATCAACTTCCCATTATAACTTTTGCAATTTAGGAATGGATACTGAATTATTGCTTTTGTTAACATTTGCACAAGATGATCTGAAAAAAAAAATCAATTTACTTACTAAAGACTAAAAAGATCAGAAGCTTTTATACTTACAGTTGTGTCGGCATTTGCAGATGTCTTTCACTGTGAAAATTCTAGTGATTGAACCAACCAGGCAATAAATCTCCAAGTATATTTATAAAGATGTTAAACACAGAAGTCAAGGGATTTCTCACAACTTCTTTAACACAATATTTTTTTTTAAATAATGTCAGTGTGTGAAGAGGTACTAAAGAACCTGCTTCTCAAAGACATGCCTTTGACACTTCCATCCCATTGATTTGTAAGTACATCTAAGAAAAGATGGAGTATTTTGTCAGTTTGCAGATCACTGCACAGATCTTGTGCTATAAAAACAATTTATTAATGTTCTTATGTACTTCAAATACACAGGAGGTAAGGGTGGACTAAATTCCACATTATATTTGGATTGACCCTATGAACTTGTAATTTATATGCTCATGTCAACTAGGAACATTTCTATTCCAACAGAGGCTGATCCATGAGGGCTCCTTCCCCAGTACTATTCCTGTCCCTCCACTTAGCAGGTTTACTCTGAGCTGAATAACAAATCAAATGTTTGCAAGGCTAAAAGGCACTGAAGTCGCTGGCAGGAAGAATGCACAGCAGTAACTGAGGGAAGAGGGAGGACAAACCTGAAGAAAGAACTTTCTTCTCTTCCTCCCCCAAGCATATGTGGGCAAGTATCTGCAAACCAAATAATTCCTGAAGAGCTGTTCCGTGCACTTGCAAACCCTCCACTACTATGTCTACCCCAGGCTAACCTCACCATTATCAAAGGTAGCACTCTGTTAACCCATGATGTGGGCTGCACATAGAGAGAGCCCCCAGTGAGACACAGATTAAAAGTGTACTAAAATTGAGGGAGATCAGGGATATTGAATATCCAGAAAACAACAACCAAAGTGAGTTTGCACGTGAACACACAGCCATTCCACACTGCCACCATTTGTCATATACATTTACTTAACTCACCTATCCATCCCTTGTTTTTCTAGAGTATCCAAGTGCCTTCACTTTATCAATTAAAGTATTTTTTCTTTTGTCATCTTCCCCACCTCATCCCCAAGGGATTTAGCTGAAATTCTTAAGTAACTAGCAAAGCTGCTACTTAGAGTTAACTGAAAAGCATCCCTTGCTCTCCTGGTGTGGAATTTGTCCCAGATCTAAGGACAAAAATTACTTAGAACGTCAATTACATTCTTAAGTCTAAAGTCAAGAGGATTTTTTAATTGGAAATGAATAGAGAATCCACACTTTACAACAAAATGCTACACCTGTTTCCAATTAAAAGATTATTTTGGTGACACTACTTACTACAAATTACTAGATTACTTCACATGTATATATATATAAGTTCTGCCAGTATCTACAGCTTCTCTTACTATCCAAGATCTGTTGATTCTCATTTAATATGAAAAGTCAGCTTGTCAACAAAGAAAGATTCCCCCCTTGCCCGTTGTGTGTATAAACACAGGCACAAACACCACAAACATTTATAACCATCTTCCACAAGGCAACTGCAACTGCATACAATGGACCTGTGCTGCAGAACTTCTGATAGTTCTTACTTGAATGACTTGCATAACCTTTTCTAACTTCACCCCTCACAGCCATCTCAATTGCAGAGACAGAGGTCTGCAAAACAGGAATTTTCAATCTGTGGGGTCCAGACCAGCAATAGCTGCTAAACTGATGACAAAAAAAAAAAAACCAACAAACCAGCAACAGGGAAAAAATGCACCCCAAACAGAAAAACAATGAAATAAAACACCCCACCAAACCTCCCAAAGAACCAAACCACACAGGAAAACAATATAGAAAACCAAACCCCAAACACAAATTAGATGCTATAACACATTTTGGAAGACAAAACATGTTTAGTGTTTCCTGAGTATTACTTCTTCTAGAACCAATACCCACAGGTACCACAGAATAACCAAGTTACCTGTTAAAACAAGAGGGGGAATCCTGAGGAGATGGTGCCTGGGAGGAGCCATGTCCTGGTTAGGGCTGGAAACTCCTGACTATTCACATGCATTACATGAAGGTGCATCGAGGCAAAAGAATGTGAAACAAAACCCCAGAAAGAATAATTACATAGGCTAGAGTAATGCAAAGCACTTCAAATGCTAGGAGCTTAGAAGAGGTGTTCTTTTAATACAAAAGCAATATTTACAGTATGGGACTTTGGAATGTCCAAAAATTGAAAGCAATCCTCCCAAGCCCTGAACCACTGACGATAACTGCACAAGCCTGCAGAAATGCAAACTGGTATTGCAGCTACACAGAGAATGAACTTTTAACTATCCACTAAAAAAACAATCAAACCCACAGATCTCTCTAAACCATCCCTCATCTGTAGGCACCTCACATCTCCATGTATTTATGAAAACACCAATACCTTACTGCCAAGCACCTCCAGGATGAACACTGGAGTTTTAAATAACAGATTATATATAAGAGATCATAACAGGTGTGGAAGAAACAACAACTGAAGAAACATTAAGAACAATGACCCAAGTCCAGTCAAGGTGATCATAAGTCTCAGGTTTAAAAATACCATGGAACAGGGGGAGCTGCTCAATGCACTAAAGACTAAAACTTCATATATCAATCAATCCTACCTCTCTGCTTAGCTACACATGCTTTACAGAGGCTTTAAATGACCTAAAGCAGATAAGGAAAACACTTTTCCTCAGCATGTTAAGAATAAAAGGAATGCTCATTGCAATATTGGTAATTATTTTATACAAATGCTGACATCAATAAGAATGATGAAATACTTTCTATTACAACAGCAAGAAGAATGTAAAAGCAATTACTAATGCTCTGCACATCTGTATCAGCAGGTCAAGGTATCCTGACTCCAAAAGGATTAAATTTTTTTTTCAAATATATATAAAGCAAGGGGTTATGTCAGATATTAAGGCTGGTTTTTACGAAGTCTTAAAATATTCATAAAGTGTAAGATGTCTGTAAGAAGGTTCATTTTGTACACTATTTAAAATAAGTAAATGGGATTACCTAAATGATTTATTCCCCTGATAGCAATTCGTAAATAATGACATCACCAAAATAGAATTTTATTAATAAAGGATTAGTAGGCTAATGGCAATACTCTTCAGTCTGATTTTGTGGGAAAGGTGTGTTTTTTCACTGTAAGTTGGCACAGTACACTATCAATGTACCTGAGCTTTGTAAGTTATGTGCATTGATAACAAACCATTTGACAAAAAAAGGCTACATTTAAAAAGAATTATTTAAAAGAACAAACTTATTACTCTATTAAAATAAGAATGCATTAAGGGAGTGAAAGTTAGGCATCAGATAATGTTTTAAATGCAGCTGGAAAAACCAACATGACTCAAACCTCACCCGTAGATTTAGGGGTTTTTACCTTTTTTTTTTTAAGCATCAACTGGTCAATCTACATGCATTACTGGAAATTCAGAGCTGGCAGATTGAAACAATGCAGCCAGGTCAGTGGAGTGCTCTGAACTGCACTCTGGGAAGCAAACTGCCTCTTATTCAGCCACGTGCAGGACTGAGACAAGGCCCTGCAGTCTGGAAGTGGATTTCCCCTTCAGGGGGAGGGTGGGAGCTACAAAAACTTTCCACATTCCTCCATTATCCCAGCCCTTCCTGTTGGCCTCCCCAGCGCCTCTGCAAAAGGCACTGTGGCCTTGGCAAATCCCACAGGGAACCTCCTGAGGTGTTGACTAGAAAAAGCCAAATGTCCACCCTGGTGTTATGTGGCGATGGTCCCTCAAAGTATTGCAGAGTGAAAATCTTCCTTGTAAGCCTAAACAGTATTAATGAGTGAAAGTAAAACCACATGGGCTTTATATCTTTTTGTCTATTTTACCTGCTTGTACTTCAACTCCCTGGACTATAGAACAGGTTCTGTATATTATTGTGCAAGCCTTTTATACACAAACAAGGATTAATTTCAAAGACATTTCCCATTTCATACCTAGCTGTTATCTCTGCTGTAAGCTTTCAACTACACTTGATATCAAACAGTCATAAATACTTATAAAACACTTTTCTTGATCCTGTTCTGAGTAACTCATCTAAGTCTCAGCATCTGAAGCACCTATTTTACTTCTCATGCAGTTTTTTCAACTTAAATTTACCTTGTTTTTCACTCTCCCTGCATTTATAATTCTATTATTACCAACTAGACAGTGTATATAGAACCTTTCTTGCTTAAAGTCTTTATCAGCTTGGAGGAAAACACCGAGCAAACCCTGAAAGAGTTTTTACAGACTGTAATTTCGGAGATGCAGCTGGCATACTTGAAGGCAGGACCACCATTCAGAGGAACAGAAACAACCTGGAGGATTGGGCCAACAGGAACCTCATAAAATTCAACCAGAACAAATGTAAAGCTCTGCACCTGGCCTGGAGCAGCCCCTTGCACCAGTGCAGGCTGGGGTCTGGGAGGGGCAGCTGCAGGTGAGACAGCATGGGCAGGGCAGAGACCATCCACCTCTGCCCAGAACACCTTACACCAGATCAAAAATATTGCACCGAATTTCCAAATCCCCAATTAAAACAAAACAAAATCCCACCGGCCCACAAACAGCAACCCACCAAATCTAAGCCAAAAAGCAATAAACAGAAAGAATCCCAGTGCTTTCACTGGATGTAATGGTTTCTTTCTATTTACCAGTATCACATTCATTCCAAAATCCTGGATTCTGAAATCCTGCAACTGGCAATTCTGCCCCCATCTTCCATCAGGTCATATTACTTCCAATTTCTTCAGCTTATTTTTGCAATTACTTCAAATATCTATTTTTCTGTATTGGTTTCTCTTTACCTCTTACATACACTTTTCCCTCAACACCAAAATTTAGTGAAATAAGTTTAAGCTTTCCAATTCAACTGAATTAAGTCCCTTAATTATTCATTACATACTGGTTCTGCAAAAATGCTCATGCATTTAAAACCCCACACAACACTGATCTCTTTCCTTCTATGCCCATGAGAGCACTCTCTTGGATATCCGGTCTCTGCAATGAGTTTATGATTTGCACTCTGCTGTACAAAACAGCAAATGATTCTGAATGATGACCAAAACTATCCTTCCTTAGGCAAGCCATTTGGAGAAGAGTCATAAAAAGGATTAAGACTGATATTGAAATATCTGGGTTTCTGCATTTCTTTAAATTAAAAATTGTATAGTTAAGTAAAACATGGAATCATTGTAGGAGTTCAATGCCACAGCTGTATCTTGAAACTTTCACTACCTCTATGTTTATTTAATTCACACATATATTCTAATTTTAAAAAACCAAAGCAGTACCGAGGTCATTTAAATTGCTGCACTTTTACTTCTAGGGTTATATTCACAAAGTCTATTTTAAGAACTGCTTTGGAAGCAACTGATGTTTTATGCAGTGAACTGCTATTTTCCCAGATGAATAGAATATCCATTCTTTGGCTCACAGTTTCCATGACACTAAAAACAAAACATTCATCGGCAGCAGCTCAGTGTTTGATGGTAAATGCAGCTGCAGCTCACAACAGCTCGCAGTGTACCTCAGCCCGCCACAGCTGAACAGAGGCACTGTATTTCCCCAACGCAATTTCATTGTTTTACAGACAAGCCTTTTCTTGCCAAACTCAAACATTTCAAATCCTGCTGCTGTTCTGTCTTGAAATGAAAAGTTATTCAATTCTGTAAGTAATGATACTAATGCTAAGTCTTCCAAATTACCGAACAAAGTACATAACCAGAAACACAGCTTCGGTGGCAGGAGCATCTGCCCCTACAGTCTAAAAGAAAATTTTTGGTCACAGAATTTCAAACTTTCTTCCTTGATACAATTCCAACTCACTTGCTTCAAGTAAGCTGTTGAAAATAAAGTACGGGGGCAATTTTAAAACTGGTAAATTGAGAAAGTCCAGAGACAAGGAATGGCACTGAGCTTTCAGAACTGCTTCCCTCCCCAAAAAGAAGCATTAAAGCATGCATGTCACTTTAGAACAAAGACAGTCTTCTGTTTTAGGGCAAGACACAAGACTTCCACTCACTAGTAATTTAATCCTGCTCCATATTAGCTAACTTTTCATCTGTTTGAGACCCAGTTTATGTATGTGGTCACTCCCCTTTTCACACTGGTCATCACACCGCTGTTAAACAAACACTGAGACTTAATCACATGGGTTTGATTCTGAAGGTCTCACTGAAAACAGGACCTAATCAATACTCCACATTTATTAGGAGTAGATTTAAGCACAAATTCTGTAAAGCAACTAAGCCCACGTCTACTTCCAAGTATTCAAATGTTCTAAATTCAGCAGGGACTTCTCATGTGAACTACACACTCAGGAAACTGACAGGGGACTGCAGGCGGATCACAGAGAAATCTGACAAAGGAAAACACAGCCAACTCTTAATGGAGTTCTTAAGAAATTCTGTCAAAACTACTGGAAATATCGAAAAAGTACTAAGTTAACGCTAACTCGTTTGCAACTTAACAGAAGTGCTGTTTTAACCTAGACATTAATTTCTGCTTTTTTTATAAAATACAGTCCACCTTGTCTAAAGGCAGAAACAAAGTGATGGCTCGTGGTTGGAGCGGAGGGGAGCCAGCAGCGCCGTGTGGCTGCGACAAGGCCGGTCGGGGGGGTGACAGTGCCGTTCGAGAGGGGTGGAAATTCCGTCCCGGGGAGGGGATGGCAATGCCGTCCGGGGAGGAGGAGATGGCAATGCCGTCCCGGGGAGGAGGGGATGCCAATGCCGTCCCGGGGAGGGGGGGATGGCAATGCCGTCCGGGGAGGAGGAGATGGCAATGCCGTCCCGGGGAGGAGGGGATGGCAATGCCGTCCCGGGGAGGAGGGGATGCCAATGCCGTCCCGGGGAGGGGGGGATGGCAATGCCGTCCCGGGGAGGAGGGGATGGCAATGCCGTCCGGGGAGGAGGGGATGGCAATGCCGTCCGGGCAGCGCGTGGGCCCTGGCGCGTTCCCGCTCCCCGCGGCGCGGCCGCTGCCGTGCCCAGAGCGCCCCCTCCCGGCGCCGGGCCTGCAGCGCACGGAAATGTCACCGACAGCGCGGCGTTGCACCGGCGCGGGCCGAGACTCCCCTCACGACCGAGTCCCTTGAAAGGGCAGCTCAGTAAAGAAAAACAGTAGTCCAAAGGCTGCAGAAATATCTAGTAATAAATCATTAGCGAAACAAAAATTAAATGATTGCTCTTTATACCCAAACCATTGACTTCAACTTGAGATTCAGCAGGCCCTTGAGGATCAAAGAGGGTTAGGGCAGCTTACTGTCAGAGGCCGCTGGAATTCACTTGCACGCATTACTCTTCATAAATTTCTATTGATGGCCTTTCTACTGACAACTTACTGGACTTTTATCACATCCTTGCACTAAGCCATTAACAAGGCTGGATCATAAGTGCACTCCCCACAGGCCACTACGCATTACAAGACTAGGAAAAAAAGTGAAGCCTGCTTTTGTAGCTTTTCCAGGACCTGAATAAGAAAAATACACTCAGAGTGCAACATTCTTATTGCCAGCACAGCAATTGCACCTTGACTGAACTCTAGTTCTGGGGTATAATCTGTGCTGCAGTAGTCACCACTGTAACCTGAACAGAACATTCAGGTTCTTCTGCAAATAGAGTCCTGCAGAAGTCCTTTGGTGGACCAGTAAATGCTGATACAGGACACAAATGCTACTTCAAAATTTCAATTTTATTAAGTGTTTCCTGAGGGTTTGACTCTTTTTTTCCTTCTTTTTTTTTCCTTCTGAAGCTTAAAAGGAGAAAAGAAGTCCAGAATCTGGCAGAAATAGCAAACTCCCCTTACAGTTCCTGGAAAGAATTTTCTTATCTACAGATTTAAATTCTTCAAGTTTATTGCAACACTGGTGTACATTGCCCTATCCTAGTGTTTCCCAAACAGCAGACAATAAATTGAAGATCCACCATCTGACTGGTATATTAGAGATTATGTTTTTGCTCCTTTACATCAAATACAGTGCCAGTTTTATTGAAAATATTCAAGATAAATCCATGTGTTTTCCTGAGACTGTCTTTTTGTAGCTGTAGTGGCAGTAGCAAATAAGGGACTTCATAGAAGGAATACAAGCAACTATGTCTAAGTCCATAGTAAAATCCCACCTGTTTGTGATTATCACACACACAGCCAGGCATGCAGGGGGAAGATGAATGAACATAGAGAAGCTTTTTCAAGTATAATTTGCAGCATGAAAACCTAAAAGAAACCCTACATCTTAAGCTACCACAGATTCTTCATAGGTTCTTCATAGGTCAATAGTTAGTGATCCTTTTTATTGCTCCCTTCTCAAATGCAGATTCTTTATAGATATCTACTTTCTGAAACTTTGGTAATGTCTAAAAATGCTAAACTGTAATATCAACATATTAAGTCAGTGACAAGGGAGGAAGACTGGACAAACAGCACCTATTATAATCACTACCAGCATCTCTCTTGCCCAACCATGAACCATGTCTCGTCCATCTGCTCAGGTGCTTACCTCTTTTTCAAGAGATAATTGAAAAAAAAAAATAATAAATTCTTATCCATGAGAAAGTGGTTAAAAAAAAAATTACAACAGCTATATTGGATACAGAAGGTCAAAATTCAGAGTCTCAAAAATATAGTGTTTTAAAAGAATTTCCAAAACTGATAGCTAAAAGATGGCTGCTTTTCAGACAGCAAAACACCCAATTTTATTTGAAGTACAACTCAATCACAAGTGCACAGGAATGCTGAAGCCATGTCATGTAGCTCTATTTGAAATCCTAAATATGGATTTATGACCCTGATCCTTCAAACAGCTACATACATGCTTAATGGGATTATGTGTGCTTAAAGTCTCTTAGATGCAGAAGTATTCATAAAATTAGGACTTACCTTGGGCATGTAGATCAGTAGGACACATTAGATTTATAATGACTTTTGTTATATTTGTAAGATATTTGGACACTTCCTATAATATGAGGTAAACACAGAAGTAGAATTATTTCAGCAATATTTTCTTTGCATGTATCACAAAAAGCTTAGAAGGATTATTATTTTCCTAAAAGAAAACAGGGTACTATGGGAGCATTACTAAAGCACCAGAAATGCTAATTAAGTGGTCACTTTGCTTATGATAAAAACAGCCGTGAAGTAAAAATCAGAGATATGTTTTAAATAGCTTTTTTCACACTATCCTAGAACATTATGTATTCCTAGAACTGGAGCTGTACTGAAATATTCTGAAAAGTGAAAGCACTTGAGATATTATTTCAACAATTGTGTGCGTGTGTGTATAAGTAACAACACTTCACCTATGCACATTTCAGTGTATCCAAAACACTTCAGCTACATACATGCTAAGATTTTTCTTCCCTGAATAAGACCCACTCTTTACCACTTTTTAATTCTTTTTTTAAAAGTCTTCCCCCCCCCACCAATTACAGGCAGGAAATAAAAAGAAACGCAACTCTTTTATGTAAAGTAAATCCATCTGGATGTTTGCTGCATCCTATATTATAAACTTGTGATCCCCAACCAGAATGAGTTATAGTGAAGCTGCAGGCAAAATTGTCTCCATATACCACAATCCATTATCCCTGTCAAGTTAATGTTCCATGTTGAGCCATATGGCGTGGGTACACACTCAACAAAGGAAATTCCTTAAACTTGTTATAATCAGCACTTACAGTCATCCAAAAAAACTGACATAAACAGCTTTATTGTGTTTTGTTCATTTCAGTTGATATCCATGACAAAAAGAGGAAGCTTCAGGGGGAGGAAAAAAAGAAAAAGAAAAGAAAAGAAAAAAAAAAAAAAGAGGGAGGAGGCAGTAAAGTTGCAATAATAAAAAGGGAGGGGAAGAGACAGAGACTGTACATTTCATAATTACACAACATTTTCCTTACCAAGTGATTTTCAATTACAATAAAGCTCAAGACCCCTGACACTGATATGGTGTGCCAGATTAAGAAGAGACAAAAAACCCCAAAAATCCTACATCAATACCTAATTTTCAAGGTAAACAATACATTCTATAGTTTCAAAGTGCCTGACTCATGCAAAAGATTATCAATTAAAAAAAAAAGTGAATAATTTTTAGTTTTCCTGACTTGGGAAAAAAGGTTTACCTTCAGTTGTTATACAATTATCAAGAATTTAACAATCCTTCATTAGCAATATGGCAATTTAAGTAAATATCTTTCTATGCATTAAGTGTAGGTCACAGATGAATTAAGGACTCCCAGAAGCCTCTGCTACCTGGCACAACCCATCACATCAAGCCTAAGTCAAGGTACAAGTAGAGCAGAACTTCATTCCAGCCCCCGCAGTGACAACAATAAAACGCTGAGAAAACACACTATCAAATACTGAACTCAGCATCAATTTCTGTTAATTACAGCCTTGTCAGCAACGTGATTATTCAAACAGCTCATGCAAATGTTAATGAGTCCTTATTTGCATATTTATTTTTTCCTTTGTTGAAATGTCATTGATTATTACATTCTACAATGATGAATGCTGCTGATGATGTGCTCTGATATGTAATTAGTCATTAAGTGGAATGAATAGATCAATTATGAAAAAGGAGTGAGATTAAGAAATATCAAACAAGACCGCCCAATGTAACCATAGAATTTTTTTTAAAGGAACTAAAATAATTTCTTGGCATTTAAAGTGCAACATCAGTAGTTTTCAATAAATAAACTACTACTTTCCTGAGGTTAAATAAGATCTTCCACATGCACTGCTGCTTGGGTAATCTAATTACAATAGCAGAGCGCTTTTGTAAAATCAGTAAGAAATCTGCAGTGACACGTAGGTTTTGGGGTTCGGTTGTTGTATCCCATCCCTCCTCCAGTTTGTATTTTTTAGGAGAGTGCTGATGATCCCCCTGAGCCTCTGTGAGCAGGGCTGAGAGCAGCCTTGCAGCAGCCCCACTTTGTTCACCAGGCGAAGCCGAGCACTACCTTTGCCACTGCCTGCTCCGAGTCCCCAGCCAGCACTCGCGGCTTGCGCATGAAGGGGAAATGGGAGAGAAGAGGAAGGAAGGAAAAAAAAACCCTAACAAAAAAAACACATTACTGCAGACCAGATGGGAACATTCCACATGACCAAACCAATCAATCACCTCGGTGGGGCGCAGGTGCAACACAGCCGTGTAGCAACACACCATTTCACAGTCTATCGGGCACAAACACATGGTCACCAATCAATGGCACCCCCAGGACCTGGGGGGGAGGCTCTCTCGAGCCTTACTGGTCCATGCCTGATGACTTCATAATCACACATCATTTCATTCACTGGAGGATACAAACCAGCATTCTAATAACCTTCCCCCGAAACCGGTCATGTTGTGCATATTAATAGAGTGCTGGGTAGAGCTCAAGCACCGGCTCCACGCTGCAATTCGAGCAGAGCCTGCAAGAAGGAAACAACCTGAAGCTAAGAACTTCTGCCCGAGGAAGGAGTCTGCTCAGACCAGATCAATGGCAACATTATTCATTTTGCCAAAATAAACTCTGCATGACGCTCGCACCTTTCACCAAGCCACCCTTGAACAATAGCAAGCAGGCAGAGATAAAGGACAAAGCAGGATGAAAAATCAATGAAAGAATATGCTGCTGGACCTGGTGATATGCAAGACTAAACTCTGAAACAAACAGGAACACCGGTAACAACATCAAAAAAAGAAAAACTATTTTAAAAAATTATTGATATGCTTACCAATGCTTTCAGGGAAAGAAATAATTTTATTTCTTTTAGGCCAAGTATCACAGATTAGTTTTAAAACAAGCACATAAAGTACACAATGCACTGTGATCCCGACACACCAAGACTTGGATCAGAGAACTAGCTGCTTTTGACTAGTTCACAAAAAAGGTCAATTACACATGGTAATTTATGTTTGTGCTATTGATGACTCAGGAGTATAATAAACATTACGGACATAAGGATATGGTGACATTTTTGCCAGAGCATATCACACTATACTGTTAAGTATTCACACCGTTAAAAAGATACTCGGGAAACAAACGTGATAAGGAGCACATCTTCTCTGGGAATTACATTGCACCTCGGGGCCAAAAGTCAAATGAGTTGCAACTGAAATGTAAAAGACTAAACAAACTACTGATACACTCGTATAATGTTCAGAATGCTCTAAGTGCCCAGGTAGGCAGGACTCCCCCATTTGGTATCAAAGCAAAGAGCTTAGTTTTACTTATGTATTTCTTAAACTGATTATATGAAAAGCAGACACCTCTAAATTTTACAGTTAAAATGTAAAATTTTAATGTAATGTTGCATTATGCAAATGTAACATCTACTGAACCAACTCAGTTTTGCTTTTGGGCATAAATTCCTGAGAACTTGAAAAAATAAGTATGTAGGCATAATAAGAGTACAGTTCTTAGGTTGCACTCCAAAGCTCTACATGTTGCTTTAGGTCGATGGCAATTCCTCCTGGCCTATCCGGGAGGCCACACAATGGAACTACAGCATAATTTAATTCATTAACACAAGGAGATAGGAAAAGTGTCAGAAGCAAAAAGCACACTTTTTTATAGTTAGCATCCAGGTAATCTGGTGATTTGTGGTGCTGCAGGCCTTCTAATCTTTCCTTGACTTCCTCCCTTCTCTATTTCAAAGATCTCAAGGAAATGCACAGAAATATTTATAACAACTCAGAGTCTGGGTATAATTCACAGAACCACAGGGCCAAATCCAAGTCCTGCAATCCAAAACCTACACACAATAAAAAGGTTGCACACTTGGTGTTAGAAGAGCATGAAAGGGTTAAAGAACAAACATGAGTATTATCAAAGGAATATTCACATCCTTTTGCAGAATTATGTTGACCAGAAGCAGAGGAAGTGTTCTCCCTCATTAGAATACAAAAATCATTAATCAATAAATTATTAAATTAAGGGCCTGATGACTGGTTCTATTCCGGGCACTTACAGAATGCTAATTACTGCAGTGTTAGGGGAACCTATAGTGTTAAAATCAGAATTTCTCCTTCAATAAGATCCATTTTTTAGATTAAATTCAGCTCCTTTTATTTTGAAAGCTCTTGAAAAGAAATGAAAATGTCATATAATGAATTAAGTACTAATATTCACTACACTTCATATGCAGCACAGGGCAAGTTGATGGCTATGCTACAGACTTGACATCTCTTAAGAGCCAAAAAACTAACAGCTGGTGACATTCCCAATGGAAAGTGCTGGGAGGAGTTTGACAAAGAATGTCATCCAAAATCAAAGTGCCTCAGCAAAGCTTACCCTTACCTGGGAGCATTAAGTAAGATGGAGAACAAGGGGACAGCTCACATCTCCAGGACCATCTGAGCACCTCTCTTCCCTGCCCTGTGCTAAAATTCTGTCTGAGTGAAGCCAAAACCAGAGGGAACTCTGGTGGGCAGCATGAATCAGCCACTAAACCTCTTCTAGTGCTCAGACAAAACCAGCTTCTCATCAACAGGATGGGAAAGCAATGGGGCTTGGCTTGCACTTGCTTGTGCCATAACTGCACCTTTAAAAGGCTCAGCTCAACACACGGGAACTACAGCACAACAGGATTAACATTCATCAAAGACACTTCAAAAGAAAGGGTATTCCACGATGGCGAAAGGTGGTGCTGCTTGTGAGCAGGGAATTTCCACAAAGACAGGATGAAATGCATCAGACACACATTTTAGTGAACTTCTGGGAAGAGTTGTTAAAAAGTGCATGGCATAGGTATCAGGGATCTAATTGTTATATAAGTTATATAGGCTGTAAGGACCTCAGGTTGATCATGAACAGATTTTAATCAGTTTATTGAGATCAGTGAAAGAATCGTGACAACAAATTTTAATCCCTAAAGATGATGGTACATAACTCCTGAGCCATTTTCTACAGCAAAGGACTGCAATGAAGCTTTAGTTATATTACAATTCTTATCCCCAAAATACACAGAAGCAAAGTTATCAATAAAACATTATATATAATTCAAAAGTATATAATGTATAAATTAGGAAATTTATCTTGCAAAAAGTAGCTTTGATTAATTCATTCACTAAAAATCAGACAAGCACCAGTGTTTGGAAAGAGGAAGCTAGAAGTTAATGAACAAAACAGTTATAAAAAACAAAATCAACCTCATCTTATCAGTGCAGTATCTTGAAATGGATTTCTTTAAAAAGTACTCACAGCATGAAAAATAAGGCAAAATTAATATTTACAATAATCATAAGCAAGAATGTGTGGAAGCTTATGACAGTCAATAGCTCAGACCGAATGAATTGTGCAATTTTTTGAATGGAAATGGTTAAATGGCAGGGAGGCAATGCAAATGTTACACTAACAAGAGACACACATTTGCCCAGCATTAAAAGAAGCTTTAAAAGATTCATTCAGTGAATGAAACTTGAAACTGAAAGCACAGCTCAAATTAAGACTCTACTTCCCTCCGTGAAAGCAATTCTTAAAAGAATTCAAATCCAAAGAAAATCTTCAGTGCTACTAAGAATTTTCTTTAACTGCTGCAGAAACATTCAAACCCAGCTACATTGAATGCTCTGAAGTTTAGATCCTGCCTAAGTGCTCCCTTCTATCTGATCAGCTATACTGACGTTACTCAGCTTTATCCAGGGTCAACAAAAATGATTCATTTTGTGTTTTGCCTAACTGGACTCCCATGATCAGCTGTTAGCGTCAAGCTGTCTGATTTCCATTCAGGCTTCACAGCTGGATTCATCATAAAAAAACAGAATATTAAACCTTGGGCAAGCATAGCTGGCTTTGACTTCCAAATAAGCATTTTTCTAACTAATCATGCTATACTTTCAGGTATTAAATAAGACATTCATTCCAATACAATTTTTTTTCAATGTGACACAGACTGCATCTATTGAAGAGCTGCAAATGTAAAGAAGCTAACAAAACCAAAATCTTAATGAGAAAAAAAGAATCAGGACAAGAACCAAGAATTTATCTTCTATAGGTAAAAACCTCCTTGCAAAGAAGTGTTGGAATAACATGGAAAAGGGTGGGTTTGTTTTCACTTTTTTTGAAAAAGCTATGAGGAATATTTTGGAAACTTTTTCAGTAGTTACTGAGCTGGTTCTTAAAGAGTTGGTATCTCGTACATCCTCAACAAAAAGGATTTCCAAGTTATGATAGAGAGACATAGACACTGCTCAGACCTATTTTGTATTTAAAGAATGTTCTTGGTAGTGAAAATATCTTTTGCAAGATGGATAGTTATTAAAAAAATCAATATCCACAAGGGAAAAAAGGGAAGTCTGTGGAATTTTTTAAAATTTATATTTGTCATGTGAAAAAGAAAACAGATGAGCAGCTCTCCCATCAATGCTTATTTAAGCAAATATTTGAAAAGGGTCAACAGGACAGAAAGGAGAAAGGAGGTTTAAGTAAGAAAAGGTGGTTCTTTGTACAACTGCAGAAGATGAAATACGGCATCTAATAGCTGGTAGTTACATTGCCACCCATTTTTAAAATCACTGCTGAGATCTGCTCATGAATTTTCTCAGGGGGAGGAGTAGAGCAGGCGAAGGGCCACGTCCTCCTCCTCACCACAGCAGACCTTGAACAGCTACAGAGGAGTCAGGGACTGATCACACGGGAAGGAGAGAACACAGCAATGGATGTGACCATAAAGACACCAAAGGAAAAAAGGCAGGAAGGGTAAGAATAAAAATAGGCAGGAAGGGTAAGAATAAAAATAATTAATAATAGTTTTTTAAAAATAAAGCTAAAAATAGAATTTACTTGCTGTAATTTGTCGCTTCTTATGTCTTATTTTTGATGTATTACTTCTACAGATTTGTCACAACAAACTGTTAATTGCATGTTGCTTTAGCCCACTGAATATGAAAAATGAATAACCAGATATGAATTTAAGTTTACCTACCACAAATTTTGAATTATTTAAAAAGCATGAATTGCTCTTTAAATCCTAAAAACATTTAAAGCATATATATTCTAAATGTTCTTTTTGGAGTGGTCCCCCAAGCTCCCCACAGCAAATTTATGGACCTCAGAAAGGAAACAATCAATCAGATACCTGTTCAATATCTTGAAACTTCAGGTTTTATTACCAGCTACCACTAATCCTGTCTCACAGGCCAATACAACCAAAGAACATATCCAAAGAGGGACACAATCAGGAAAGCCATGAAATTCATTTTTGGCAATATTTTTAGAAAAGAAAATAAAAAGGAAAATCTAGGAAAATGCATTTTGGATCCTGAAGTTACAATCACTTGACATGATTCTCATGCAAATTAAATTTTAAAAAAATAAATTCAAACCAAACACATTCAGGGCAATACCATATTTTTAAAGCTAAACTACTTCTCTGCATATGCCCCCTTTTATAATGTGCTGACAGAAATAAAATGTGAAAAGGTTTGGATTTAGTACTTTACAAAAGTTAGCTCAGATGGCCAGTTGAACAGAACATCCTCAGGGAGACAGAGCCACCCCAGAGGCTTTGTGGGCAGAAAATCTTTAGGCAAAGTGATTCATCATGTGTGGCAAGACGACTGTGACATCTAAAGGTTCTTGCCTTGAGCAGCATGGTACATGCTACAAGGGATCAAGCATTCTGAAAAACATCCACACACATCTCAGAAGCTGCAGTAAAAAGGACATGTTTCAAATAACAAAATACTGGGCACCAATAATGTGTATGTGAATTTGCTTTTTGCAGTGGAAAACTGCAAAGTTCCCCTTCAAGCCATGCTGTTGACCTAACACAGAAATAAGCAAATTTTTACTGATTTTGCACTCCAATTATTTCAGGTCTAATTTTATCATCTGGCTCATATTCCTTCCTCCAATATAACTAAGCTTTAGTCCTGCTTTAATATTCTTTAGAAGCTGGACATCAATGAATTATTATTTTTCCACTTTAAAATGTATTTTCCCATATTGGTTTTTATTATTCTCATGTTCATGCACCACAGCTTCCAGCATTTCTAACAGAGTATTGTTAGCATTTCTAACAGAGTATTCACTAATATACCTCATTGCAATTACTGTACCATACATACCCATTACTATACCTCACTGCAATATGAAGTTTTCATCTTCCAAATCTATTGTCCAATAATCTGTCCTGTGAAGGGGAAAATTTCCACTACTACACAGCACTCCTGTTCAATATCTGCACTTAAAGACCTCTTAGAAGATTCAAATTTTGAGTATACAGATGTCTCGCAAACAAACAAAAATACCCATGTTGGAGAAAGACTCCTCTACCATGGTGTCCCACCAACAGCACTGGCCATTAACAGGTGCACAGAGAAAGAACCACACAAATCCAGAGAGAATGTGAAAAAATTATCTGGTCTGGATTTGAACAGTCAGGCATTGTAGCCAGGTTTTACCACAGGGCAAGTAACAGGGCATAAGCAGCTATTAGAATCTGCCTTTTAGAATCTACCTTTTCTTTATGTTTAAGATGTAGGAAACAAAAAGAAAATAAATCTTTACAAAGAGCAGCACATCTGTGCAAAACCACATAAAAATGGTCTTTTCTTAAGAGAGGCCAAACAAGTCAACAGAGCAAGGCAGACAGACAAGCCAGGTAAAGACAGGAAAAATCCCAAGGTGCAGCTGAGCCTTATGCAAGTGCTCAGGTGGAACAGTGTAGTGATCCAGATGGGTGCATTCCAGGGACAAAAATACAAGTTTAACCACAAAGTAACGCTACAGTAAAATTACACTCTACAGATTTGAGGACAGATGATTCTATTAATGATTTTAGTGTAACCTGAAGTTTACATTATTTCCTACTTCTGAGGCTTTGGCAATTTTTGAAGAAAATAAACTGGACCAATGACATGATTGCATTGCATTAACAAACAAGAAAGCAGCATAAAAGTACCATCAAAGAAGTAGGAGAGATCAGTAGAAGGGCAACAGCAACTTTAAAAACACAGCTTTGAGTTCAATAACAGAGCTGAAACTGATTATCAAGGGAATAACAATGCTTGAGAGTACAGGTTAAAAGAAGAAAAAGAGTTACTGGGGTCTGGATAACATTTTCTCCTGATGAATCACTGCCTTTCCATTTGGTGTTTTATTTCACATTGGTTTACTGGCATTTGCACTATGTCTCTATCATGAGACCAAGCTGTGTCAGAGCTGGGGAGAGAGGGGGAGGCACACAAAGCAGAAACTCGAGGCACACAGTGACAGGGAAGCGTTCCTCCTTCGTGTTGGAGAACGTCAACCCAGCCAACTAAATGCAGTACCTTGAGTTCAAGACATTTGAGCTCTAAATTTTCAATTTTCTTCTATGGAGGTAAAATAAGATAAATCAATACAGAAAATATTCTGTATTTTAAAGGTACCATTTAGCTTTACTCTGTTCTAAATAAATAGCTGCAAGCCCACTGCTAATTGTCTATACATACACAAACTACCCGAGATAAAATGGTTACCAACTGGAGAAACACATGGCCTTTTTCCCCCTGCCAACAAACTATATTCTTTTTCAGAGTTTGTAACTGTGAAACTGAACCAACTAAACCCAGCAGTATTTTTCTACTGGCCTCTCTTTGTTTACCCTGCTGCCCCCTCCTCCCCTCAATTCCAAAATACTGACGGAACAAATTTATACTCAATTCCTTTACCCGATTTTAAAAGGGTTTGGATTGGGTTTTTTACCATGTGCCTTTTGAACCACATTTCCAGGAAGATCCATTTCTAATGTAATAGCAAAAATGTAATTGAAATAAAGAACATACAAGTATACTGGACAAAACTATTTGTTATAATTGTGCCCAGGGCTGAGTGCCAGATAGCTGTCAAACAAAGGAACAAAATCATACAGTTGTTTGGCACTCAAGGCTGAAATCATTGTGAAACATGCACTGTTTATAAATTGTCACTGATGAATAAAAGCAGTGAACAAAAAAATTTTAAAAATGCAGCCAAGCCTCAGAAAGACAAGGCAATCATCGCTCCTCCTCCCAGCACTCTGTAATCAAACAAAACAAAACAACCCTCGAGCCCCCACTATGCTGGGCAGAACAACGTAGGGGTGCAAGGCAAACAGAGCATTGCATGAACCAGGGACTGCAGGCCGTGCTCCCACAGCTCACCCTGCCAAGTCCCCAGCAAAGCAGTAACACTCACACATACACAAAAAGCCATGTGGTTTTCTCAGCTTTGTTATATCTAAAATAATTCTTGAATGCTACTAATGCTAGTGAAATTAATCTTAAAAATATCAATCCCTGAAGATGTAAAGAAATTTTTTTCAGTGATGGTGAAATATATTGGCCAATCTTTCACCACAGAACACAGCACTGCTGAAAAAAAAAATCACCTCACCTATCATTGAGAAAAAAGATCTAATTCATGCCAGGTGAAAGGATGATATTTGTCTAAATATAAAGCAAAAACAGCATCCTGGAAAATAAGCAACAGCTCAGATTCTGATCTAGCATATCCTCAGATTCTGATCTAGCATATCTGTACTGATTCCAGTACCTTTCAAACTTGAAGCTGTATAGTAATAAAGCACATCCTTACGGAAATGAAATCTCCTCTAAAATTACAATGAAAAGGACTTACAAATCTGGGGGAGAAGTTCTCATTTTTTGACTGATCAGTAGAATATTAAGGTGTGCCAAATATTTTCTATAGTATAGCTCACATAGGAGCTTCTGAAAACTCCTTTGAAGTTAGAATTACATGATCACAAAATTCCCTACACTATTTAATAATGCAATGCAACTTTTAAGACAGGTAAGGCATAATTAAAGAAATACAGTTCTGTAAGGAGTTTATTTTTGTAAATCTTGATTCTAGCAGATCAATCAGTTTAAGCTGGGAAGTACCTCAAGGATTCAAACAAATATATAAATAAATAAAATCTGAGATTACAGTTTGTAATGGACCAGCAATATGTGAAATAAATAAATGATGTAATAGGAAAGAAATTAATTCCATCAGAAACAGAAGTGTTATTTATCACGTCAAAATAGTACAACAAACTTCTCTTTGTTCCTACCAGGGAGCAAACATACTTAAAACTGCAGTATCCTGATAAAGAGCATACATGTACACTCCTTCCTACCACTGCAGAACATTTTTTAAACATGATAGAAGTTATTTATGATACACTCATGCACTTAGGTATTCAACACGAACCCCAGGGATCAGCCTTGCAGCTTACAAGACTGTTAACAAGTCACACATCACTCTCAGGACTTCTGCTTTCTATGTCCCACTGTACAAGAGGAAGATATTGCACGATGCCTCATTTGTATTGCACAGATCCAAAAGGCCAGGATTGTTTTAGAGGTCCCTGTTACAGTGGAAAGGAAATTAAAATTTCACTGCAGTTATTGTGACCATAGCACTAGTTTTGCCCACGGTCAGTACAATTCCAATTTGAATTTACACATTACATATTTTATTGCCTTTGGTTCCGTAGTAGAGAATCACGGCCAGTCTTTGCCAGTTCTACAAAAAACGTGTAAATCAGTCAACTCATCTCAACAGTATCCACTGTGCTTCTTCCTTTTTTATTTTATCTCTTAATTTATGGTTACTGCTTTCTTTAAAAGAATCAGTAACAGCAAACCCAAATAGTGTGAGTTTCTTTAATTGTGTACGTAACACATCATCACATAAAATAACGCATCAACTCTCCCTCATATTTCATCTTCAGATGGAGGACCCGTGTGAGCACCCTCTAAAAAACCCCAACCAAGCAGCACCTTCCTTCCACCAAATGCCATCCTGGTGAAGCTGCCACACACACAATTTCTCCAAGTGTCCCTCCACGGGGATGCCAAGGAAATAACTCTGCAGAATTTTCATCTGACCCCATTTACACACACGTGTCAGAGTGCCAGGAGCTGCACACCTGTGTGAAAGCTGCAGCGCTGACAGCTTCCAGGAAAAACATTAAAAGCCAGCAACCAAGAAAGCCTCGCAAATAAAGCAAGTTATAACCATCTCTTAACAGAATGAGTTGCTGTTCCTCTGGTATTTGCACATTTCTGTTACGTGAAAATTTCTCATCCACTTTTCTGAAACAAAACTTTGGTGCAATATTAGGTTGAAGTGAAAGTGTCCAGACATTATTGCCAAAATCAAATTTAGTATTTTTCTTTTCTTTTGATGGTACTTGTTCCATTCGTCTATTATGTAGCTGCAGCACTGCACACCTACAGCATCTAACAGGTCTGTGGAAAATGCAGCAGCTGCTCGGGCAACTCATAAAAATCACAGCATTACAAGTCCAACAGCCCCAAGCACCTTAAAAATAAAACTGCATCTTTTGTTTTCATCTGGTTTGTTTTCCCCTCCAAGATGTCTGTTATCTAAACAAAGTCAGTTTTCCAGCAGCAACAAACATTTGACTCACTAAAACTCAATCTCTAAAGAAAACTATTAGAACTTCAAATCATATTAATGCAAATACTATAATGCCCCAAATCACAAAAGCCACTTGTTTTGGCACGAGCAGCCTAGTTAGAACACTTTGGTTGATCAGTTCAGAATTTAATCACTGGGTACAGGCTGTTGTATTTATTAAAAACTGGACTGCTAGCAACTCACAGGCTACAGCTACACGCATGCAAGAATGAAAAAAAATTAATGGAATGAAATAGAGATTAAGTAAATGATTTTTATGCACCTGGCGATAAGCAAACATCTTTATTACAAAACAAAGACAAGCCATGAAAAATTACAAAATTATCTTTTAATCACCAGTGAGCTTTCTACAGCTTCCTATTTGAACAGGATAATAGGTATTATGTAGATCCCTAAGCAACTGCCTCATGGGGAAGTTACATCACCAGTATGGGAAAAAATCACCCCCTCCTCCCTAGAAGGGAGCTTGGCGCCTTCAGACAGACTCAAATTTAAAATCCTACAGCTTCACCCAGCTGATCCCATCCACTGGAACACATCTACAAGTGCCCAGGGATGGCAGGAACCACAGGAGAGAAATATGCCCTTTCAGCATTTCATGCACTGATGAGCCTTGTAACAGATAAACATACCCTGCAGCAGCTAAACTGACATGTTATAACAAAGAGGAAATACAAGACTTAAAAATTTCATCAGATTACTATTTATTCCCCTTTTCAGAGGCAGAGTACACTGTGAATAAATCAACACTCAAATGTATCAGACTGCATTAACTAAAACCCAAGCTTGGCAGAACAAATTTTATCAGAACTAAAATATTTCAAAATGTAAAAGCCACAGACTTTGCATATTTATTCCCAGACGGGCAATTCAAAAATACTTCATATGACAAAAAATCTGGGTTCAAGTGTGAGACCATTTTGAAGAAGGCAACATTTCATCTTCTTCCAACACAATTAGCACCAGGTCCCTTTGTTTTCTCCCATCAGTGCACAGTGCAAGCACCACCACTGCCCACAGACCAGCAGAGCTGCAAGTGGGTTGTAAGACACCCGTGGCACTGGAAGTACCCAGTGAAAAGGAACCATCACCTCTTCCTAGCACAGTGTGTAATCGTACAGCTTGATGGGTTTTCAAAGGAATCATCACCTCTTCCTAGCACAATGTGTAATCATACAGCTTGATGGGTTTTCGAGAACAAATTTATTCGCTTGCTTACTTGACAGAAAGCAAACCTTTCTGGTTCTTCCTTGAACCACAGCACTACAGACTAAGCCTGCTAACAACTCCTACACTGATCCAGAGATACAAAAATCATCTAAAGGTGCACAATGCTCAGGAATGGTTAAGGATGAAGTGCCTGAACCCTCGAGCACTGCTGCAGCCAGCAGGGAGGGGGGAGGCTGCCCAGCACACACCTGCTCAGCCCCGCTCACCCTCCCTGCGCCCGCAGCTGCCCAGGGCAGGCAGCTGTGCCCACGCACCTACCTGGCACTGCCACACCTGAGCAGCACCTGAGGAGCGCTGCCAGGGCCCCCCCTGTGCCACAGCTGCTGTCCAGGAGAGAGATCAAAGTCTCCAGGGCAGGGAGCACAGGCAGACACCTGCTCCCGGAACGGCACGAAGGACACGAGCCCCCACCGCGGGTGGAGGAAGCCTCCGTGTGTTACCCAAGGTAAAGAAACGTTAAGAAAGAGATTTGATTGAAATATTACTGTAAACAGAAGGGAAAACTAAGCTTAACACACGCTCTTGTGAGCAAAAACCCAAGGGTAAAAATGCCCTGCACTTAGCACTTTCACTAAATGACTGTGTAATTTAATTTCCCAGAAACCCATTAGCTTTCACAAAAGGAAAATTAAGAGCAGATGAGAGCAATTCTTTGGTGTGAGTGGAATTTATTTAATGTAATACCTGGGGAAAAAAAAGAGATAAATCTGAAAGTGCATGAACAGATAGAAAACACTGCAACTCTAGAAAGCTTCAGCCCACAGAGCAGCGGCTGTGTGCTGGCAGTAACCAGGGTGTCAGCCCAGGCCTGAGAGCTGCCTCTGCCCAACACACCGTGCCAGAGCTGGGACACAGCCAGACACAGCACAGACAGTCCTCAACAAAAGGACTTCCTGCATTCAAAACAGGAACAAACAAACAAACAAAAAGGAACCTCCATTTACTTATGGTGGTTTTATATATTCATATGTGAAGTAAATTATTCAAATAATTATCTGGAAGAGAGGAAGAAATAAATGAAGTTTAACTTCAAATGTTACTCTTGGTTTGAAATTTCATTATAAAACCCAAAATACTATGGGGAAGTCACAACAGGCTTTCAGCCAATCTATATCATATAAAATCAGCATCAATTCAACAGACTGACATACCCCAAAAGGAAAAGAAACAATCTTAGGAGGGAGCTTAAACAGGAATCTTTCATTTGTCAGATTCATTATGTACAATGATTTGAAAAATGCTAATTATTAAAAGAACATAAGCCCATCAGAAGCAAGAAGACAAGAAGCATTACTGGGGTGAAGCAACAGCAACCCTTACTTTGGGAAAAGCAGCCATGATGTATTACATCCTGGGTGAGGTGAGCCAGATCCTGGTATTTTTAGCTTTAATAACCAAAACAATAAGTGATTCAATAATACACAAACATAATACTGTGCAACTGCACAATACAGTCATGTAAAGTGAATGTTAAGGAACTTTTTCAGCATGGGAAGCTTACAGTCTATGCCTTGTGGTGGACTCAGTACCAACACCTTAAGTATTTATTGGAACTGTGAATGATCTTATACTCATGGGTGTTTTACTAGGGAAAGCTTTTCTAAACTCACTAATATTTGACAGATAACTATGCAGAATGTGAAGCTTATCAGGTATCCTTTTACAATTTTCTCTCAACTTACTGCCCCTGTAAAATGAGATGGACTAAAGACTTGTCATAATCTTTGTTATGTCACTGTTTTGTCATTTTCTTCTTTTAACATTTTCCTCTTTCTTCCTAATGAGTTCTCCAAAGGATAGAAAATACTCTGTCCTCACCATTCTCCAAATTAATAACAATGTAACTGCATATAAATTATTTTAGATCAATCTTGCTATTACTAATATCTCTGGAGATAATTTCCACTGTAATGCCCATTTTTTTTCCCTGTGTTGAAATATTAATGACTATAGAAAGCAATTCAAGGAAATCTAACTATTATTTGGACAAATAGAGAGTCTGCCAACTCCCTGCTTGCATCTGCCCTCTCCCTTCCTAAAAGGTAATTAAGACAAGATTCCTAGCAAAAATTATAATGGCATCATTCTTAATGTGTGCCATTTTAATAACTATTTACCCTTGCTGGTTTGCTAGTATTGCCTTCACCATTATAAAGTCATTTGATAACAAGATGTCTCTCTTCAATTTCAAAATTCTTTTATTAAAGGGTTACTGAGGATAGAACTAGCAATTTCCCTGAAGATTAGTTAGATTCTTAACTGAGTACCAATTCAGATGTACATCTTCTTTTAATTCTATTTTAAAGTTCAAAAGCCTCTCCTTTTACTGAGAATAACCTTTCACAAATTATGGTTTTAAAGGCTTACATCAGCTGTTCAAGAACTGTATCAGTACTGCAAGGTTTACAGAGGCTTCAGCTATTTACCATGTTGCTTCACAAAATGTCCCTCCAATGTTCAACTTGAAAAAGCCCACTACTCTATACAAACCAACTAGAGGGCTTAAATTACAAGCCAAATAATAAATTTTACAATAAAAATTAAGGCAGTAATTTCAGTTTGAAAGATGCACTGGCAGAAGCCCTGGCATTCTTAGAAACCTGCACAACCAAGTCAATTAAATTAATAGTAACTCTAAAACCAGGAGGCATCCCAATCCAGATATTGATCTCTCATTCATAGTATTAATGCACAAAATCCACTGTAAGTTTCACAGTAACCCAAAGACTAGCTTTGCAAATTCTTAAAATTTGGCTTCCACCTATGAAGCCCCTCTCTGCTCCTGCCACCCTTCACCCAATAGTTTCTACCCTTGCTACACTGGAACAGGACTGGTAAACACTAACATAAGGTGAAATTCATGGTGTGTGTAAATGTAATTTACTCAGAAATCCTGTTTTGTGATGCCTGATGACAAACCACCCAAGTGGCCCAAGTGCATCAAGTACAGCCAAAGGGAAAGATGTTACACTGCAAAAACCCCAACACGTATTGCTCTACTTTCCTTTGCCAGTACTACCTTTGCTTCTTTCACCTATTTATTTTAAACATGGGAAGAATCAGACTTACCCTTTACATTCACATTATCAACAGTAAAAGAAGCTATATTTTTATTAAAAATCAAAATAATTTATAGCTCTAATTATTGTAACCAGTTTCTACTCCCACCTTGTTGTGTCTTGATTTCTCTGCATGGTCAGTCCTTCCACCTCTTAATGCTGGCCATAAGAATGCACCACAGCATTACCCAGGAGAAACTTGTTAGAAGAGAAGCAAAGGCACGAGGATGCTAACAGAGGTGAGAGTTACAAAATCACCAGATGGCATGAACTAAACTACTAACTGCAACCTGCAGCTAATCTATTGGAGTCAGTGAGTAAATGAGGCAGCCAATCTAAAATCCTCTGATTTTGTACATTCAGAATCTCTGATTTCATTGACAGGTCTTCAAACCCTGCTGTTAGCTTAGAAACACCTAGATGTAACAGAAACACCTAAAATGTAACCCAATTAAACTTCAAAGGAGCTTGTTAAATAATGAGAAAACAAGGAAATAGATTAGAAAGAACACTTGGAAGAATAATCTCTATTCCTACTTCAAGGGACTGATTTCAACATGGCAAGCTGACATTCAACCACTGTTTTTTCACTCACTATTGACTCAATTTTTTAATGACTTTATGTCATATACAACCTTGTGGAACTGTGCAGTACACAGATGACAAACGTGGAGCACAAAAGTTTGCCTGTTATCCTTTCTAGCTCTTGTGGAACGACAGGCACACAAAAGAAAGCAATTCACCCACTTCAAATTTTCAGGACAGACCAACAAAAACCCCTTTAAGCTATATTCAAGAATAATCTGCTTTCTTTCTTCCCAGTAAGTAGTAGTAAAAAAGCTGAGGAGAATAAAGTCCAGGGAACAGTACAACAGACGATACAATACCACATGCTTGAAGGGTCCTAGCAAAAACTGACCCCTCCTTGCAAGTGCAGAGTACTAAAAGGCAGCATAATTACAGAGAAAAGAATCTCATATCCTTGTGAATAGTTTTCTAGAATGTAATTAAAAGAGAAGTGTTGAATAAGCAAAGATTATCAAGTCTAAATGGAGCTACAATACCACCAATATATCTTTGCCTGATTTTCTACATATCTCTATGGATACCAACAGACTATGCTGGTCCCAAGAGGATTCAGTGGTTTTACTCAAAATACAAGTAACTGCCCTTCTTTTTTTAAACTACCAAATCAACACGATAATTCTGGAATTCATTAGTGAAGAACACTAACCAATCCAGCATAATAGCTTTACTTCCTCTGCAAAACACTTCAAAAAATATCTAAATGAATATGGAAATGCATCTTTCTGTGGTAAATTGTTCATTATTGAATCATTATCAACTCTTGTTAGACAAAATTTCTCTCTTTTGCAATGTACAAGATCATTAAAATGTTTGAGAGCTCCATCATGAAAGACAGTGGCACTTTATAATCCACTATCTCTTCAGGCAAATATGCTTACGGCTGAACATAATACACAAAACAACAACATCCCCTTGACACACAATTCTTTCTTTTAATGGTACTCTTAAGTGTTGACAGCAATGGTGAAATATGTTGTCACTCTCTCTTCTTCCTTTTTAATAGTTTTTAACTATTTCAGAAATGTATTTCAGTTGTGATAAAATTTTGGGAAGGGAGGTATTTCTTAGATCTTGGTTGTGGAACCCCAGATGCTCGATCACTGCTCTAAGCTAGTGAAATATTTCCTATAAGCTCATCAAGTTCCTCTTCTTAGCCTCCCTCCATCTCCTTTTAAACTGCAAAGATCACAAAATAATGAACCAGTGCCTTAAATATCATATGTCTACATTAGCTAATAAAATAAATGTGTTCATTCTGTTCATGGGAACATGTCCACAATTTAATATTAAAAAACTGTATGACATCTTTTTGTCTAAAAAAACTTTAGAAGAATTATCATTTTTCTTTTCAATAATTGATAAATAAACTATAAACACAGATAGCACCACACAGAAAAGCAGTACTCTATGTTTTCATGTAACTTTTATCATTCCTCTCTCCAAACTTTCACCATCAATTAAATAAAATGCAAAAATGAATGACGTGAAGTTGCAATAAACAAAGCTGCACTCAACACAGTAACATAATTTTTGTTATGACAAGCCAAATATCACAAGTGGAATACTTTTAAAGGCATACTTTGAGAATTTTGATGTGAACATATCTTAGAGATGCATACACAAGCTTTCTATAATTCTTGACTGCATACAGAAGGAAATTAAATACTCTTACTCCAAGAAAATAAAATCCCTAAGAACTCTTAGACACAAAGCTTTACAAAACTATTTGAGTTCTCAGCAGCTTTGGGTGACTGACACATACATATCTTGCTATTTGTTAATCCTCTCCACAAAACCATCTAAATGGAGGCTTCTTCTCAAACCTGTATTAATGATGTAATTCTATTATGTCTAATAGAATCATCTGTTCAATAAAAATGAAAAGCCAAGAAGATATAGTTGCACCAATTTTTTTTTCATATATTTAAAGGCATATATTGTTTAGAAATTGAATGGCTTAAATTAATAACATGAACATTTAACTTGCCTTTGGTAACACAAATTAAAAAAGAAATCAAGCTTTGCTATATATATTTTTGTAAAATAAAATCAGTATCAGCTACAATGCCTAGAGACATTCCACACATGCTACTGATCAAAATACTGGAAAAGCAATTGAAGTAACTTGTCTTTTTTGCTTTCTGCTAAAAAAGAAAGAAGACAACATGTTTGAAAGAGTATTCAAGGAAAGTCTACTTTGCTTTATCTTGATAACTGCTACATTTTAGCTTTGCTGTCTTCAGATAGAAGTGTCATTGACCAATTGACAAGCCCTCTCTCTAATCAAAGTCTACAGAAATGGGCATTTTAAAATTGTCTGTTTTCAACATTATATATGAAGTTTCAACAAAATTCTTTGTTTAAACAAAAATTGTTTTCAGCAATAACTGAGCTTTGTCTGTCTCTGTTTCAGAGAAAATTAAAGTAGTAAACAAAGACTGAGCAAAGTAGAAAGATTTCCAAAAGAAATTGCAGACCACCAGGATTTGGATTTAGGTAATCCACTTAGATTACCATGGCTATGTCTTAAAAGGACAATACTGAGATCACAAAATAGGTCATGTCTACAAGATGGGGAATATAGAAGTGAAACAATGTGAAATGTAGAAATTCAGAACAAATATTCAGAGTCATCCTGAAATCTAAGATTCAAAACAAAAATGGTCCCAAGACCACACGTCGCCAAATTAAATATTTTGAAATCAGGAGTTTTGTGTTCCGAACTGGACACACAAAAGGAGATTTTTCAACCACTGCCATCAACACATTAGCACATTTCAAGTAAGTGTAGGCAATGAAAAAAGGTTTCAATACACCATTTGCTTGCTTTTTTTAGTTTCAAATACAGAAAACATTAAAAAAGTCTGGAGTTCCCAACGATAGGAGTTCCCATCTATTTCTTAGAAGTGACAGTTTCTAATACAACAAACATCAAAGAAATTAGAAATTTAAAAATAAGAAGCAAGCCCTCACATTATCACCTGAGGGGAAGCCCACAGTAAATCGGTAGGTGGTTCAGTAATTCAATGTTAGAAAAAAAACCCTTTAAATGCACAAACAGAAAATTGGTATAAATATCTTCTCAAACAAAATTAAGGAAAAATAAACCTTTAAAATAATAAAATAATTTAGAATTTACATCAAATCAAAATATATCAGCTTTCTAGATCAACTTAAGAAAATCTTAGTATTTCCTTCTTCTAAAAAGTCCTGGATAATGGCCTTTCTGAGGAACTCACCCAACATAAAAAGATTTGAATAGGAAAGTCAGTGTTGCTATGAGAAACAGAGCAACTTCCAGATGCTTGACATGTCAGGCCTAGACAAGGGAATGAAAAATGTCTCTTTCTGACCAAAGAGGCTTTGAGGGGATACTCGTAAAGAATTACCTACTTACCCATCAGATTTGAGTTCATGAAAGGTGTCGGGGACAATCCTTCATGGGGCCCTAATCGACTGTCATTCAAGTGATCACTGTAATGAGGACTGTCTGCAAAACCCTAGAGAAAAAAAAGACCAGAGTATTAAACAGATTATTTGGCAGCCCTGCTAATTGAGTGTAATGACACTTTCCTAATTAAATGTGCAGAGTCACAATTGGTCATTAATCACAAAAGTTGGCTTTCAGGTCTATCTCACAGAAATTACTCTCTGCCCACATATTACTTTCTCCCCATCAAAAAGAAACCACATAGTTTCTTAATAAGTTGTGTCCTCATGGACAAGATTTCTAAAAATTGAATAATACAGAGATATTTTGATATTTGAATCCTCTTAGTGCTAAAAGTCACTAACCACAGAGAGTAAAATTAGTCTGAAGAACTTGCAACTATTTTTTTCTTAAGCTTTCTTGCTTGCATTAATAAAAGTCAGTAGAAAGTTCAGGAGGAGTCACTAATGTAAGAGAAAATGTTGGTGCAGATGAGAAGAACAAATTCCATTTCTTCTTGCAGTCTGCATTCAGTGTTACAGATTAATAGGCATTTTGACACTATCACATTACTAACCAGCATAGCTCACTGACAAAAGGTTTACTTCCATATAGTGATTAAATTAACAACTTTGTCACCCAATTTGCAAGCAAGCACTGAAACACTTTTTTACATTTTTCTGCCATCACAGGCAGCTTACCAGGCTTGGAGCACCCCTTACACAGTCAGGAAGTACTGGCTTACTGAAAGCTGACACCAAACGCAGAGGAGATGGAAAACAAAGAAGTCCTTGGATGTAGATATTCTTTAATTAACCCAGTTACGTAAAGCTCTCCTCAAGACATTTTGAAATCCCCTCAGCTTTTCCATATAAAGGTATGAATATGCCATTTGCCCTTCAAACTTACCAAATGCATGCTGAATCACTTATTCTCTAGAAAACATGAAAGACCTGGCACTCAAAACTGTACTTCCTTTGTGACCAAAGTTTTGAAAAATATTGTGTAAACCTTATCTTACAATTCACACTTAGTCACTTCTCGTTCAGAAACCTAAAGCTGAGGCCTAATTAAGAGAGGAGGGAAAATTGTTCACAGCTACCAGAAACCATCGCAAGTGCCCTGGGACTATAAAATCATCAATCACTGAACATTTATCATTTCTCCAGACCGCAGGCTCACATTGGAGCCAGCATTAATGGGGCTGAAACAGGCCTCCCTATCTTTGCAGGCGTGCTGTCACTTCTACCAAAGGGCTGCTAAGTGAGGGCTAAAGGACTGTCACAGCCCTGCTGCTGCTTAGGGATGCGTGGCACACTCCTGCTGCTGCTGGGCTGCACAGCAATCCTTCCCCACACCCAGCTCCCCACTGCAGCTCTGGCTGACTTCATCTGCCTCACAATCGCCCGTACACTTGTGATAGGCATCCAGGAACAATCTTAGTGACATTTACAACTTGCTCATGACCACAAGGGTGTCCTCTGGAAAGCGTGACCTAGCCCCGTCTGTCAGACAAGCAGTGTGGAACAGCAGCTGCTGAGGAAATGGACTGGCTCCTAGCTAAGGTCACCACATGTGGTTTATTTTTATGCTGAAATGAAACAAGAAAGAAATTAAATCTGCTGAATAAAGAACAAAAATTTGCAAATACAGGACCAAAACCAAACCTCCTAAGTAGGTAGCTTTGTATTTGCATCTCTGTTTTTACTCCTTATCATGGTTGTTTTTTAAAAACTTTTTCCCTAAGATTTTAGCAATACTTTACTTTTAAAAGAAAGCAACTATAAAGGATATTATCAGTGATAAAAGAAAATCCATATCTCAGACATTCAGCATGTGGTGCCCAAACAAGGCCCAGAAATTGCAATCTTGAAGACATCTATATTTACAGAGTAACTAAGTACTGAAATATATAATGTAATATAACATGGGTAAGACTCATTTAATATTCAGTTGCACATACTGCAACACAGCCTACCTAATGCACAGGACTCTTAATGGTCCTCCCCATGTTAATACTGAATATCCCCTCACAAAATAGAGAGACTGGAGAACTGGGTGGGTGGTTTACACAAAACCTTCCTTCTATCATCAAAATTCCTGTGAAGAGTACTTGACATCATGTTCTTTTCATATACCCTTTCAGTTTCCCAGAATGAACTTGCAACCAATTACCATAGCATCCAAGTTGTACTTACACACTACCAGACAAATCAACTATTTCATCTACCTGGAAAATACTCAGGGTTATCCTTCACAACACCAAAGCCACTGAAAACAAAACATTTGGTATACAGGGGTGAAAATGCACTAAGGGATATGCAAGCCCCTTAAGTAGAAGTGGGGTTTTTTTTGGATTTTAACACAATTCCTAAAATTAATTATATCAGGCATTTCATTATTTGCCACTAGAGAATTCACACTTGTACAAATTGTAACCTATGCCTTCAGCTAGAGTGGACCAATGTAAAGAGGTTTTACCTTGGCCAGCATGCCTGGCACCAGTTACTCAGTCTCAGTATTCAGTTATGGATTATCAACTCATGCCACAGAGCTCTGTTTGGGATGAGAAACCTTGGGCTGATTCCTACAAACAACTCACCCCCACTAAACGAATACAAAATAACCACAAGCACGTGCAGTTTTGATTTAACAACTTTTGCAATTCACAAAAGCAAATGAAGAAAAATCAGAAGAGCTCTAAGGACAGTGATTTAAATTACAGAGTTTTTTCAGAGCATTCTTCACATTTAAGCTGTACTTCAAATAAAATTGCATCCCTCTTACCATTCCTTGCTCTTGCATCTATATTATTAACCTACAGAGTAAACAGCAAAGTACTACTACTGGGAGGAGTTGTAACCAATCATAGATAAAACTTTAGAAACTTCCAATACCTTCTGAAAAGCTACTGGAAGCTTCTAGTCATACAATCAAAGCTCAAACAATGTATTTAACAAATACAATGCAAATCAACAACATCTGCTTATTGCTCTAAGAAGAACAGAGTTGAAAGCCTTAAAAAGTCTGGAACACCAAGGAAGGACAGTGGTTTCTAAGACACACCCCACTTGTGTGCCTGAGTAATGAAGAGAAGGCACAATCAGCTGGCACATGAACTCATCCCTCATGGAAAAGCAGCACAAGATGGCAGGGAGGGATTTACATGACATTCTATCAGAGCCCCTTTTCAAATCCATGTTTTAAGCAGGACTCAGTAATACATACTGCCAAATTTCATTCTTCCTTTCTGAGAAAGGCAGGAAATCTCAGTTCCTGACAATTTTGAAGACTAATCTAGTGAAGCTCACTTAAATATAGCTGGATTGATACAGACTGCAAGCAGAAAAAGGAACTAATGAGTCATGCCAAAAGTTCCTCTCCCCTCTTGGGAAGAGCTGTTTGATGGTACCTATTCTGGCTGGTGAGGTCATTCTGTGGACCACAGGTGGGCTTCCAAAGCCCTTTGAAGCATTTCTACCTCCTGTTACCTGCAGGGCACATTTAACACAGAAAGGCTGCAAAGAAACATTCCATGCTGAATACACATGATCCTTTCTGCCTCTGTGCCTCCTCAGCAAACCTACCAATGGATTCATATACAGCAGAGCGCACACCTGGGGTGTTTAGCAAATAACTGGCAAAAAGTCTACAAAACAGGAGTTACTGGACAAATTTATTTCCTGTTTTAGGCACTTTGTTCTGAAGGGACTGAAGATCGCTGAGGGCAATTTTCTGCTTGCAGAAAGCAAACTGATTTTGAATATGATTCCATGACATAGCTGTAAATTCAAAACTGTCTTGCCTGTTCCAACCTCTTACATAGCTATTACAAAAGCAAGTTGTAAGTTTGCCAAAGGAAGACAAAGCTTCTCTTTCTGTACTGCTACAGCCCAAATAAAGTGCAATTGGGGTTACCTGTTCCCTTACAGCACTTTGTAATGTTGTCACTGTTCACTTTGCACAAGCCTCTCCCGGGATCTCAGTCTGACTGAATGTTTGTGATCAGAAAGACCAAGTCAGATAGATCTACAAATAAAAGTATTGTCTACTCATAATACCTGTGATGAAATGCAGCTTAAAGACTACTACTAATTAATACTGCAATTTAACTGAGTAGTGAACACACTCTCAACATTGCATGCTCTAACTTTCTTAGTTTTTCAGGGATTTCACTGGATTAGAGTGATGCTCTCTAATAATTCCAATTAATGAAGTCCACCAATTAAAAATCCCACAGTTGTAACATTCATTCCTACCTCTTCTGGGTAAGGTACCACAACTGCCCAAGTGATTTAGGCTCTATCTGTACCAGGACTTTCTAAGCACAGGAATGCTAACACTGCCAAACCAATTCAAAATCTGACACTATTTACAAAGTCATTAATACTTGCACACAGGACACCTGAAAATTATCTTACATAATGAACTATTCTAGAAGACTCAAAAGACAAAATGGAAAAAAATCCCCAACCCATACACCCAGAGTAAACACACTGCTTACTAGGCATGTTTACCCCACCAAATCATGAGAGAAGGCCTGACACAATGAGTCCAGGTCCCATTTTACAAACCAAGTGGTAATTAACCTCCTAAAATTCAATGTCTTTCAATGACCATTAAAGTTCTGTCATTTTGGATCAATTTAATTACAGAAGTCACCTAAGAACAAGTCAAAAACTTTTCCCAGTTCACTGTCCCTACCCTTTTTCACTGCACTGGTTCCTGGTTTTCTGTGGGATTAATCCTCTCCCATTAACTTCCCCCTCAAAAACAAAAACCTATTGTCCTTTAGCAATTCTTTTCTGAAGTCACATCAGCGTTTGTCCAACCATAAGCAAAATTGTACTCCTGCTCCTAAATCAAGTTGTCGGGTTTTTGGCTTTGTTTTTAAATAACCACAACATCTTGTTTCTGCTTCAGGGTAAAATGTGAAAAATGGAGAAGACACTGGCACTACATGGCTCACATTTTCCTATGCATTTATTGAGTTCATACTCCACTCATTGAGTTGTCCTCCCTGTACAATTGACTGCTCCACAGCATTTCATTTGCTCAAGTCCACTAGACTAGAGATAACAGGGGTTTTGTTTGTTTCTCCTCCCTTAGCCCCAAGCCCTCTCCTACACAAGTCCCTGGGAACAGACCAAACTCTAAGCTCGTAACCAAGCTGCCAGATCACTAAGCACGTATTTGCATTTTAGCAATTTACAATATAGCTCAATTACTGCCTTTAAACTTAAGACATTAAAATTCCACTAAAATGAATGGTTGGGCTCACAGTTTGACGTGGCTGCAGACCAAAAGATTAAGTTTAATGAATGCTGCTTTCAATTCCTTGAGTTTTATAGTTTGGCTGACTTTAAATAACAAATATTAATTGTTTAAAGCTCAGGAATACTGAGGTCCCTTGCAAGCTAAATTTGGCAATGAACTTATGAATCAGGCAACAGTCATCCAAATGACTAATGTGTAAATGAATGAGTGAAGCTACTGCTAAAATCCACTTTATTTTGGATTATCTGGCTCTCCAAACTAATCTGAAAGTTCTACAGACAAACAAGAAGGGAAAAAACATAAGAAGGGGGGGGGGAAGTGAGGAAAGAAAGCAAGATGCAGAGGCGGTGAGAGACAGACGGACAGACCAGAGAGACTGACTACATCCAGGAACACGGCGCTGAGTCACTGACTGAAGGTTAGACAAGAGGCTCTGTACAACAGCCATACCATCGTGTCCTAGTGAATTTAAAAGATTATGGATTCGATGATTCTGAATAATTCCAGAAACACACAACCTTAAAAAAAAAAAAGAAAAAGAAAAAGAAAAATAAGAGTATTTTTAGTCATTGAATCTATGTATCTGTCAACAGCTCTTAGAGAAAAGGCTAGAGAGCCAAAACCCTGGCTTGGTCTACTGAACACACAGATCAGGAAGAATGATGCAAAAATTAAGGTAAGCTGAAAATAAATCCAGATAAGAGTATTCTTCCTTTCTGCCTTGAGGACCACTTGCACTATATTCACTGATTTTAACAGAACATCAAGAAACATCACATTGGCACAGGTCACGGCCAGAACTCCATTTAAGTCATGAACAATCCTCAGCACACTATCAGTGGGAACAACGTCGTTTGCAAGCAATGACCAAACTCCTCTCAGGAAGTCTGGAGCAGACGGATGGTGGTGATGGGAGTCCCCCCACACTCGTTCCACTGCTCCATCCATGTTCCTCTCATTTACACACTACAACCCAAACTCCAAGGGACCAAGCTGAGAGCTGTGTGATGTGCCAGGAAACAAACACACATCTCCCTCTGCAGCCCCCGGGAACAGCCAGGGCCTGAACCCCGTCTCCCTGAGCTGCACAAGAAGCTCGGACAATGCTCCTTAAGCAGAGCAATGAAAGCAGTTTGCTGATGGAGACCACCCAGTCACACCAGAAACAAGGAGCTTTCCAGCTCCACTTTTTAGCTTTAATTATGATTCCCTTTCTGTAACCATTAGCAAGTCTTAACATTCAACTACAATATCCTAAATACAGAAATGCAGCTTTTTGTCTTATTTGGTCGCCTGCTACAACATGGCAGGGCAAAAGCAGCTATCACTACCCCAAATTTCACATAATATTGAGAAAAGTCAAAAAGAGCTTTCACAAGTATCCTCCAAATGTCATCTCAAGTAATATGCTTTGTAACAGAGCTCTAAAATTATTCATTAGCTTCTTTTCCCATATCAAGTTGAAGCACACGAGAACTGTGCGTGCAAGAATGGAAAACAATTGAAAACACAGTTTATTTCTTTTTTCAAATTTATTTTGAATGTTATTTATTTTTTAATAAACATCATTTTCTCCAGCTCTAAATCCATTTCCAAGAAGCTAAGTTACTGAGTGCCAAATCTGATTTTAAGCAGCTAAACCCAATAGCCCGTTACACCTCTCTAAACTCCTGTGAGACAAATATCAACATGATATGCAATAGGACAATTCCCTGGCCACATGGAAAACCAATTTGTGAACAGATTCCAATGCTAATTCCAATGTGGTAGGTAGTTGCAATAAAAACAAAACAAAAACCACAACCAAAAGATCCACTTTTCCAATACAGATTAAATGAAAAATTCATACGATGGAAACCAGATTTTTCTAGCTCTTATCTAAGCTATAAACCAGGAGATAAAATGATACAAGTACAGCCAACAGACTAAGAACAAATGCTTAAAGGAGATACTTGATAACCTGACTAAAGCAGTCAGAATTTAAAAAACAGAACTTGCTTTGAAAAATGCTGCTCGTAAATCAAATTATAAAGCAGCCTGCATTTGGAAGTGTCCTGAGGCCTAAATATGGAATACTTAATTTGGGCTTTAATTCCACAGTGAATCATCATCTACCTTGTAGAATACATCAGGAAAACCAAATAACCAGCAGCAGAACCACCAGCCAACCTCCCTCCCCCATTAAAAAAAATTAAAAAATCAGAGGACAAAAAGGACACAAATACAACAGACTTGATAACACTTACTGTGTTTCTGTGTCCCTCTTGTCTGGTTTTGCTATTTAACAGCTTCCCTCCTTGTTATGTACCTGAGATTAAGAGGTATAAAATACTATTTCAAAACCTGCTATCTCATTACTATTCTTTTACTTCTTTGCAAATTAAAAGTACTGCTTGGAGTGAGGGGAGTATAGTTTGGGCATAAAGTATTTCAGATTCCAACTCATGTCTGAGTATTTTACATACAGTACAGGGAAGAACCTGTTGCCTGATGCTACAAAACAATCTAACCTAACAGTGCTATCTTGATCAGTTCCACTCTGGCTTCAATTAAATACACAGAGTTATGTAAAGGAACAGGAGGATAAACTGCATCCTCAGCACTGAAACTAGATTCATGTTAAATCAGGTCAAAATGTACACTCACAGCTTTTAGTGCAATATACATGGTGCAAATTATTTGAAACACCCACAGTTCAGATTTTGGAAGAAAAATGCCTCAGCTAATTTATGCTAAATTTTTAACAGTTACAATTATTATGTGTGTATATATAAAAAGGAAATCCATCAGGGAAATGTCTTATGAAAAACATTTCAGATATGCTTGATTTGGAGACTGCAATCTGAACAGATCAAAAACTGACTTGCTCCTTTTATTGCTCCTTTTATGTTATGATAAAACCAAAACAATGGAAGAAAACCCCACAGATCATTATTCCTCATGAAACAGCAATCATTAGCCACACCACAAGAACCACTATAACAAAAAAAAAAAAATTAATTACTCAAAAAAACAGTGACTATGCTGCTACATTACAAATTACAACTCGCAAATCCACAGAAAAGCTACAAAGTTCAGGATCATCTCACTACAGGAAGACAAAACTTTCATGTGCTGTAGGGCAATATATTATTGTACAATATATTATTGTGCAGAAGACACAGTACTCCAGTCAAGTACCTCAGAATATGCTTCCAAGAGGTCAGGAGAGCAAGACTTGCAAAAAGCAGCTTTACCACCCTCTGCAAAACTCACCAAGAGCTCCTCTTCTAGTGCAAGGCATTAAGAACACAGGCAATAACATCTGCAGCTCTCAATCACTCAGACATCAGATAAGGGAGAGACTTGCATACATCAACCAAAGATACTCCCTGAAAACCCACCACTGCAGCCACAGAAAGGTAAAAACAAGATTGGATACCAGGAAGAAAAACAAGCCCTGCAAGAGACAAACTCTGTACACAGTATTGTATACAGACTTCAGTACAGCAATTCCAGAGTAAGGGAGGCCATCAGCACATCACACAATTCCAGTGACTGCTAACTACCATTCCTGAATTGTTCCTATAAACAATAAAGCTTTCCTGCTTTTGTCTTCACCGCCCACAATAGAATCTTTTCATATTAATTTTTCTAACAAAACAGTTAGAATATGCAGCAAGAGATTTTGCTCCCAGAAGTCACTCATGTCTCAGTTTGTACCTTTTCACAAATCTAAGACCATCACAGCAAATTCAGACAAATACCTGCTGGTCTCTCAGTGTTAGAACACTGTTTAGCATTAGGTAATGAAAAGACAAGGCTCCTATACGAGGTTTTCTCAAGCCTGCTGGGATTCCTCGCCTTTAATGTTACTTCAAGACATTATTGAAGTAAGAATGGTTTACCTTTCAATAAGGTATTACCAGAGACTTCTAAAATAAGATAAACTGCTATTACATATGAGAGAAGGTTCTTGTCTGAATTAATTATTGATGAAAAGATTAAAACACATGACAAACCCAACCCCAAGCACAGGAACATACATCTTGTTTTCACAGTAAAAAGAAATTACCAATACGTTTTCCCCAATTCCCCAAAAAAACTGTACCCATCCCAACACTCCTCAATAATTCCATGAATAAATCGATGAGAGGATAAACAAATACAGTAAAGTTAGTTCATAGTAATTTTTTTTTTAATAATCCTAACCACAAGTTTCTGTAGATTTGTAAATAAATTTTTCCATGAAATTGGTAATAAAAGCACAGATAAAATCTGGTGTAAATAAATACAAAATGAACACACTCAAAAATAACTTAATGTCATAACAATGAGGTAACTATGGTGCAATGTAAGACAAAATATTACTTTCCTATACCGTTTTTAGAACATTATCACATGCCAGCTCAGTGGCAATCAAAAATTGCACAACTTAGCAACAAGTAAGAAAGGAACAAAGAATGAATCTATCATTCTGTGAGGCAGAAATGCATGGTACACCCTCCTCTTGACTTGTGCATGCAGTCAAAATCACCCTAACTCTGAAGTTATGCAGAAGAAGCAGAAAGATCCATGGAACAGCACCAAGAACCAACCACAGGTTAGGAGCAGTGACCATACAAGCAAAAACCAATAGATTACAATCCTTCAGCTTGGCTGAACATAGGAGTGGTCTGTAAAATCAAAGTGTTTGCAGGGCAAAGAGTAAAAATTATGAAGTGTATCAGTAACCATTTGGAATGCAGGAACAGGGTGGCAATCAGATGCATCACTGGGCAGCACATATAAAACAAAAAAATCCCTAAGTTTCAGCACGAAATCCTTGTAATTGTTGCCAAATTTGTAACCAAAGCTAGAAAAATTCACAAACAGCAGAGAGCAAGCCCACCAACAGCTATAAGAACCATGTCCAAAAGGTTGGCTCTCTGCAGGAAATCTAAGCAAAGAGCTGGGGTTGCACTAGGAGAGTACACAGTAAAGGTGGCAAAATATTTGCCCAATACTTACACTCCTTCCTTATGCACCATTGCTGGCCACAGTCAGACCATTTAAACTGAATTTCAGCAGGATTTGGCAAAGAAAAATATCCTTTAGCCAGTACTCCATCATCTTTTTTCATTAGCCTTCAACAGGTATGCACTAAACTATCACCAAATTCCAATTCTACTCACTTGAAAACTGCTTCTCTTTCTGTGTCTTTGGAAATTCCTGTCAATAATGAGCCAACACTTTAAATACAAAATAATTTTAATACTATATTGTGACCTTTAACAGAAAACTCCAGTAGTGGGCTGCACATGGACTTTAAAAAAAAAGTTGAAAATCACACACAATATAAAAAGAGTAAGTGGTACCTCTTGAGATTTCAACTTTTCTATGTCTGTGGAGAGGTCTGAGCTTTTCCCATGAAGGCTGCCATTTTCCTGTAAACAGACAAACAAGAACAATTAGGACAAGAATAACATTCTACATTGAAATAATGGAGAAAAGCACTGGATTAGAGAGCTGAACATGTAAGACAATTACATCTTACTTAAACTGTGTTAATCAACAAAAGGAATAACCTAGAAATGTAAAAGGCTGTGTATGATTTGCCCTGCCTTCTGAGAAACCAATCTATACTCTCACAATACAGAGCCACACACTCATTTTTGCTCTTTCTCAGAGACATCTGCTCTAGCAGCACATGTAGGAGTAGACAGAAGTTATCGTTATTCAAAATCCTGAATCAGTAATTTGCCTCATTAGTTGAAAGAAAACCAAAAACTAAAGACCATACATCATAGCCAAAATTTATGCATGCAAGCTTGATTTAAACTGGTAAACGAAGTCCAGTGCTTTTTCAGTGAATTCAGAAATGAAATTCCTGTGTTCCACTTTTTTTTTTACAGAAGATACCAGCCACAGGACTAATTAATTTGTGGCTCTTAATCTTTACCAATTCTATACACAGAAAATATGGATTTCTAGTGTTCACTTTTCTGGGAAGAACACAGGAATTAAACTTGCCTGTGAAAAGGAATTGAGTTTACTTTAAAAGAAAACTCTTGTCACCTAAATGACATTCCAGATTACCATTCTTTATTGCCTGATTAAAAAAAAACAAAAAACAAAAAAATCCCACAACTAACACACTAACTTTACACTATTCAAATATTAGCTGGCTGATCCTCTACCATGCAAAAAATTGTGATTAATGCAGCCACACAGCCAATAAATCACAAACTCTAATTCCAGTTAGGTCAGCTTAACTCATAATCAATTAAAATTGATCAGCAACATAAAAAATGAGAGTCAAAACAGCAAACACATGATAAAAATCTAAGTTACATAAAGCTGCATAGTAAGATTGCATTTCAAATGTAAAAGAGGCCTTTGAAGGTTCAGCTCCATGCCCCAGGTTACACAGGAAGTTCTAAAGAATGTGGAATTTCCATGTTGCACAGAAATATTTCTTCCACACAAAGTACTTCCATATTTATTATAATTTATTTACTAATGATCAGTGGAAAAATCAAGACTTCATGAGAAACCTTCCTACTTCTGTGTTCCAGAGTAAGGCAGAGGCCATAATAACACCCAGTGGGCTGAACAAGGTCTTGCAGCCTACCCATCTCATTGCACAGCACAAGAAAGCTGCAAAGGGACAAGTGCTAGCACAGCTCTGACTCACAGGCACTGAAATCAGAACATCAGGCATGCTGTGTATCTCTAGTCCAGGTATTTAGCTCATTGGCCTTTCAGGGAGTAAATATTCATAAAAAGAAAATGGAGTAGATGAAAGGGAAGGTGAGTAACTAAGGGCAAGCTTGCTCTGATCATTGCATTTAGTTTGAAAAGGGTCATGTTATTTTAGGATATCAGATAGTAGCAAGAACCTTCAGGTCAGTAAGTGGGATGGATGAGGCTGGAACAAGAACAGAAGGAAAGTACTTAAAAAGAAACTCCTCTCTTCAACATCATGACACAGCACACACTATAGCTGGGTAATGCTAACAGAGAGGTCAGCATTCCCTACACTTTGCCAATAAATCTGCTCCTAAGTAACATGACTTCCACTTCCAGTTTCTGACTATATGTTCAATAAAATATATGCTCATCATTCAAGCATACATATGGCTTATTCCCATGAATTCTAAGCCTATATATTTTTTTGTCTTAGAAATATAAATTGACACTGTAGCTCCCCAATAAAGTCTCTAAAAGATGCTAATCTGTATATTTAAAGGAGCTTCCCTTCAAAAACTTTGCCAGATGATCTGCTGATTTACTCTGTACATTCCCATGAACTTTCATTATGAATTATTAGGTGGGTATCTTACCCTTGAAGATTCATATGAAGGACTTGGCTGACCGCTTGTTCCCCAGGATGTGGCACCTGTTCGCTCATCCATACCTAGCAATAAAAAGAAAAATACAAACCTGTAAGAAATCATAGCAAAAACAATGTTTTCTGATGCAACCTGAAAAAATATTCATCTGCTTCCATACACTCTAAGTAAATTCATCTGCTTTCATACACTTAAAGCAGTGTTTCTAAAAGCAAGACTTCAGATGAACAGCTTCCTTATTAATTAAGCTGGCTACAGAGGAACCTGTTCATTTGGACACCTGCAGCTGCTGAAAACAGGAGCATAAAAAGCCAAGAAATTTGCCAATCTGCAGTCTGCCCAACCCAATCCATAAGAAATTAGCATGAGTAACAAAACAAGCACAACGATGTGAGCATCACGGCTTTTTGAGCAGCCCAACTTATCTGCATCTCAAGCAAGCACTGAAATATTGCAGCGCATACTGTGAAACACATACTTGTCATCTACTCTTTGCTCTTGTGTCTTGCTTAAGTATTGTAAAATGTGCAAAATTATTTCCCCTCCTTGGCCTTTATGTGACACAGAAGATATTTTAGCATAATGGGGAAGAAAGGCAAGACAGACTGGTTATATTTCAATGGCTTAAAAAACCCACAGAGAATCATGGTCTCTGCACTACTAAAACTGTAATATTTTTTACACTCTCTAACGGTTCTTTTAGAATCAGTTCCCTTTATGCAAATCCAGGTTACAGCTCACAAGAGAAAAGGGAAGGAAAAGATCTTTAAACACTGTATCAGAATATTGACCCCATGTATTACCCAATTTCTATCCAAATCTAATCAGTCTAACCACCTATAAACCACATTCCCAAACAGCTAATTGCAAGAGCACCTGAATTCCTACAGGAAATTCCTTCACATAGGATAAGGCTGCTACTATTCTAACAATTAGGTTCCTGATTATCTGCTTCACAAGCACATGTGGAACATGTCCATCCTAAACTGCAAGCTTCAAAGCACTCTGGCCTACAAAATGCAACTTATTACATTGCTGTCACACAAACTTTTCTCATAAAGAGTTTTGATATAAAGCATACATTCTTTATGTGATATATACTATAAACTATTTATGAAGTTTTATAATGTCATAATTTATAAATAAGAACTAAGTATCTCAATTTATAAATAAGAACAGAGCGCAAGCTCCTCCATACAATCATCTCTAAACCCTAACTTCATATTGCAACTATAAAATTTTCATGCATATTTCTCTTATGGCCACACTGCAAAATCAAAAATGTAAACCCATACTGTAAATAACTACCTATGGATTATTACTATTCTAATCATTATTTCCTTAAGAAATGTGCTTTATGAAGCTATAAAATAATGTTTTGACAAAGCCTGCAAAAAGGAACGTTAAACTGAAAGTAAATCACTCAAATAAAAACGACAGACACTTTATGCACTGCAGGAAAGATCCTCAAGGTTGAAGAAGGCTCTTTGAAAATGCAAAACCACAACTATCTTGAGCCAGCACTTGGGGGAAGTTTACTGCATTTTGCAGCTGACAGTATTGTTGTTGTTTCATTGTAACTGGTCCAGGAGCTGAGGAAAGAGTCGTGGCTGGCACTGACAAAGGCAAAAGTAATCTTTTGGCACAATTGGCTCTTTTCTGCCAGAAACAACAGTGCCAGTAATCCAGTCATTATCATAACAAGTCTTCCTTTGCCTTCATTTCCAGAGAGACATATGTGGGGTGAGAAAAGAAAAATATCTTACTGCAAGACCAAGTCCTTGGGAAAGTTTAGGATACAGTAGGTTATAGCAGCCCATTTCAGGAGATATGTGACTAGATAATGGTTATGCATAGTGTTCAGATGCTAATCACTGAAACATGCTACTCATTTGAAAATTTGAGTCAGTGGGACATAAGGACTTATGGTTCTGCTTAATCAGCACATGTACAGCTAAAAATTCAAGTATTTTAATTCTACCATTTGAATTATGCAAATAAATTGTTTAAAGAAACTGTTCTAAACCAAAATGTAACTGCTTCAGATCGGGAAGAAAACTAATTTCTGACTAGTTCCCAGAATTCTTTTTTTCTAAAAAAGTCCAGTACAGTTCACTATTCTAGCTAACTTCCTTTTTCCTGCCAGGTGTCTTTTTCCTCCTTTTCATGCAGCATTTTTCATTCTTATAAGCACCAAACAGGCTTACACGGAGATCTATCTCTTACACAAAATTTTCACACAAGGAAGATGCTTTCACATTTTAAATGGTCTGTGAAGGCTACAAGAAAAAAGGAATCATGTATTGCACATAGAACAGCAGTACTCTGACTTACTGCTGCTTGACATCTGGATTTGATTTGGAATGATACCCCTGCTGCCCTTGGTCTCCATCAACATGAGACACCCAACAAGTGCTGCCCCAGGTAGCCAGCAACACTCAACCAGGAAATCACGTGTGTCACCATGGCGCTCAAGCAATCTGTTCTGCTTTGTACACTGATGTGTTTCCCATGGGTGACAGATGAAAACCACCCAAATGCTGGATGGGACAAAGACCCAGACCATTCCTGGCAGGATGGGCACAAACAAACAACACATACTTGAACAAGCCAAAAGTAACTACATGACTGAGCCAGGAACATCAGATTCACTTTTAAATGTAAAGCCCCTGAAGGGGGGAACACTCAGTAAGAAATAACATGGGAGTCATCTATGGTAGTAAATTCAATAAAGTCTTAAGGCAAAAGTGTCATGAAAAGAGTTCCAGTGTTTTCCTGGAAAAGGCAAAAGAGAACAGAGGAACTAGGGGGACCATCACCTTTGTATAACCCCTTCCACAAGGCAATGCAGTGACCAACTCCAGTATCCATTAATTCATCATGGATGAATTCATCATTAATTTATCATAGACATTAAAGAGCACAGGAAAGCTGTGACAGCAAAGCATTTAAAAACGTGCAGGACAAGGCTGCATTACCAGTCTCTGTGGGTCAAGAAAAAATGTGGAAATCGAACTGTGTTGTTATAAAGGTTCAAAAACACAGACACATGCATTCGTGCAGACAGGAGTAAAACAACGTTCTACCCCCACTTCCTTTTTTTAGTAGGCATTGAGGACGGAAAGTAATTGAAATGACTCATATTCCATAGTTCTCAATCAAAACTGACTACTTCTATAGCACATATGCTGCAGTTTAATTAGGGAGTAACTCTCTAAGTGTGATGTTTGTTTGAGCGGGTTCAGCTGGCAGCCTGGGGCTGGGCTGGCTCACAGGGCAGCACCACAGCACTGGCTGTGTGTCCCAGTCAGGACACTGCTGACCTCGGCCGGCCGAGCACGTGGAGCACAGCCCAAAGCCCGAGCTCTGCCGGCCTGCAGGAAAGGCTGTGTGTCCTCCCTCCTTCAGGGAAAGGCCACGTATCCTTGCTCAAGGAAAGACTCCATAGCCTCCATCAAGGAAAGGCCGCGGGTCCTCCCTCAGGGAAAGGCTCCGTGGCCTCGCTCCCTCAGGCAAAGGAAAGGCTCCCTGGCCTCGCTCCCTCAGGGAAAGGTCCCATGGCCTCCCTCCCTTAGGGAAAGGCTCCGTGGCTTCCCTCCCTCAGGGAAAGGAAAGGCTCCGTGGCCTCCCTCGCTCAGGGAAGGGAAAGGCTCCCTGGCCTCCCTCCCTCAGGGAAAGGAAAGGCTCCCTGGCCTCCCTCCCTCAGGGAAGGGAAAGGCCCCGTGGCCTTGCTCCATCAGGGAGACCCAGCCAAGCCATGAGGATGCTTTCTGCATTGGCTTTCTGGCTTTATGCATTGCATTTTAAACAGGCTTTGCTTAACCTCACTTTTATGATGCTGCTGTGAGCATTTCAAGGTATTCTAGAAGAAAACCTGAAGAAACCTGTTGCCTCATTATGTCAACATATGTGTTCATTCTGAAGAAACAGATCCAAACATTCATCTAATAAAAAAAATTGGATCTTACAATCAAACTGAAATGAAGGTTGCTCTTGCTGGCATAAGACAAAGAAGACTATATTTAAAACTTATTTCAAGAGACACAGGCTCTAATGTTCGTGTAAACACTATAATATACTTTATAGGGTTACCATCTGCTATGATGTTGATCAAATAAATGATTTGACAAAAAAAAAATCACATCGTAGATTGTTATACTAGGTACTCAAGGTATGAGTTTCTATCTTTTATAGCTTCTTTATCCAATTTTGTTTCAGAGTAATGATATTCCTTCAGATAAGATTCAACATCTGAAATCAATTACAAAAAAACCTACAGCACAAACCATAACAGCACTGATTGTGTTTTGCATGTCAGACACACAAACATCTCAATCTACCATTAAGCCATATATTGCAAACGTCTATTGTGAAGTATGATTCCAATTATTACCCAAAATTATATTTGAGGTCTAGATTTTCTCATAAGGGGATGAAAATAGTAATAATATGTGATGGAGATAGAGTATACTGAAATGTTTTAACTTTCAATAGGTTAAGACTAGTTCTCTTCTTGCTGTTTTCAATTAAAACTTTCTCTTTCTATACTAGATGCAGTATTTCCAATAATATAATAAAACCATTTATTTGCTAACAAAGAACTCAACATTCACAAGTCAGATAAATAAATAAATTTGAAGACAAGACAAAGTTCCAATGTTTATTTCTCAGGGAGTGGGAAAAAACACAGATGACAAGAGGACCAGAATGACACTAAAAACCAAAAGCAGCTTTGACAATAGATACAACGTGGTAGGCTTAAAATATCCAAAGCTGAGAAAATTAATCAAATTGAGAAGAGAAATGAAAGGCAGCTGACCTATCAATAGCCTAACCACTTAAGTATCATCAGGATAAATTCAGATGCAACATTTTAATTAGGTAAAAGACAAACCACTTTTATTTCAAACTACATAAATAAACAACTTTCTCTCCATCCACCTTCCACAATAAAAGAAAAGAAAGGGGAAGTGCAAGCATGGAGGGGGACAAAAAAAAAAATTCTACTCTCAATTCAGACTGTTTCTTGAAGAATGTACTAATTGTCTTCCAGCATATGGATACAAAGTTCCCCCCGATCCCTTCAGATCAAAAAGCAAAGTTGCTCCCCAGTAACAGATTTGCTTATCAGAGGCACCAGTGGGAGTAGCAGAGCATCCTTTTGTGTACCTTTGCTCCAGACTAAACCCATGGAAGAGCTACAGATATGCCATGGAAACACCATCTTGAGTCTGTCATTGGTACCACCGCTGGACTTTACAATTCAGGAAACTTCCCAAGATAATTTTATTAAATTGCACAATGCTGCTCACTCTGCTGCCAGTATTGAGCCATGGTGTCACAGATTGAGCCCTTAACCCACTGGACAGTGTAAAAGTGACATTTCTCCTGGGCTCCACTATCAGGTTTCATATCTTTCCCCACCTGCCCAGCAGGTTCATGGCCATGGGAGCTGAGATCTTCACTACCAGCCTCCAATGGCAGGGATTTAAAAACTGCAAGGAAGCCCTGCAGAGACTGAAGATCCCTTGAGGGGACATTGGTTACCTCAATTAGTACCCATAAAACACTGGCTTGCATTTGAATATTAATCTTTGCAAAGATCAGTTTGTAAGATCTGTTTGAAATATCAACTGTGATTATTAATAGTGGTAAGTAAATTCATTTTCATTTTTGAAACATTGCTTATCGTGGAGATTCCCAGAACATGATTATCTGACAGCAAAGAATTAATATCCACTATGCCAGTCATTGTGGAAATTATTTGAATAATAGTAAGAAGATATTATATACAAAGTTAATTCCTATCTATAGAACAGGTAATCACAATTAAAATTTCAGAGGAACAAAATTATTCAAGTTAGAGGAAGGTACAGCAAGTACACAATTTACCTGGACAATAACCAAAACTCAGACCAATATTGCCATTGGCAGATATTAAAAATTAGTTGCAACTTAATATATCAGCAAATTTAATTCTCCCTGTATGCAAAACCTATACTTTCATACAGAAATTTATTTGCAAGAACAGTATTCCTTCTGGAAGAATAAAACTTTGGGGTGTATGCTGAAAAAACTTTCTAAAACAACAAAAAACATTGTATAAATTCAGAAGAAAACGGGGAAAAAAACCTTGCTGGTTCAGGAAAGCTGAAGAAAAGCTTGAAATTGTTTTAAAAGTGCCTATTAACATCAAAAGTCAGTACTGGCAATACAGTTCCTGTATAACTATCAAGTATGTTTTAGATTTGTTTCAACTCATTAGCTAAATATAATTTGCTATTTAAAAAAAAAGGCAATTGCTACTTTTAACTTGATTTCACAAATAATCCTATTCATTTCTTGCAATGAGACCTATGTATTTGCTAAGAACAACACTGGGTTATTAATTCCTGTAAGAGCACTGCCCTTACAGAAATATCAGAAACTACCTGCTTCTCTTTGCTCATATTCTCTGCTTCCTAGACTCTAAATCACGTCCCCAACACACCAAGTGACCTGGCATGACCTGGACACTTTAAATACAATACAAGCCACTCAAAATAAAATTGGAACTGGCATTTCCCACACAAACTGTACTAAACCAGAAAACTGCACATTGCTACGTGCACCTTGCCAGAAAAGGTACAGCAGGTACTGTTCAAAGAGGACAGCATATTTATAATACTGCATGTAACAAGCATTTGTTACTTGTGTATAGATATTCAGACTGTTCAAGCATAAGTTAATGACAAAAACTATAAAAAATAGCATTTAAACTAATAAAAAAAGGAATTTTCCACTGAGGTGCTCAGAGCACTACACAGTAAAGCTATTCTTCACACACACACACTCCAAATTCCCTATATTAATAAAAGTTTTAATATTACTCTTTGATCCAATTTAAGGTTAATTTTTTTTAAAAAAATTTAAATGCTAATATTCATAAATTATCCTGTACACAAATAATATTTACATGTGTGCCCACAGAGTATATTTTGAAGCCTCCCTGGTTACAAATGTGAATAAAGTACACCAGCTTAGAGATGAAGCCTTTAGCAGGGGTACAACCCAGAGCTTTGATTCACACACAAAACACACAGTTAAACTGCTACTAAATTGCATCATGCTGCTTATTCCCTGTCTGTGCTGAGCAGCTCTAACATGCAAGTCTCAGCCCTCCAGTACCAGCTATCATAATAATCCTTTCTACTGGCAAATGTTCCTGTGGTTACTTCAGTTATGACTCAACTGCTTTATATAACCACACACTTTCAAATACATATATACACTTATATATTTTTATATACACACAAAATCAAGGCCAGTGTCACAAGACTGCACACACCAGGCCAAAAATATTCTAATACAGCCTCACAGGCAACAGCTACTGTTACCAACTGTATTACAACACAATTGAACAGAAAACTGTCAATTCAGGCACCAGAACACAATAATGTGAGTTACACAGTGTGTAACTGAGGTTCTAACTCTCATGAGCAAAGAAAACATGGCAAGTGTGACAGCTTTCCTAAGAACATGTCTAAAATGTTAAGAAAGAGTATTTTTAACCATTTACTGTATCACAAGGTGTCCAGCAAACTTTGACTCTCTTGAAAACAAATCCTAAGATCAACCTGAGGTCAGTATCCTTTCATGGTGTTGATTGTCATGTATCTTTATACACATACAGTTAACTCCATTGCAAAAAATTAAAATTACTTTGTTGATATTTAGAAGATCATTAATACCTTAACACTAAAATCTTTCAAGGAAAAAAAGAGACCCTCTGACATATCAAGCAGAGATGGGGGGACATAAAAAAACAGCTGAAAAAGTTTTTGAGAAACAGCATATATTTTGACTGTCCAAGTTCATGAAGGTGAACCAGTGGAGAAATCAAGCATCAGACAAAACCCCTGAAATTTAGTGAAGCAGAATTTTGAGTCTTCAGTATCAAGGCAAATACACTTTACAGTATAGGCAAGAGAATGCCAGTGTAACTCCATGTTTACAAAATTGTGACTGGAAACAAAGGCTCTTACAGATAGACTGTCAAGATCACAGAAGCCCGAGTCTGAACTTCAAAACATCGTAGATCAAGCCACTTCATAGAAGCATGTGCAAGAAAACCTAGACTTTGGCAAGGTACACAGTACCTCTGTATCTGATTTTTGGCAATCCTACAATACTTAAATCAAAACTCTATTACCAGCAGCATGGCATCTCAGCATCTCACATTAAAGCAATGCACTAACATCTTACATTTTTCATTAAACAAAGCAAGTAGAATACAAAGAAGTCTGAAAGGTTTTAAGTTTGCCTCTAGACAGGCACATCCTCAATGAGATGATTTCTTACACTGTCTTGTTCTAAGGAGCACATCTAAGTCAGCTGCAGGAATTAACTCTCATTACTAAGCAAAACAGAAATTACACATCAGGGTTGTGTGAACTTAAGTTTATCATGAGACAATTCTGATTCTTTCAATACAGCTGGGGGAAAGTGTTTATTGTATGAAAATTTCAGCATTAAACACCCTCTTCTAACGCTGAAAACAAAGCTTGCCTGCTCAGTATTTAAACAGGAAAGAATGCTTAATGGATAAATGCAAGCACTGCACATCTGCTCACCTAAACCAGAGCTGTGGTAGGATAGCTCTAAGTTAGATGTGGAAAAAACAATAGAAGAAATATAGCCAATATTGACTTACTAGAATCTGCCTCATTTATTTCTCTCCTCTTTTAACAAAAATCAAGAAGAAATCCTCCATACTTCATCTCCAATCAAGAAAGAAGCTTTTGTGAGATTAGGGCTCCACCATTTGCCCTGCAGCACAATGAAGTGCCTTCCAGTTTGTCCAAGGGAAAGGCTGCACCTTCTTCCCTCAGTAAAAGAGTTGCCTAGAGGAAAATGTGTTTTCTTCTATTATTTTAGGCATGGAGGGGGGAAAAAAGGGTTAAAGTTAACTAATAAAAAATTTCTAGAAACATCTCTACTTGCATTTATATGACTGAAATTTTGAGCTGATGGAAGTTAGCATCAGCCTGCAGTGTCAAGAACTACTTTTTCCAGTATGCATTTTGTACCAACAAGTGCTTCCCCCTCCATAAGCGAGTTGGAATGTAGTAAAGCTCTTGCCAGATGTTCTCCTTCTGCAGAGGTCCAAAAGCAACAGTTCTCAATAATTCCATTACTTCCAAAAGTCAAAGCCAGAATGCAGCCTGAACAAATGGAGATCTGGCACAGCCTGTGCTGCTAGCAGGGCCCTGAGACACCTTAAAAAAAACTCCAAAAACCCACCCCAAGAAACCTTTATTCTCTCAACACTGAGACATTTCTTCCAACAGCTTATTAGACAGAGCTTTACTGGTATTGTTAATTCTCATTCTCAAATTAAGAAAAAAATATGTTCTCTGACAAAGGAGAGAAATCTGTTTTTAAATGTGCCAGGTATCATTACATCTGCTCAAATATTTGCTGAATCAAGCTCCTTGCTGCCTGGGCTGTTAGCTGCCTCCTGAAGCAAGCAGGCAGGCTTTGTGTTGACAGCTCCTGTAGCGTGAGTGGCAGTAAATGATGGTGTGCCCACAGTGCTGGAAAGCTGATATGATCCAGTTCAGTCTCCTGCATCAACAAACGAGGTGGAAGAACGACTGGGGCCTGATGTTAATGGGCCTTGTGCTAATACACAGCAGCACTGCAGCAACTGAGATGTCTGAGGGAGCCTGGTTCATCTTCCATCCCCAAAAACATTGGTTTTTCTTCTTTCCACTCTTTCTCTTTGTTTGAAAGAAAGGCTGTGATTCCCCTTGAACTAAGACCTGTCACCAGAGCTCATGGCAGGACTAAGCTGTATGACACCCACATTCACTGGTTTCTGCATTGCTCATCAAAAGGTATCAGCTGATCGACTGATTTCTGCTGCCCTTCAGGAACAATCCACATTTTAACATTCTTCTGGTAGTATATCCATATTGTTAGAGCTTTAACTCTGGAAAGACTACCCTTAAACAACAAAATTACTCTGTGAGAGGATCAGCAGCACAGAAGTAACAACTTTTAGAGTAGCCAATGCTGAGCTCAGCATTGTGGCCTTTAAATGCTAAGGAGTCATTAAAATAGTTTAACTTTGCTAGTTTAGCAGAAACATGCAACTATTATAAAAATAATTTAAAGTAGTATCCCACTAACTAAAAAAAAAAAACCACTTTTGTATTCTAGAAAATAACTATTAAGTCTGACAGAGTCTGGCTCTGGTGGAAGTGAATCCAGAAATATCTGCATCTGCAATGAAGATGTTGAGATTTCTCCAACTTTACTTCTCAACCAAAGACTTTTTTCCCTGTTTGAAGACTTAACTGATCTTCCTTTTATTTCTTCTGCTAGCTTTTCATTTAGTAGTCCATAGTCTGGTTCAACTGCATAACATTTCTCCTTGGCTTAAATCCTAAATATCACACTTTTTATAGAAATCTGAGTTTTCAATGCTTTTCTGGTAACAAGTGTTACATGAGCTAAAACACTCTCAATAAAATGCACTTAGAAACCATGCACACTCCAGAAGCAGAACTTTGACAAAAAAGTTAGAATTGGAATTTATAGCCAAGTAACCTCATTTTTAAATTGCCTTTATACTCTACCAGCCAGAACAGACATACCTGTTGCTGTTGTGTGCTCATGCCTTTGCTTTTTTTTAAAATTAGGACAAGTTGCACTTTGAATACAAAATAAATTTGCTGTCGTTGTTTCTCCAAGTATGCTGTTACAGCAGTTCTGTAGGTTACAGCTAGAAAATGCTGAAAGCCAATAAAATATGGTAGACAGTCTTTGTGTGGACAAAAGCACCCTTACCTAGTAATTATCCTTCTTATAATAATAATATGGTATTACAGACTTTAAAATATTTACCTAAGTAGCCAGAAAGCAAGTGGCAATCAATAATTAATTATTTCCCTTTAATACCCCCTCCCAGGATGTTTCAGAAGTCTCTCCTTTTACAAAAGCACTAAATAGTCTCCTAATGTCATTCCTATAAAATTACACCTTTGTTTTAGGAACCAATTTCTAGGGATATTTAACCAGAATATTGGAGTGAATGATTTTACATTAGAAATAGGACAAATAGTCCAATTTTACTATTACAGGTGAGCAAGAATAAGAAGTGGAAGGATTCTTTAAGTCCCCAGCAGAGCTGGTCCCCACAGACCCATGCCATGAGCCAGCCTGCTGCACAGCCCCACCAAAGCTCCTGAGCAGAGTGAGCCTTCCCAACTCCAGCAGGGGATTCTGGTGCAGGAATCACTGCCAAACAACAGCTTCTGAGTCAAGGTTTATGTGTGCAAACACAGCCTGTCCTCCCAAAGCTGAGGGCTGGCTGCCATCCTGCTTCCCTTAACCCGTCACTGTCCCCACTGCCCACAGGCGGCCTCACATCCCCCCCACACCAGCACCACGTTCTAGGGACCTGCAGCCACCTGCTCACAAAGAAACCAGTAGAAAACAGACCCAACAAAATAACAAACCCTCGCTGGTTCCTGGCCAGACCTGCTCACAAAAGTATTTCACTACCAGGCCAGGACAGCACCAGTGCTGGCAGAAAGGAAAGCGAGAGCACAACGATCAAAGAAAGCCAAAGTCAGGGTTGTGTCATGGGGCAAGGAAGCCAGCTCATCACATCTGAAGCATTTATTACTTCTGTATTTAAAAGACAAAAAAAAAAGAAAAGTTTTTTTTTCAGGGGGAAAAAAATAATAAAAGCCATCACTATGTGGTGATGCATAAAATCCTGCAGTCTACTTTGGGACTACTGGCTTTATTGAACCAGTGGTAGGTATCATGCCAGTATGTGAGAAAAATAACTGAATAAATGCATGCTTCAATTACATTAAACACCAATAATATCATTTAAAAAAATCTTTAAAAGATTGAATCTGCTGCATGTTAGGGTAGAAACAGGTTACCAGGAAGTTCAACACTGCTGGAAAACTCCCACACATACTTTATTGTTCACTTACTAGAATTTTAGCCCAAAGTTAGAAGAAGAGTAAACTACTTCAAAGTAAATGGCAACCAAACTCAAGAATTTTTCTTCCCTCTGTTTCTTCTGTAATGAAAAAGGAAAAAAAGTAATAATTTTATTTGAAAATGTCAAAGCACATTTTGAAATCTAGCCTTGGGTTCCATGTGCCAAGTAAGTTGCTCTACAAATTATGATACTCCATTTTCTCTTACACGTTTTAGAATCTTAAGCATTGACAGAACAAGTCAATTTAACCATATTGCCTCTTTGGGTGGCAACTTTGTTTGTCTTAGATCTTGTGTTCAGTTCTCTATATAGATGCTTTTATCTCTAACAACAGCTTTCAGACTTTGCTTTATTTTGTACTTTACTTGTTCATATTGCAACACTCCAATACAATGAAATTTGTATAAGTGCCCAGATTTGCTCAACCACTAAAAATAAAAATGTTACCATTTATAACGGTTATCAAATAATTTTAACACAAGACAGACTCTTCCTGTTCTGTTAAATATATAAAATAACAGAAAGGAGAAAAGGAGTTTCTGCTTTTTTGTGAAAGACAACTTGATATTTGGGAAAGAATTTCTTATATTTCAGTCACAAAAAATATTACTTTTCAACATAGTGTAATTTAAGTATTTTGCAGATCACACTTTGTGAAAGGGTAGTAAGGCATCAAATATGTTCATATCCCAGTTTATAAGCGAAAGATTACTGAAGAAGGTTCCTCCCAGATGCACAAGAGCATTCTGAAGATTCACACATACAACAGGGCAGCTCAGAATAAACAGCACATACAGCTCCACAACATATGCTCACGTGCACTAAAAACGCAGAACTTATTCCTTTGGACAAAGCTGGCCTGCATACTTTCAGGAAAATTAAGGAATTCCTGTAAACTGAAGTGAATTCATACCTTAACACTCTCACCTGAACTCAGACAAAGGTGATGTGCTCCCATAACTGAAAGGCTGCACAAGATGCCCTTGGTGTCCTTTTGTGCCCGTTCCACAGACACACACGGCATTTCCCTGGCAGCCGAACCAGCACAAGCTCCTGCCTGAATTTCCACAAGTGATATCAAAGCCCAGTGAATTAGACAAACCCTTATAAGGCACCTGGCAAGAATCATGTGAATCAAATGTAAAAATTCAAGTACAAGAGCTCCAGTAACAATTTTGTTCTACTCTGTTTACTTAACAGGTAAAGCTTCTATTTAAAGGCCACACAAAGGAAATAAACATGTGCATCACTCGGGTGTATATCTGCAATCTGGCCTTTAAAAAAACTTTGTATATTACAAACTGCATCATCAAATGATAATTTTCAGGAATAAAATATCTGTTTGGATTTTATTTCTTTCCTTGTTTAAGAAACAACAAATAAAGGAAGCCACTTCCTTCTACACTTTCAAGTTTACTGTTGAATTTTTAAACACCAGAGCAGAACTTGCCCTGAGTAAGATATATATTCTTAACCAATTAACAAGAAACTAGAACATGGTATACACTTTAGCTCCTAAGATCTCTTTACTTTTTATTCTCCTTAAGGACTCAGAGCAATCATTAAAATAATGTTGAGTGTATTATGGGACAAACAAGAGAAAAAAGCTCTAAAAAAATCCTATGAAATATTACACTAAAAAGAAGACAAATAACAGAGTAAGAAGAGCACAGAAAAACAATCAATACCTGCTTTTATTAAAAAAGGTTTAAAGTGAACAAGAACTTCACACATGGTGGAACCTCTTAAGACCTGTGAAGCCTCTAAGTCATCTGAGAACTAATCAGGCTTTCAAGAAGTCTTAAAATTTAATACACCCTATTCCTACAGAATTTCAATCGAATATGGATTCGTAACTCTTTCATTGTAAAATCAGAGTCTAGCAGTTCATAAGACAGCCCAAAAACACAGATGAAGCTAAGCCACTTCATTGTATTTTCCATTAAGAATGAAATGAAGTACAGTTGAAATCAAAATTCTATACTTGCTGTACTTGATTTAATCCAGAGTAATGCCAGCTATAATGCTACTTACAGAGAAGTAATACAAGAATCTGCTATGGTGCCTGTATTGATCTAGTGTTGTACTGAACCCTTTTTCTATTGAGAGTCAATTACATCTCCTCCACACCCACATCTCTCATTCTAACACAAAGTTTACAACTTTTTTTACATCACAAGAAATTTTCTGCTAAAGAAAATATAGAAATTATAAAAGGGAACATCTGTATGTTAAAAAGATCTATCAGTCTTAATATCAGGCCTAAGAAAAAAAACTGACTAGAATTAAAATAGTGGCATTATTATGTGTATGCCACCTTTTACACAAGAAAATCCACTCAAAGCCATTTTTGAAACAGATCAAAAATTAGAACTCTGTACCTGCAGCAATCTTCAGGCTGTTAAGCTTCCAGACCACAGGCAGTTCATAGCAGGGCTGATTAGCTCAATCACAGCATCTCGCTAACAGCAGCCGAGAGCCCCAGACTGAATCTAAATCACATCAAGCAACTAAAAACACAGGCAAAAGTACCTCAGCCTCAGAGCCTCCTGTACACTAACAGAAACAGGATGGATAACCTGCAGAAGCTCATGAGTTAACTAAAGCTCGATGATGCATGTGTCCACAAATACCATATATTTCAACAAAAAAAAAAATAAAGTCAGTCCCCAAATCAGCTTCATGAACACTTCTAAATGATGGAATACTATCTGAAGTTAGTGACTGCAAAGATGGTTACAGCACCAAAATGTTACTGGGGGTGGAAGACAACCACAACAAATGCAATTGAGGAGAGATAAGGGCAAATAAGAGCTAACTGCTCTAGTGAGGTTGTTACCAGCTTTTCCTGTGTCCCTTCACGCTGTCAGCCTCACTGGAAAGGAAAACTATCTCTGAAGGATTTATTTGGTTTCCTTTTCAAAGCAACTGAAGTAATTCAAAGCCACCGACAGCTTGAGTAAGAATGAACCACCTGTAGAGGTCAGCATTCTAAAAGTGTATCGGTAAAATGTAACAAATTGTCAAATTCTCTGTTTCGGAGGAACTTGATACTATGTGTGCTGAATAATGATAATCCAATGCATCTACACACATGCATGTGCGTGTCTCTATCCTTCACACAAATAGCATGGAAATAATTTTGCAAAATGTGGAAGATGAAAACAAAACTCCTGAACTGGTTCATCACAGGAGTAACACTTGAATAAAACCAGTTTCCTAAGGCAGAACAGAGCCACCACTGTGATTAAATATTTCATGACTTTAATATCCAGAATTTCTATAGAGAATTAAATAGAAAAATTAATACATAGATGGCACAGGCAACTTCTAAATTTACATTAAAAGATTTCCACAGTATATCAAACGGCAAAATTCCTTCCTAGAGCAAAGAGTTTTGCTCAGCTCATATCATAAAATGAACATGGTACAGTAAAGGGTCTTTCTGGAAGACTGAGTAATACTTGCTCTAACAGTTCAAAAATTTAAAATATTGTGTAACAACTCAAATATATTTTACTAGCTCATGAAAATCCCTTAGATACAAAAGAATACCTGTTTTATTATTATGCTAGAGGGAGAAAAGAATCACAAGAATTCTGATAATTTAATTTTTTCTCTGAGTGTGTGGCAAGATACCAGGTTTAATCTAAATTTCCTATTTATTTCAGCAGGAAAGCAGCATAAAAACAACTGCTACAGAAAATCTCTGGTTTGTTTCTTTTGGTTACGTGTAATTCTTCTGCGTTGTCCCAGGCATTTCAGGTGAGGTTGCTCCTTCCATGAAGAGAGAAGCAACTAGATTTTGAGTTATAAAACTAGAAAAGGAAAGGTTCACAAAAAAAAGTAGTTGGTCTTTTTCACAGGAAAAAGTCTAAAATTTGTATATACATATACATATATATATGATGAGCCTCCAGCAATAAAACCAAGGTAATTCAAAGGAGTTTCCAAAAAACAGTCAAATATCAACACTATGAAGGACAAGAAGGTTCTGCTGCTTGAAACAGGTCACTATGAATAGAGAGGATTAAAACAAACTTGTGTTTCACTGTGGAGCAGTAACTTATTGTTTTCTTAAATACTTCAACCTCATTCTCTTATATTTGCTTACCCTTTTGTTTGGTCTTTAGGACATGCTACAAATGATGATTTATTTTCTGACTGCCAACCCTTCCCTTTGGGAAATAGCTTTTGTCCAAGGTTCTCCAAGTTTCCATCTTCTTTAAAACACTTCCAGCTCCAGTATTTGTGGATTGTACAAACAATCCCATCTCCAGACAATCACTGACGGGGCAGAGCCTGGCAGCAATGGTCAATAGCTGCATCTGACAAGGCCTCCTGCTTTAGGAGCCTCCTTCTCACAAGTCATAATCTTGGCTATTCCCAACTTTTTACATTAAAAACAAGCAATCCATCTGCTAATCCAGAACACTCTTGTTATCCAAGATGCAGACAAAGCAAGCACAGAGGTCTATGAATAACACAACCTTTGAGAAATCCTAGCAGCACAACTCCCTGCATGAAGGAGCTCTGCACCCTTCAGCCTATTTAAGCAGCCTGAGTGTGAAGGAATCATAACCAGAGTATCTCACACTGTCCAAATTCACAGTCAATCAAATAAGAGTAACTACTTCAGAGCAAAACTTTTTTGCTGAATACACACCATCAGCAGTACCAACAACAGCAGGATCCACACATTTCCATCCCCACTTACACACTACTCTAAATGATGCATCACAGAGAAAACACTGCCACAGCTGGCAAACATGATCCTCCCCTACCACTGCCAGCGCCACTGCATGCAGTGACAGACACTGTCCCCTTACAGCTTCACCTAATTTTAGGAAGCACTCAAGTACTCAGCCATTTCTGAAAGCCTTAAGTGGATTAGCACTTATTTAAAAATTCACTTGAAATCCTGTATTATAAAGGATGTCCTCTCTAAGTCTGCAAACAAAAAATGCTTGCAGTTACTGTGCTAGAAACATTGCAAACCTCAAACAGGAGGTGCAACTTCCTTGTCAGTAGATTTCTATTCCATACCCACATCTGTAATTTGTGGTAGCAAAAGCAGAGAAGAAAAAACAATGAAATGGTTCCACAGCCAAGAAAACAAATACATACATATATATATAAACATGTAAAAAAATATATATTTATAGAAGTTTTCTTTAGGCATTCCAGATCAAGATTCCAGGTTAAAACCAAAAGGCAATAAAATTAAAAGAAAAAAAATCTTTGACATTTACATGTCATCTTTAAAATGCAGAGGAAGGTATTTTTTCTATAGCTCTTACACAGCAAAAATTCACAAAAATATGAGCCAGAGAGTTTCAGCAAATTTTCTGTCCCTGGTGGCAAACTTGCAGTTCCCCATGGAGCCTCACCTTCAAAGTCAATTCATTTAAAATCACTAATTTTTCTGAAAATACTGTGGATTCCAGCAAAGTCCAATAGGGAGTGAAAAAGTCTGGGAGGGAGAGTAAATAAGTAAAGGACAAGGAAAAAGAAGATACATACACAAAGAAATTGAAAACAACTTGCAAAGCACCGATGGAAGCACAACACGTGTGCTGGGCTCCCTGGGCATCCCACAGCTGCAGCTGTGCCACAGCAGGAGCTGCAGCTCCAGTGCAGGGCTCCTTCCACCCACAGCAGGAGCTGCAGCTCCAGTGCAGGCCTCCTTCCCACACACAGCAGGAGCTGCAGCCCCAGTGCAGGGCTCCTTCCACCCACAGCAGGAGCTGCAGCTCCAGTGCAGGGCTCCTTCCACCCACAGCAGGCTCCCTGTGCTCACCCCAGCAAGGCTATCCTGCTAAGGCAACCTGCATTACTACCTCAATACCTAGATCTGGTATTAAAAACAAATAAAATTTTTTTGTTGTTGTTATTGTTATATATATTATATATAATTTATATTATAGTGTGTATGTATGTTATATATTATTATATTGTTATATATTTTATTATTATAACATTTATTTATTTTTAATACCTAGATCTGGTATTTAAAATAAATAAAATAACATTTAAAAAGCTCAAATACAAAAGCCCACACACAACCTCTTGCCTACATTTTAATCAAGAACAGAAAGAAAATGAGAGCAGATATTACTTGGCTAGATTTAAAGGAAAAACACAATCCGTTTCAATAGCAGGCTCCATTTCTCAATATGACCATGTTCCAAAAGATTAGATAATAGTATCAGGCAGCATCAGACTATTAATGACACAACCCTACAGAATGGAGAAAAGTATTTAAGCATGGTATTGACTTTGTAAGATTTAAGATACCAGCACACAAACAGCCCATCCTTTTCTAACACATTAACATAGCAGTATTAAACGCTTGGATTAATGGATTATAAAGGAGTAATACCACAAATTAATTCTGATACATCTCAGCAAAGTTGCTGAAAAAGAAAAGGGGGAAAAAAGAAAGGAAAAAGAAGAGATCAGCATTCCAGAAGTATCCCCAGGGGAAAGCAGCAGCCGATCATGGCACACATTACCTCTGCCCCTGGTTCATCCATCTGCTGCACCTCAAGGAATGCCACAGGGAAGCAAACATGTGGAGCACAGCTAATAACAGCAATTCTGTCCATATTAGAAACTAATTATCACCCTTTCCTATCAGGATCAGTGCTTCCAGAATTATAAGCAATTTACCCTACTAAATACTAAATGCAGTCTAGAATTTAACACTCAATAGCTAATTTTAAAAAAAAAAAGTCAATTTGGACTTAGAGATCATACAAATTATATTTCTTTTCCTCTCAACACCACCCAGTTTCTTGCATCTAAAGATTTAAATTTTTGTTGGTGGTTTGGTTTCTTTTTTTTGTGAAGGGGTGAAGGGAAAAAAAACTCTGCTTAAACACAATTCTGTGCATTTAACTCTCAGCTCAAAACTGCACAATTACTGTGATTAAGTCTATGTAAATCTAACAAAAAAGACAAACATTTAGTTTGTATTGTATTAGCCATCTTCTGGAAATAACAGCACGAAATCTCATTGCTCCTTACCAAATATATTACTTTTCATTAAATACACAGACCATAAAACTACAAAATGAGATTAAAAGGCTGTGAATAGCATTTTATGTACTGACCCCACAAATAGAAAACAGACTCTCCTCAGTCTGTTGTCATTCTACCAAACTAAAAATTAAGAATCTGGAAGATTGCTGAGATCCCTCAGCATTAGGCTGGTCTGTAAGAACCTAATTATTTATTTTGAAATGACCGAGTAAACATTTTGTTTTAATTTTTGTTTTAATTTACTTTAATTTAATTAATACTACCTATTTGAGGCACTACTTTGCACATTTTGTAGCACAATCCAAATAACTGAGAAACAGTGGGAAAATCAAGGAAAATCATATTATGAGTGAGTGCAAAGATCTGAATAAAGAGTATCAGATATGGATCAAAACAGTGCTTCTCCCACCAGAATCTCAATTTCTCTTTGTTTTCTATCCATCCATTCCTCAAGCCAAGTAGTTCTTTAGCCCTGACCCGAGTTTTGTCTCACAGCCTACCAAGTCCAAACCATCCTCCTCCAAATTCCCTCGAAGCCTGTCCTGCTTAGCCAGCAGGTGCCACTTTTTTGAGAAAGAGAAGGTCAACATTTCCCTAAGGATTTGAGCAAAATGCCTCCTGGAGGGAGCAGTCTGGGATTGGTGCTCGGGTCTGCTCCCCTGGGTCTGCACATGCTGGCTCTGAGCCTTGAGGTAGCAATGTCAAGAACTGTTAAGGATTTACAGAGAAGTCTCTCAGATTTAAGTGAGAAGCATTCTAATGGAAATCACTCAACTACTTGGTCTGCACCTCTGAACAACACACATGGATATTACATTTAAAATGTTTTTAGATGAAAATTGAACATTCCCCAAAATATTTGACTCAAAAGTAAATAGAATTTAGTGCCAAATGCTAAAGAACTGCAATAACAAAGCAGAGCTACTGCTTTTTTTAGTACACAGACAAACATAATACCAGTATACATTCACAGGACTTATAAAGCTATATTTTTTTGCTAAATAAGGAATAGTCAAGGCTGCATTTATGATCAACTGTATCCTTCAGCATGAAGGGATACAAAGCACAAACCGAATGCAAAACATCAGCAACTTGGCTTAATAAGATTACAGTACAGTAAAAGGTGCTCATAAGCATTTTCTATAAATGAAATGTAAAGCCTGATGACTCCATAGGAGCCGGAAGACCAACCTAAGCTCATAATGAAGGTATTGTGACAAAGCTTAGCATCTGAAACACCAACAGAATGGTGCATTTCTGATGTGGTTGAGAATTTCACAGTGATTATAATGCAGCCATGTTACAGTGGCTAGTTTTAGGGTAGTGTGCTAGTTTCTATGATCCATAAGCAGTTGTAAGGCAGATAATACTGAATTTACCTAGTATATTATTCCTTCCTCTAATCTCACTTCTCAAAATAACATTATATGTGTAATGGCACATGGTTGGAAAATTTAAACCACTTTCCCAACAAACTTAAATAAATCAGTAAAAATATATGTACATTTAATTCAGTACACAACAGTTTCTTTTTCAAATGCAGAGAAAAAGGGATATTATGATCTTCTGTGGGAAAAGCAAGCTGTCAGACTGAATAAGTATCAAGAAGTATAACCATTAATTCATTAAGTAAAAATAGTCAAGAAATCAAAACCCATCACCACTCCAATCACTTCTGCCCTCTACCAGTACACAGAAACAAGCACTACAGTGAATCAAACAGCATCAGGCAAACCTGGGTTTGTTTCACCTTTGCAGTTTTGAGCATGCTTAATGCCATGTCCACCACACACAGGCACAGCTGTTCTTCTATCCTCTCGTGCCTCCAGAAAACACTCCTACAGTCCTAGACTGGTAATGACAGAAATTTGGCTAAACAGATTTGTCAACAGCAATGCTAAACAGCATATAAACTGTTCTACCAATATCCTACTTACCTTTTCACCCTTACTAGATTCAGTAACTAAATTTACATTAAAATAATTGTACAATGGTACTTCAGCATTCAATGAACCACGTTCCTAAGTATGTCTCCATGAGCCATTCCTAGGACCAGGGGAAAAAATATTGAAGTATAAAACATAGAAGTCAACACCCTTTTACTTCATACCTCATTGTCTGTCCAATCAAAACCTCAGTGAAGTCAATTTATTTCTGTCAATGACATCTTTATTTCTGTAAATGACATCTCAAACCATAGACACACAGATAAATTGCATTTTATTTCTAAGAGTTACCAGGAGCTCATTGTGCATGCACAATGCATAGAGTGTGTTGAGGAGGAAGAACTAAAATAAGGATGCTCTTACACAAGCCAGTCACCCATTCTTGCCATCATTTACTAAAAATATTTTTTTTTAAAAATCCCTTCTGTTAACTGAAGCACCTAAAAGATATTTTTTTTGTTTGTTTGTTACAAGGAGAAGTCAATTTTGGGAAAAATGTATTTTAATTAGAATCAAAATACATGCAAGCCTTTGAGTAGATAACAGCTTACAGCCACATGTCTATTTCTAATAATCCTCATAATAAAAGCAGAGTTTTAAGTAGAGGTCCTTTCTGAGAGAGGATTTTTTCCTTAAAAACTAACTTGGTTGCAAGCCACAATATAAAACCAAAGGACAAACTTAATTTGCCACTCCTAAAGCATACGGATTAGTAACAGACATCCAGACATACCCAGCTGAATCAGAAAATGTGTCAGAAAATAGGAGAGGTTGTTACTGTTGCTTTTCAATAATATGAAGTGACTAACCACCTGTGAGTACCTCCACTGTCAGCACTGGCAACAGCAAAGGGAATTGATGTCCAGAGATGCAGGCACATCCAGCTTCCACTTCAATATCTACACTTACCAGGGCACTTCCTTCACTGCACTGCACCCTGTGTTACCACAACATTTACTTCAAAAGTTTTCCATTCTCAGCTCCAGACACATATTACAGGAAACATTTTTTTAAGGATGTGCAACATCAAATTTTATTTGAAACAAATGAGCATACAACCCTTCTTAGGACTACTTAGTCTAACTCTAATACTAAGGAGAACAAGAGGAAAGTGCTAAGACAAATCATCAAAATTCCCAAAGAGAAAGTCAAATTAAAAAAGCCAAATACAAAAAGGCCAAAGTGTGTCATATCCAGAAGAGAAACACTTGAACAGTCATATTAAACCAGAGCTCCAGCCTGCAGTCCTGAGGTAGAGGCATATTGAGAAGAGTACTTTGAGCACCGAGCCAGCTCTCTGCTCTGCGAGGCACTTTCAGTATCAGGCCACATTCACATCCAAAAACCAGCAGAGATTTTACAGGCTATGAAAGCACACCTGTTTTGGACTTCTACTTCCCTACAAATAGTCTTGTAAAGGAGTGAATAACTACTTAACAAACACTAAAAGGTCACAGACAACTTCCAAATGGCTGGCACTGCCCCAAGCTGTTACAACAGAGTTATGGACAGGCAGATAACAGTTTCTGAACCTAACTTGGCACACCCCAGAAGACCTTAGCATCCTTGCTGAGCTCTTTGCTTCCAAACAGACAAATCCTAAGAGCCTCTTTCTGCTCTCCAGCACAGGCTGGCAGTAAGCACAGAATGAATTTCACTGCAGAACATAAACCACAACCAAACCCCAGCACATGTGCAGTGCTGGCTGTGTGCACAAATGGCTCCCGGCCAGCTTGACTCCTATCACTCACAGGCAGGAAGAAAACCAGACAGGCCACTTCAGCAAAGGCTTGTTCGCTGTGGGACAGCAACAGAAGATTTATTTGCACAATTGGACCCATTATGCCATAACTTCTGTTCTCTGACACCCTTTACAGAAATCCTGAAAGGGAAAAGTTAAAGCAGAGAGATAACTAGAATTCACAACAATAGTCCCAAAATGGCTGAGACTGTGTGAAGAGCTAAAACTACCAGCATGCAAGTGACTTCAATAGCACAGGATTATTAAGCCAGCATCCAAACTACATTTCAGTAGCAAAATACTGTCATAATACAGGTAATGACACAACTTTATTATATCAGATATAAAATACTCAGTCTTGCAGGAACTTCACAGTACCAATATTTCCTCTGCTGTCTATACAGGACTTAACTCCCCCAACTAAAGCAGGTATACAAGTGCTTGACTACAACACAGCCAATATCACTGACATGTTCACTGACTGAAAGCCCTATCTTTAACTGAACTGAGAGAAATGCAAATTATCAAAAATCTGGGAAAACTAACGAAGAAAGTCCTAACTGAACATATTCCATGAATTCCTTAAGGTCAAAAAAAAAGTAATCAAGAATAAAAAATTCAAAAAGATAGTCAGATATTCCAGTGCTGACAGAAGTACATCAGACAGTTCTAGTGCTGTTTCAGACAATCAGAGAATATTCTGAATTGGAAGGGACCCAAAAGGATCATCAAGCCCAACTCTTAAGTGAATGGTCCATATGGGGATCAAACCTGCATTATTTGCACCATGTTCATTACTACTGCTGCCACAGAACACAACACAGAATTTCACATGTGTAAGCAATCTTTTACATTAAGCTGGTTGTTAGCTTTGCTTTGGTTAAGGGAAAACAGAAAATGCATAAAGGGAACCCACAAAGGCACAGTCTTCACAAGAGGTACCATTTCACCATAATGCTGGCCTGTATTTCCAAAGAAGTTATCAGACTGCTGAGAAATTAAGTCCCTCCCTGTAGTCCTAATTTTTATCTGCAGAAGTTCAACTATGATGAAATAATAATATAATTCTTAATAGTATCATTCAAGATGCACACCAATTAGTACTATAGATTGTATATTTCAAAGATCATTTGTAAAAGGGCTGGAAACAAAAATTATCTTCTCTTCTTTCAATCTGTCTGCATTCAAATTTAATCCATCATGAGGTTTCAGAGGAAAAAAATCAGGCTAAAAACAACTCAAAAAATTCCCAGTCCCTTGGGAATGCAAAGTCTCAAGACACTAAATCTGTCACTGGTTCAGGGGTGATTGCAGACACTGCTGTGCCTCCAACTCACATTTTCAGTTGTACATTTCCAGAAATACATGTGTGTGAGAAGAAACTAAGACAAGTGATTTTTAAAAGGAAAAATATTTAAAACTCAAAGGTGATTACAACAGTCTTGAGGGATTCTTGAAGAATATCCTTACAGTAAAAGTGAATTAAACTGTATTACAGAACACAGACATTTTTCTTAATATTTATGTCTGTACACTTTCTTTTTCTCTGCCTACTTTCTTTTCTTTTTCAAGACATCACCATTAAAAAAAATTAAAATCACACCACCAGGAACAGTAATGAAAGAGAAAGTTAGTGAATTGTCCCTGGGCATTTGTCTACCAACAGCTGTTAGAAAGCCTAACTGGAAATCACAACCCAGAGTCCAGGGCTCAGGACTGGCATTCCTTTGGCTCATCCCCTACAAATGCCTGGAGGAATCACACACACCTAGAAGCAGCTAACTGTATTATCCATAGGGATGAAACTAAGCCCTGGATAAGGAAAATGACCAAATAAAATTTAAAATTAATAAACTTCAGCTAAACAACCAAATTCAAATCTACCCCAAGTAAAGCAAGTTTACTGTTTTCCTTGCTACCCAATGGTAATTACATTAGCAAAGTTTCATCAATGCCATTAACACTCACTAGTAGGAGCAGCACCACTACCAAACTGCTATAAAACTCAGAAATTCTTTTACACCTCCTCTTTATTTTTTGCCTTGGAATTTAAAAGTAAAATTGTTTTAAAAATAATTAATTCAGAAATTAGGAAGTACTCACATCAAGTCCAGAAGAAAGACATCCTCAACTACCTTAACCAGTTACAGAATCTGGTTGTGGACAAAAGTAATCCCATGGGGGTGCACGTGGCCATCTGCATGAAGCACCCAGGAGCACAGCAGTTCTTTATTTCCCAGCTTCAAAGGTGGACACTCCTCTTTCCAAATGCTGACGCTCTTAAGATTTGTTTGAAGTTTTTAGATAACACAACCATACCAAAATAAACATTAAAGTTGCCTTCATATTCTGTTTCACTGCCGCTGAAAGACATATATTCTTCAAAACCAAGTTGGAGAAAAAAACCTATCTACAATAATAACAGCCAGGGATCAAATGTACAATTTGCACATTAGCAGGAGTTGAAAAGATAAGAATCTCCAAAGCTTATTGCACGTCAGGCACAAAGCAAATAACCTTCCCATGCTAACAGTTTCAACCAGATAATCTTATGGCCTTCCCTAGAAAATACCTCTGCTTCCTGATTTCCCCAGCTTTCTGTCTCCCTAAATACTCACTTCAGTGTAAACATCCTACTTCTCATAAAAGCTGCTGTGAAGTTTAAAATTTCTTGAATTACAAAGAGATGGGAAACCAGACATGAATTACCAAAAAAAAAAAAAAAGACAAAAAATGCCCCACACCAAGCACTCACAATTAAGTACAAGTATCACATTCAGAAGCTGCTGAAATGTAATCTATAAATTCAGGTCAACAACATTTAATTCATTTGCAGTCTCTCCTGTTTCAGTGTTTTCTAAAATATTTTTCCCACTAGGTATATCAGAAATTCCATTTACAATAAAAAGAAGGCATAACAGAGCTACCATATTTGGATCACTTGCTTTTATCCCAATCTGGCTGATTTTCATGAGGTTTACAGGATATAAAGCAGTTTTTTTTTCCCCCAGAAGCTAGAACCAAATATAAAACCAGAGTCACAACAGACTAGTTTGGCAAAACATGGTAGTTGAATTTTGAGTTTCAAAGAACTGTTTGAGGGCCAAGTCACACTGTTTTTCTCTTACATAGTATTTATTTACAAAATAGGTTTCACTAATCAAATGGTACTGAGACCAAAGTACACTGTTAATATGTGAAGTATTTGTTTTTAAAATATCTGTAGTGCTTGAAGTCTTCCCTTTGGCATGTGCTTTTTCGTCAGCACTTCTTAAACTCACCCTCACATACCAGAATCATGATATAAAAATCATCTGTTTCACAAAACACTCCATTTAATGATACACAACCATTTTTATGGCAGAAGAAGCAAACAAGTTAAAAAGCACTTAGGGGAAATAGAAATTATTGTTTAGAAACAAACTTCTTCATGATCTTTAGGTTAAATCAAATGTTTCCTAACTTTAAGACACACTCTGTTGTAGCACAATCAGCTTTTCCACTGCTGTTAGAGCATAGGTTGTGTCTACAACAAGACAAAGGATAATTTTTAAGTACTCAGAATCCAGACACAGCAGCAAACGCAGCCACATTCAACACAGCCTCATCTCTTGTTCCAGTCAGAGTAGGTTTTGTCAAAAAACCCACTTGATTACTGAATCTTTTTAGACGACTTGTTACCATATCCATGATTATTAGATCATGGCCATAGGCTAGACACTGGTACATATATCCAGCTGTCAGAGTGAATTTAATCCATTAAATACAAAGGATAGCTATGGACAGGGCTGTTTTCTGTTTATGTATCAGAAAACCTTTTTAGACCAGAAATTTTCTTCCTTGAAGAAATTTAGGCAAATGTATGTATCTGTGTTTTCTTATTTGGATAAGATTCAAATAAAATTTACAGAAGTGAGACATATATGTAATCTGTGAAGGTGTGCTGAAACAGTTTCTGTAATGCTGATATGAGCCCCAGACTGAAATTTGCATTTCCACATTTTTAAATAACAGCGTCTACATTTAAGAAGCTGTATAGTAGACACAGCAAAAACTCAATTGAAAAAAAAAATTTGATCAACATAAGTAAAAGATTAAATTAAACAAGCAGAGACATCAAACTAAATACAAAAGTAGGGAGTGCATATTGACATTGAAAACAGTGCAAGCTAATTTAACTCTGCTTAGGTCATATGAGGTTGTTGATATTAACCCATTCCAACACCACCATTGACATTAACTGAGCAAGTTCAAAAACACTTCTTGTCTGTTCTACAGTGTAAACACTAACCCTCATTTTAGAGCTGAGGAAATCAGAAAATAGAAAAGAAAAAAAGAAAGGCAGTTCCTCAACGATGTAGCAAAACAGGAACAGAAATTTTGCCTCTTTGTTACATCCTTTGAAACTCAAGAATATTTTCTCTTCACTAGGCAATGATACAATCTTAACAGAAGCTTTTAATGGAGATAAAAAGCCTGCTTTAACTTTTTACAAAATTTTACAATTTTACAAAAATAACAGCACTAAGTAGAAAGTGAGTAATAGTATTTCCTAGGACTTTGCAATTCCTAGTGATTTTTTTAATATCCATTAAGAGTCATTCCGAAAAAAAAATCACGTTTCAATAATTACGTATTTTGTTAATTATTCAGTATTTCATCTTCCTATAATTTAACAGATCAAATAAAACAATAGCATAGATTACAAAACTACAGAATATTGAAAAGCATTTAATATTTCAATATAGAAGCTTGTTATATGAATTAAGTGATCTGTGCCTTTTATTTAAGGATTAGTCATACAAGTATAAAACTATTTCAGAATTAGAATTTTAAAAGATAAATACCTATCTTCTCATACTAACCTCATTTAAAATGCTATCTTTGTTAAGCCTGACAAAATCAGGCCAGTATTTATACACACTTACACATTCAGAACACAATGAGCTTATCTCAATGTATGTCAGTGACCCTACTGCCACAATCCCAAAAACAGCGCCTACTCAATCAGTACTGACTCAAAGGCTAAAAGGACACATAAATAGAACATTTGTTGGAGCTGTGAAAGATCTTTTATTCCCAAACGTGACTTGAGACCAACTGGCACAGCAGTCAGAGGGCACTGGGGCTGTCAGCGCTGTGTGCCTTCCCAAGGAGAGCTGCAGAGCTTCAGGACACACTTCTGCTGAGGCAGCACTGCATTTGCTTAAAAGGGGAAAACAACGACAAGCAGCCACCTTGCAGAGCCCGAATCCCTCGGTTCAGACTCTCCTTGTGAGCAGTGCTGACCTCTCCTTGGTGCAGTATCTGCTGCCCTCACAGCACAGCCTGTCGGTGCAAACTCCGGTACAAACCGGGAGTACCAAGCCCCGCCTGAAGGGCTCAGCAGCAGCTCCGCAGCTTCCCCAGGCCAGGCCACGCTGGAGCCGCTCCCTGCTGACAAACGGGCAAGGCCAGGCAGGACCGGAAAACAAGGCCCAGCTAAGGATCTCTAGTGCGGCACATGCCTACATCTGCTGCAGCAGGCAGAACATTTTCAAGTACAAATACAGTATTCATTATATCATTCTTCCTTCATTTCACTTGGAAGGCAAAAAAAAGAAGAATGAAGTGTTTGCTTAATTCTCACTTTTATCTATTTCAGAGAAAGTGACAGAGTTAATGGCTATGTTACATAAACAGATGTAAAGGATGGAGCAAGCTAAATGGATAACTTCAGAACTCATCTCATCTAGAGGCTCTTTCAGTAAAAAAGAAATACTTAGACACGGAAGTCCCAGTCCACATAAAATAATATGTGGTACAGTTTTAATCACATTGTCCCCAAACTTTAAAAAAATCCACTTTTTTTTTCAATTCCTCAGATTTAAAATCTTTTTACCTTCTTAAATAAGCAAAAAATTAATCAACTCCATCCTGACAGCTCATGTAGAAATGGATATTATGGCTGCCTAGTCTGTGCTCTAAAATTGTCTCTGACTTCTCACACTTCATCTTGATGAAAAACTTCACATATTAAAAAAAACCCAATAACTATATTATCTAATGTGACACAAGAAATTAATAGCTTTTTCCTAATTTGAAAACAATTAACATTTGGTAACTACAGTCTGAGGAAGAAGCATCTATATGCAAAGATATAGCCGAGTTTCCTGAAAAAGACATCTTATGTAAGGTATATTTTCCAAATATATAAAACTTTACACCTCTGCAAGTGATTTTCCCCCATTAGTGTCACATTTATAAATAAAATGGTAGCAAGACAACCATTTTACTTATAAAAAACAAAAACATGAATGAGAAAAGGATGATGAATGAAGCAGTGTATTTTCCCAACTGTTTTGCCCTATTCAAAACTACAGAGGAAATCTTCAAAAATATTTCTTCCAGGTACAAAAAGGAACAAGTACTGTGGGAAACTCAGACACTGATACTGGTTAGCTGCTAGAACCATTCAATCTCTAAGTGCATTCAAGCTCAGTATGTTAAATACACAAAAAGTTCAGAGAGAAAGGTTTTAAAAAGCTGAAGCTTTATGAACACTGGGTTCAACCAACCAAAGAAGCAAATAATGTATTTCAAGGAAACCTCTGCTTCCCGCTCTTTTCACTGCAGCCATGTGCTAATACTGACAAGGTACCTTCAGACCAATGCACCAAGCACTTCAGGAGATGCAAGAGCTGTGCCAGGAATGCTGCCTTCAGAAGGACTCTCATTGCTATGGCAACAGCATGTTCTGCAGGATCCCAGGCAGAGACAACCTGTGACACACTCATGAGAGATGGCCAAACTCCGCTGCAGCACAAGTGGCACTGTCACACACATGCCAGTTAGCACTTGCAGGAATGCAAGGCACAAAGCAGGGAGGGTTATGAGAGTTCACTTCACTTCCCTGCTTATAAACTGCTGTCTCTGGGAGAAAAAGTACCCTTCACCTTATTAAACAAATTAATACTATTCAAAGGCCAAAAAGTATATTATCATTAGCATAGAATACAAATTGCATTGAGGCATTTACCCCTGTTCTGGTCTCAAGTTCCCCTAACAGGATGAGGATAAAGGAAAAGGGAAAGGTTAGTACATAGCAAAGAAGCAAACTATTGAAACTATTAATCAGTACTCAACAAGTATCTTGAAATAAAGTGAGTTTAATGAGTATAGCAGACACACGTGGCTAGAAACTCTGGTTTTACTACATCACTCTACAAAAAACCCCAAACAATCTCTCAGAATGCTTCACCTTCTACCCAGAAATGTATTCACAAAACCACCCTTGACATCCTGAGATTTAATCACGAACGTGCCGATTTTTAAACACCTCACACGCAACACTCTCACCCTTGTAAGCATTTGTATACTACTACACAGGGACCAGCCACTAATTCAAGCCATTTAAAGCCACCAGAAGGAAATTTATTTACCCATTTCTGCATTTTATTACATTCCTTTTCAAAATTTAATGTAAGTTACATACATTTTATCTGCATAAACAGACAAAACCCTGCCTGCTGTTGCTCACCTGAGTTCATTCACCCCAGATGATCAGCTCTATCTTTCCCATACACTATAAGGACTATAACATGGCTGCACTCTCAATGTTTCTGACAATGCCTAAAATAGTTTAGTCCCTTTTAAGATTCCTTCTGGTTGTACTGTACAGCACTCACACCCTGAAGGCCTGCTAGGATGTTGGGTGTATGTGCTGGAGAAGATGTGGCCTTGCATTCTTTAGAGCCGCTCTCTCCTTCCTTCTGAAGTATCAGCATTATCTGACTTGCTTAGCAAGTAGTAATATTGCAGATTGTTAAAAAATATTGCAAATAAATTAATAAAATTAACAGCTGAAAGAGAAAGAAATATGGGGGACTTTGTGTTTTATTGGGGTTTGCGCTTTTGGGAAGTTTTTCAGGCTTTTGTATTAAGTTTTTTGGTTTGTATTTTTTTGTGTTGTTGTTTTGGTTTTGTTTGGGTATTTTTGGGGCGAGCTTTTTTAATTGAGGAGCTTTTAAATTCAACATCCTACAAATACAAGTATCTAATTCAGATGTTCCTGCCGTAAGTAGTATTGAAAGTTTATGCTCCATTTTTTTTGGTGCGCTTATTACAGTCCTCTGGCAAGGGAATATGATATCAGAGATATTTTCAAGGTTACCAAAATGAAAGTATTGCACAGAGCAGAGAACACATGCCAGACATGACATGCATTTATACACAAATTGGCAGAAATGTGCATTTGTTTTATAAAATCCAGCTAAGGAAAAAATTTTTGCATTACCATTCTATTCAATCCCCTTGCATCTATGCATCTCAAGCACTAATCCTGCAAAGACCTACTACAAAATACAGCCATTTGAGCTCTGCAGTAGTAAGCACCAGACATCATTTTTAGAAATACACAAAAGCTTTTCATTACTCAAAAACTCGGTCATCTTCATTAAATCACCATCTCTTCATAAAAGCCTTGGCTTCATTTAGCATTCAGGAAGATGAAAGAGCAGCTCCCCTCCTTATGGATTACTTCTCCATTACAAGAGAATACTTTGCACGTCAAAAGCAAACACTGAAGGATTAAATGATATTGTAGCTTCCGCTCTTATTTATCTGCAATGGGCAGTGAATAGAATTGCAAAGAAACAATCAGTGATTATTTTAAGCTGTGTTCTTTTGCAAGGATTATGACTCATGAAGTTGCTGCATAAAGAACTGGAGCGGGATAGGTGTCGCATTGGAAATGGTCGAAACACCACAATATGAAAAATGTTTGTCCTACAAGCAAAGCTGTCTGATTTAATCATTTCATGGGGCAGCCACAATTGCTCTTGGGATAACAACCAAGACAATAGTATCTTGCATTCAGTAAACAAAAAATAAAAATATACACAGTGAATTCCATTCTCCTACAGAAAACTAAAAATACCTCTGGATTTTTTGTTTATACTGAATTAAGGGTAAAATACGTTTTAAACTCAATTTAATTTAACACACAGAACATGCACATTTATGGTCTGATATTCATCTGCATTTTACCTGCAAAATGTACACAACTAGAAATAGCCAAATTTGGATTTTGATTAACTAGGTACATTTTTCTAACAATTAGCTCAGCACATTCATCTTTACATCTAAAAAGGAAGAAAAGAATACACCATCTAAAATATAACTTCCACAAAAAATGGCTCAGAGCACACTTCAATATAAAACTCCAGCCCAGCCTAACGTGAGTCTTGTTCTGTTACCACTGCTTCAGCAAGAGCAAAGATCTCTTCCAGAGAGAAGCTAAACACAAAATGTGTCCTACAGTGGTGTTCATGAAAAGCAAAGTAGAAGTGGTTCAAGTTCTTACTGGAAGCCCACACAATGAACAACCTGATCAAGGCACGGAGACACCGCCGGCTCTGAACTACAACTGGCACAAAATGAAACCCAACAGAATCTGCTACCAAAACAAAGCTAACTTGAATGGTGAAATAAATACATCACGTGCTTACAAAAAACAATATAGAAAATCTCTGCAGAAGATCAGGAGCAAAAAATCCACTGTAATAAACAAAAGTTACTTCTGGAAAAAAATATGCGAATTGTCATCTCTATGTAAAAAAAAAAAATTAAACCTACTTATTTTCCACTTAGCAAGAAACTGCTACTGTAATAAAAATGTACACTTTTGGACCATCTTTTAAATGTACTTCCATAGCCCTAATATGAAAATGTACAACTTGTCTGTCCAAGATAAACTTTTCTTAGTTTTATGCTAAGTTTTTACTACCATTCACAGAGAGCATTCGTCAGCACTGCACAGTAAACACTTTTAGTCAGGTCTTTTTCACCTCCCCACTCCAAATACTACCTTAACACACCAGCAACAATTATTCTGGTGTGGTCAAGCAAGATTTCTCTCCATTACACTGGTAAAACATGAAGTTTATGCATTTTAAAGCCATTTCAGCCCTTTACTTAAAAAAAATAAGAAATCACATCTCTAGTACACAAGAATCTAACAAAGTCCTGAAGATTGATTGGGTACTTTTTAGCCTGATGATCCTCTGAAAACAGTGAGATATTATAAATATAACAAAAGCTACTCTTTCTGATCATTCTTGGTATTCAGTTAACATCTTCACCAAAGAAGTACGTCCTTTATGTTTTTGAATGTTGTGTTTACAAACACAGTTTTGTGTTACAGATGAAAAAACAAGGCATTCATTCAAGACATTAAAAAAAATTATCATTATCTCATCTTAGAGTCATAATAGAAAAAAATAAGAAACAAACAACTTTGCCCCTACAACCACTAGTAAATAATGCATTGTAGTATTTAAAAAGTCCATCAAGTACCACAAAATACCTCCAAATCATCAGGTTGAAGTATACAATAGAACTGGGGAGTGCTAAATTTTCAAATTAATTAAAAATAAACAAAAAGCAAACAAAATACAAAACACAAAAAATGCAGGACTGGCCATTACAATATAATGCAGAAAAAAACCTCTCAGTTATTAAAAATAAAAAAAAAAAAACTTCCTATCCTTAGAATGATGATATTCCTACCTTTTCATATAATGTTTAATAGCCAAAAGTGATAAAGGTGAATACACTATTTAGAATTAATTATGCATATTCAATAACAATCTCCAAATAATTCACATGCAAAAGAAAACACCGCTTTTGCTTATTTATTTCCAATCTAGTGACTTCCTCACAGAAGATTGTACAAAACCAATCAAGTTTTGCTACATATTTCTGAGAAGTGCTAACACACTGAATTAGATAATGCCTGCAAAAAAAGGTTTTCAGAGAAGATACTTTATTTCATGAGGTCACTTATTGAAACTGAATTTTCAAGTACGAAAACTAGTATTTATTTTGAAGTATATTTAAGATAGAAGACTTATTTATTATATCCCATAGATCACATCTGGCTCTGGGGGTACTTTAATAAATTTGATATGGTTCTGAAAATGCTCAATGCTATTTCCCTGTAAACATAAACCTTGCACAAGAGTAGCAAACAGAACTGCATCTCCATGGTCAAGAGAGGTCAGAAGCCTAGCAAACTATTTCAGTTCATGTGCAGCTTTGATTTTAAAAACAGTCCCCACAAACTTCACTCTAAGTGGTATTATGGCATTATATTACCAAACAACCTCCTCTTCATAAATACACACAATGTTCAGCCCTGAAAAAATTACACTATGCCTTTAGCAATTTCAGGAAAATATAGTTTACCAAGTTAATGCTAGAGTATAGGGTAGATTAACACAAACTCATATAATGGTATCTGCAGGCTCAGCTATGGATAAAGTAGAATTACCTGAGACAAACAGCTGTCACAGCAACTTGACAGAAAAACATCTAAGGGGTTAAATCCTCTTTGTGTGACAGCTGCAAAAAAGTGAGGGGAAGGGGAACTTTGGCAAGCATGTATCAATGATAAGCTTTTAACATGAAATTCCTTTGCTAAACATCAAAAAGGGACCATAAACAAATACACCCAAAAAAAGCTAAAACTCAGCAAAAGCTGCAGACACTGAAGTTTTACAGGGGGAGATTACAAGCTCAGCTGACATTAAAGGACATACAAATACATAAGAATCCCAGTCATACTGCTCTTCCTCCTCTTTACTCAAACCCTTAGTCCTCACATTTCCATTTCTATCAAATCTGCTGTCAGGATAAATACAAAATTTCAAATCCTGTTCCTTCCACATGCCATTAAGACCACTGTCCAAAGATTCTGAATACTCTTCATCACTTACAGTAGACCAGAAAAATTTGGCAGGACACAGAGTTACTGGCTGGGGGGAGGCTGATGGTGGAAGGTGCCCCATCCTTAGATCCACATCAGGAAAGGACAAGGCAGTAATGCAATCCCAGATCTTCTGAAGCCATCCAGAAATCACTGCAAAGATCCTCCTTGCATCCCAAATCAGTAATATTTATATGTGGATTGGAGGCTGCATGCTGTGCCTGTAACACAGTGACCACACTGCTGCTCTCATCTAAGGAAAAAGTTGCTGGAAATGCAGGATTAACTTTTTGAAAGAATGCCTTCTACATGCAAACACAGCAAAATTCAGTTTCCCTTAGTAATGGTGTCAAATGTATCTCTAAACAGAAGTCAGACCAGCACTATTAAAATTCTCAGATCTTCTGTTTGGAAAACAGCAAACAATTTCTGACCAGGCGTCATGAGGTTTATACCATCATCTTTCAAAATCAAAGTCACCAGTAATGAGCAATGGACTAACACTTATTTCTCTGCTCACTAAGCTAGATTCAGAATACTGAGCTGTTTTAGTCTTTTCCCTCAATCCCTAAAGCCTCCATATCCATATGACCACAAACACCTTGCAATACACTGCTTCAAAGCTGGGTTGTCAGTTCTCTCTACTTATCCAACATTTTTTCCCCTTCTCTTTCTAAACAGGATATGGAAGCTGTATCTCACAGGAATATACACGATACTTCTCAGGACTTTTCATGGCATGCTGGTAATTTATCTTTCCAAAGACAAGGAATGGAAGGAGGAAATGTGACAGCAGCAGTGAGACAGGGGCTGCCCACAGGCAAGCTGCAGTCATGAATTTACTGCCTCTGCATCACCCTCAGGTTTCTAAACGCAACAGGTGAGGGATCCTGACTGGAATCTTGCTCTCACTTGCATCTGGCCCATTTGAAGAGAAACCCATGGGTCACCCCCTACAAAAAAAGGAAGGTAAAGAAGCCACAGACACCCTTCTGCTTTCAAGCACAAGGCTTCTTCAATTCTCCTAAGGCTCTTCAGAGGACAGAATTTAGCACCCCGCAGACCAAAGATGAAATGCCAGGTTTCCAGCTCTGGTTCACCTTTAATGAAGCTAGAGGACAATCCAGATTTTTTTTTTTTTTTTTTAATAAAAAAGCTATACTGCTGCATGAACAAATGCTTAACAGGCCACTCCAGATTTCCAGCATTTAAGACACAACAAGAGTGTCTTTTCTCTTCAGCAATTGAACAGATCAATGAACAGAGTATCTAAACCATTGCTCCTCCAGGCAACTCCACCAAATTCTTTTTTTTTTAAATTTGGTTTGTTTCTTTTACAAGAAAATTGAAAAGGAAGTAAGAGTTCACAGGATTGACAAAGTCAGGTTTTGTTAATTTTGGAAACACTGTTTGGTAACTTAAGGGACCTGCTCAAGAACTGCCATTGTGTCCATTCTCCACACACATGGCCCTAATTTAGGGACACTCAGGTTAATGGCAGGCCATCAACTTAAATGGTCTTTGCATCGAGTCACTAATGAGCAGCCTATCCCAATCCAGGGCATCCCTTAAAAACTCAGTACATTAGTAGAGACAAGTGCAAAGGGCAGCCAGTCAGTCTCTTGAATTTGTATAAAAGATACCAAACCAACACAAACAGATACCTTCAGAAGTTTTTGCATATATCAGGAATGTCTGGGTACACACCAGGTTTGTGCCCAAAGCTGGTCACTCCCAAAGTTGCATACTTAGTTTCCATGAACTTCAGAAGAAGCTTACAGACAAGAGAGGTGCCATATTTTGACAACTTGGCTGCTCAACTGTACCTCTTACTTTAAACTCTCATCCCTCTTTTCTGCTATACATCCACAATATCTTATTTCATCTCTTGGACTGATACCTCACTGATGCATGTGCACAGCCACGTGCAAAAATAATAAATAATGCTATTAGTACATTGAAAAAGGTATTAAATTGAAAATGGTAGGCCACAGAAAAATACTGCCTCAGAGTTACTCTTCTTGGCAAAAGACAAAAAAAAAAACACAAAAGGGAGTTATTTTAGATTTAAAATAAAAACCTGAGATTTAAAAACTCACTTAGAAAAAAACCTGAGATTGTGATCAAATCTACTAAAAACTATAAGAAAACTGCACTAGTACTGCCTATGGTAGCACATGCATATTGTGACTGGTTGCTAATGGAATTACTGTAATAAATAAAGGGTGCTGGGCAAAATCATAACCATCCAAGGTTGTACTGGTATACATGCTGTAGCTTAGACAAAGGCAAAACAAGAAAAATGTCACTGTAAATCACAAACACTACCTTTACCCATAGCAGCAACAGAAGATTTAGATTTTACATAAAATCTAAAGAAAAAAAAAACCAACTCCTGATTAAAAAGCCCATTGGAACAAATCTCTGACCTTTGCAACCTTCTAGTAAAATTTCTAAGACAGAAATGGCTTCATCTTCAGAAGCTGGCCTTGGAGAAGAAAAGAATGACAAGTTCTGTTTCAAACAAGAATTAAGTACAGCAGGTATGACAAGGAATATTTTGTGGCTTAACTCACTGGCTTACATATCAGGTTACTTTTCCAATATGTTTATTTTCACCAGCAGTCTGACCAAGTTATTTGACTTTATCAGCAGCTTACATGACTTACTGTCACAATATACTACAATATATCAGATTAGTTAACTTATTTTATCTGCAGCCTTCATTCATAACTGATTGACCTGTAGAAAGCAAACCTGCCCCAGCTATCTCTTAATCAAAACACAATGTTCATCTGTTAATCCAAGACAACAATTTCTTACAAATTATAGATCAGCTGTATTAGCTGTTTTATTCATGCAACCCAACTATACATATATTTCTAAAATATAATCAGCAGAAGTCTGGCAGAGTTGTAGCAAATCAAGCTTGTTACATCAGGATTAATAACATGCACCCCAGTATTTCCAACACTTCACAAAACCACACCTGAAAAACAAACACAACTTATCCATTCTTTAACAGCAACTAATTTGTCCCTTCAAACTAGGGATCAGTGAGTGATGAGGAAAAAGCACCAAGGAAGCACTCCTTCCTTCTAAATCAGATTTCCCAGAAATACAGAGTCTTAAGAGCCACGGAGACATGCACTGATCTTCACCTGCTTAATGGGGGCCATTAGGCTGAATCTCAAATCACTGACAGGTTGGAGGGGGAGGGGAGGTGTTTGCAGATTTTTAAGTTTAAATGAGAAAGAGAGGCCTCTAAAATAAAAAACAATGAACACACTCTTACTTCAACTAAGAAAAAGAAAGCACTTTCCCCTAGCATGCTTGTAAAAATATTACAAAAAGAAAACTGAGTTTAATGGGAAAGATATTAAAGCCAGCTTCACTTCTCTAATTGCCATCAAAACCACTGAAAGTCTCTGTAAGAGGCAGCAACACCCAAAGAAAAAAAGAAGTACTTTTTAGGAATCTGTGCACAGTGGGATTTTCAATCCTAGATAGCTCAAAGGAATAAATACCTCCTCTTTTCATGTTTCTCTTTAAAAAGTGATCTCTGGTCAGTTAAAAAAAAAAGCTTTTAAGTATTGTTTGTCTTACAAGTTACAAAACACTTGAAATTATAGCAAGATCACAATTAAATCAAAGTACTTAGAAAGTAAATGCCTGTACTTCATCACTGATCTTGGCTCTAGTTTTTCTACAATACTTAGCAATGTCTCAGAACACAACTAATAAAGAAGTTTATCACCTCTCACTCCTGCACAGTAATCACCCTAGGTCAAGGCTTAGATCATAACATGACCAGAATTAGGGCATATAATCCACTATCGACTAAATTTCTACAGCTAGAAATGTTTTTAATGAAAATCCACAAATATATACTACTATCATTCCAAGGGGAACTCAGCTGAGGTTGCAGCTTGTTTGACAGTTGCAGTGTTGTAATGAGAATTGGTATTTATAGGAGGACACACCATATTGGTAAAGAAACTCAAGGAGTCACACTGTTTCTCTTAAAGAAATAACTATTCTGGCATTCTCTCTTTTTCTAAAACCTCCAGGGGAAGAAAGGGAAGCATTACCTACAAACAGGACATGCCACATTACCTAGCAGTGCTCTAAGACCTTATGTAAAAATTAAAATTTTATTATTCAAGAGAAAATCATTCTACTCATTCAGGGAAAGCAAGGACTAAGCGGGATGAGGTGTTCAGGCTGTGCTCCCCACAATTAAGCTTTAGGTGCCTGAATGTCTTTTAAAACAAGCTTCAGGGAAACAACTCTCTTAAATATTTGTATTTTTAAAAATTTAAATATTAACTACATTGTAAGACAGATTTGCTGCTTACTATTGCCATTAATTTACACCTGATGTACTTTCAAAGAGGAAGAGGAAGCCAGTTGTTTATTTCAGGAGAAAACCTAACTTGAAGACTCCTTCAAGTATGTAACAATTATATTTGCTACATAGTTTCATTAAATTAAATGTGAAAGACACTCTCTGGAAAATTTTAAAATTACTCAATGGATAAGTTTTAAGACGCTTTTAAAAACAAAAAACCTTAAGTGTTACTAAAATGCAGTGTCTTTTGGACTCCCAATGTAACAGCCCTGACAACCTAAGAGGCTAACAGGGGATGTCACTGCAGAACTTCAAGCCACTACTTCACTACTGTACTGGCATCCTAAACATTTATTTCCATTAACTAAAACACAAACATCTATCCATAGGATCAAAACATGTATCCATAGGATCAAAAATATCATTTCACTGTATTCAAACAAGTTGAACCTACATAAAAAGTTCTATCAAAAACTTACTCTGGTTTCTCTTTTGTAGTAAGTATTCCCTTTAGGGAATGACACAAAGCACCTGTTTTAAAATTGCACTTTTTTCCTACTACAGTCCTAGCTTAAAGGTCTCTGACACAGCAATGAGGTGGACCCAGTGACAATGTGACAATACACTGAAGCCACAAAACATGCAACATGTAAATACACAGTTACTTGCTTTCCAGATGCATGGATTAAGTTTCAACACAAGAAAATTCTAGTTGTCAAATCTTTGAGAGCTACATAGTACTAGAAAATTGTATTAAACTCACATTTTCCTTAAGCACTGAATTTAAAAATAGCATGTCCTTGAGTCAGGAGTATTTAACTATTTGGTATTTTACAGAAGTTTTCTCCCTTCATACAAGGGGGCTAGGAAATTCCTCAATTGAACATCTAGGCTTGATTTTCTTAAACAAAAACACCATAGTCGTTCATGTTTAATACAACAAATATACAACTTCCATGTCAGTATGGCCAGAGACACTAAATACTTCACTGTACTGTAGTTAAAAGTCTAAAACAGAGAGGAAAACCATGGTTAAAGTCAGCAAAATGCACTATAAAGATCAAAACAGCACATCTCTAACTGATCTGAATATCTTATGAGAATATGCACAAATGAAAGATTACAATTCTCTGAGAACATGGAGACTACACTGAAACATTAACATCCAGTGAGATGAACATTGTGTGTCTCGGATGCATCCTACCTGATCCACTGAACTGGCTGCTTCCTAGTGTAGTTGGTCTGGTTTTTCCACTATTTACAGGTGGGGAAAACATCTGCAAAACAAGAAAAAAAAGACATGTTTTAATTGGTTTTGAAAATCTGTGCTGAATTATTAACGGAAACAGAAAAAGGTTAAAAGGAAACAGTCTTTTTTTTTCTATTTCTGCTTGAAAACAATGCAAGACGTGTTTAGACACAAAAAACCAATAAGCTGAAGTACTCCTTAATAGGACCAAAACCTCATTTCTACGTGAACACAAACAACTTAAAACTAAAAGGACACCTACTACTACTGTGACTATTTTAAATAGCTACACGACTTACATTTTTTTTACTCAAATTATATTTCTTACTGATCTGTAAGTATAAAGTCACTGCACAAAGGCAGCATTTAAGATGCAATAGCTTTCTATTATATTTAAAAATCAGGAGCCTTTTTGGTACGGTAAAAGTAACACACAGAAAATACCTACAATTTTCTTAGCCAAGACCATCACTTATTAACTTCTTTTTTTTGTGGGAAATAATTTTTCTTTTGTTTAAATAAGAAAAAAAACACCCAAGAGCCAAGGTACCAGTGCCACACGCCAGCTTAACCAATGTTAATTATTAGATTATGCCACCACTGGGTCAGCCTGATTTTAACCAGTTAAACCAATTGACCCAGCTGGTATTACAGTATTAAATCTGGAAGTCTAGACATTACATCAAAGTTCAGGTGTCCAACTTGGCTGAGGCAGACCCAGCCAAGCCCTGCACGCTGCTGCCCCTGCTCCTCAGTTCGCACGACCACGGAGAAGTCATGAGGAGACCTCAGAGAATATCCTACCGCACTGAAGTCCAGCAAGTCGCTCAATTCCTTGTCAGTTCCTATAGCGGCCATCCTCTGCTGCTGGGAATTCATCTTCCTCCGCTCCTCCGATCACCTTTCTAGGGCACAGGGAGAGAGGCACAGGCAGCACTTCACGGCGCGAACGGGCCCCGGCGAGCAGGGGCCTCCCTCCGGTACCTGCGCCCCTGGGGCGGGGTGGAGACTCCCGGGGGAGCCTCGCTCGGCCGGGCGGGCGGAGGGGATCGGCGGCAGCAGCTTCCCGAACTAACCAACTCTCTTCAAGTTTCCTCAGGCTCCCTCCTCTCCCTCATTCCACTTCTCCCCCAACCTCGAGCAAGGCACGGTCACGCCGCAGAAGGGCGGCAGCCAGGAATTAAGTCCCCCCCAGGCAAGAGAAAGCAAATAAACAGCCGCGGCCCGGCGAGGTCCGGAGAATTAGCGAGAGATTAAGTGACTCACTGTCCGCGCAACAATGGGGCTGACGAGCGGGGCCGGACGAGCCTCAGCAGAGCCATCCCTGCCCCGGCATTACCGCCCGCCGCCGGTGCCGGCTCCCCCTCCCCCTCTCTCCCGACCCACCCACCGGGGGCCGCGGCCGCCGCTCCGCGCTCGGGACCGCGGCGGGCCGGGAGCCGCCCCCGCGCGCCGCACGCGCACACGCGGGACCGGGCGCGCGCGCCACCAGCGGGCGGGTGGGGGGGCTGGAATGCGCGTGCGGCGGCGGGGACGGGAGGGGCCCGCGCCTTCCCTTGTGCCGGCGGGCGCCGCGGGGGAGCCGCCGCGGCCCCGCGCCCCGGCAAGTTTCCGAGCCGCCCGGTCCTTTATGAGCGCGGGTAGACGCCGAGCGCCGCCCGCGGGGACTCGCTCCTGCCCGCCGTCCGCGGCCCGGAGACCCCGCACGCCCGCTCCGCCACCAGCGCGGCCGGCCCCGGCTGCCGCCCCTCGGGTTCCCCAGAAGAGCCTCTGCCTCCCCCGCGGTCTCTCCGCCGCCGCCCCGGGCAGCCCCACTCCCGCCCGCGCGCCCGCGGCCCCGTCCCCTCGCCGCCGCCTCTGCCCCTGCGAGCGCCCGGCCGCCGCTTCCCTCCCCCGCCGCTCTCTCCCAACTTCTCGCGGCCGCCGGCACTTACCCGCTGCCCCTGTACGCTCCGGTGACCAGGGCCGGGCCGGCGGCGGCGCGCGGGCCGCGGGCTGGGTGGGAGGCGATGAGCCGAGCGCTCCCCCCCCGCTGGAAGGAACTTGTGGGTTCCCTCAGGCGGACATTTTTTTGCTTACAGAGCCTCAGCACCACGTTCACGACTCCGGCTCCGTATCCCTCCGCGCCGAGCGCCGCCGCCTTAACCCTTGTCGCGCCGCGCCGCTCCCGAACGGGGCGGGCGGGGTTCTACGGAGACCCACGGGAGCCGCCCCGGCACCCGCCTCGCCCTCGGACGCGGCGCCAGGACGCCCCAGCAGATGGGGAGAAGCGGGTCCCTTCGGGCAGCTCAGGGAAACACGCACCCCGGGGGAACAGACCCCTCCCCAGCGCTCCCCAACTCAGCCAAACCGACAGCAAACCTCGACATGCAGCACTGCCGGCAATGCACGTGCCCCAAAAGACATTATCGCACTCACCCTGAATTCACATACCCTAAAATACGCCCAAATACTTTCAATATATCAATACACAGTCTTACTGCTCAAAATAAAATGGCATGTAAATTACATTAATTTTTAAGCATTCATTAGCAGCCTCCTCTTAAATACGTGCCATTAAAACCGTAACGTGTCGAAGCACAAGAACATGGCTGTTACTTCAAGAACACACACTCAAATAAACTCTGCAGCCCTCTGAAACAGGTGATGCTAAAGGTGAACCAGCCCAACGGCTTCCGTGCAGGAATGGGAAGCAGCTTGCAAAGAACCTGCGCCCTCATTTGGGTCCTGCCACCGCTACAGACAAATCACTCTTTTGTGCTCCTTCTCCTTCTCACAAAACCGCCCTGCCAGCCTGTCCTGCTGGGAAGTTATTCCGTGTCTGTGAACCAGCCCACACCGCAGCGTACCGGCCCAAGGCAGGCGCACGGCTCTCCCGGCACCGAGCGGAGCGGGGCCGGTGCGGTGCCGGGGCTCCGTCGCACGCCCGTCTCTCGAGCCTGCAGAGCCCCCAGGTGGCACCGACTTGCCACCACCTGGGCCTGGGCCTGCTCTTTTCTGACCCCAGCTAGCGAGGGCCAGCTACCATTCCCTCCGAAAGTGAGAATTATAAAGCAATAATCTATGCAGCTACTGGCAGATTGTTCTTTTGGAGCAAGGGATTTACGAAACACAAGGACAATGAGAAAGGATACTAAAATCCCGGAGAACCCAAAAGGCACAGGGAGCCGGTAAGCACAGTGAGGAAGGGCACGCAGTGTGGAGGAGCTCGCATCCCTCACAGGCTTGGCAGGCCCCCAGCTCTGGAAAGCAGCAGGCTGTACCGAGGGCTCTCCAGCCACACACCCTTCCCGTTCACATCAGCTCTTCCCACCCGGGTCCTGACTGTGACATCTTCCGGAGGAACGGGAATGTGGTAACAAACTTACCACCCGCAGGCAGAGACAAACTGGAGATTCTGGAGATGCTCCTCCATTTTTCTCCCTTACGTGCCTTGTGCTGGATGATCATTTGGCCTCGTGATTCTATGAATATTCATATATTTGCCACTTAGAAATGCAGGAAGCAATTTGTATTAAAATACCAACACAATGACTTCCATTCTCTGTGCCCCTGAGGGATATAAGTATGTACTTTTTCTCTTTGAAGTATAAATAATACTACACTTTAGAGGGAAGTGCCCATTGACACAGATCATTATACATTTCATGAGAAACATTCTTTAACATATTTTTATTACAAGATCCCCTATATACCTACTGAGAAGATACTGTTTCTCTGGAAACGCTACTTTTAACCAGTAGTGGCACTCAGTACCAGTCAGTACAGCTGCAATCCTGATAAGCATTGATTACAAAGCTGGCTAAATGTACAGAAAGTGGAAGTAATAATGCTAACAATTATTTACACTGATGTGTAATTGGATTAAAATTATAACTTATTTTTGTTAAGATATAGATGATTATATATTCTTTGTTAATACAAATACTTTGCATTTGCCCTCTGACATCAGATTTTAAAGTTCACATCTATAGGCTTTTATTTGCAGCTAGAAACTTTGAGTGGAAGATGATATAGCCATATAATCCATGGCATAGAGTTTAAAGTTATAGAAAATACCATAAAACGTTTTATTTGCTCCACAATGACATGTCACTTTCTCCTGCAGATGCTGAGTAAACATGCTCATTGCCAAAAGTCACATTGTAGCAGTCTGCATTACACCTCCCTGCCTTAGCGGTCCTCTCAAAAAAAATTCAAGTCACTTAGAGAAAAATTATCAGAATATAAATGAACTTTCCAGAAATTATGCCAGACAATTTAGGAAGTACACAAGGCCTCAGGAAGGTATGCTTTGACCAAAATACACTGTGAGTCTGACCTAAAGAAGATTGCTGGGGAACACAAAATTGTAGTGAGCTGGCCAAATAAGAAATTTCAGAACATACTTCTGCAGGTAGCTCAACTAAAACTGTTGTGGAAGATCTGTAACTATCACATCCTTTGTTACAGTAAAATTCAAAATATAATTAACCTAATGTTTCCTGGGTACTGAACTTATTCTTCCACATTTGTGAGATTTGGAATCTTTAATGTATTCAGTTTTTAACCCCTTACCATGTTACACTGCCCAGAACTAACTTGTACACTCAAAACATTAAGGCATGATGTTCTATGTATATAAAACACCGTCTTTCACCTGTTCTCAGGATCTCCAACCCCATGCTCAAGGTGTTACTTAGAATCCTTTCAGCTCTGCCACTCCCTATAAATTATTCCTGTTCACTGCAAAGAGTTTTTTAAAAATGCATTTCATATCCTTATTCTGTCATAGCCATACATAGAAAATGAAACAAAACCCAGTGCTGTCAACATTAAAAAAAAAAAAAAAAATCCAAAACCCAAGGCAGTATACATTGTAAACATTTTTAAAGATCTGAAGAAACCAGTGTCTGAAACCTGGTTCAAATAGGTGCAATGGTTTCCCCTTTGCAAGAAAGAAAATACTTCCAGTCTCATTCCTGCTGCAACTCCTAGACATGGTTCTTTCCACAGTAAGTATAGTATATAAATCACACAAAAATCAAAAACTTCCAACTGTTCTGTGACATGACTGTACCTTTCCTGTACATTATGTAGCAGGCTAAAATGCCACCCCTCTTTTGTTATTGTTACATCCTCTTCTCTTTCACTTCATTAAAAAGAAAAGGTCTTCACTATGTAAGGAGCAACAATTCAGATGGATAGAAGGAAAATACAGGAGCAATCATAAGCACTAATAATTTTACTACTGATTTCACAAGCCAGGACTCCAGCAATCAGGACTGTATTCCTGTAGATACTTTCCCAAAAATATTTTCATCAATGAATTTCCTACCAAGAGAAGTGTCAGTGTTATAAATAAATACCCTTCCCTTAGAGAAGTCTTTGGTCTGTCATGGAGTAGTGCAAGTAATAGGAAGGTAAACCTCTGCACACAAAGTCATCAGTGAACTCCAGACGCTGACAGAACACACAATACAACTGTAAATCTTTATGGTAACTGCCCTGACAGCTGAGCTACCAACATCAATATGGTCAGCGACCAACCAGAGCTATCAGGGAATTGCTACTTGCCAGATGGCGGTGGCAGCGTTCTTCCACATGCTTCAACGTGACCATGAAAATGAAGAATTACATACAGAACATAATAAAAAAATTAAGAGGAATATAAAACCCAAATCACTTGAGCACAACTCCCTGAAAATAATCACACTCATATGCAGCTTTCACAGCCTTCATGAATTGCTTTCCACCCACTCCTTAAAGGAAAAATATTTGATACAGCAGACAGCTGTTGTGCATTCAGGGATGTGAGAAAATGTATTCCGTATTACTATTTAATGTATCATGCCTGTGTGAATAGAATCATTAAGCTTGCATGTCTCCTTTTGGCTTATTTATTCTCAAAATTACAGATGCTGAATTAATTCACCATTACCACTCAAACTGTACAAACTCCTAGGGTGATCCCCAACAGAGCACTTGACCAAGGATGGAGTTTTCACTGGAACAGCTCCTGTAAATCAACATGTATGTGGTCAGCTTGCATCCACAGCCAACAATTTATTCATGATAAATGCTATTGCTCAGCAAATCCACAGCCCTGAAGAAAAGTCAGCAAATCTTCTTCCCTGCTCCAACTTGTTGTTGTTCTTGTTTGATTTCTTACAACAAATTCCTGCCCTCACCTAAACTACTGAATTCTTTCGATTGCTTCAAGTAAACTTCCCTGTACAGAGCGCAATGCCCATTTGGAGTCAGCAATAAGGAGATAACAACATTGTTTCCTGCACTGGGATGGACAAAGCAATTCCATTTTCTCACTGACGTGTTCATTCACCTGGAAGCTGACTTGAGCCAATAAAAAATTAAAATATTTTTTTGTAATGCATGAAACTTCTGGATGAAGTTCTTGGAGAGGCATTTTGTTCTTCTGACATCTTGCAAAACAGACTGGAAAAGTATCCTACGAAAGAGCACAGAGCTGTGTTCCTATGCCCAAGCCTCACGATTACGCAGTGCTTGCTGTTATCAGTACAGCCCATCTTACAGATAACCGAATTTGCTGCCTGCTATATTTACCTCGCGGTAATTAAAATTATATAACATATATATTATGTAACATATTCTACAATCAGAAAGATTTAGAACATTTGCAGGAGGCTACAATGGTGAAACCTGTCGCCAAAGAGTACTACTTAGGAGGCGACCAGAGAGAAAATCTGCAGTGACTATTGTTAAATCAAAACCTGTTTCTGTGGGGCACTGACAGCTACACTTCACTTGTTTTCTGCCGCTGACAAATGCTTATGGTTGAGCACGGGGTGAGTAAAAGCTTTCGCTCGCCGTAAGGGACCTCCTCTCAAGAAGAATTCCTATAAAAGTTGTCTGGAAAAGGAGGTTTAAAAAAAAAAGGTGCCTGAAAGGAGAAATCACGGCGTGAAGGCCCCATCAGAGATGGTTCCTCCTGGTCCCACTCCCCGCAGCAGAACCGGGCCGGGCACAGCGGGGCCACCCGCCCGCCGTGACCGCGACCGCAGAGCCCGGGGCGGGCGGCGGGACCGAGGCCAGGGGGAGCTGCCCCGTCAGCGGCCCCTCGGGCTGCGAGAGCCCCGCGGCGGAGCCCCGGGCGTGCCGAGCGCAGCCCGCCCCCAGTCCCGCTGCCCCGGGGGACCGGAGTGACAGTGACGGTGACGGTGACAGTGACCGTGCCCGCCCGGCCGCCGCCCCTCCGCGGGGCCGCCCCTCCACCCGCCGGCCGAGAGCGGCCCAAAGTTGTGCGGGGCCGAACAATGCGGAGAGGACTATTTGTCCTTCCGCCGGCCGGGGGAGGGGAGCGGCGGCCGCGGGGGAGGGTCGGGGGCCGCTCCTCGCTGCAGGTCCCGGGGCGGGACGGGCCGGCTGAGCCCTCCCCAGGGCCGGTTACGAAATCCCGGGGAGCCCAGCCCCATCCCGTCCCGCCCAGGGCGGGGGCAGGCTGGCTGGGACCGTGGTGCGCTGCGCCGGCCGCGGGCCTGTGCGAGAGGCGCGTTTGGAGCAGCGCCGCGCTCTGCCCCGTTCTGCGCCGTCCCGCGCCTGCCGGCCTGGGGGCCGCGGAGAGGCTGGCGGGGCAGGGGAACTCCGAACGGTTCGGCCGGGAAAAGTCTGATTTCCCGCAGTCCCTGCTGCCGCTCCAAGCCCTGCACTCCGCGCTTCCTGCCGGAGTTACACACAGCACGAGTGTACACACCAGTAAGAGCGCGGCGCTGCTCGTGGCCATGAGCGCCTGGAACACTCCTCATCTTCCCCTAGCTCAACAAACGAACTTGAACACCACCAGAGAAGAAGTAAGCAGTTTAAATAAAGAAATGACGTTAAATTAAATTCACACAGGAGCTGCCTTGAGTACTCGTTTAGTTTAAGCCAATATTTCCTAAATTACCTATAACAATCAACAAGTTTATGCTAAAAGCAATATAATGTTTTCTTGCTTTTACGGTACTTTGCTACTTACAGAGAAGTAAGTAGTCACGAGAGATTTCCACAAGCTTAATAAAATTAATCTAAATTACATTGTCTTTAAAGGTGGCTTTAAAAATCAGTATGATCTAAAGCTTAATAGAAACGTGTTTAGATGTTTAATTAAAGCGTTCATTACATTGAAAGCAGACTGATATCCCTGGAGAAAGCTGGGTTTTTTCAGCGTATCTCAACCTTTCTGTTCAGGAGCTCTCAGCACGGCCCTGCCTCCCGCTCCCGGGAGGTGACACCGACAGCAGCGGCTGCCGCAGCCGGCCAGTCCCGCCGAACTGTGCCACCAGCACGGCCCCGCTACCGGACAGACAGACTGCTGCCAAAAACAGACCAGGGGCTGGGCAGCTGCAGCACTTTGAGCTACTTCATTTTAAGAAAACCCATTTATAAACTCAGAAAACACAGATTATAACAAAGAATCCTGTAACTGAGGTTAAAAAGGGGACTTATTTTCAGTGAGGAAATAATACAATATTTAAAGTTTCCTATGAGAACTATATGCCTTTTACTACACATCATTTATGATGATCACATCACACAGTTCAAAGTGAACAGTTTTGAAATACCTCTAGAATGATCATTACGGGTGAAAGCCATTGGGGCAAAGCATCTTCCACTACTAAGTTCTCACACTGAACGATGCTGGCTAGGTAGTCAGAATACAGCTGATTTGCAGAAAGGATAAAACATGAGTATCACCACTTTTAGCCTCATTTCCTAGAGAAATCACTTGCACACTGTGTTCATGGGGATGGATGAGTTTTCTTATAAATCACAAATTCACTTGCTAATTTCAACCAAGGAAAATTAGATCACATTCATGCATGTCATGGAAACAAGGATTAAAGGAAAGGAAAACAGGAGACTCTTATGCATCTACTGAAGAAATGAGTAGTTAAGGTCAATCCCTGTTAGTGACCAAAGAACCCAGGGATGCAAAGGTAACTTCAGGCAGTTCTCTTCTGGCAGACAAAATTCTGGTATTCTGTCTGCCACAGGAAGTGGAATCATCCATCTGTTTTCCACAGAACTTTCTGAACATTTCCTCATCTCCAAAGTTTCACATGAGCCAGGAAATAATTGCTTTAATGTAATCAAAAGCCATATAACCCATAGATAATGTTTTACATTCTCAAATTGCTTGGAAGAATTTAACTGAACTCTGACTACAGCCATTCATCAGCCAGTCCCAGATGGGTCCCTCATGCATGAGATTGCTACCCAAAACTAATTCCCTGCTTGGCACTGATGGGAAGAGTTTCTGTCCTTCACACAGCTCAGAGACCATCAGATGATGCACTTTGGGAAACTAATGGATAACAGAGAGGACCACATGCACAGAGGAAAATCAGAACTTTGAAGAATGGTAGGAACTCTTTACACCATGCACATATAGAACTACACTTCAAACTGCACTGAAAGAATCTTCATTTCTTAAGTCAGTAGAGTGGTAATATGGAGTTTTTTAAGGCTTTAGGAAGAAAAACAAAGCTCTGAATTGAAGTTCTATTTTGAATATTGTTGCAGCCACATCATAGGTGGACTCTGGTACGAAGACAATGGTTAATACTAAAGTATTTCCTTCCTCATATATAATCAATATTATTGTTTCCTATAATATCTGCAGAATACATCAGATTAATTTTCATTTGGGAATAAATTGTAGGCAGTCTCCTTGTCACATGTATTTATAATTTCCTTGTTAATTACATAAATGTTTCTGTTAGAAATAAGAGACCATATTACAAGTGCTCTGCCCAGAGAACTATTGATTAACTACATTTAATATTCTTTTTACATGAATCATTTAAGATTAAGCTTCATAAAATATATCTTGTTCCCTATAATTTGCCCTCATATGGCTCTTAACATAGGAAAATCTGGAGGAGTAGTCTCAGTTACTGCAGATACTTGATTATCATGGTTATCCTTTCATCTGAAGCCCTCTTTTATCACATGCAGATGAAATGTCTTAGACAGTCACATGATTTTGACATTGTCACATTCAGATACTTGTTGCAACTACCTAGTTTCCAGATGCTACAGAATAGTACAGTGTCCCATTCAAGACTACATCCATCAGAAATTTTATGAGTCTGCTCTTAAACTTGAAACTAACACAGAAAATGTAAATGTTATACCATGTAGAGGGTTGTTCTACACAGGTATACAGGTTTCAAGTCTAGAGCTAAAGGACACTTCAAAGAAAGTGAATTTTTGAGATTTTACTTTATTTTTTGAAGAGCAGTTTACTTTCTAAACAGCATATTTATGCTTTCTGTTCTTCTGTGCTTATATAGTAGTAGTTATGACCTCCAGAGCCATAATTCCACCACAGCTGCAGGTCCTGGGGAGCTGGCTTATGGCAAAGAGGCTTCTGAATTAAATACAACCTTAAATAAAGTTTCAACAGCCTTTAAGAATAGGGAACATAAGAAAACCATGCTGCTCAGACCAAAGGTCCACCTATCCCAGTAGCCAATTTCCAAAATAACAACCCAGTATAGAGTCACTCTTTTCTGTTTAGTCTCTCAGATGTTCTCAATGCAGTGATTATTATTCAGTGGGATTCTGGAGAACAGAAATAGGTTTGGCCCAGTGCCTGTTCCTGGTATTGCATCATTTCCAGACTAATGAGAAAGATCAATCATTAGCCAGTACAGGACACTCAGGGAAGTATGTAAGAATCAGGCATGAGCAGAGTAATCCTGTACCTGACATATTCCCCTTTTTGCCAATAAGAAAATTAATAATTTCTCAAGCAATAAGTTGCATTTGATTATTGTTTTTAGCGGCTATTGAGAGCTCATCCTTCATTAATTTCTTTGGTTCATGTTGAATTATTTTAACTACTCAGTAGCCATTTTTGTAGAAATCATGACAAAAGGGTCATCAAGTAATGAAACTCTTTAATGGTGTCAATAGGGTAAATATGCTCCATGAAGAAGACTCTGAAAGTCATTCAAGGAGATCCAAGTCTTGATGGTGAAGACTTGTGATTGTTCTCCATCAAATACAGCATCAATATATTGCCATTGAAAGCTGTAAGTGCCAAATTAAAATATGAGCTTTTAGCCAGTTGTTTTACATTCCCTATATCACCTTATCTTCAGTTGTAAAGTTGAGTTTTTACAATATGGAACACACTGTGATTAGCACAGGGTATCGTGGTTAGTTTGCTACTATATGCAAGCTGTTGCCTCTTGGTTGTTGGGCAGACCAAGCCAAATGGTTAAAGGTCAGTGTCCCTCTGCATTTGCTCAGTAGGGCTCAGGGTCTTCCACCCAAATTCTTATGTTCATTAAACTTGTAGAGATTTACTATCTTGGAGACAAGTTCCTTCTGTTAAATTGAATAAAAACTGGAAAATACATTTAAAAGTTATTGGAAAGACAAACAGATAAACTGGTAACACAACTGCAGAAATTTATCTTCTGTAAACAAAACCCAGAATAAAGCAGTTATAAAAGGTACTTGCCATAATTCTGTTCTCATTGAAGTCAATGGATATGAAGCAATTGGATTCAAAGGAGGACCAAAGTGTAACCCATCCACTGTCCCTTCAGAACTATTTCCAGCAGAAATGTCACAGCCTGTCAAAATAATTCATATTACATGTGGAAATTTTTCATTATGTTCTCTAAGAAAAATGGTTATTTCAAAGTCAAGAGATTTTTCTTCTAACATTGTTTTGTATTAATCCCTTCTTTTTCAAACTGCCCAAAAAATTTAAATTGATCATATAGCTCAAGGCAATTCCAAAGTTTACATTCATTGCTGATGGTGATTGAAGTGATGGTTATTAGAGAACTAAGCAGCTGCATTGCTATCAGGGTACTGGCTCAGAACTGAAAATTGAGGGGTTGCTGAGCACCAGCTCAAGTTCAGAACATACTTTTATCTCTAGGAGGCAAGAATTATTGTAGAGTTTGCAATTTTTTTCCAATGTCAGACTCAGTTTAAGGTTTCTGAAAGGCTACTGTTGTACACATAATTTTGAACACTGCTTTCCACTTCAAATTTTAAATATTATGATCTTTGATCTTATTTTTAATGTTAAAGGAAACATTTTAGCAGCACAAATAGAGGACTTCCAGTAGAATCTTGCCCTCCTGCACCATCTCAAAGCTTTAGGTTTCTCTTCAGGGGAGCTATGATTTTCTTTCTGGGCTTTCAACTCAGTCAATAATCAAGTAATTTCATACAGGTCAGTTTCATTTTCTTTATCTCAGTTGCCTCACATGTAACATAAGAGTAGACAATAACCTCCCTTAAAGGCTTGCCAAGAAGAACTAAACTACAAGATCTTCAAATGAAACACGTAATAAAAATTATTTTATGTAAATTGACATTTAAAACTAGAACTGGGTAACATTCTATATACCTGTAAGACTATATTTTAATTTTGGATTATAGGGTAGATGCACATCAAGCAAAATCTTAGATAATTTATACATTTTACCACTAGGGATATACTACCTTCATTTAGAAAAGCTAATAATGTTAATCTAAAACCCCCTCATTATTGTTATTTGATACACAAATATTTAAAGAGATTCTGTCCTACACATATATTTTCAAACTTAATGAGAAATACATTTAAAAATTACTGCCTTGAGATATATTATTAAAATTTATACATATGACCTGCATTTCCTAACACCTGTACAATAGCTAAAGAATACCTAAGTTTCTATTACCTGTGAAAGCAATGATTTTCTAAATTCTTTTAATGCAGAGATCATGAATTTAACTTTTTTTTCTATGTGAAATTCCACGCACCCAATTTCACTCATCACATTTTAAAATATGTATTTATTTCAACAGGAAACAGTTTCCATGTTTCCACCTTCTACTTGATATTATAAAACCACTGTAAAATAGGTTGCAACTCTATATCAATATAGCCTTTAAACTGTCCTTAAATCAAATACAAAAGAGAAACTATTAGAGTATCATTTGAGTGAGACCTGCTTGCTGGGAAGAGGTGGTGTTTGTTAGGTATTTTTGGTTTTATGCTGCAGCTATGTAAGTTCATATTGCATTTATGATGGTTAAACTGAAATGATAAAACTGAAATGATAAAACTGAAATGATAAAATAGCATAAGGTATATATATCTAAAAATAAAAATGTTTTACTCCTTAGTCTGTGAGACAAGGCCATTCCTTGAGAAACTCTAAACAAGCAGGATTTCTTTCATAGTACATTTTACAGCTATTTGGGCAATTGTAGCTTAGAAATAAAACAAAACTTAGCTCTTTGCCATGAGTCATTACTTATTTACATTTCACATTTTCAGAGCATATTTTCCACCTCTCCACTACAGAATACATAATACCTAAACAGCTTTTATTTCCTAAAAAGAGGTACCCCAATTTTTTTTCCCCCATGGGAGAGGCTTTATTTTGATCAATAAGAAAACAGTTTTAAGAAGCCTGAAGAGATTTCTTAAGACAAGAACTGTTTCCAGTGGCATTGCTTTTCAGACTACCAGTGAATGATAAAGAGCGATACTTTGGGATATAAGGAACTACAACTGCAATGGAACAGGGTACTAACAGAACTGTTACATTTATCTCATGGTTCTGCATGAAAAACTGCACATGAAAAACTTCTATAGGTACACAGAACTTCACCACAGAGGATGGACTGATGTCTCTGACCTACAGTCAGCCTTTAGAAAGGTTAGCAATGAAATATCAGATAATTTGTTTGGAGGTTTCTTCTACATTTGAGAGACTGTTTAGCATGATGTAAAGCCAAATTAAAAGTAGGACAAAAAGCTTTTGGGGGAATAGACACATGCTAAATAAAAGTGGCTGCTGCCACTGCCACCCTGCAGGGTCTTACAAAATATCATGTAATGTGTCAATGTGATTTATTTTTATGAGTTATTCCTATGGGCATGATGTATGTATTCTGTGAAGATTAAAAGGAGTTGTTTCTTTAGAGATACTACATTAAGAATCACTGTAAAGTTGTAGTTTAATTCTGCAGAACAGAAGATCCCACTCACTGAACTTTTACCAGTATAACAGAATAAATATTGTACACACATTTCATCATGGAACAATTCACAAGGCTGAATACATTTTACAAAGTCAATGAAGTTTGACATGAAACAGATGAGGCACTGAGCAAAAATATTTTCCAATTTTGAAGCTAAGCATTCAGAGACATATTTCCTGTATTATAGGATTTAATTTTCTTAATGATATCTGTTAGCTCTTCAAGAACTGACAAACTGGCTCCCACTGTTGCCCACTTTATTTAAGGTTACCTGTCTGTCAATTGCTTCCAGAGGCACCAGTTCCAGAAGAATTCGTCATTTCAACCCACACTGAGCAAGACTATGATTATCTCTGAAATGTTATTTCCAGTGGCTTTTGCATCTTTCTAGTAACCTGTACAGAAAGGCACACTACACTTGATACACGACTACTAACCATGTAGGTTTCTATAATAATCACTACAGAGTATCCTCCTGTGCAGTGAGAAGCTTCCAGAAGCACAAGGCCAAGCTGTCTCAGCATCAGAGAGCATTTCATGAGTGGTCTCTGGAGCTGCACTGACTGCAATTACCAACTGCAGCACCCTTGGGAACAGTGCTGAGGGTGACCCCAGTCCTGCTGGTAAGCAGAAAGGACTGGAGCATTTCCCAGGCTGCTGACATCTGTTACAGCCTAAACATAACTACAACTAATAGATAATTTGTACTCTTCCAGTTCCTCTTGCCTCCCCACTGAGCAGCAACTTGCTGCAATGAAGAATTATGTACCTATTGAACAAGATTTCTTGCAGCTCCTGCACTAAGGAATGCCTCTGTCCTGGATATGAGAAGTTTCTCTCAGGGCTCACACTGTCTTTCACGCTGCTTTTTAGGAGCTGTTGATAGACACTACTAAACAGTGCCTAGGATGGTGAGAATGAAGATGTTTCCTGTAATCATGACTAAAGGCTTACCACATCATTTCATACCTATGTTTATGTCATTTTGGAGGTAGATTGGATTTCCAGGTGCTACTAAACAATTACACTTTAAAATTATTAGGAATATATTTTCCTTTTTTTTTTTCCAAGCAGAGCATGACCAGACTCTCCTCAGTGGTGGTCATGACAAGAAAAGAGGCAATAAGCATAAACTGAAACATGTTAAATTCCATCTAAACATAAGAAAACACTTTGAGGGTGACTGAATGCTGGAATAGGTTTTTGAGAGTGGTTGTGGAGTCTCCAGTCTTGGAGACATGGCCCTGAACAACCTGCTCTAGCTGCTGCCCCTGGAGCAGGGATATTTGACTCTAGAATTTAAGTGTAACTCATGACACTATTCTGGTGTAAACTCAACTATACCTTCCTTAATGCAATCATGATTTATGCCTTTTACTTTGAAACTGGAATACTGTAATTGATTGAACAAGGCAAGGGATCATGACCACTGAGAGAATGAAGCTGTTAGAACTGATAAAACCTAACAGTGCAAATGAGAGACCAAAAATCAAACCAATCACATTAGTGTTTCATGTTTATCCTGACTGGGCTGTGTGTGAGGAGGAATTTTAAAAGAACATAACTACATGTTCCCATCCTGGATTTGCCCTAAGTGACAGACTGCATTTCCCCCCCTCCATTCTGCAGGGAGCAGCAGAGGTGACGGAGGGAGCCGCCTTGCACTGGCAGGATTTCTGCCAGCATCTCCCCACTGGCACATCCTCCTCTCTCATCTTTAACTGGCAGGTGTTGCTAACTCAAGCAAGTCTAGAAAGCTGCAGGAATTTCACAGCACAGAGATGCTGCTGGGGAGATTCTCTTCGGAATTAGAAGTGGGTTCACTCTTTCAAACCTTCTGAGGACAAACACTATCTGCTGTTTACTGCACCAAGCCTGTAGGCATTACTGGTTTATGAAAAGGTAATTTTAAAGAATGAGAAAGATCATGAGTATTTTGGTTGAAAACATTCTTTGTCTTTCTACATTGCAAATAAACAGTTTAAAATTCAGACTCTGTTTTCTCCCCCTAACTGTTAGACATTAAGTGCCATTCAAATGTGTTGGAATATTTCCCCCCTTTTCAAAAAGCTACCCAAAGAGAAATGCTTGGCTTCCCTTCAAATGGAACAGTTCAAAAAGAAAGAACTGCTGAGCACAGGGATTAGCAACAGTTGCTCTTGAAAATGATTGATAATTTAAAATGACTGGAGGATTGGGTTTATACTTGTGAAAATGGAACAACAGAAACATCTGTGAGTTAGTTTTGGCATGTTTTGGTCCTTTGCACTGCACCTGATATAATCCCGGGCCATTTTCTTCTAGTCACTAAATTTCCCAAATTTCCAAAATTTTCTTTTTTTTCTCCTCCAATTGCAATTCCTTGGATGGTATCTCCATTCCAGCATGTTTGTAAGTCCTTCTTTTCTGTTTTGGCCTTCAGTGGGGATCAATTTTGGCAAGCTTTGCTGCATGTGCCTGCACTTGATGGCACATGGCCTGCCTGCATTTTGATGGCTTTGACTTTGGGAAAGATTTTTTCTTTTCTTTTTTTTTTTTTTTTTTGAGTATCCATTCCATGTCCCTCATATCTTCCCCTCCAAGTCTTGTCTTCCTCCTTGACTTTTTCCCCTGCTTTTGCAACATCTGTGAGCTTAGTTTTAGTTTTGGCATGTTTTGGTCCTTTGCAATGCAGCTCATTTCCTCATAGCCTATTTTTTGAAGACACTAAAACTCCCGATTTTCTGGGTTTTTTGAGGTTTTTTTCAATTGCATTTCATTTGATCCTATCTCCTTTCCAGAGTGTTTGTAAGCCTTTCTTTTCGGGTTCACAAGATTCCTTTTCCTTTCCCAAAAGGAAATGAAATTTCATTTCCGAAAGGAAATTTCATTTCCTTTCGGGAAGGGAAAAGGAATCTTGCGATTTCAATGGGGAAAAATCTTATTTATGCTTTTCAAACTCTTTTCAGATGACAGTAATTAAAAAAAACCCAAACAAATAAAACTGCACAAAACCCAAAGACCTACACAAACAAAAAATAATTATTAATTTAAAATATTGTTTCTATATCATTGGAACTAATGGTAAATATTGTCTATTTCAAATGTTAAAGTCTTAATAAATAAACTGTGTATATATTTAGCCAGCCCTTTCAGTACAACGTCACTGAGGTGTTGATATACCAAGACCTAGCTTCCCTATACAACCACAATAATGATCTCATTTGTTATCTTTCCAGCAGAGCAGCTTTTTCATCCATTTCTTTTACAAGCTGCTGTTGCCACTGTTCTCCTTGAGGAATCCTGACAGTTGACTCAAGCTGATGGCCACGCTTCCACAAAGTGCGGTACAGGAACTGCCAAACCTGTTTCCTACTGTAAGTCTGGTGCTTTCTCTAACTCCTCATAAATTTGCTCCTAACATATATAGATATATCATTTCATTGTGTATATGTTATTGTGGAAATGATGTGTCAAATGTGGAGCAAAAAAAAAGGCCTGCTTTCTTTATTTCTCTTTTGCTGAAGTATACAAATATTGGAATTAATGCACAATAGAATTCCATTGATCAATATGGCTAAACCAGGTGAAAAAGCCTGTGTTTTAGAAGTAAACTTTTCTAATGGAAAAAAAAAGGGAAAAATGAGTCGAGGATGCTAATAAAATAGTAGAAGAAGCCCTTAAGGAAGTATGATGGTGTTGAATGTGTGATACAGGCCAGTTTTTTAACAGAGGGAAGAATGGTTAGTTAAAACACACAAGATATGGGCCCAGAAGCAGAGATTATTGGCAGCAGTTCTTGTGTTTTGCAGACAATAGGAAGTAGGGGTGTGACTGACCATCTGGTCTGCACGCTCCAGCTCCAGCTGTGCTAGCAAGCTTAAAGGAGGAGCTGCAGCTGTGTAATGAATATTTACAGCAGAGGAGGGTGTGATTTATGGCAAAGATAAGAATTGATGAAAAACTAGGACTGAACGTGCTTGAGGTTTAAGATGGCATTTCAAATCCTGCTATCTGGGATTCTATACTGGACATTTCCTTAAAATATTCAGAGACCAGAAAGAAGAGATTTGATTCATAAACTTGCTTTAGTGTGTGTAAATACAATGCTGGGAATTAGTATACAGTTGCCCAGGTCCAATTCATATAAACATAGTTACACAAGCACAAGAGTTTTCCTGCTAAGTAGAATGATCAGAAGATTTTGATAATTTAGTACCAAAGAATTAGAAACTTATTTTAGATGGCTTGGAACTGAGAACACCTTAAGTACAATTACTTTTATATTATTCATGCCAATGAATCAGACTCAGAGGTGGTCTGGGTGGAATAACAAATTATCATCACAAGATATCTTCACTGATGTAACTTGTTAGTATTTAAAGTTTTGTTAAAAAAACCCAGGATTTTTATAAATGGGATTTTTTAATATTTACATATATGTATGTGTATAGCAGATATTACACAGCTCTACCTACTGTCCCTTCTAAAGAGATGGTGAATAAATAATTACAATATAACTGACTCCAGATATACATTGTCCATGTTATTTAGCTGCCACAGGTAAAGCTCTTTGTGATGGCCTATACACTGGTAGAGAAGTACTAACCTGACCAGCAGTTACAAGCAGGTAAAGGCTGTGATAGCAGGGATTTCTTATCTTCAAAGAAGGACAGAATTCAGAATGTGAATTTATACTGTGTGCAGTTGTGACAGCACACAGTACCAGCAAGAAGTTAACTTGTAACTGCACGTAAAAAGAATTGCCAGCACGGTTTCCTCATTTTTGCCTTGCTAAAGAATTGTATCTTGGATGGTAGGTACTGCCTTGAAAAAAATATTCAGCTAGAAACCTTCGAGTGGGAATTAGTCACATTCCTGGTTGCTTTTCCCGTGCTCCAGAGAGTTTATGAAAGCACAGAGAAGTGTGAAAAGCTTTGATATTTAATCTAGAGATAACATTCATATGAAGAGTTGATGTCCCTGGAGAATGGAGGGAAAGTGTTATTCTCTAATATTCCTTAAAACATTCAGAGCAAGTGGTTTTATTCTGTCCAATAAGACATTCTCAGAAAACTAATTCTATTAAATGCTACTGCCTTAAGAAGCCTTCGTTCTGTAAAAAAACATGCCACAGGAAATCCTTAAATATAAGGGTGGAGGTAAGTAGCTGGCATTTGTTTCTAATTCATGTTTATTTTATTTCATTGCAAATTCTAGTTCATCTTTTCCAAATGAATATGGAACATTTCATTTGCTGATCTTCTGCATTAATGTGGTCAATATAATTGGAGCTGAAGTGAGCTGTTTGCCAGACTTTCTAACTGCTGCCAAGAAAAACTTGGGTGTCATTTTAGAAAAATCCATGGGTGGAGGAGGACGAGATCATGACCATCTGTCTATGCATCAAAGGCTAAATCATTATAGGGGAAAAATAACTTCTCTGTTGTGTTTGCCAGCCTTGTTCCCCTTCAAAGTAAGTTCAGTTAGTAAGTTTTGAAGACAAACATCTTCAAAATTGTCCTGTGGGCTCAAACATTTCTTGGAAGGAAGTTGGGGAAATTTTGAAGGTCAAAACTGCACAATTTGGAAGTGAATGAGATAGCATGAGAATAACATTTGAGGAAAATTATGCAGTCTCCTTCAAATCTTCCCAAATGCATTCTGTTGCATCCTTTTCTGTCCCAGAATCTATCAGGTAACACATAGGAAGCACATCATCTCTTTCTTGTCCTGAAGACAGTTTACACACATTCCATGCCCCATGGCATTTACAGATTTCTTGACTTAACATTTAACAAAGGGACAACAGGCTAATAGCTTTTGAGAGGTGTGACAGTAAATATGCACCTGGACCTACCTGAGCCTTAGAATTTCTCTTGTTGGTCAAGATAATAGTCTGAAAAATAAACATCCTGCCAAAATATTGCATAGAGAAGAGGCGCCTTATCTGTACTATAGTTCATACTTTGCTCTTTTTATTTGGTAGGATTTTTATTTAATGCAATGCAAAATTAAAGTCTTGGCACCATGCCAAAATCCATCATAAGGAGCTAAAGTAGGAATGTCTCTGAAAAGCCATCAGTCCTTGAAACCTGGAGTCACTATTGCAGGCGTGCCACAGACTCCTTTATCAGTAGTCGCTGTGACATAAATGTCTCTCTGACGAGAGTGAAATGACAACAAATGGAAAATGCTGGTAACCATGGGAGCTCTGTTTAGACTGCCACTTCCAGGATGCTACTGCTCTAGTTCAGTCTGCTACTGTACCCATTGCAGTTCCTGTAAGCTCCAACTTCCAGCATGCTCTCTTGTCAAAATGTTTGCATTTTGCAGTGTGTGACATCTAAGTCCAGACATTATTACTTAAAGATATCACTCGGGTTTCTCTGAACAGGAATCCTTCATAGTGTCAGTTTTCAAAAGAAACAGTTACAGTTCTTATCAGCAGTATGGAGGTTTTCTTCCTATTGAGATTCTGAATTCTCTCCTTCTTTGAAGATTAGAAATCCCTGCTATCACAGCCTTTATCAGTATATGAATGGGTCCCTGGATTTGATAAACTGTTTAGGACTATGAGGATCAAATCCTAAATATGAGTACATTGAGAGTTCAAAAGGTGAATTAATTTCACCTTTGTACAATTGGTACTCTTGATTTCTATCTTTCCTAATAATAAATAGTAAAATTTCAAAACGTACTTTGAAAGCAATTATGGCTTTTTGGAGCTACACTTCCTGTTTCAACATCTTAAAATTAAAAAAGAAAATATTTTACAGGCAGATGCTGGTGTGACTTTTGGAAAAACAGCCCGTGCTTTGTTTTTAATAAATGAAAAACGAAGCAAGAGTGAATTTTTTAAAAGAAGTGAAATGTCATAGCATGTTTCACACATGAAATATAACAAACACAGTGTTAATTTGCAGTGCATTCTGAACAGAGAGCCACAGTATTCAACCAAATCTGGAATCCTTGAAGATAGAAACATTTTAAGTTTCTTTCTAATAGTAACTACAAAGTATTACTTCAGCCTCATGTAATAGAATGCTGTCTTGAAGATAAATGTAAAAACTCAAACCACTGAACAAAGATTTTTAAAAGGTATTGACTATGCAGAAAAATTATATTTTTACATTATTAAAGTTGAATGATACACTGAGAAAGATCTCAAATTCTGCAAGTTTTCCTAAAATCAAAATGCTTACAACAATGACACGGCTGAGTTCCCCAAAATATTTGTTTGCATCAGGCTTCTTGAATTATCACCTTTTTCAACCTTTAGTCTTGAATTTTAACAGGACTTGTGTTTTCAAGAATAAAGTTTAAAAGAGCAAAACCCAGTAATCAAGTACTTCTGTGCCACTTGCAGAAATCTTGTGGTAAAGAATGAATCTGAGTAATTACAGTGAAAAGTATACATATACATATACATATACATATACATATACATATACATATACATATACATATACATATACATATACATATACATATACATATACATACTGGTTCAGAGCATTCTTGTAGGGCTTTTATGGAAAACAAGAGTAGAAGCCTTTCTGCCCTGCCACTCCCTCACAGTCTTCGTGGTCAACAAATAGTTGACCTTGACTAGTAAAATTTACTGTCTGAGATGAATAATAGGATATCCTGTAAAGCAGGAGTGTTAGAGATCTGCATGGAGGATTGAATTAAAAAACTGCCAGAAGTTCAAGGGCCACATCCATTTTGCATAAAATGAAGCAGATGGTAGCTGACTTAATCTTTGATACCATGGTACAGTCCACAGAGATTATAAATCCCAGCATGAAACACTCCATTTCTTTCTTGCACTGAGCAGGTGATAAAGAAAGATATAACATCTTGCAGACATTTTGAAATACCTACCTTAAAAAAAGGCTCTATGATGCATCCTTGTTTCTTATCTACATTTTTCTAGCAAAGGTTCTAGTTTAGCACCTACAGCTAATATCATACAGTTGATTAGCAACCACAACTAATTGGCAGTTTCTTGGCCATGTTATTGGAGCTTTGCCTATGCTGGCCCAGAGATTCCCTGCTTCTCAGAAACCTCTTTCCTATGTTACACAAGCATTTATAAATCTTCCATCATTAAGTATGCCATAACCAGATCAACCAATAGAACAAATGCTCAGAGTCCATATTTGAAATTCCTACACTACTCAGGAACTGGTGGGACTTGAACCTATTGCTAAGGAGGGGATGTCTTGGGTTGTTCCTGAGGATCATCATCTAATAGGTATTTTACATGGCATGAGTGACTAAGACTGTTGGCATTTTTGGTTGAGAGTGTAAGCGATTTAGAGCCTTATTCAGAAAATTTTAAATTCAAAATGTTTCCCATCATATTAAGCAAAGCAAGTAAACATTTTGAAAGTTACTCTAATCAAACTCTTATTGTGTACATCAAAATTTCAGGAAACCCACACCATCCACATATGCAGACTAAGGAAGCTTATGATAAAACCATGTGTTATGAATATACTGAGTCACTCCCTGCAGACCTCTCTGTCTTGCACCATACCAACTTAATGTTGGGTATGATTTGTGATTTAATTTAAAGGATCTTAACTGGTTTTAAGTTAAGTTTTTAGTTCTACTGTTAATATTCAGATACAAAATACTAACCTTAAAACACTGGTATTCCAGACTGAAGAAGGCTAAAGTCTGAAGTCAAAGAATAGAATAATCTTGTTAATTGTCCACAACTTGCTAATACAGTGTGAAATCCATTGGATATCTGGTAATAAAAATTGTGTTGTCCTTTGGAAATATGCATTTTCTGTAATAAGATTTAAAATATAAGTGCTAGAATACTCCTAAACTTTTAGAATATCCAACTATTATACTTGGAGATGTTTTACTCTACTTTATAGACCCCTACAAAGGCATAGATGAACTATGACAGATCTTGGTGTAACTACTTTGTAAGGAAATAGTTCAAACATGATTACTGAAGACTGATTTTTAATGGGAAGATAACAAGAAAGCATAATTCATGTGAAAGTGTGGGTGCTTCTCTATGTTTTCCCTAAAAGAAAAATGGACAGTGTTTTGTCATCCAAAGCTATAACCAGTATTACTCAGTACTGGTGGGGAGCAGCCTCAGCCCATCTGCTTTGCTCTGATCTGCCTGCACAGAGCAAACACAAATCTGGGTGGGTTACAGGAAGCACAAATCCCTGGCATTGCTGTGTGAGTTTGAGCCCTGCTGCCCTTCTCCCACCCAGGTGCTGCCACTGCATGGAGCTTTGTAGCTCTGTACTGCTTGTCAGGGTCTCTGCCTGAACCTTGAAAAACTGTCTGAGGGCTGAGGGAAGCTCAAATACTTTGTTGAACCTGCTGAGGCTGCAGCTCTCCCTGTTTGTACTTTCCAATTTTTCATTAGTAGTTCCAATCTCATTATGTGGTAACTGCTACAGAGCCAAAGACTTGTACCCATTGCTTCAGCTGGAACAGCATTAGAGCTGCTATGATTTGTGTCAGGTCTGGCTCAGTGCAAAACTTCAGGGGCATCACTGCAAACTGAGGTTTTCCACGTCTCATGAGAACAGCCCCGAGCCTATACAAGCTGTAATATTTCAATTTTATAGATGAGAGAGATGAAATTATTTCTTTTGATATGACAGATATGTCCAGGATATCCAGAAATTTATGTTCTCACCCTAATACTGCAACAGGAAAACAAAAAATCAAGAGGAGAAAGCATTTAGAAATTATTGTAACTTCATCTTTTTTTGCCCTTTGAGGATTTTGTTTTCAAGCAATGGCTTCCTCTAACAGCTTTTAATACTTAACTAGTCATTTTCATCAGCATGGAGTTGTTGTAATTTGTTACTTCTATGTTCCAATTATGAAATATGACAGAATTCTAAATATTTAATGGGAATGGGATTATTACCAATGTGCCCTTGTTGCATGCTGCATTGTTATCCTCTTTAGTATTGTAAAATATATGATGTACCTGTAGAAAAGGGACCTTAGTTGTGCATACAGATGGAATTGAATTCCTTAAGCAGTCATAGGCTTGCAAGTTTTATTCTCAAGGTCTCCATCCAGATTCTTCAGATTATTATATATGAACACTGGTTAAAAAATGCTTTGCCCATCTTCTTTTAATACAGTAAATCCACATATGATTTAAAGATACACTGGTACAAAATTATCAGTTTGATTACACCCTAAAATGGATGTTTTGGTTGTTGTGCAACTGATGTAAGTTTATTTTACTGTATTTCTTGCAGATTACAATGACCCTCTGGTTATTTTGGTTCTTTTTAACACTTTAAATGAATTCTTCTAATATCCTTTGAGAAGGATCAGATTCACACAAAGGTCTATAGAGAAATACTGTCATTTAAAATGGAATAGTACAAAACATTATGGTTTTACACTGACAATCATGCAGTGAGACCTTTCGTTCATGTGTTAACCCACTGAATGAAGATTATTATAATATCTGGTAGTCAGTGCAAAAACTCGGGGGTGGAAAGCCTCGATTATTCACTTGGTACTGGTGCTTTTTGTAAGACAAACCTATGTTGCTAGAAAAACACAGATTTTTGTTTAAAGGGGATATAGGAAAAAGAAAGACAAGTGGTTTATGGCTCCTATGGTAAGCTTTTTCCCACCAACCTAGAACTAATTCTAGGTTTGCAGTGTTTCTGCAATGGTTGAAATGAAAATCTTACTGGCCTCTTCAAAAATGTAGCAAATTGGTGTCAGATTTTGATATAAGCAAGACATAAAAATAGAACAGAAGCCCAAAACATTCACTGCTTGTAGGAAGATATACAGAGACAAGCTTGCAAAGTACTTTGGGTTGTGTTACAGGTCAAGCTCAACCAATATTAAATCAGTTGTGGGAAGAGGAAAGTCATGACAAAATCAGATTTCCTTTATAGAACACCTGGTGAGACCAGCAGAGTTACTCTTACAACAGAAAAATTGCAGCAACCATAGACATAGGCTACATTAAGAATAACTAAAATTTGTTATATAGTGGCCAAGAAGAACACAAAATGACATTATTTCTAAGTTGCTGTACTGAAGGGAGATACATGGTTCATCTCATGTAGTAAAAGCAAGAGTCCTGCCAAAACAGCAATAAACTACCCACCTTCTTTTCTGCTGCCAAATGTTCTCAGCCCACCAGAGACAATGCTCAGGCCTGGGTCAGTCACTGGCTCCTACTGCTTTCATTGCACTCTAAGTCACAGCAGTCCCACCTGGGTCTGCTGATGCAAAAGCCAATTTTCATCTCTCGTGGGTCTCCTCTCATTTGTGTGAGGCATGTCACAGACCAGGCTCTCGCCAGTGCCCAAGCATCCACTTATTCAGCCATCTCGCCAGCTCTCATTCTTCTGGATCCTGACTGCAAATTTAAAGCAAATCAAAGGCTTTATTTAAGGCTTTTTTCCTCATTAACTGAAGCCCTTCCTCCTCACTTCAGCCTAACATTGAGGCCATGTCAATGTGAGACAGCCAGGATAGCATCCCACCCTTCCATTAGTTAAAAAGAAAACTTACTTCAGACTATTCCTTAAAATTCTCATAATGTCCACTTTCTCACTTTACATTATAAAAAAGTCCAACAAGAGTAATCAGAAATAAAGCATAATATTTGCATTGGAGAGGCGGTTTCCCTGAAAATGGTGAATGAATTAATGTATTTTTCAAATGGTGAGCATGAAGTCTAAGATCTGACTTTTCATAACAACATGGAAATCATGTGCAGGGTGGTTTTAGCACCAACTTCAACTGCTGGGAATTAGGAAATGGAATTAGGTTGCATATGGATATTAGACTTCTTAATGACTCATGAAAAGACAAAAAAGTAGTTAGGCACAAAAAGTATCAAATAAATTTGGGTTGGTTTTGCTATGAAAAAAACTGGAGATGCTGTGTCCTATCTGTATGGGATAGATCACAGAGGAAAAGCATAACTTAAAACTGATGTCATCACAATTATTGCTATTCTGCATCTGCCTAATTTCTAGTTGCTTAATTTAGTTGTTTAACTCCTCTTCCAACAGGATTTTAATTTATCTGTTATCATTTTCTCGGTGTTCTCTGAAATTCATAAGAAATTGAACCAAAACAATAAATATCTGACGAAAGACACTGCAGAAGCCTTTTTTAACTTCAAAACATTTTATTTTAAAAAGCTACAGCAGAAATCAGTAAAGTTAAGTGATTGTTATGCAAATCAGCACAATATTGTACTGGATGGTGAAGAAGCTATGTTGTGTTAATGGATAAAAAAATATCTGGAGGTTGATGTTTAAAATGATCAGTTTATCATGTGGGTACATTTTATTCCTCTCCAAAATAGTACCAAATTGAAAGTACCTTAGAAGAATTAGATGGCTATATGATTCCAGGAGAACAGTATCTCTCCCCTATTACAGATCATTAGGAAGCTAACAATGTGAATGAATGAATGTGGCTGCTCCTGCAAATCTTTTTCAATTAGCTGTTGAAATAGAAAACTCATCTGAGAAACTGCCCTAAAATAATAACACAAGTTTCCTATGCGAGCACTTTGCCACTGAACAAGAGCATTCCTGTAGTTTAAGCCACTAGAGACAGTTTATAATTAATGCCAAATTTTTCACAGGTGCATTTTTTATGTATTTTGTCAGGGTATTGGCATTTTGTCTGAAAGGTGCAACTTTGGTCCACACAGAATATACTGATAGAAGCAAGGTGTGATGTTAAATCTGCAAGTGAATTACACTTGGATAACTTCCAGAAAGATTATTTTATTTAAAAATTAACCTTTTGTCAATGCCAGTAAGTCTTCTCTACAATAATAGCTCTGAACAGAAGGCTAAGTATCATTGCTTCTTACATATCACTTCTTCTTGATATTCTTCTTGGTAACTCATACTTCTCTTTCCTGAAAAGTAAAATATTACCTTATCTTGAACCACCAAAGTGATGAGCTGTTTTTCACTGACTTGTACATGGCCTTTTAAAACACTGATTCTGGGCACTGGCAGACCTGGTGAGTAATTCTGGCTTACAGTACAGCATATGCACAGTGTTTACAGGGGTTTAGAAAACATGCCAAAATACTGCTTTTTAAAATTCTGTCATATTCACATAGGTATCTTGTTTATTGTAGAAGTTTAATATCTGTACTCCACCTGTCTAAACAAGCAGAGCAGTTGACTGATTCATGGCTAATGCTTCCCAAGGAAGCTGTATACTAGAAGTGGGACACTGGAGAAAACAACTAGTCTGACATCTTTTGTTTGTGACAACAAAATTAACCACAAACCACAAATTGTTTAGGGCTTCAGTGTGCTGATAGATATTCTAGGTCTAGAAAAAAAAAAAATTTACTGCACACAGATTTGTACTAATACAGTAGCATAATTAAGGAAATCACCCTGCAAATGTCTGCTGCAGGCACATAAAAACCATTTGTTAGAAATCTGTGGCATGCAGAATGTTATGATCAAGATCCTTTAAAGAATTCTGTGCAGATTCTGTTCACCTGTATTTTTTGTCAGGATGGATTCTACAGCCATTTAGAACTGTTGTGATTTAATGCTGCTTTTTCATAAAATGCAAAGTTAATCCATGGCTGTTTTAACATCAGAATGGCATTTCTGCTGTCCTCAGCCACAAGAATTTTCAGCCAGTGCCTATGCAATACTATCAGTTGTAATGTCATATGAAATTCCAGTTTGTCTCTGTGAATCCTTACTCAGAGATCAAACAAGCATCTGTCAAATTTTGTTCTCCTATAACTCTACTGTTTAAGATGTAGCTCTACAATATTTTATTGCTACAGGTCTGATGCCATGCTGGCCTCTATTGCTATTTACCCATTATGTGAGTCTACAACACAAAACTTTACTGTAGCTGGGCTGAAACATTACATTGGCCAACCAGACACAGAATTTGAAGACAGAAATAAAAGGATATTTTTACTAATTTTATGCAACCTTGAAAACAGGGATGATAATAGGGCTTATTGAGAGGAAATTGAGAACTATGGAGTGTTGAGATAAAGAAAACAGAGCAAAGATACTGAACGTGAAGTGAGGTCATGAATTTCTCAGAAAAAGAGCTGTAATTTCTAGTTTGAAATTTAAGACTTTTATTATTTTAAAAATACTTGTAGGACTAAGAAAAGTAATATACAGATACTCAGCAAAATAGTTCTGTTTGTGAAATACAGCTAAGAAATGTTAGAGGTGACAGAGTGACACACAGAGTGTCATTTGGACTTCAGCTGTCATTTGGGAGCCAGCTCAGACTCGGATTACTCATGTAATCCATGCCATCCATGCTCTCAGAGTTCAGGAGTTACTGGGATAGAACAGTGCTTTCCTTTTCTTACCTCAGGTCTGTGAGAATCACAACAAATGAAACTTGACTCTCACATACAAACTGATGGAAGCCACATTTGTAGCATTTCTCAGACCTCTCCTGGAAAGAATGAGCATCTCTTAATTTTAAGTCTCATCCTGGGTATTTTCTTTAACAAAAATTTGAAGTTCTTAATTACTTTAAAGGAGTACCTACTATTTTATCAAATTTGTCTCAAATCAGCCTATGTGCTCAAAACCTACTAACAGGGCATGTGTGCTATGGTTGCACAAATCTCCTTTCCTTACTAAACTAGGCCAAATACCTCTAGGAAGCCAAATGAAAGTTTAATCTTTTAGAAATTACATTTAAAAAATAATTTCTTTTAGACAATCCTACGAAATTTATTATCACGTTAATCCTACTAATCAAGTGTGCAGGAATAAACAAGAAATTATATTCTTTATGTGAATTTTTGACTCTTCCTCTATGCTTCTGCATGACAAGTATTTTCAATCAAGCTGTTTAGAACACCTGAGATATTCCCCAGCAAATGACTGCCTTGTCTGAGCCCAGTCAATATTGACACCAGTGGGCATGCATCACTGTGGCATTCAGATGCATTTTGCATTTGGATTGAAGAACAAACCACTCCAGGCTGTCAGACACACACAGCCCATGTAGGATGCATGCATTCTGCTTTGTACTTTGGCAAGGGAACTCTTAACTGGCTAAATTTTAGTCAAGGACCAAATATTCAAGAATCTGGAGATGACGGAGAGCATTGATAATATCAACTCTGACTTAGAGTTGCTGCTTACAATTTTGTTTTGTAGGTTTTCTTGAAGAATACAAAAAGTTCTTCTAAAAACACTGTATGCCCAAAGAAGGGAGTCTGAAGATAAACAAGCTGACTGCTGAATACTGAGGCAAAAAGGAAATAACTGTGCAGATATGAGGTTGGACAGCTTTATAAATAGAAGTCACTGGATCACAAAAAAAACCCCAAACAAAATCTTTATTTTACTAAGGTTTTTAAAAATATATAATTCTACTATTTTAAAGTTATCATTCACGTACTACAGAGGAATTTTCTAAAACTGAAATATGTTTATATTCTAGAGACTGTTCTTAGTAGAGCCTGGCCAAAAAACAGCTGTTCAAAGAAAGGCAACAATAGAGTAGTCAAATGAAATAAAGTCTTTAAAAAGAGGGCAATAGTTCTACTGATTCCTAAACTTCATAAAGCAGCATTAATGCAAAACCCCAGGACACAACTGGCTAGATTCATAAGCAAGAAAAGGTGGAAGTGATGCCACATTTCATCCTAAAGTCCAGTCACTGATGCACTCACCTGGGAGAAGGCACTAGGCAGAGAAGACTCGTGCCTGTTTGAGGAGACTTTCAGAAGGGTTTTGAAATAAACCTCCTTGTTTTGTTTCATCTAAGTGTAAACTGAGTCAGAATGACTCAAGTCTGATATGTAAACCACACACTGGGGAGATGGGACATCCCAGATTTTTAATCTCTGTTCAGACAGACATTTAACATTCTTGAAGTGAAAGAGATAAATCAGAGAAGAGTACCCCAAATACCCTGTGAAACTCTGGTTAGATCAGATCTGTGGGAAGTGTTGAGCCTACAAAAAATAAGACCTGTCCCCTTACAGACTGTAACTGACTGGCTACTGGATAAGACAGCAGTTCCTGTTGTTTTCTGTTTTGTTATCCTAATGTTTTCTTTCCTTTCAGTTTGGCAGCCAGTCTGATAAATAAAAATCAGTTATTGGCACAGACTTTCTCAGAATTCATGGACAAGTTTTACAGATGTGATGATAATGCCAAGAAATTAGCTTCAGTTCCAGTTTTCTTAACAGAAACTCCTAAGCAAACACATTGTTACTTTTAAAGAACATAAAGAAATTTAACAATCTAAAGGTGTGTCACTTTCTTCTCACAGTGATGGATCCAGAGCTGGTGATACCTCAGCAGAAATTTTGAACAGTATTGCTCTAAAGGAATATTACACGTAACAGATTTTCTGTCTTTATTTCTTATTATAAGTTTGGGGGGTTTGGATGATGAGAAAATTCTGCTTAGAAGTTTAATAATGTGTTTCTATGTTTATTTGTCAGGTATTTTCAAATTCGTCCCAATGGCAACTCATCATGAGACAATTTGAGTTATTTTTATGATTTCAAAGTAGCAGCAGAATGTATCACTTCTGGTACTATCTGCAATAGTTTAAAAGCTGCATTGGAACATTGTACTTCTACAAGTTATAACTCACTTTTTTGGAGCTGTCTTTTCTTTTTTCTCTTTGTTCCTTCTCCTTTCTCCTTCCCCTTCCCTGTCCTTTTTTAAGGAATTATCCTACGTTTTTCTGCTCAAAAGAATGTGGTTTGCTTCTGCAATCCTATACAAGCAATGGTTAATATTTTGCATGAGTTAATTAATTTTTACAAATCACAACAAAAGGAAGCATCACAGAAGAAATTTTCACTTCCTGTTAACAAGGACACATGCTGTTGAATATCTGCTCACCATATTTTAATGAACTACAGTATCTTGGCAAAATAACAGACAACACCCTTTCTTTCTCTGACAAGGCTTGTGAGAGAGGAAAACAATCTGGCTGTAGGATTGCATAACTGCTGTCAATAAGACAACTGCTCCAATAAATATATTTTACTCACTTTTTTTTTTTTTAAAGCAGTAAATATGACTGTAAACTTTACCCAGTAGTGTAATTTTTCAACAAGATGTACAGGTTGTTTGTTGAGTTGATGTTATGTTACCTTTCATGCTCTTTGAGATTTCTGTCAATATAAGACAGTCTGGAATCACCTCAGTGGAACAATGTTCTTTACTGCTGAATTACTTAATTGATAAGAAGTGGATGCAGAGGCTAAACCAAAGAGCCATTTCCTTGGATTTTCTTTACCATGTGGATTACATACAGCAGTAGACATTTTGGATTAAATTTCTTTGAAGAGGAAAGATAAAAATCCAATAGACAAGGTCCCTGTGTCTCTGCTCTGAGAACTGGGTGAGCAGCTGCAGTAAGAAGATGGGCATAGCATCATTTTTCCAAGATCAATTTCTTAAATAAAAACTAAATTAGCTCAAATATTATTTCTTTATGTTAACCTACTAAACTTCTTTTAACCTGAAGCTGCCATGAAAAACTGCTTAGAAAAAAGAAAAATTTTTTTTTCTTTTGCTTCCAAATGAACAAATTCAATTTTTAATAGTGATGGCTCTGTAGCCATTTTCACTCTGATACAGCTCACCCGACTCACACATTTCTTGTAATTTCAAGCAGTTTAGTCTGTGTTTTCATGCTGATGAGACACTGGCTCTCCTAGATGCTAATTTTTTATTATTATTCTGCATAATGATATGTTGGAAGTATTTAAAAAGATAAATTATGGTTTGGGTTGAGGTTTTCTTCTTCATTTACAGAAGCATACTTTCAAAGACTGGAAGCTTATGCTTTCTTCAGGGTTGCATACTTGAGACTTTTCATATTATCTTGAAAAGGACACTATAAACATGTTACATGTGCCTAACAAGCAGTACAAAATAAAGTTATAAACACATTAGATCACCCCTCAGTGTTTATACTTGTGCCAAATTCCTGAAGGTATGATACTGTAAGAACAAACCACAGCAGACTAAATGCAATCAAGTTTACAAGTGTACCTTATGGAATAAATGAGTAAAGCATACATGTGTTGAATAATGTTTGTGTTGCAGATGTTCATTTAGTATCTGTTTGTGCATTCATAGTTCCAGGCTTCCCATCTGAACATATCTATTCTAATGAAGCTTTGGCAGCAGCTCCAGTTGCAATGTCATACGGGTTGGTACTTGCTGTCTGTGTCTAGTGCCTCAAAGAATAACAAACAGTATTAAACAAACCCAAACTTCAGTGTAATGAGCAAGACATCCCCACTCTGCTCCAGGTGTTTTACTGACATACAAAATCAGGACTAGACAACTGCCCTCTGACTCCCAGATTATGTTCAAATAGTGACTAGACACAACATGGAGTTTGAGAGTTTAAAATAAAAACAGTAATATAAAAAATAATCATTAGGTGTATTTGTCACAGTAATTCAACAGTGCTTCCCCCAGTTTTTTAACCTGCAACAAGCAATAGAAGCAGTTTGTATCACTGAAGGATATAGCAATCAATCAATTTCTCTGGCACAGATTGTGCTTTTTAAGGCAAAATCCAGAAACTGATGAGAGATTGCTGTCAATACCTCTCTACAGGTGAAGGAATGTCTCTTTAGCAACTGGGTCCCAGCCAGCAGACTGCAATAACAGATGAAGTAATTCAGACTAGTTAACTTTCAAGCTTAGCTGCACTGCTACAGTCAACAGTGCACAAATGCTGCCCAACTGCATGAAATTCAATTGTTCAATCAGCTCCTGCTAAGTTTTTCTTTAGAGTGTATCATATGTTTGCAGCTTTCCCTGGAACTCTTTTGCAATTACGGGGACTATTTCCTATCCTTGATTAATTTGTGTTTTAGAGTTATGAATGATTATTAATTCTCACTTGATAAACTCTGGTTTGCTCCTATGCCTTTGTGGGATGGTGTGAGACATTCACACCACCCTGTCCAAGGACTTGGGGCTTTGCAGAACAGACAGTATGCAATTGTGCACCATTGGAATGCACAAGTTTAATTACAAAAATGTACAGATGGCATCGTGGTTTTGTTACTTCGCAATTTTTCAATGTTTTACCTTGCAATCTTCATATTCTCTTTATCTTGATTTAGAAGAAATATAAACACCTGCAATGATTTCTCAGTAGGTAAATTAGTAGTTGAAAATGTGTGTTCCAACTCTGGCTCTCATGTTTTCTGGCTATATTTTCTGCCTAATATTAAGAATATTTCTTTCTCTCCTTTTCCATCCTTCTTTGGCTGAAGGGCACAGTTTAATAATTGTTTAACTACTAAACTCTAACAACCAAATGATTTAATGACATAATCACTAAACAGCAATTATTTAACTACTAATGAGGTTTTTTCTTCACTAAGATTCCAAACTACTCTGTAAGCATCTCAAGGCTAAAGATATTAGTTAAAATGAAGAGAATATTTTCCAGCATAAACACAGCTTAAGCTTACAAGGAGAGGGACCACTTCACTCATTCATCTGAAAAAAATGCCTATATTTGAGAGGGAATTTACACAAAAAAAACTGTATTTCTGAAAGTAGCTATGGAAAATAGGACAACAGTAAGTTTGAGAAGAATGCCCTGAAAAAGGTGAGATATAAATTACATGTTTAAGTACTTTCATATCATCTTTGAAAATCACCAGAAATATTTTTATATTTTACTAAATGATCACACTGGTGGTGGAGCTTTGTTTTTTGGGGTTTTTGTTTGTTTGTTTGTTTTTGGTTGGGGTTTTGTTTTTTTAACTTTTGGTTGCTTGGTTGGTTGGGGTTTTTGGAATTTTTAAATTAAGAGAATAATAGACAGAAAACCTGGAAAAAAAACCCAAATTCAAACTCCAGAGCATTCTTAGTTATTGGCCAGGGTGAGAATGCACTATAGACAAAAAGGCATGAGAAAACCGCATTACTTTTCATTACACTATGTCACCTTTCGATTCAGAGATTTTCATATGCAAATTCTGAGGCGAGTGAAACCGCAGCTCTTGGAGGTGCTTCAGGGCTGCTTTCTCCAGCAACTGTGACTCCATTGCCCAGGTAAGGCTGTGTCCAGAGACATCCCACTGAAAGTAATGGCAATGTTTTACTCAATAAAGCTTTGGAAGAGTTGATCATGTATTTGACTGATATTTAACCCAGCGGGGAAATGAGAACACAGGTGCACAACGAACCTTCAGCCTGAACAGCACTGAGTGAGTATCTGTGCTGCTCCACTGACTGCAGCAGGACGCTGTGTGCTGCATTCTCCGCTGCCTCTATTCGATGTCAGCTCCGGGCACAGCTGTCCCTGGCTTTGCTCGGCCCCGGGGCTGTGGGGGGCTCCCGCTGCTGGCTGTCCCGCAGGGAAAGGCCTGCCCGCCGCCCCGGGCTGCCCCGCGGCTCAGCGAGCGGGAACTGCGCCCGCGGTGCCGCTGAGGGGAACCGTGCTGGGCCCTGGGCCCGCCCGGGACCGGGACGCGCTTTTGAAGAGCCCGTTCAGTGCTGGCGGCCCCGGGGGCAGCTGCAGTTGGAGCTGCAGGCTCAGCTCGCAGGAGAGCTCCGGCAGGAAGCCGCGAACTGCTGACCCTCTGCACAACAAAGGGCTCGGGGACACAGGTGAGGGACACAGGCGGGGCAGGAGCCAATGAGCCCAGAATTTCAAACCCTTAGACTGTGAGGGTATAAAAACCCAGGAGTCCCTCCTAAGAGGCACCCTGCTCGAGCTGCTATTTTATGACTTAGTTACTATACCACGATTAAATTATTTTAAGGCACTACTATGTAAAACCTCTAAGCTGGTAAGGAAATATGGTCTGTGTCAGTGTGGGAGGTGCAGCTGCAAAGGGGCTTTGGTCCCAGCTCAAGGGGTGCGAATGTGACAGCCATAGTGGTTCCTAGGTAGTGGAGCACATAATCTTAGAATGATTTGGGTTGGAAGAGATCTTAAAGATCATCTAGTTCCAAACCTCCTGCTGTGAGCAGGGATATGTAAAATGAGACCAAGTTGCTCAGACCCCCATCCTATCTGGCCTTGAACATCCAGAGCTGGGACAGCCACAATTTCCCTGGGCAACCTATTCCAGAGCTTCATCACCCTCACAGTAAAGAATGTTTTCCTTAATATCCAATCCAAACCTACTCTCTTTCAATTTGAACCCATTCCCCTTGACCCTATCACTCATGCTCGGGGTAAATAGTTTGCCTCATCTTTCCTGGAAGTTTCCTTCACCTACTGAAAGGTTGGCATTAGGTTACTATGAAAATCTTGTCTTTTCTGGGCTGAACAATCCCAAATCTCTAAAACTTTTCCTTGTAAGAGAGGTCTCCAAGCCTCAGATCAATGTGGTGGCCTCCTCTGTACTTGCTCAAACAGGTCAATGTCTTTCTTGTGCTGGGACCCCAGGAAGAGAGGCAGTTCTGGAGATGGAGCCTCACCACAGTGAAGGGGCAGAATCCTGTTCCTCTCAATGCTGCCCACACTGCTTTGGATGAGGCCTAGGCCATGTTTGGCTTTCTGGGCTTTAAGTGAGCATTGATGGCTCATGTTAAGCCTTGAGTCCACCCGCATTTCCAAGTCCTTCCTGGCAGGGCTGCTCTCGACCTGTTCAGTCCCCAGCCTCTGTTGATACTGGCTGGTTTCCCTGAGAGCATGGCACTGGCCCCGTGTGCCCTCACCAAAGCAAAGAGCAGGCAGTGCGAGGCTGGGCTGGGCCGGCTGGGCTTGAGGCATAGCCTACCACAGCAGTGCGGACCGGGTCATGAGGCCTTAATACCAGCAGCAGCTCCTGCTAGCGAGACCATGAGGTGCGGCACATGGCGGCGGTGTTATACCAGGCTGTGATTCCCGGCGGTGTTGTGTTATGCCAGGCTAGCAGGCCCGACACATGGCGGCGGTGCCATCCGGGGTGTGAGGCCCAGCACATGGCGCAGGCCCCGCCCCAGCTCGGGCCGGCCCCGCCCCGATCGCGGGTACCGCGATGTGTCCGACCCGCGGTTCCCGTCAGGCAGCGCGCGGG